>NC_072793.1:182553180-183178180 GCF_028583425.1 Eublepharis macularius
TATGTTAAGCACTGTTGTTCATTATCGACCGTTCTTGGATCTATTACTTCATATGGAACCACCCAGGGGGGAATTCTTTCTTGTAGGTATTCTTTATACTTCTTCCAAATTGTGAAGAGGCTTCTCCGAATGTAATGATGCAAAAACATAGAGTCTGCTTTTACTTTATCATACCATAGGTATGCATGCCATCCAAATAATTTTTTATATCCCTCTAAGGCCAGCAATTTGCGATTTTTTAGCGTAATCCAGTCCTTCAACCATACCAAACAAATTGCATCATAATAAAGTCTCAGGTTGGGCAGTTGCATTCCACCTCTTTCTTTTGCGTCCTGTAGTACTTTCATTTTCACTCGAGGCTTCCTGCCTGCCCACACAAACTCCGATATTTTCCTCTGCCATTTATCAAATTGCTTGGAGTCCCTAATGATTGGTATTGTCTGTAACAAAAACATAAGTCTTGGCAACACATTCATCTTAACTACTGCAATTCTTCCCAACCATGACAAATTCAGTCTATTCCATTTGATCAAATCATGCTCTATTTGAGTCCATAATTTCTCATAGTTATTCTTGAATAAATCTATATTTTTTGCAGTCAGTTCAATTCCCAAATACTTCACCTTACTTGTTACCTCACAGTCTGTTATTTCCGTTAGTAACTGTTGTTTTTGTTTAGTCATATTCTTACATAGTATCTTTGATTTCTTTTTATTTACATAAAAACCTGCCAAATCTCCAAACTCTTTGATTTTTTTCTATTACCTTGGGCATGTTTTCAATTGGATCTTCCACAATTAACGTTATGTCATCTGCAAACGCTCTGACCTTATAGGAAAAGTCTTTTATCTTTATTCCACGGATTGCATTATCTTCTCGAATCTGCATCATCAAAATTTCCAAAACCAAAATGAACAACAATGGGGATAGTGGGCAACCTTGTCTTGTACCCTTTCCAATAATCAATTTTTTGGTCAACTCATCATTCACCACAATTGCTGCACTCTGGTCTCTATAAATTTCTTTCACTGCTCTTATGAATCTTTCCCCCATTTGCAGCTGTTCCATAGTGGCAAACATAAAGTCCCAGTTCAAATTGTCAAATGCTTTTTCAGCGTCTACAAAGAAGAAACCAACCTCCTTATCACAATGCCTATCATAATATTCGATAGCATTTATGACTGTCCTTAAGTTGTCTCTAATTTGTCTATTTGGTAAAAAGCCTGCTTGTTCTTCTCCAATAACTTCGGCTAGCCATCCCTTTATTCTCTCTGCCAAGATCTTCGCAAAGATCTTGTAGTCATTATTGAGTAAGGAAATAGGTCTATAATTTTTAACATTAGTCAAGTCCTGTCCTTCTTTGGGGATCAATGATATATTTGCTTCACTCCAAGTATCTGGGATTCTTTGGTCCCTCAAAACACCATTGATCACCTCTTTTAAAAACGGTACCAGTTCATTGGCCATTACCTTATAAAATTTAGCTGTAAGTCCATCAGGCCCTGGCGCTTTCCCCAAATTTGTTGACTGTATTGCCTTCCTTATCTCTTCTTCTGTTACTTCACTGTTTAATTTAACTCTCCAATCTTCCGAAATTACTGGAAGCTTCATTTTCCCCAAATATGCAGCTATCACATCTTTATTCACTTCTTTTTTATCATACAATTTGGCATAGAATTTGTAAAAAGCTCTACTGATGGCGACCTGTTCCAAATGTACTTTATTATCCTCACATATTTTGTTTATTGTCTTTTTCTCCTTTCTTTTCTTCAGTTGCCATGCCAAATATTTCCCAGGTTTATTCGCACCTTCAAACGACTTTTGATTCAGTCTCTTAAGATTCCATTCCAATTCTTTGTTATTCATAGCCGTCAGCTGCTCTTGAAGGATTTTAATATCCTGATAAATTTTCTTTTTCCCTGGTCTTTTCTTTAATTGTATTTCTTTGGCTTTTATTTTTTCCATAATCTCCTGTCTCTTCTCCTCTCTTTTCCTTCGAAGTCTTCCATTTAAGTCCATTAATACACCTCTGATTACTGCTTTGTATGTATCCCATACCTTGTTGGTTGGTACTTCTTGGTTCATGTTGTACTGCATGAAGAACTTGGTCTCCCTTCTCAACATCTCCATATTTTCTCCCTCTTGCAACAGATCTTCATTTATTCTCCATCCTTTCCTCTTAGTTCTTTTTCCAAACTTCCACATAATTGGATTATGATCCGAGCCTACCATAGGCATTATTTCTACCTCCTTAGTCCAAAGTACTAAGTCCTTTGAGGCCCAGATCATATCAATACATGATAAGGTAGAGTGTCTTGCGGAGAAAAAAGTTTACTGTCTACTTGTGGAATTCTGCGTTCACCATACATCTTCCAACGCTTCCTGTTGCATTAATACAAAGAAAGTCTTTGGTAATAGTCCTCTTTTCTTTTGTGCAGTTACTGATTTCTTGTCCTGTTCCAAGTTCGTAACTCCATTGAAGTCTCCTGCAAGTATTATCTGATCATATGAAAGTTCATCTAGTTGCTTCTTTAAATCCTCAAAAAAGCACTCTTTGGCTCCATTAGGTGCATATATTCCAATCACCAACACTTTCTTTAAATTCCAAATACATTCCACTGCTATAAATCTAGCTTCCACATCTCTAATTATTACCTTTGGCTGTAGCTCCTCTTTTATATATAACACCACTCCCTTTTTTTTCTTTTTTGAGGCCGCTACAAAGTCAATTCCCAGTTTACTCACTTTAAGATATTTTACATCCTGATTTCTAATATGGGTATCTTGTAGGCAGATTATATCACATATTTCTTTTAATAGCCAGTGGAAAATACTTTTTCGCTTATTAGGTGAATTAAGTCCATTTACATTCCAAGATAAAACTTTGTACTCCATATTCAAAGCCTTGTTGTTGGTAAGTCTTTTTCATTGTCCGTCATAAACCTTTCCATCTCCAGTTCAGATCTGATGCGTTTTTTCACTCCTCCAAATTCAAAAGATATCCCTTCTGGTAATTCCCATCTGTATCTTACTTTCATGTCTTTCAGACTCTGGACTAACACTATGTATTTTTTCCGGTCCAAAAGCACCGATCTGGGTAACTCCTTCATAATGATAATCGTCTTGCCATCAACTACCAATGGATCTTGAAATTGCTTAGTCACTATCATTTCTCTTACATTCCTTGTCATAAATTGCACTATCACATCCCTTGGTACTTTCCTCTGGGTTGCAAATCTGGAATGTATTCGGTACACCACATCCAGGAAAGCCACAACTTCCTCCTCCTCGTTTTCCAGGTATTCAGCTAACACTTCAATCACCTGTTCTTGTGCTGTCTTTCCCTCTACTTCCGGGAAACTTCGAAACCTCAGCTGTTTCTCCATATATTTACTCTCCGCAACTGCCATTCTTCCCCTCATTACTCTCATATCCGTTCGCTGCGTCTCTGTAAGATTCTCCATCACCTTCTCCACAACGTTGACTTTTTGCTGCGCTGCCTGCAAGTCGGTTTGTATTGTTTCCATTCCCTTCTTTACTTCTGCCAGCTCATTTTTAACTGTCTCTTTAACATCCTTAACTTCTTTCACCAACTCCTGTTGTGTTTCTTTGAGTTCCTTTAACATTTCACAAAATTTTTTGTCCAAATTCTCTATGGCTGCTTGCCACTCTTTCTTCAACATCGTGGGGCTTGATTTACCTCGCTCCCACGAGTCTGCACGTTTTCTTAGCTCCGTGGCATCTGAATTAATATTCCTTTTAGTTATTTTAAAAGTCCCGGTTCTTCAAATAAACAAAAGCCGCTCCAAAAATCCAAAATGTCGGGTGTCTTTTCTCTATGGTTTCTCTATAGTCTTTTGTAATCCAAGATGTCCTACTTCCACTCCTGCTGAAGCCAGAGCCCTTCCCTTTTCAAAAATGGCGATTCCCTTCTTCCTGTCTTCCAGTAGGGGCCGTCTCCTTCTGACGACTCTATCACTATTACGTACTTCCTGCTTCCCGACTCTCTGCTGCAGCTCTCGCGATGATAGAAATTCTCCCACAGCCTGCTATCGCTTCATAACCACAGGTATGAAAAACAATTGTCCCTTTTCTTGAATTACTTCTTTTTACTTAGTCCTTTTTCCAATCTATTTCTTGCCGAGTTTCCCCCTCATTATAATCAGTCTGTTGCAGTTTAAAAAATCATTTTGAAACTTCATTGCTTTTAACAATCCATCCCGGTTCAAGAGATAGTGATCTTTACCTTTTCAAGCATCTTTCTGGGTTGTAATCACTGCTTCAATCTTAAGTTCCCGTTTAGTTTCCCCTGTTGAAGCTTGGGCACGTAGGTCTTATGCCAGCCGCACTGGCCCCGGTTCTGCCACAGAGATTTATGCCGACCTGTCTTAGGGTGGGACCTCAAGGGTCGAGAGAGAGTCCTTAGCGCAGAACCCCCCCTCGCCCGAGATCAACGCGCCCTGAGGTACTTGAGCGTACTTTGCCTGTTCTCCGCCTGAGAGCAGGTGGCCGCAGGCTATTTTTTGCCCCGCCGGCCGCTGAAACGGCAGCCCGGTCAGCTCCGCATTTAGAGCTGCGTTAGACCTCCATGGATCCCAAACCGGAAGTCAAAATATTTCTTTAAAAATTCTGATGCCGCATGACGGAATGGTGTGGGGCCAATTAGGGTCGCAACAGATGGGACGTCTCTTGCAGACATCTCTCCCTCTCCAAACATCCTTTTCCTTTCCCCCTGCTTCCTTCAGGCCTGGAGGAGAAGGCAAGGGTCTTAACTGACTTCCCCCACTCTGGCTCTGGGGTTTTACTTGGGAAGGCCCAGGGCACCATCGCTGCCCCCACAGCAGCCCCCTCTCCAGTCAGCCCTCCACCCAGCTCCTCCTCGCCTCTCCTGCTCTCTCCCTTCCACCCATTCTTGCCCAAGATCTTTTCCCAATATCTTAAACTCGCTGTTCCTGCAGACACACAAATCTCCATCCTTCCAGCGGAGAAGAAAAACAGAATCCATCGGATATCCCCTCAAAAGGGAAGAAGAGACATGCCTTCTTCCAATCTAAGCTTTCCTGCCCTTTCTAGGGGGGGAAAAACCCACCCACAGCTGCAAAATCCGGGGCAGACCCATTCTGGACTTAAAGGGAAAGGGGTAAGTCCCTGTGCAAGCACCGAGTCATTACTGCCCTACGGGGGGACGTTGCAGCACAATTTCTTGGCAGACTTTTTACAGGGTGGTTTGCCATTGCTCTCCCCAAAAATGCAGTAGAAATCTGAGATGGCTGCCTGACAGCCGTAGTAATATTGTACACTTATAAGCGTGTCTGTGTATTTGACCCAATTAAAAGAAATGAACACACATACACACTGAATGAAGTCTAATCCTACTATATAATTGAGTAAGTGTGTTTCAGACAACTCACTTTATAACCTGGTGCACCACCAGAGGGCACTGCTGTGGAGGGAAGCCAATGCAAGGCCAGGACTGGGAGGGGAACGGGGCAATACCAGCTCCCCACATTAACCAAGCTAATATTAGGAGCGGAGCAGGTGGCAATGCCCAACCCCACCTTAAGCCAGCTGGTATTAGGAGCGGAGCAGGTGGTAATGCCCATCCAATGCCTTAACCCAGCTGGTATTAGGAGAGAAACAGGTGGCAATACCTACCTCCCACCTTAACCCAGCTAATATTAGGAGTGCAGCAGGTGGTAATGCCTACCATCCCACACACCTTAACCCAGCTGGTATTAGGAGCAGGACAGGTAGCAATGCCCACCCCTGGCAATTCCCACACCCCACCTTAACCCAGCTAATATTAGGAGTGGAACAGGTGGCAATGCCCACCCCCGCCTTAACATGGATGGTGTTAGAAACGGAGTAGGTGGTAGTGCCCATCCAATGCCTTAACTCAACTGGTGTTTTGAGCGGAGGAGGTGGTAATAGCCACCCCCACCTTAACCCTGCTGGTATTAGGAGCGGGGCAGATGGCAATGTCCATCCCCTGCCTTCAACCAGGTAGTATTAGCAGTAGGGCGGGCAGCAATGCCCACCCTCACCTTAACCCAGCAGGTATTAGGAGCGGGACAAGTGGCAATACCTGCCCTCCTTCTGCTATCTGGGATCAGGAGCCGAGCAGGTGTCAGTGCCCCCCCTCTGCTTTCAACCAGCTAGTATTAGGAGTGGAGCAGGTGGAAATGTCCACCCACCATTTTAACCCAGCTGGTATAAGGAGCAGAGCAGGTGGCAATGCCCACCCCCCTTCAGCCAGCTAGGATCAGGAATGGAACAGGAGGCAATGCCTGCCCCCACCTCATCCAGCTGGTATTAGAAGCAGAGCTGGTGGTAATGCCCACCCCTGGCAATTCCCACCCACCCCCTTAAGCCAGCTAATACAAGGAGCAGAGCAGGTGGCAATGTTCACCCCTGCATTAACCCAGCTGGGATTAGCAGCAGCCAAAAGATAAAGCTGTTCCCGATTACAGTCACTAAATAAAGGTGGTCAAAAGACCATCGGGAAGAAAAATTCTACAATACTATAGTGCAACAGTTTATAAATCTTTTCAAGTGATTTTAACAATAATACATGATTAACAATAATACATAATACATATTACATATCATTTCCCATATCATTTTTCAACAATCTTATCATTCATAACACACAGAAACAAGAGTCCTCTGCAAGAGGACCTGAGGGTGTGACGGCAATGCAGCAGGAAAATTCTTTAAAGACTCATAATAACGTGTCTTCTTTAATTTATTTCTTTTTTCCTTTTTTCAAATTTTTCAAAAGCCAAGATGGAAAGGTACGTGGCTGGTCCAGAGATGAAAGTTGGAAAGCCCAGCGGTGCCCGGAACTAAGACTGGCAGATTTTCCTATAGTTCTTCGTCCATAAGGACTTCCTCAGGGGCAACCTGCTATTTCCGTACACAGTTGCATAATATTCGCGCCGAAAGAACACCCATGGACGTGGGTTATCCCGCCCACCCCGCCTAACCCAGGTGGTATTAGAAGGAGAGCAGGTGGCAAAGCCTGCCTCCCCAGCCAGGTGGCAATGCACACCCCCAGCAATTCCTACCCCTGTCTTTACCCAGCTGGTATTAGGAGGAGCCAGATGGTAATGCCCACACCCATTCAACCAGATGGGATGAGGAATAGCAGATGGCAATCCCTGCCTCACTTCACCCAGATGGTTCAGGAGGGCAGCAGGTGGCAATACCCACCCCCCCACCATCACCCAGTTGGGATCAGGTGCAGAGCAGTAGGCAATGTTCACTCCTTTCAACCTATTGAAATAGGGCACTGAGCAGGTGGCCATAAGCACCCCCCTTCACCCATCTGTAATCAGGCGTGGAGCAGGTCGCAAAGTCCACCCACCCCTTCATGTGGCTGAGATCACTTTTTTTTTCAATAAATTTTTTATTGGATGAGTTCACATATATTTCAAACATACAATAACTAAAGATCAGACCCAAATATGCTATCCCACCCCTCCCCCTTTTCTGTGTTGGCTTCCAATGGTTATCAGATCCTTATTATCAGTAAATAATTCTAATCTACTCAACTTCCTCATATTAATTGAGGTAAAGTCTAAATTTACATTTTAGTAGTTAATTATCAAGAGACCATAATAAGCCCTTTACATCCCATTTCTTTTCTAAATATTTCTTAAATTTACTTCAGTCGTCAATAAATTCCTTTGGATTTTCCCCCCTTAAATTCCTTGTTAATTTGTCCATTTCTGCCGTGTGCAGCACTTTCCGTATCCAATCTTGAATTTCTCGTATCTCCTCTTGTCTCCACATTTGAGCATACAATATTCTTGCCGACACCATCATATAGTAAATTAATACTCTCTCTTTAATCCCAGTAATAACATTTCAGGACTTTTTTCTACATTACTTTTCAAAATTGTTAACATTTCATCAAAAATCACAGACCAAAATAATTTCACTTTCTCGCAGGTCCACCACATATGATACATTGAACCCTCATGTTTTTTTACATTTCCAACATTTGTTTGACATTTGATTATTAGCCTTGGCTAATTTTTTTGGTGTTAGGTACCATCTATACATCATCTTATATCCATTCTCCTTTATACTTGTTGCTGTCGATATTTTCATTGTATTTTTCCAAAGATATTCCCAAGAATCCATTGAAATCTCCCTATTAAAGTTCATTGCCCATTTTACCATTTGAACTTTAACTGTTTCATCTTCTGTGTCCCATTTCAACAAAAGTTTGTATATCTTAGCAATAATTTTTTGTCCATCTTCTGACATTAACTCTTCTTCTTCTTTTTTTTTTAAAGAAATTTTTATTAGGTGAGTACAAATTTACAAACATTATTTCAATTATTAAACCTAGATATCAATTTCCCCCCCCCTTTCCCTCCCCCCTTTTCTGGTGACTTCCAACAGTTTTCCAACCCATATCTTATTCTATAACTTATTTTTCTATTCTCTCTCTATATAATTAACTCTTATTACATTAATAAACTAAATAATTCCCATTAAACTCAAATCTACTTAAAATTTAAACTTTACAGGAATTAAAACTTTTCTTTAAATGGTAAAGATTACGCTCCCCACTAAATTCCCCAAGAAATACCTTATATTTTTGCCAAACTACAAATAAATTCTTTCTAATATAATGATGAAGAAACATCGAATCCATTTTATGTTTTTCATACCATAAATATGCATGCCATCCAAACAACTTGTCATGTCCCTCCAATACCAATAGTTTGTGCTTGGACAATTTAATCCAGTCTCTCAACCAAGTTAAACATATTGCCTCATGGTATAATCTCAAATTTGGCAGTTGGAGGCCTCCTCTTTCTTTGGCATCACAAAGTACTTTCATTTTTATTCTTGGTTTCTTCCCCGCCCAAACAAACTCTGCAATTTTTCTCTGCCATTTATCAAACTGTTTTTTATCCTTTACAATTGGTATCGTTTATAACAAAAACATCATTCTAGGCTGTACATTCATTTTAACTACTGAAATACGACCTAATAGTGACAAATTTAACTTCTTCCATTTAATCAAATCTTTTTCTATTTGAACTCATAATTTTTCATAATTCTTAAACAAGTCAATATTTTTAGCTGTTAAATCTATCCCTAAATATTTTTAAATTAAGCTTTATAACATACAACAAATAGAAATCAACAATGAACATCAACTGTAACACAACAACTAATCAATAATAGTTTACAAGTTTTGAAGAATATGAACATTACAATAACTTTTAAACAAAGCATACATAATATTACCAAATATCAGAAAACTGTGTCAACGTCTGAGCAATTCTTATTTTGGGATGTAAATCGTGCATGTCTATAAATTCAAGAAAAGGGAACCATTTGTCATAGAAATTAGACCTGGCAGGAAAGCGTTCAGCATTGAGGAGATTGTCATCAATTTTATCCAGGATGAAATGGTCCCATATCTTAGAGAGCCACATCTCTTTAGTTGGCACTTTCTTTAGTTTCCAGACTGAAGCTGTCGCTGATTTCGCTGCAACTAAAAAAATTGCTATAAGATTCCTGATAGCTTTTGGGACCTGCGGAATATTCCATTGGTCTAGAAATATAATTGAAGGCGATAATGGAATATCATAACTCGTAATCTGTTTTATTACTTCCAATATTTCTTTCCAAAATGTGGCTATCCATGGACAACCCCACCAACAATGAGAGAAGGAACCTACCTCATTGCAACCCTTCCAACACAGGGGAGAGCAAGAGGATGACATTGTAGACAATCTTTTAGGCGTCAAGTGCCACCTGTGAATAATTTTAAACGTTTGGAGTCTTATAGAAATTACTTTTGATGTAAATATTGAAGATGACCAGATTTCCTCCCATTTTTCCTGTGTTTTTTCGATATTGCAATCCTGATGCCATTTGGATTGGCAAGGTAAATCAGTACTTTTTAAACAAGAGAGCAGAATAGCATGCATTTTAGATACCACCCCCCTTTTTCTCCCTCTGTGTATGGTTTAAAATTTGTTCAAAATCAGTCAAAGGGGTACTCATAAGTTTTTTAAGATTTATACTCTCTGTCATGTTTTTAATCTGCATGTAAACATACCACTGAATTTTCTTTTGTGTTTTATTTTCCAGTTCTTGTTTTGACATAATATCTTTTCCAGAAGCTATCTTTGAGGACCAAGTTATAATTACTGTTTTTTCCTGGTGGAAACCATGTTTGATTGTGAAAAGAGGAGAATCTTGAAATCTTAGGAACTATTTTATCTCTTATTAAATCCCATTCTGATAGTATTGCTGACAGAAATATGTTATTATGTAATGGAAGGCGATCCTTTCTTTGATTCCAAATCAAGTCACCAAGTGAGAATGATTTTGGGAGTGAACACAATGGTATATTCCAACTAGAGAGTTCAGGCGCTGATAAGAGTTGTAGAATGTTAAACAGACTAACTGCTTTTTGGTAAATTGCCAAGTCAGGAAAGTTTAAACCTCCTTTTGAATGTTTCAACGAGAGGATATTAAAAGAGACCCGTGGAGGTTTGTCTTGCCACAAAAATCTATTCAGAATTGATTGCCATTTTTTCAATTGGTTTGTTGATATTTTCACCGGAATAGATCTAAACAGGAATAGAAGTTTTGATACATAGAAGGATTTAATTATGTGGAATCTATCCCACCAAGAAAGGTTCAGTTTTTTCTTATTTTGCATATCTGATTTTATGTCTGAAATTATTTTATCATGATTAAGTTTAATAAGATCATTAACATCCACTGATATTTTAATACCTAGATAAGTTAACTGTTTATTAGTCCACTGGAAGTTGTATGAGTTTTTTATCTGATTTATCCTGTGACTAGGCAAATTCACTGACAAAATTTGGGATTTTCCTTGATTTACTATCAGTCCTGAAATTCTACCAAAGATTTCTAAAAGGTGATGTAAATGCTTTAAAGACTGATTGGGGTTTTTCAGATAGAGCAACGTATCGTCAGCGAATAAGCTGATTTTATACTTGGATGTCCCTATATCTATACCATTTATGGAGTCATTTTCTCTAATCGCTATCGCTAGTGGCTCAAGGGCGATGGCAAACAGTATAGGTGACAACGGGCATCCCTGCCTAGTACCACGTCCAATGTTGGTTGAATTTGATAACTGCCCATTTACCTTGATATTTGCTTTTGGTTGATTATAGATAGATTGGATTATAGATAGAAAGTTATCGCCAAAGTTCATCATTTGCATAGTTTTAATTAGGTATTTGATTTCAACCGAATCAAAGGCCTTTTCCACATCTAAGGACAGAAAGGCCGCTTCTATTTTATTGAATTTACAATGAGCCAGGAGTAGGGATGTGCGTTTCGGCATTCAGAATGCCGAAAGAATGCCGAAACAAAAGTGTTTCGGCTTCTTTCGGGGAATGCCGAAACGTTTCGGGGAATGCCGAAACGTTTCGGGTAGCCGAAAGAAAAAAGCCGAAACGTTTCGGGATTCTTTCGGCTTTCTTTCGGCTTTTCTATGGGAAAATGCCTCCGTCTTCCAGGACGCCTGGAGGAGGCATTTTCCCACCGAATAAGCCCAAAATTGGTGGGGACCTTCCGCTAACCCTTCTCTAACAACCACCCAAGTTTCAGACAGATTGGACTTTGGGAGGCCATGTTATGGCCCCCCAAAGCAGGTCCCCCCATCCTCCCATAAGAAAGCGAAGGAGCAGCATATTGTTAGCATGCTGCTGCTGATCTTTCTTCATTATTTCCTATGGGGAAAAAATGAAGAGGCAGGCTTCCTTTGCCAGGGGTGGCATTTTGCATGCAAAATGCCCCCCAGCCCTCAGGGGCCCTTCTCCCACCCCTCCTCCCACCCCCCACCAAGGCTCAGCCTGCTCCCACTTGGGGGGGCCATTTCATGGCCTCCCCAAGTAGGTGCTCTAATCTCTACCACTGACAGCTGGGGGAGGCTTGTGTTGCCAGGGGTGGCATTTTGCATGCAAAATGCCCCCCAACCCTCTGGTGCCCTTCTCCCACCCCTCCTCCCACCCCCCACCAAGGCTCAGCCTGCTCCCACTTGGGGGGGGCATTTCATGGCCTCCCCAAGTAGGTGCTCTGCTCTCATCTCTACCACTGACAGCTGGGGGAGGCTTGTGTTGCCAGGGGTGGCATTTTGCATGCAAAATGCCCCCCAGCCCTCTGGGGCCCTTCTCCCACCCTTCCTCCCACCCCCCACCAAGGCTCAGACTGCTCCCACTTGGAGGGGCATTTCATGGCCTCCCCAAGTAGGTCCTCTCAGCCCCTAAAGTCCACCCCTTACAGCCCCACACAAACCCAATTCCCCCCCAGCTGCCACACACAGACCCAAATCCCCACATTAGCCCCTCACAGACCCAAATCCACCCCCACCTGCCCCACACCCATAACCCCAGGAACAGGCTGGCAAAGGCCAGCCCTCTCCCTTTGTTCCCTATGCTGGGAACTTCTAAACTCTCTTTCCCTGGGCAATTCTGCACAGCCCAGGGGTGCCACAATGGTGGGCACACTTCTGAGTGCCAGCTGGTCCCTGTGAAAGAGCACCTGAACCACAGACACCCTCCCTCAAATTCCCCCACCACCTACAGAGATGGCTGGCCAGCCAGCCCCATTGTTCCCTATGATGGGAACCAACTGCACAACAAAGAATAAAACAAGAACAACACAAAATAAAGTTTTAAAAAAATTATATTCTCCCTTCCAAAGTACAAGTAGGCAAAGCATTATGACACATTACACCAGCAGTCCCCCACACAGAAAAATTAAAACAAAACTCACTTAATATCAGAGAATCACAAAGCATGATTCCTGTCAAAAACACTTTATTTCTTGAACAGCTTTAGGTTACACAGCAGGGGGGAACACCAAAGGGCATGGCAGCACTATCTTACACAAAAATAACACAACTCACTTCACATTAAAGAATCACCCCAAAAAATTGCTGTCAAAAGCACTTTATTTCTGTAACTGGTTTAGGTTACACAGTAGGAAGGCACCACAGAGCAGGAAAGCAGTGTACTACACAAAAATAACACAACTCACTTCACATCAGAGAATCACACAAACACAATTGCTGTCAAAAACGGTGAAGTGGGTTGTATTATTTTTTGTAGTACATTGCTATCATGCCCTGTTGTGCCCTCCTACTGTGTAACCTAGAGCTGTTCAAGAAATAAAGTGTTTTTGCCAGGAATTGTGTTTTTGTGATTCTCTGATGTTAAGTGAGTTGTGTTATTTTTGTGTAAGATAGTGCTGCCATGCCCTTTGGTGTTCCCCCCTGCTGTGTAACCTAAAGCTGTTCAAGAAATAAAGTGCTTTTAACAGGAATTGTGCTTTGTGATTCTCTTTATAAGGGTGGGAGAAGGGCCCCAGAGGGCTGGGGGGCATTTTGCATGCAAAATGCCACCCCTGGCAACACAAGCCTCCCCCAGCTGTCAGTGGTAGAGATGAGAGCAGAGCACCTACTTGGGGAGGCCATGAAATGGCCCCCCCAAGTGGGAGCAGGCTGAGCCTTGGTGGGGGGTGGGAGGAGGGGTGGGAGAAGGGCCCCTGAGTCTTTTTCTCCTACATGAGTGTGCCTCCATGCGTCTAGGAGATTGTTACTCTGAAGCAATGTGGCAAGCCTTGTAATAGATTTCCTTTTTTGTTTTTTCTTTTTGCTTTTAACTGTTTTGGTATTGAGCACTGTTTTGTCTAGAGAGTGGTTAATGATATAATTCAGGTCTCCTCCTATTATCAGCTGACCTTCCTGAAAGGAGGATAAGGTATTAAGAGTTTCCTCTATGAATACAAGTTGTTGGTTGTTTGGTGCATATATTGAAGCAAAAGTGTATGCTTGTCCTTCTATCATACCTTTAACAAAAATAAATCTCCCTTTGGGATCCTTGAGAAGCTTTTTCTTTTGGAAAGGTAGGTTTTTAGTTATTAGAATGGCAACTCCCCTAGATTTGGATGAAATTGTGAACGTATCCAATTGGCTTCTGATATGTTGGAATTTCCTGGTCTGAAATGAGTTTCTTGTAGTAGAATGACTTGTGAGTTTGTTTTTGCTAGAGTGGAAATTATGCGCTTATGTTTAATGGGGTTTCCCAATCCTCTAACATTAAGAGATGTTATTTTAAGTTTAGTGCACATTATGCACTCTTGTCCTCTTTTAAAGAGTTAAACAATTTTCTATTTATTATTCCCACCAAGGGGATCTTATTTTGTATTTATTTATTATTATACTTAATGTATTTATTTAATTATTCAAATTTGTCTAATGAGAAACTACCTAACTGTGATAACAATTGTTTCTTATTTTACAACCCTAATGATTGTAAACTGAGGCAGTAGTTTTGTCTTACTTTGTCCAAATTAAGTACCCTAACTCAACTAGTTTAAAAACAATCCCCTCTAATAATAAAGTCAAAAATTAGCAAAGCTAACCTTGTTTGTTATAAACACAAATCCAATAAATATGTGCTAGAGTTTAAGCAAAAAATAGAATGCCTAAAGCCAAAATTGCAAACACCCTGTTATAAAACTATTGACTATTTTGTTTTTTGTACCACTTCACAGTTAGTTGCCTCCATTAAAGTTTGCTGTTTCTCCTTCTTCATATTCTTGCAAAGTAACTTAGATTTGGCTTTATTTATATAAAAACCAGCCAACTCTCCAAATTTCTTGATTCTGTCCAACAGTAATGGCATTCTTTGAATTGGATCTTCTACAATAAACATCACATCATCAGCAAAAGCTCTGTATTTATATGAATATCCTTTGATCTTTATCCCTCTATTAGCTTGGTCTTCTCTTATTTGTTTCAATAAAATTTCTAACACCGTCACAAATAACAATGGTGAAAGTGGGCATCCCTGTCTTGTACCTTTTCTTACTTCAAATCTTGTCGTAACATTGTTATTCACACAAATTATCGCATTTTGCTTGTTGTAAATTGTTTTCACTGCCTCTATAAAGTCCTTCCCTAAATCTAATTTTTCCATTGTCGCAAACATGAAATCCCAGTTCAGCTTGTCAAAAGCTTTTTCTGTGGCCGAGATCACATGTGGAGCAGGTAGCAATGCCCACCCCCCCTCCATCACCAGCCAGCATAAGTGATGGAGGAGGAGGGAATGCCTTCCTATCCGCCCTCTCCTTTCTACAGCCTGTTGTATTTTCCCCCCACAATGGACTATGTTGCTAGTATATATATATATATATATATATATATATATATATATATATATATATATATATATATGTGAGTATGTATATATATATGTGTGTGTATATATATATATCCTGCTACAGTGAAGTGGCTGAAAAATAACAAATTGAAATTGAACCCAGACAAGACTGAAGTGATGCTTGTTGGGAAAGCAGAGATTTTGAACTTCCCACTTTTGATTGTACTTCTCACATTCGATGCAGTTCGTCTGACCCTTGCAGACTCGGTTAAGAGCCTAGGGGTTACACTGGATCCAGTGCTACTACTAGAAAAACAAATTAAGGCAGCTGCAGAAAAAGGCTTTTTACAACCTCACTCTAGCCTGGAGGATGGCTTCTTACCTCGACATGGCTGACCTGGCCACATGCATCCATGCCATGGTAACGTCTAAACTTGTCTATTTTAATGCGTTATTCATTGGTCTTCCATCTAAGTTAACTAGGAGGCTCCAAGTGGAGCAAAATGCTGCAGCTTGACTGTTAGTAGCAGCGAGCAGGAGCATGAACATCACTCCCACCCTACAGTCACCCCATTGTCTACCTATCAGTTACCGTCATGCCCAATTCAAGGTCTTGGTTATTCCATACAAAGCTCTCCAGGGCCTTGGCCCAGCATACCTACGAGACCACCTCACTCCTTATGTCATCCTCACAGCACCTTCGTTCATCTGAACAAGGTCAACTGCAGCTGCCAGCCTGCACCTGGGCGAAATCAACAGCAGCCCCCACACGGGCTTTCTCTGGGGTGGCCCCTACCCTGTCAGACTAGAGTCTGGGAAAGGCAGGTTCAAATCCCGACTCTGCCATGGAAGCATGCTGGGCGACCTTGGGATAGACACATGCTCAGCCTCACCTACCTCACAGGGTTGTTGTGAAAAGAAAATGGAGGAGAATTATGCCACAACAACCATGTGGCTCGACTGCTTTAACACAGTCCACATGGATCTGCTATTGAAGGCAGAAAATCCACTGGGTACATAATGCTTCAAGTCACCCACTATTCGCTTGAGGTCCAGATTGCGCATTAAACACATTCCAGAATTGCTCCAGAGTCTATTCATTACTGTTCAGGCCCAATTTTGGGTGCTGCTTCTAACCTACAAGGCTTTTTGGAGGCCAAGGTCTGCATCTCTCTTGCCATGCTATGCTGCGACAGCGTCACTCATCTGAGCAAAGCCAAGGAGGAAGGAGTACAGCTGCCCACAGAGAGGCAGTCTGTTATGGCTCCCACTTGGGAGATGTGGCTGCCTAATGCACACAGAAAGGCGCCCACAACTGAATCAGAATACTTGAAGGCAGAATATTTATCAAGTGAATGGTGGTGGAAAGTGCTGTCAAGTCATAGCTGACTGATGGTGACCCCTGGTGGGGATTTCAAAGCAAGAAACTAACAGAGGTGGTTTGCCATTGCCTGCCACTGCAGAGTGACCCTGGACTTCCTGGGAGGTCTCCCATCCAATTACTATCCAAGGTCAGCCCTGCTTAGCTTCTGACATCAGACCAGAGTGGGCTTGCCTGGGCTATCCACGTCAGGGCAAAAGCACAAATAGCCTCTCCCAGTCACTCATGACGGAGGGAGGGGTGAGTAAAACATAACTTATTTTATGCAGTGTCCTTCCACATTCAAAACATGTCTGTAGCTCCTCCCCTGTGTCAGTTCTTTGATGGGAAGTCAGGTTTCCACCCACACTGAAGCTTTTTCCACATACCAGGCACTAATGGTTTCTCCCTTGTGAATTCTCGGATGAGGAGTTAGTTCATTCTTCTGTTTAAACCCTTTCCCAAATACTAGACATTTATACGGCTTCTCCCCTGTGTGAATTCTTCTACCAGAATTTATCTGTCATTTATTTTATTCTATTTATGTCATTTATAGTCCACCTTTCTCACTGACACTCAAGGCGAACTACACAGAATAAGATCAGGACACGCAATTTCAAGGACATTACCATAAACCATGTCATAGAGTCGATAAACACCATTTTACAAAGACATAGCATTAGTAAGAATCCAAGACAGAGTTGAAGAAATGCTGAAACAGAAGATAAGGAATTTTAGGGCTGACACTAGACCACAAGAAGCACAGGTAGCTCACGGGAGCAGGTATTTAAGACAACAGGTAGTACGTAAGGAAATATAGTGGTGAAGTCTATGATCCTGGTCCTTAACTCATTAGTAAATCAACTGAGAGCCCTTCTCTACAATACAAAAGCCTTCTTGAATAATTCAGTCTTGCATAGTTTGCAGAAAGCGAGGAGGGTGGGGCCTCTCCTGACCTCCTAAGGCAGGTCGTTCCACAGGGCAGGGGCCACCACAGAGAAAGACTGTGTACAGGCTGCTGTTCATTACGCCCATTTAGAGGGTGGCACCTGCAGGAGACACTCTTCACATAAGTGAAGCTCCTGTGGAGGAATATAGGGAAGGAAGCCCTCCTGGAGGTATGCCAGGCCTGTGAAGAGCTCTGAATGTGATAACCAATACCTTCAACTGAGCATGGTAGCTGATAGGTAGCAAACAGAGTGACTGCAGAATGGGGCTGGTGTCCATGCTCCTGATAGCAGTCGTGCCACAGCATTTTGCACCAATTGGAGTCTCCTAGTTAATTTGGATGGGAGACCTATGTATAGTGCATTACAATAGTCAAGACCTGATGTTACCGTAGCAGGGATCCAGGTGGCCAGGTCAGCCATGTCGAGGTAAGAAGCCATCTTCCAGGCTAGAGTGACGTTGTAAAAGTCATTTTTTGCAGCTGCCTTAAACTTGTTGTTCTAGTAGTAGCACTGGTAAGAACTAAGAACTTCACTTAGTCTGAAGCTTTTTCTACACTCCAGGCATTAATATGGCATCTCTCATGGGTGTATTCTTTGATGGGAATAAAGGCCTCCAGAATCTCTGAAGCTTTTTTCGCAGTCCTGGCATTTATAAGGTGTTTCCCGTGTGTATTCTTTGATGGGAGTTAAAGTGTTCTTTCTGAGTGAAGCTTTTCCCGCAGTCCAGGCATTTATAAGGTTTTTCCCCTGTGTGTATTCTTCTATGAGAATTAAGGCATCCGCTCCTTTTGAAGCTTTTCCCACACTCCAGGCATTTATAAGGTTTTTCCCCTGTGTGAATTCTTTGATGGGAATTAAGGCTTCCACTGCGACTGAAGCTTTTCTCACACTGCAGGCATTTATAAGGTTTTTCCCCTGTGTGAATTCTTTGATGGGAATTAAGGTTTCCACTGCGACTGAAGCTTTTTCCACACTCCAGGCATTTATAAGGTTTTTCCCCTGTGTGAATTCTTTGATGGGAATTAAGGTTTCCACTCTTTTTGAAGCTTTTCCCACACTCCAGGCATTTATAAGGTTTTTCCCCTGTGTGAATTCTTTGATGGGAATTAAGGCTTCCACTGCGACTGAAGCTTTTCTCACACTGCAGGCATTTATAAGGTTTTTCCCCTTTGTGAATTCTTTGATGGGAATTAAGGTTTCCACTCTTTTTGAAGCTTTTCCCACACTCCAGGCATTTATAAGGTTTTTCCCCTGTGTGAATTCTTTGATGGGAATTAAGGTCTTCATTGAAGCTTTTTCCGCAGTCCTGGCATGTATAAGGTTTTCCCTCTGTGTGCATTCTTTGATGGGAATGAAGATTTCCACTCGTACTGAAGGTTTTTCCACAGTCCTGGCATTTATAAGGTTTTTCCCCTGTGTGAATTCTTTGATGGGAATTAAGATTATTCCTGCGACTGAAGCTTTTTCCGCAGTCCTGGCATTTATAAGGTTTTTCCCCTGTGTGTATTCTTTTATGAGAATTAAGGCTTTCCCTCTGACGGAAGCTTTTCCCGCAGTCCTTGCATTTATAAGGTTTTTCCCCTGTGTGTATTCTTCTATGAGAATTAAGGTTTTCCCTCTGACGGAAGCTTTTCCCGCACTCCTGGCATTTATAAGGTTTTTCCCCTGTGTGAATTCTTTGATGGGAATTAAGATTATTCCTGCGACTGAAGCTTTTTCCGCAGTCCTGGCATTTATAAGGTTTTTCCCCTGTGTGTATTCTTTTATGAGAATTAAGGCTTTCCCTCTGACGGAAGTTTTTCCCGCAGTCCTTGCATTTATAAGGTTTTTCCCCTGTGTGTATTCTTCTATGAGAATTAAGGTTTTCCCTCTGACGGAAGCTTTTCCCGCACTCCTGGCATTTATAAGGTTTTTCCCCTGTGTGGATTCTTCTATGAGCATTAAGGCATCCACTCCAATTGAAGCTCTTCCCGCAGTCCTGGCATTTATAAGGTGTTTCCCCTGTGTGCATTCTTCGATGAGAATTTAGGTGTCCACTGTAACTGAAGCTTTTCCCACACTCCAGGCATTTATAAGCTTTTTCCCCTGTGTGTATTCTTTGATGGGACTTAAAGTGTCCTTTCTGAGTGAAGCTTTTCCCACAGTCCTGGCATTTATAAGGTTTTTCCCCTGTGTGTATTCTTCTATGAGAATTAAGGCATCCACTCCTTTTGAAGCTTTTCCCGCACTCTTGGCATTTATAAGGTTTTTCCCCTGTGTGAATTCTTCTATGAGAATTAAGGCTTCCACTGCGACTGAAGCTTTTCCCACACTCCAGGCATTTATAAGGTTTTTCCCCTGTGTGTATTCTTCTATGAGAATTAAGGCATCCGCTCCGATTGAATCTTTTCCCGCACTCCTGGCATTTATAAGGTTTTTCCCCTGTGTGAATTCTTTGATGGGAATTAAGGCTTCCACTGCGACTGAAGCTTTTTCCACACTCTAAGCATTTATAAGGGTTTTCCCCAGTGTGTGTTCTTCTATGAGAATTAAGGCATCCACTCCATTTGAAGCTTTTCCCACAATCCTGGCATTTATAAGGTTTTTCCCCTGTGTGAATTCTTTGATGGGAATTAAGGTTTCCACTCTTTTTGAAGGTTTTCTCACACTCCAGGCATTTATATTTTTCCTTTGTGTTATGGCTTTTCCAATGCATGCTACTGTTTGATTTTTCAGAAAAAGAATTCCCACTTGCACTACCCTCATTTCTATTGCCTTCTATGTACTTTTTTTCAAGTAGTGGGATTTCATGAGCGTATTCACCTTGTAAAAGACCGGAATCACTCCTTCCTTTAGATGGATGCTTTCTCTCCTCCTTCCTCAGGGTATCAGAATGTTTAGCCCCTTTCAGATCTGAATAGGTGTCCCCTTTATCCATCACTGGATGCTGAGATGTTTCATTCGGTGACCTCCACAGGCCTCCTGCAGAAAGAAAGAGAAACCTGGTGTGAGGATAGGACACCTTTACAAGCCATCTTTAGAAGAGTATCCTCCTTTGCTTTGTGATGATTGTGTTTGCACAGAGGTTAAGATCACACAGTCTGTACCCGGTTCTCCCCCTCTCTTTCTTTATTCCTTCTAAGTTCCAAACTGGCAAAGCTGGCAGAGAAGCCATTCCTATGGTAATAATTGTGGCCCAAGACAAGAAAAGAGAATGCAAAAGAGAGATTCCCCCACACACACTTCTCAAAGTGACTCAGTCATTTTAAGTTTTTCTTTCCCTGCTTAGGAGAATTGAGAGTGTGGTTTGGGGTTGTTCTGGGGAGAAGAAGGGCACAATTTAAGACAGGGACAGTCAGTTCAGCTCTAATGTACCAAGCCAAGGGTCTGAAAATTTGGATTTTTCAGCCCCATTGCCATGTGGATGCCCCGTTGCTGCTGCACTTTATCTGCAGCTGCACCAACAAGGGGGAAGCTACAGAATCCGCTCCTCGTGCGGAAGCCACCAATACCAGGGTTTGGTGCCTGGACACACTTTACAGAGTTTTATTTTTGCGTATGGTCCCGTGACCAACTAGATAGTATTAGCCAATCCATGTGTGTAATGTGCCATCAAGTTGCTTCTGACTTAAGGTGACCCTGTACATGAAGACCTCCGAAATGCTCTATCAATATAAGCCTTGATGAGGTCCTGCGAACAGAAGGCCAGGGCTTCCTTTATCGATTCAAGCCATCCTCTTTTCCGGCTGCCTTGACTTTCCCAGCTTTGCTGTGTTTTCCAGCAAGTCTTGTCTTCTCATGCTGAGACCAAAGCCTCCGTTTAGTCATTTTAGCTCCTAGGGAGAATTCAAGACTGACTGGATCTAGAACCCACCCCCTAGAACCCACACCCCGATCAGTAGCTTGTGGCAATTAAATGAAGAACAGCACTTCACTGGGACGGTTACTGGCAGATAGACAAGGGAGAGAGAGAGAACTCTGGCCTAGTCATATAAGCAATGGAGAACCCAGTGGCGTTTCTGTCCCGGCTTCTTTTCACAAGGGGATTTACTAGACCAAAACATTGATTTTAAGAAGGGGGGGCGGCCATTCTTTAGAGGGGTCTTCCAAGGTTAAATATGCCTTGAGAAGGCAGTCAGAAGCAACCATCTATGAGAACAGTGATACACCAGCGCATGATCGGAGGAGAGATGTCAGGCAGAAGAAGAAGGGAACAGGATTGACCTTAAGCTGAACAACAAACCTGGTACTAGTAAACCAGATTTGCATCTTTCTTTAAACCCCTCACAGGGATTAGTGAAGCATGAGGAGAAAATGTGCTTTTCACATCCTTGATTGTCCTGGGCACAAACATTGTCCTCTGCGGAGTTCCATTGTTTGGGGGGTTTTTTGCAGGGGTTATTCATTGTATGCTGTGCATTGAAGATAAATATTTCTCATGCAGTTTTTGTACCCATCAGAAGCTTCGATTTCACATTGGAAGAAAGCAAAAATGGAGAAGAAAATTAAGAGTCAAGTTTACATTGAAAAGGAGAAGCCGGCTTCAGAAGGGACCGTTCACTCTCCAGTCACATTGGATCCCCCCCCCCCGCCCCAGGCCCAAGATTGGCCGCTGTCTGTCTGTCTGTCTGTCTGACGCTGCTATTAAAGCTATTGCCTGAAGGTGAAATTAAAAGAGGAAAAACCTTACTCAATATTCTGTCTGTGATATTCAATTATTGCCCCTATATATTTTGCCACAGAAAGGGAATCATTTGTGTCCAATGATCACCACGTCACCTGGGCTCTCTTATTAGGTCGTTCCATATTTTTAAGCAGAGGGTTAATTAAGTGAGCCACCAATTCATTAAAGATGGGACAGTCTATAACCATGTGTTCGATGGTTTCAATTTTATCGTCAATCTTGCATCACCCCTGAAGGGAGAAGCACTCCTGCCCCCCACCAGAGCCCCCTGTTCACCCAGAGCATGTGCGACATCCAAGGGAGACCTGGTCCAGCCTGGCTGCCCTTGCGACACCATCAGCCACCGCTCTGTCCCACCCCCTTTCTCTCTGCCAGGGTCTCTGTGGAGCAGCCCTTCCCCTGCTAAACCACTTCCGCACAGTGCGTGGGGAACTAAATCAGCCTCCTGAGGGGCTGCTTCAGACTACAGGCCATTGGCTGTCAATTGGAAGAGTTTAATCCTGGCTAGGGTGGAAAACAGGCTGGGAAAATTTCTGCCGCAAGGGGCTGAATGTTGCACAGCGACACCATCCTACTGGCCCCTTCGGAGTCACCTACAACGCAGCTCTGTGCTCGGGGGTGGAGGCAGGATGTGTCCACGTGAGTTCTGGCTGGACTTGCTGTAGGCCATCACGTCTCTGAGGAAAAGCCCCTGCTTTGCTTGGCAGACCCAGAGATAACCGAAGCAGGAGGGTCCTGACAAAGGGTGGCAAACGAAGGAATTCAAGGCCACCTAACGACAACCACTTCAGTTGTAAACATTCATATAATCAATACAGTAATGACAAATTGCCAATATATGTGCAGTTCATACAATATTCAATATCCATCATAATTCAATGTTGTATCAATACATTTATACAGTCTTCGTTGCAAGACCCATAAAGTGCTCAGTGCTAGTAAAACAACTAGTTAATTCTCCACAGCCATATAGCTTCTCTGGCCATTCACACTGATGTATTGAATTGTATCAGATTGAATTATCCTGCTTATGGACTTATGACTGGAAGCTATATGGCTGTGGACGATGAACTAGTGGTTTTACTAGCCCATATACTGGCAATTTGTCATTTCTGCATTGATTATATGAATGTTTACAATAGAAGAGGTTGTCGTTAGGTGGTCTTGAATTCCTTTCTTTGCTTGCTTGGCAGACCCGGCATCCCAGGATCAAGGCCTGCCAGGGAGCCAGTGCCTCTGCGAGTGGACAGCACCTGGCACAAGTGATCTGACCGGGGAGGGGGAAGAGGCCTGCTTTCAGGCGTCCAGGGTCTACAAGCACCATTTTCACCATCCCCAACCCAGCCAAGCTCTTGCGTGAAGAAGCTCAAGGAGAAAAAGGCCACAGAAATCCCTCGGAAGGAAGCAAAAGGAACAGACAAACCCGCGATTCGTTTTTGTTTTCCCGGCCATGTCGGACGCTCCTCTCCGCAGGTCCGGGAGGAAACATCCGAGCAGCCTGACCAGGACTCCCAGTGAGGGAGGCAGGGTCCAGCGCGTGGCGGGAAGAACCCCCTGAAAGCAATGCAGGGGGTAAATTGCCCGTTTGCTCTAACCGAGGCTGGCAGACTTGCGCAGCACATGGCGTGCCGCCGGGCCATGGAGAACGGCAATAAGCAGGGGGACTTCCGGTTTGGGATTCATGGAGGTCTAACGCAGCTCCATTTGTGGAGCTGACCGGATTGCCGTTTTAACCGGCCGGAGGGGTGAAAATAACCCGCGGCCGACTGCTCTCAGGCGGGGAGCAGGCAAAGAACGCTCAAGACCCTAGGGTGAGTTAGATCTCGGACGAGGGGGGGCTCTACACAAGGAGTCTCCCCCCCGATCCTTGAGGTCCCACCTTGCGACGGGTCGGCTATAATCTCTGCGGCAATTTTGGGGCCAATTCGGCTGGCATAAGACCTACATACCCAAGCTTCGATCGGGGAGGGAAGTCGAGAGGAGAATTTAAGATCGAAACAGCGATTACAACCCGAGAAAGCTGGAGAGAAGGTAAAGATCGCTATCTCTTGAAACGGGACAGATTGACAAAAACAGAGAGGAAAGAAAGTAGACTTTTAAACTGCAACAGACTAGCGAAAAGGAGGTGAAGACTCGGCAGGAGTTGTATTTTAAAAGAGACTAAGTTTAAAGAAGTTATTACAAAAATCGGACTATTGTTTTGAATACCTGTGGTTTTGGAGCTGTGGGAAAAAGACACCATCGCGAGACCTGCTGTGGGAAGACGGGAGACAGGAAGTGCGTAACAACAATAGAGTGGCTGGAGGGAAGCGGCCCTTGCCAAAGGACAGGAAGTGGGGAATCGCCATCTTTGAAAGTGGAAGGGTCGTGGCTTCAGCGGAAGAGGAAGTAGGCCATCTTGGATTATAATAACATAGAGAAACCATAGAGAAAAGACGCCCGACATTTTGGATATAAAAAATTAATTTTGGTAAAGATTGGGACATTTAAAAAAAAGGAAAACGTTTAATTATACGCCACGGAGCTGAGGAAGAGAGCAGATTCGTGGGAGCGAGCTAAAGCAAGCCCCACGATGTCGAAAAAAGAGTGGCAATCAGCAATAGAAAACTTGGACAAAAAACTTATAGACATGATGAAAGAACTTAAGGACACGAAATTGGAGCTTATTAAAGAGGTCAAGGAAGTTACACAGACAGTAAAGTCGGAGCTGTCAGAAGTGAAAAAAGGTGTGGAAACGATTAGCAGTGAATTACAAGGAACGCAGCAGAGAGTTAAAACAGTAGAAGACGCGATGGAGAATTTAATAGACACGCAACAAACAGAGATGAGGCTGGTGAAGGGGAGGATGTCAGTTGCAGAAACTAAACACATGGAGAAGCAGCTTCGTTTTCGCGGTCTGCCAGAAGTGGAAGGGAAGTCAGCGCAAGAACAGATGACTGAGGTGTTGGCTGATTACCTGGGGAAGGAGGAGGAGGAAATTGTGGCTATCCTAGATGTGGCGTATCGTGTGAACTCGAGAATTGCAACCCAGAGGAAACTACCAAGGGATGTGATTGTGCAGTTTACAACTAGAAATATGAAAGAGAGGATTGTGACCAAACAATTTCAAGATCCATTGGAGATTGATGGCAAGACGATTATTATAATGAAGGAACTGCCCAGATCAGTGTTATTGGACAGGAAAAAATATAGAGTGCTAATTCAGACTTTGAAGGACATGAATATCAGATACAGATGGGAGTTACCGGAAGGAGTGTCCTTTGAGTTTGGAGGGGCAAAAAAACGCATCAGATCTGAGCGGGAGATGGAGAGATTTATCAAGGACAATGAAAAAGACTTACCAACAAAACCATGAATATGGAGTGTAAAGTATTATCTTGGAATGTAAATGGACTAAACTCACCGAATAAGAGAAAAAATATTTTTCATTGGCTACTAAAACAAAAATGTGATATTGTTTGTTTGCAGGAGACCCACATTAGAAAACAGGATGTAAAATATTTAAAATCTGGAAAATTGGGCAAAGAATTTGTAGCGGCTTCCAACAAGAAAAAAAGAGGAGTGGTGTTGTATATAAAAGAGGAGCTGCAGCCAAAATTTGTTATGAGAGATGTGGAAGCTAGATTTGTAGCAGTGGAATGTAATTGGAACTTAAAGAGAGTGTTGGTAGTCGGACTTTATGCACCTAACGGTGCAAAGGAAAGCTTCTTTGAGGACTTAAGGAAGCACCTAGACGATCTTGTATATGACCAGATAATTCTTGCTGGAGATTTCAATGGAGTGACAGATTTGGAATTAGACAAAAAGACTACAAAAGCACAAAAGAAAAGAGGACTATTGCCAAAGCTTTTTTTTGAGTTGATTCAACAAGAGACTCTCGAAGACGTATGGAGGAGAGAATATCCTAAAACCAAACAGTTTACTTTTTATTCTGCAAGGCATCTTACATTATCAAGAATTGATATGATCTGGGCCTCAAAGGACTTAGCGCTATGGACTAAGGAGGTAGAAATAATGCCGATGGTAGGCTCAGATCACAACCCAATTATGTGGAAATTTGGAAAAAGGAGAAAAAGGAAAGCCTGGATAATAAATGAGGACCTGTTACAGGAAAGTGAGAATATGGAAACACTGAGAAGAGAGACTAAGTTTTTTATACAATACAACGTGAATAAAGAAGTACCAACCAGTAAAGTTTGGGACGCGTACAAGGCGGTTGTAAGGGGCATACTAATGGACTTAAATGGTAGAGCAAGGAAAAAGAAAGAGGAGAAAAGACAAGAGATTGAGGAGAAAATAAAGGCCAAAGAAGTACAGTTAAAAAAGAGACCAGGGAAAAAGAAAATACATCAGGAAATCAAAATTCTTCAAGAACAATTAACAGCAATGAGTAACAAAGAATTGGAGTGGAACCTTAAAAGACTGAATCAAAAAGCTTTTGAGGGTGCTAATAAACCTGGGAAATATTTGGCATGGCAATTAAAGAAGAAAAGGGAAAAGAAAATAATAAATAAAATTTGTGAAGAAAACAAAACGTATTTGGAGCAGACTACCATTAGTAGAGCTTTTTATAAATTTTACGCTAAGCTGTATAATAAAAAAGAAGTAAACAAAGAATCAATAGCATCATATTTGGAGAAAACCAAACTTCCAGAGATTTCGGAAGCTTGGAGAAATAAGCTGAACAGTGAAGTAACTGATGAGGAAATAAATATGGCAATACAATCCGCAAATCTAGGAAAGGCGCCAGGGCCAGATGGACTTACGGCTAAATTTTATAAGACAATGGCCAATGAACTGGCACCATTCCTAAAAGAGGTGATGAACGGAGTTTTTAGGGATCAAAGAATTCCAGACACTTGGAGCGAAGCGAATATATCATTGATCCCAAAAGAGGGCCAAGATCTGACTAGCGTGAAAAATTATAGGCCTATATCACTACTCAATAATGACTATAAAATTTTTGCGAAGATATTGGCGGAGAGATTGAAGGGGTGGCTCTCGGAAGTCATAGAGGAGGAACAAGCAGGCTTTTTGCCAGACAGACAAATAAGAGACAACTTAAGGACAGTGATCAATGCTATTGAATACTACGACAAGCGTTGTGACAAAGAGGTTGGTTTCTTCTTTGTAGACGCTGAAAAAGCGTTTGACAATTTAAACTGGGACTTTATGTTTGCCACTATGGAAAAGCTACAATTGGGAGAAAGATTCGTCAGAGCAATCAAGGAAATCTATAGAGACCAGACTGCAGCAATTGTAGTGAATGATGAATTGACCAAAAAATTGACGATTAGTAAAGGAACAAGACAAGGTTGCCCGTTATCTCCATTGTTGTTCATTTTAGTATTGGAGATTCTGATGATACAAATTCGACAAGATGAGGAAATACGAGGAATAAAAATAAAGGACTATTCATATAAGGTCAGAGCATTTGCAGACGACATAATGTTAATTGTAGAAGACCCACTGGAGAACATGTCAAAAGTGATAGACAAGATCAAGGAGTTTGGAGATTTGGCAGGTTTCTTCATTAACAAAAAGAAGTCAAAGATATTATGCAAAAACATGACTAAGCAGAAACAACAATTGTTAATGGAAACAACGGATTGTGAAGTAACTAGTAAGGTGAAATACTTGGGAATTGAGCTGACTGCAAAAAATATAGATTTGTTCAAGAATAATTATGAAAAATTATGGACTCAGATAGAGAGAGACTTGATCAAATGGAATAGATTGAACCTGTCATGGTTGGGCAGGATTGCAGCAGTTAAGATGAATGTGTTACCAAGAGTAATGTTTTTGTTACAGACAATACCAATCATCAGAGACTCTAAACAATTTGAAAAATGGCAGAGGAAAATATCAGATTTTGTTTGGGCAGGCAAGAAGCCTCGAGTGAAAGTAAAAGTTTTACAAGATGCAAAGGAGAGAGGCGGAATGCAACTGCCCAATCTGAGACTTTACCATGATGCAATCTGCCTAGTTTGGTTAAAAGAGTAGATGACATTAAAGAATAAGAAACTATTAGCCCTAGAGGGATATAAAAAAATTTTTGGATGGCACGCATACCTATGGCATGACAAAGTAAAGGTCAACTCGATGTTCCTGCATCATTTTGTAAGGAGAAGTCTATTTACAATCTGGAAGAAGTATAGAACTTACCTACAAGAAGGAACCCCCTTGTGGGTGGTTCCATATGAGGTGATAGATCCGAGAGCTGTGGATAATGAACAACAATGTTTAACGTACAAAGAAATAACTAAGATTGAAGTATCTAAACTTAGAATAAAGACGCAAGAGGAACTATCACCTAACTATGATTGGTTTCAGTATAGACAGATTAGAGACTTATACAACTCAGACTTTGCAAAAGGGGGCATACGAACAGAGAACTCGGAACTAGAGCAGACCCTTCTTAAAGAAGACAAGAAAAGAATATCCAAGGTATACCAAGTATTGCTGAAATGGTATACTGAGGATGAGATAGTTAAAACACAGATGGTGAAATGGGCTATAAATTTCAATAAAGAAATAACAATGGAGGCATGGGAATACTTGTGGAAAACTACAATGAAGACAACGACGTGTATCAATATTAAAGAGAACATTTTCAAAATGATCTATCGTTGGTACATGACACCAAAGAAGATTGCGCTAGGGAATTTGAATACTTCTAATAAATGCTGGAAATGTAAGAAACATGAGGGCTCCCTCTATCATATGTGGTGGTCGTGTGAGGTAGCTAGGCAGTTCTGGGGGGAAATAATAAGAGAAATGAGGGAAATTTTACAGTTTCAAATAAATAAGAACCCAGAACTCCTGCTGCTAAACTTGGGAATGGAGGGAATTCCAGCCCATCATAGGACGTTGATTTTTTATATGACTGCAGCAGCTAGACTTTTGTATGCGCAGAAATGGAAAGTACAAGAAGTGCCAACTATTGAAGATTGGATCTACAAATTGCTGTATATGGCTGAAATGGATAAGATGACAAGAAAACTGAGAGATCTGGACTCAGGGCAGTTTAACACAGACTGGGAGAAGCTGAAACAATATCTGGAGAAGAAATGGGAGGTGGGAGGAAAACTGTGGCAGTTTGAGAACTACTGAAGTATAATAAAAGTATAAAAGAGAGGGGTGACTTTACCGGGGGAGGAAGAGAAATGTGAATTTATAAGCAGTTAGATTAATTGATTGAGATATATATAGATATGTATAGGTTAACTGATAGAGAATAATTAATGATAAGGTTTAAACATGAGGATTGACTAACTAACAATATTTTCTTTCTTTGACAAGATTTATATGCACCAAACTGAATGTATAGAAGAGTTAAATTGATTGACTATCTGAGGAGTTATATAGAATTACCATAAAAAGATGAAATGAGTAATACATAGAGAACAAATCAAATTGTTTGATTTAAATGTGGGAAATTTTTATGGTTTATGATATATAGGTTTATATAGAAATATTCAAAACTGGAAAATGGGATAAATTGTTTATCTAAAGACGTATAGTTTGGGTGTATAATAAGTAAGGGAGTTAAAGATGTACTGCTTAATATAATGGAGAATGTATATCTGTTTTAGACAGAGGAATTTAATAGAAGTAAGGGAAAAGGGACAGAGGGTGGGAAAGCTGTTGGAAGTCAACAAAAGGGGGGGAAAGGGAGGGGGTTAGAAATGAAAAATTAGGGGAAAATTGATTGTAATGTAAAAATAAAAATGTTCTAACCCAATAAAAAATTTTTCAAAAAAAAAAAAAGAGAACGGCAATAAGCAGATTTAAGGTGAAAACCTGTAAGTAAGCGAATCCCTTCTGATTTCTAAGCGTATGCGAAGGATTGGTGGGAGTTGAAGCTAAGAAGGCGCGGATTTCTTCCCCTTCACGGAGTTTCGGAACTTAGCTGGCGCCCCCCCCCCCCTAAGATGGCCATGAAAAAGCAGAGCCCAGCAATGAGTAAATTGGTGATGGCGACGTTACAGGGGAAGGGGGAAACCTTGGAAGAAATGGTGAGGCAAGCAGTCTTTGATGCTGTGCAGCCCTTTGTAGCGAAGTTAAATGAAATGGGGCAAAAGGTTGATTCAGTGGAAAGCGAAGTGAAAACCATTAAAGATCAGCATCTCGAGCAGAGCAGTCTGCACGCGAGAACGCAGTACTCATGAAAGCGACAAGTAAGGAAGTGAAGCTCTTGGAGAATCAAATAATAGGATTGCAAGTGGACCGTGCCCAAATGGTACTGCGTCTTCAGAGTGTAAAAGAGGAACAAAGTGAAAATTTAAAAGATTTGGTGTCGGGACTTTTGGCGCCATTGGCAAAGGCAACTAAAGAAGTGTTAAAAAGCGATATTTTGGAAGTCCGTCGGACATCTTCAAAGTATGCAATGAAGCATCAGCTGCCTCGCGAGATTATTATTGACTTTTCATCTAAGAAGACTCGGGACACCATCTTATATAATTCGTATAATGTGGACTTGGACGATTTGGGCAACAAGGTTAAAATATTGAAGGATGTTCCATTTTTGGCTCGTAAAAGAAGATTTAAGTATAAAACACTTGCGGCTTTCCTGAGGAAATGTGATGTAAAATATAAATGGTTGTTTCCGGAAGGCGTTTGGTACAGCTGACAGACTTTTTGTTCAACCATCAGGAGTTTCAGCAAGAAGAAAGTCCAAAGTCTGAAGGGGAAAGTGGGGGTGAGGAGAGAACGAGTGCAGCTGTTGCAACTGCGCAGAGAGAACTGAGACCGAGACACGGGGGGGGGGGGGAGAAGACCTGATCCTGAATATAGTCTGTATTGTATAAGATCTACCAATCTAATAGCATATTAGAAAGTTAACTTTAAAGAAAAAATGCAGTAGGAAGGGCATACAAGACATGCAGAGTGTGTGTGTGTCTTTTTGTCTATATGTTGCTTTTCCCTTTTCCCCAGTCCCCCCTTTTTCCCTTATATCTTTGTAGTCTTTTGTAGTTTTTTATGTTAGATATTAAAAATATTTTTTTTAAACAAGGAACAGACAATCCCGCAACAAGTTAAAATGGATACCTGCCAACCGCTCCTCTTCATCAGAGATCCGGAGAAACGGATCTTCTTCTCCTTCCAGCCTGGAAATGAGGTCAGGCTTGGCAACCTCAAGCCCTTTTGTGAGGAAGAAAGAAAGACAAAATTGTGACTCTTCTGTGTGTTCATAAACTGGGCAATTCCATGGTGGGATGCCTGCCCCTCCAGAAATACACAACAGACAAGGAGGGTGGTACGGAAGGGTGGTACGGAGCCATATCTGGCATTGGCAGTTCTGTGCCAGCTGAAAACTCACTCAGGGGCAGAGAAGCCAGCCAAGTTCCCTCCACAGACGAAACTCAGCCAGGGTAAGGCAAGGCCCAGCCGGGGGGGAAATACCCTGCTTATACACTCCCACCCTCTCCTTATCAAGGCCCCCTTGGCACCTCCTCTGAGGCCCTCCCTTGTGGTCCGGGCACAGAGATGCCAGATGGGGGGGACTCCTTCTCCACAACCCCTCCCACAAAGAGTGGCAGAGATCAGCCACTGAGCCCAGGGCAGGCAGCCTGCCCTCATCCTCCCTCAATCAGGAGTTGCTTACAGTCACTCCTCACAACCTCACGAGCAGAAGGAGGCAGCCCAGGAGAAAAGGACCCTCACCCAGAGAGGCCACGGTCCCAAAATTCTCCAGCATGACCTCCTTGTACAGGGCTCTCTGCGCTGGGCTCAGCAGGCTCCACTCCCCCTTGGAGAAATGCACAGCCACCTCTTCGAAGGACACCCAGCCCTGGAAGAAGGAGAAGAGAGTTTCATTATAGTGCTGGAAAGGTGGTCCATGAGAAAGAAAATCCAAAAGGCTGGTGTGACGTAGTGGTTAGAGTGAAGGACTAGGACCTGGGAGGACTGAGTTCGAATTCCTTCAGTACCATATAAGTTTGCCCAGGTGCATTGGTCCTATCCAAGTCTTTCACCCCAACCTACCACACAAGACTGTTGTTGGAGGAGAACAGTTTAAAAATAGGAATCTTCTTACTATATAATTGAGTAAGCATATTCAAGACGACTCACTTCATACCCTGGTGCAGCACTAGAGGGCGCTGCCACGGAGGGAAGCCCAGGCAAGGCACCAGGTCCCTCCAGAAAATGTGCCATGGCGTGAAGCCCAGGCTGCGAGCAGGATGGGAGCAGGTGGCAATGCCCACCCCCCACCTTCACCCAGCTGATATTAGGAGCAGAGCAGGTGGTAATGCCCATCCTCCACCTTTACCCAGCTGGTTTGAGGAGGAGCAGAGCAGGGGGAAGTCTCTTGGGGACTTATGAAGGCCTGCAGTCTCCCTGGGGGACATCTCAGGGCCCCTCATTCTGCAGGTGGGCTATAAGCCTTGTGGGGGGAGCAGCCAGAGACGTCCATGAAGAGGAGCAAATCCCTTGCGAAGGAAAATTCAGGACAACACATGGCGTGAACTACCCCTCCCCCCCTTACCTGAGCTGGCTGCATGGCTGGTCCTTTCCCTTCACCACACTGAGGAGACAGCGGAGAAACAGCCGAGGGGGGCTTTCTTTGGCCACCTGGGAGGGAGAGAAAGAAAGATGGAGGGCAACTGTTTTTATGCACACAAATTTCTTTGCCCTTCAGCAAAGCTTTCTCTGGATTTGCTGTGAGGCGCAATTCAGGATCTTGGATACAGAGTCTTTGGCCTGGTATCTCCCCGCACCTTTCTTATCTGTTCACCCCCTTCTCCTTCCAGCCATGTTTCCACCCAGATTCACCCAATCGTTTCCTGAGTGCTGAGGGGTCCCTGGCCCTGGAAGCCACTCTGGTCCCTCCTCTCCTCTGAGGGGAGACGAGACCCTCCGGCCTGCCCCACATATTTAGAAGGAGGTGCTGGGAATGAGGGGCCCGGAAGTGACGGGATGTGAGACTGCAGGTGGGAGAAGCCAGCTAGGAATTGAAATCTGCCCACGCGGAGAAAACCAGCCCTGCCCGCGAAACGTTTCTGCCCTTTGTCTTTGCCTGTCATTGAGCCTCTCTGTGACAGGAAGAGTCTAGCAGAGGGAAGCCTCCCGAAATGGGTTCTTCCTTGCGCGGTCTGAAGAGAAGCCACCTTGAATGTATGTGCGGAGAAAGTGGGGGGCAGTGTCTGAAATTGCCATCCACCACCTCAGGCCTCTGCCAGCTCTTCCTCCTGGCTGTGAGGACCAGATCTGAGACTCTGGTTTAGTCCCTGTGCCAGGCAGGGGCTCTTTCTCTTCCCTGTCAACTCTTAAAAACACCCTGCCCCCCTGGTTGATAATCTATGGGAGGCAGGAGGGAGAAGTCCCCTTCGCACGTGCCCAGAGGATGACAAAAGCAGTCAAAAGGTTACAGGAGACCGGCTAGGATGTCAAAGTGGAGTGAGGCAGGGGGAGCGGGGGACATCTAAGGGGTTTTCCACAAGGGGAATATCCTTTACTGCCTGTGGAAGAGGCAAGACAAGGCAGTGGCCATGGGGCTTCCACAGGGCAGGGTTCCTGTATCTCCCCTGCCCCGTCTTCCATTAATGTACTCCGCCACCTAACCCTTTCATGCCCACCTCCTTGTTTTAAAAGCTGGGGGCTGAACTGGCATAACTAGATTGGCTTAGTGTTATACCTCCATGTGGAACAAATTCCTTGAATTCCCAGCTTTGCTTATTTTAACAAGTAAATCTCCAGCCCCACCGGGCTGTTGTGAAAACAACAAGGAAAGACCTATCTCTGCCATGAAAGGGGCCAGAGATGCGATTTTTAAAAATGCAAACTGGGAATTCTCAGAACCGGACAGTTACATTGTTTTAAGAACAGACAACTGATATATATAAAAAAATCCCCTCCGGCTTTTGCGGACAAGTTAACGGGGGGGGGGGGGAGGATACATGCAGCTGGGTGGGAGGGGGGAGATCCAAACTTCCCCGTCCTCAAGGTAGAAACTGAGTTTGGCAAGGCAGGGGGGGGGATCAGGTCTTCCATCACCCACTGGCTGGTGCCTCCCCCAATCCCCCCCCGGGCTGAATTCTGCTCCGGGGCCTCCGGGCTTTGCACCAAGGAGGAAACTGCAGGATGGGGGGGAGGCGGGGGGGGGCGGGGAGGAAGCCCAAAGGACCCGCTGTGCAGCCCGCCTCTCCTTGGGGCAAAGGGGGGGGGCTGTTCCCCTTCCCCTCTCCCCCCTCCCCCAACGCGGTTTTAACTCACCAGTCGCGCCTGGGGCGGAGCAGAGGCTGCCCTGGGAATGCCAAAGGGGCCACCTGCCGCTGGAGGGAGGGGGCATGGCAGGAAGTGACCTCACCAGCGCCCCCCTCCCGTCTGCACGTCTAGGAGTCGGGGCTCTCTCGCTTTAACCCCGTGGTCGACCGGCTCTCCCCCCGCCCAGCCCTGCCGGGCTGCTGCACCCCCCCCCCCCGCTTCTCTTTTGGGCAAAGGCGCGGCGGGAGTCGCGCGCCCGTTCCTGGGGAGGGGGGGAGGGGGCTCCGGTCTGCCCTTCGGGGGAGAGTGATGGGGGGGCCCGGAGAGAAAGGAGGCGGCCATGGGGTGCCTTCGGGGACCCCTCCCGGACCGAGCGCGTCGGCTTCTGCCGGGCCAGCCCCTTGGGGCTCTCTTGCCGCAGCAATGAAGGGTCGGCAGGCTGTGAGCCAGTAGTAAGATCTTTAAAAGGGGGCCTGGCGCGCTCACGGAGCAGAGGTCGATCACTCACCTTGGAGGAGAAATGGAACCTCCTTGGCCTTAGGCAGTATACCCCTGTGGGCCTCTGCTGGGGCTGCCAGCCTCCAGGAGGTGGCTGGAGATCTCCCGGAATTACAACTGATCTCCAGGTGACAGAGATCAGTTCCCCTGGAGAAAATGGCTGCTGTGGAGGGGGGACTCTATGGCATTATACCATTTCTGAGACCCCTTCCCTCCCTAAACCCCACCCTCTCCAGGCCCCACCCCCCCACATCTCCAGGAATTTCCCAACCTGGACCTGGCAACTCAGCTGAATCGAGTCTCTTACTCATGTATTGATCTGGACATTTTCTATTCTGCCTCTCCGGTGAGTCTGCCTGAGGTGGATTACAAACGGCAGAAAAGTTATTAAAACCCTCCATTCATCTTGGATCTGACAGCATCTGCCTCGGTGGCCCTCGTGGATGACGTGCGCCCGGAGATGGACAGAGGGAGTGCAGCTCCGTGGGTTCTCCCGGACCTCTCTGGGGCTTCCAATGCCATTAATTATGGCATCTCTCTGGACTGCTGATCCAGGCTGGGATTGGGAGGCACCGTTCTATGGGGGTTCCGGTCCTACAGAAACCCCTGGATGGGGACATCTGGATGGGGGCTTGGTTGTCCCCAATATGCAGGTGACACTCAGCCCTTTTTCATAATCTTATCTCTTTCCAGGTGGAACGAGGAAATGATATACGTCCAGGACGGAAGACCCAACAAGGAACCGGTTATGGGTAACAGTTGTTTCCAAACTGCTTCAGGGATCAACAGACCTGCCGCTTACAGTCTTTCAGGCGACAGGACGACGCACCCCTATCTTTTTGTCCGGGTGCAAGATTATGAAAATGACTGTTTAAATGAATACAATAGGAACCGTTCTGTTCCACGTTCTTCAGTGAACGGACTTTGTTATCTCCTCTGTGTTTCCACCTACGTTGGATTTAGTGTTCATTCTACAGTTGGCCGGATTCTAGTGCAATAATGTGTATGGAATTTGTTATATTACACTTGTAATTTATTGAATATTGTTAATTTATGCACCACTTTATATGCTTAACCATCACTTTATATAATTTGTAATGTTCTGTTGTTTTTTCCCCTTAGCTGTGCATTTCCACTCTAACAGTTTCTGTTCTGTTTCTAAGGGTGCTTCTCTTTTTGGTGAGGTACTCGGAGCAGAGCAGATGGAAATGCGTACCCCCCAGCAATTCCCACCGCTCATCTTAACCCAACTTATATTAGGAGAGGAGCAGGTGGCAAAGCCAAACTCCACCTTCACCCAACTGGTATTAGGAGCAGAGCAGGTGGCAGTGCCCATCCAGTGCCCTAACCCAGCTGGTATTAGGAGTGGGGAAGGTGGCAATGCCCCAACTTCACCCAGCTGGTATTAGGTGCAGAGAAGGTGGCAATGCCCACCCCCCCTTAACCCAGCTGGTATTAGGAATGGAGCAGGTGGTAATGCCCACGCCTATTTACTCAGCTGAGATCAGGAATAGCAGATGGCAATGCCCGCCTCACTTTACCTGGATGGGATCAGGAGGGGAGCAGGTGGCAATGCCCACCCCACACCATCACCCACCTGGTATTAGGAGTGGAGCAGGTCAAAATGCTCACGCCCAGCAATTCCCACCAATCCCTGTAATAACCCAGCTAATATTAGGAGCAGAGCAGGTGGCAATGCCCAACCCCACCTTCACCCAGCTGGTATTAGGAGCAAACCAAGTGGCAGTGCCCATCCAATGCCCTCACCCAGCTGATATTAGTAGAGCAGGTGGTAAAGCCACCCACCACCTTAACCCAGCTGTTATTAGGAGAGGGGAAGGTGGCAATGCCCTGACTTCACTCAGCTGGTATTAAGAGCAGAGCAGATGGCAATGCCTGCCTCACTTCACCTGGATGGTTCAGGAGGGGAGCAGGAGGCAAGGCCCACCCCCCCACCATCACCCAGTTGGGATCATGTGCAGAGCAGGAGGCAATGCTCACTCCCTTCAACCTACTAGAATAAGGCACTGAGCAGGTGGCCATAGCCAATCCCCTTCACCCATCTGTAATCAGGCGTGCAGGAGGCAATGCCCATTTCCCCTTCATCCGCCTGCAATCAGGAGCGGAACAGGTGGCAACGCCCCCCTTTACCCGGCCTGTATCAGGTGTGGAGCAGGTCGCAAAGCCCACCCACCCCTTCATGTGGCCGAGATCACATGTGGAGCAGGTAGCAATGCCCACCCCCCTCCTTCACCAGCCAGGATAAGTGATGGAGGAGGAGGGAATGCCTTCCTATCCGCCGTCCCCTTTCTAGAGCCTGTTGTATTTCCCCCCCACAATGGGCTTTGTTACATATATGTATGTGAGTAAGTATATATGTGTGTGTGTGTGTGTATCCTGCTACAGAGAAATGGCTGAAAAATAACAAATTGAAATTGAACCCAGACAAGACTGAAGTGATGCTTGTTGAGAAAGCAGAGATCTTGAAAGACATTGTACTCCCCACTTTCGATGCAGTTCGTCTGACCCTTGCACACTTGGTTAAGAGCCTAGGGGTTACACTGGATCCAACGCTACTACTAGAAAAACAAATTAAGGCAGCTGCAGAAAAAGGCTTACTCCAACCTCACTCTAGCCTGGAGGATGGCTTCTTACCTCGACACGGCCGACATAACCACGTGCATCCATGCCACGGGAACATCAAAACTTGGCTATTGTAATGCACTATTCATTGGTCTTCCATCTAAGTTAACTAGGAGGCTCCAATTGGTGCAAAATGCTGCAGCTAGACTGTTAGTAGGAGCGAGCAGGAGCATGAGCATCACTCCCACCCTACAGTCACCCCATTGTCTACCTATCAGTTACCGTCATGCTCAATTCAAGGTCTTGGTTATTACATACAAAGCTCTCCAGGGCCTTGGCCCAGCATACCTACGAGATCACCTCACTCCTTATGTCCCCTCACAGCACCTTCGTTCATCTGAACAAGGTCAACTGCAGCTGCCAGCCTGCACCTGGGCGAAATCAACAGCAGCCCCCATGTGGGCTTTCTCTGGGGTGGCCCCTACCCTGTCAGACTAGAGTCTGGGAAAGGCAGGTTCAAATCCCGACTCTGCCATGGAAGCATGCTGGGTGACCTTGGGATAGACACATGCTCAGCCTCACCTACCTCACAGGGTTGTTGTGAAAAGAAAATGGAGGAGAATTATGCCACAACAACCATGTGGCTCGACTGCTTTAACACACTCCACATGGATCTGCTATTGAAGGCAGAAAATCCAATGGGTACAGAATGCCTCAAGTCACCCACTATTAGCTTGAGGTCCAGATTGCACATTAAACACATTCCATAATTGCTCCATAATCTATTCATTACTGTTCAGGCCCAATTTTGGGTGCTGCTTCTAACTTACAAGGCTTTTTGGAGGCCAGGGTCCACATCTGTCTTGCTACGCTCTGCTGTGACAGCGTCACTCATCTGAGCAAAGCCAAGGAGGAAGGAGTACAGCTGCCCATCGAGAGGCAGTCTCCTATGGCTCCCACTTGGGAGATGTGGCTGCCTAATGCACACAGGAAGGCGCCCGCAACTGAATCACAACGGTTTAAGGCAGCATATTTCTCAAGTGGATGGTGGTGGAAAGTGCTGTCAGGTCATAGCTGACTGATGGTGACCCCTGGTGGGGATTTCAAAGCAAGAAACTAGAAGAGGTGGTTTGCCATTGCCTGCCACTGCAGAGTGACCCTGGACTTCCTGGGAGGTCTCCCATCCAATTACCATCCAAGGTCAGCCCTGCTTAGCTTCTGACATCAGACCAGAGTGGGCTTGCCTGGGCTATCCACGTCAGGGCAAAAGCACAAATAGCCTCTCCCAGTCACTCATGACAGAGGGAGGGGTGAGTAAAACATAACTTATTTTATGCAGTGTCCTTCCACATTCAAAACATGTCTATAGCTCCTCCCCTGTGTCACTTCTTTGATGGGAAGTCAGGTTTCCACCCACACTGAAGCTTTTTCCACATACCGGGCACTAATGGTTTCTCCCTTGTGAATTCTTGGATCAGGAGTTAGTTCATTCTTCTGTTTAAACCCTTTCCCAAATACTAGACATCTATACGGCTTCTCCCCTGTGTGAATTCTTCTACCAGAATTTATCTGTCATTTATTTTATTTTATTTATGTCATTTATAGTCCACCTTTCTCACTGACACTCAAGGCGAACTACACAGAATAAGATCAGGACACTCAATTTCAAGGACCTTTCCATAAACCATGTCATAGAGTCGATAAACACCATTTTACAAAGACATAGCATTAGTAAGAATCCAAGAGAGAGTTGAAGAAATGCTGAAACAGAAGATAAGCAATTTTAGGGCTGACATTAGACCACAGGAAGCACAGGTAGCTCACGGGAGCAGGTATTTAAGACAACAGGTAGTACGTAAGGAAATATAGTGGTGAAGTCTATGATCCTGGTCCTTAACTCATTAGTAAATCAACTGAGAGCCCTTCCCTACAATACAAAAGCCTTCTTGAATAATTTGGTTTTGCACACTTTGCGGAAAGCGAGGAGGGTGGGGCCTCTCCTGACCTCCTAAGGCAGGTCGTTCCACAGGGCAGGGGCCACCACAGATAAAGACTGTGTACAGGCTGCTGTTCATTACGCCCATGTACAGGGTGGCACCTGCAGGAGACCCTCTTCAGATAAGTGAAGCTCCTGCGGAGGAATATAGGGAGGGAGGCCCTCCTGTAGGTATGCCAGGCCTGTGAAGAGCTTTGAATGTGATAACCAATACCTTCAACTGAGCATGGTAGCTGATAGGTAGCAAACAGAGTGACTGCAGAATGGGGCTGATGTTCATGCTCCTGATAGCAGTCGTGCCACAGCGTTTTGCACCAATTGGAGTCTCCTAGTTAATTTGGATGGGAGACCTATGTATAGTGCATTACAATAGTCAAGACTTGATGTTACCGTAGCAGGGATCCAGGTGGCCAGGTCAGCCGTGTCGCGATAAGAAGCCATCTAGCATGCTAGAGAGGGTTGTAAAAGTCATTTTTTGCTGCTGCCTTAACTTGTAGTTCTAATAGTAGCACTGGTAAGAATTAAGGATTCCACTCGGTCGGAAGCTGTTTCCGCACTCCAGCCATTAATATGGCATCTCTCATGGGCGTAGTCTTTGATGGGAAAGAAGATGAACACTCTGATTGAAGCTTTTCCCGCAGCCTTGGCATTTATAAGGTTTTTCCCCTGTGTGATGTCTTTGATGCGAACATCAACATCAACACACTCCACAGCAGCCATTTTCGCCAGGGGAACTGATCTCCGTCACCTGGAGATCAGTTGTAATTCCGGGAGATCTCCAGCCCCCACCTGGAGGCTGGCAGCCCCAGCAGAGGCCCACCGGTCGAAGCCTTCCTTGGGCGAGAACCTCAGCAGAGCTCCTCGGGATCAGAGCAAAGGTCCGTTTTGCCAGCGCCCTCTTTCTGCAGTGCCCAAGCAGAGGCCGCAAGCAGGACAGGGAGGCAAGAGCAGAGCCTCCGCTGCTGCTCCCTCGTCGGGGGTACACTGCTTCACGCCAAGGAGGTTCCATTTCTCCCCCAAGGTGAGGGATCGACCTCTGCTCCGTGAGCGCGCCAGGCCCCCTTTTAAAGATCTTACTACTGGCTCACAGCCTGCCGACCCACCATTGCAGGGGCAAGGGAGCCCCAAGGGGCTGGCCCGGCAGAAGCGGACGCGCTCCGCCCGGGAGGGGTCCCCGAAGGCACCCCATGGCCGCCTCCTTTCTCTCCGGGCCCCCCCAGCCCCCTCCCCCCTCCCCAGGAACGGGCACGCGACTCCCGCCGCGCCTTTGCCCAAAAGAGCAGCCGGAGGGGGGGGGGCAGCAGCAGGGCTGGGGGGAGGGGGAGCCGGTCGACCACGGGGTTAAAGCGAGTGAGCCCCGACTCCTAGACGTGCAGACGGGAGGGGGGCGCTGGTGAGGTCACTTCCTGCCATGCCCCCTCCCTCCAGAGGCGGGTGGCCCCTTTGGCAACCCCAGGGAAGCCACTGCTCCGCCCCAGGCACGACTGGTGAGTTAAAACCGCGTTGGGGGCGGGGCGGGGGGGAGGGGAACAGGAACAGCCCCCCCCTTTGCCCCAAGGAGACGCGGGCTGGACGGCGGGTCCTTTGGGCTTCCTCCCCGCCCCCGCCACCCCACCATCCTTGAGTTTCCTCCTTAGTGCAAAGCCCGGAGGCCCCTGCATGGAGAAGCCGGAGGGGCGCGCAGCAGCCGGGCAAGGCTGGGTGGAGGGGGGAGTGAGGTTTTCCAGCTGACCAGCGGGTTAAACGAGAGACGTGCAGGGGGGGGGCTGGTGAGGTCACTTCCTGCTTTGCCCCCTCCCTCCAGCGGAAGGGGGCATTTGGCATCCCCAGGGCAGCCTCTGCTCCGTCCCAGGCGCAACTGGTGAGTTAAAACCGCGTTGGAGGCGGAGGGGAGACAAGAAGGGGAACAGCCCCCCCCTTTGTCCGATGGAGAGGCGGGCTGCACAGCGGGTCCTTTGGGCTTCCTCTCTTCCCCCCCCCCCCGCCTCCCCACCATCCTGCAGTTTCCTCCTTGGTGCAAAGCCCGAAGGCCCCGGAGCAGGATTCAGCCCGGGTGGGGGGAAGGGGGGGCACAGGCCAGTGGCTGATGGAAGACCTGCGCCCCCCCTGCCTTGCCAAACTCGATTCCTACCTTGAGGACAGGAAAGTTTGGATCTCCTCCCCCCCACCAGGCTCTCTGGCGGCCGTTTCCGTGTCCGCAAAATCCCTAGGGGATTTTTTAAAAATAGTAGCAATGGCCTGTTCTTCCTGTTCAACAAGCTTCTTCCCCTGGGGGAAATATCTCAGATGTCCCCCCCTCTCAGTACATTTTGTTATAACGTCTTGGCTGCTTTTCTCATCCTCTGGGCATGTGCAAAGGGGGCTTCTCCCTCCTGCCTCCCATAGATTATCAACCACTGGGGGAAGAGTCGGCAGGGAAGAGAAACAGCCCCTGCCTGGCACAGGGACTAAACCAGAGTCTCATATTTGGTCCTCACAGCCATGAGGAAGAGCTGGCAGAGGCCTGAGGTGGTGGAGGGCAATTTCAGACACTGCCCCCCCCCACTTTCTCCACACATACATTCAAGGTGGCTTCTCTTCAGACTGCACAAGGAAGAACCCATTTTGGGAGGCTTCCCTCTGCTAAACCCTGTCACAGAGAGGCGCAATGACAGGCAAAGACAAAGGGCAGAAACGTTTCGCGGGCAGGGCTGGTTTTCTCCGCGTGGGCAGATTTCAATTCCTAGCTGGCTTCTCCCACCTGCAGTCTCACATCCCGCCACTTCCGGGCCCCTCATTCCCAGCACCTCCCCCTAGTTGTGTGGGGCAGGCCGGAGGGTCTCGTTTCCCCTCAGAGGAGAGGAGGGACCAGAGTGGCTTCCAGGGCCAGGGACCCCTCAGCACTCGGGAAACGACTGGGTGAAGCTTGGGTGGAAACATGGCCATGGATGAGCAAAGTGGGCTGAATGGATAAGCAAGGTGGGCCCTTCCCCTGTAAAGAATGGCGGGGCGGGGAGATACCAGGCCAAAGACTCTGTATCCAAGACCCTGAATTGCACCTCACAGCAAATCGAGAGAGAGCTTTGCTGAAGGGCAAAGAAATTTGAGTGCAGCAAAAAGCGTTACCCTCCATCTTTCTTTCTCTCCCTCCCAGGTGGCCAAAGAAAGGCCCCCTCAGCTATTTCTCCGCTGTCTCCTCAGTGTGGTGAAGGGAAAAGACCAGCCATGCAGCCAGCTCAGGTAAGTGGGGGGGAGGGGTAGTTCACGCCATGTGTTGTCCTAAATTTCCCTTTGCAAGGGATTTGCTCCTCCATGGACATCTCTGGCTGCTCCCCCACAAGGCTCATAGCCACCTGCAAAATGAGGGGCCCTGAGATGTCCCCAAGGAAGACTGCTGGCCTTAAGAAGTCCTCAAGAGACTTCCACTTGCTCTGCTCCTAATATCAGCTGGGTAAAGGTGGGGGGGTGGGCATTGCCACCTGCTCCCCTCCTGCTCCCAGCCTGGGCTTCCCGCCATGGCACATTTTCTGGAGGGACCTGGTGCCTTGCCTGGGCTTCCCTCCGTGGCAGCGCCCTCTAGTGCTGCACCAGGGTATGAAGTGAGTCGTCTTGAATATGCTTACTCAATTATATAGTAAGAAGATTCCTATTTTTAAACTGTTCTCCTCCACTTAACCCTTCCAACAACAGTCTTGTGTGGTAGGTTGGGGTGAAAGACTTGGATAGGACCAATGCACCTGGGCAAACTTATGTCTCCGAAGGAATTTGAACTCAGTCTTCCCAGGTCCTAGTCCTTCACTCTAAGCACTACATCACACCAGCCTTTTGGATTTTCTTTCTCATGGACCACCTTTCCAGCAATATAATGAAACTCTCTTCTCCTTCTTCCAGGGCCGGGTGTCCTTCGAAGAGGTGGCTGTGCATTTCTCCAAGGGGGAGTGGAGCCTGCTGAGCCCAGCGCAGAGAGCCCTGTACAAGGAGGTCATGCTGGAGAATTTTGGGACCGTGGCCTCTCTGGGTGAGGGTCCTTTTCCCCTGGGCTGCCTCCTTCTGCTCGTGAGGTTGTGAGGAGGGACTGTAAGCAACTCCTGATTGAGGGAGGACGTGGTCAGGCTGCCTGCCCTGGGCTCAGTGGCTGATCTCTGCCACTCTTTGTGGGAGGGGTTGTGGAGAAGGAGCCACCCCCCCCCATCTGGCATGTCTGTGCCTGGACTGCAAGAGAGGGCATCATATTTTTGAAGTTGTACACTGAATTTATTTATAGCACTGGCACTTTGAATGATAAAAATATTTATAAAAATTGATCCAAGTAATTTAGTGACACTGTGTTAGTCATATTGTAGTAGGTTCCCTGTGGGCTTGTCCCAATTTCTAGCCACTGAGTGAGTTCTCAGCTGGCACAGTACTGCCAATGCCAGATATGGCTCCGTACCACCCTTCCCCTACTCCTTGTCTGTTGTGTATTTCTGGATGGGCTGGCATCCCGGCATGGAATTGCCCAGTTTATGAACACACAGAAGAGTCACAATCTTGTTTTTCTTTCTTTCTCCTCACAAAAGGGCCCGAGGTTGCCAAACCTGACCTCATTTCCAAGCTGGAAGGAGAAGAAGAGCCCTTTCTCCGGATCTCTGATGAAGAGGGGGGATTGGCAGGTATCCATTTTAATTTGTTGCGGGATTGTCTGTTCCTTTTGCTTCCTTCCGAGGGATTTCTGTGGCCTTTTTCTCTTTGAGCTTCTTCACGCAAGAGCTTGGCTGGGTTGGGGAAGGTGAAATGGTGCTTGTAGACCCTGGACGCCTGAAAGCAGGCCTCTTCCCCCTCCCCAGTCGGATCACTTGTGCCAGGTGCTGTCCACTCGGTGAGGCAGCGGCTCCCTGGCAGGCCTTGATCCTGGGATGCTGGGTCTGCCAAGCAAAGCAGGGGCTTTTCCTCCGAGACATGATGGCCCACAGCAAGTCCGGCCAGAACTCACGTGGACACATCCTGCCTCCACCCCCGAGCACAGAGCTGTGTTGTAAGTGACTCCAGAGGGAACTGCAGGATGGTGTCGCTGTGCAACATTCAGCCCCTTGCAGCAGAAATTTTCCCAGCCTGTTTTCCACCCTAGCCAGGATTAAACTCTTCCAATTGACAGCCAATGGCCAGTTGTCTGAAGCAGCCCCTCAGGAGGCTGATTTAGTTCCCCACACACTGTGCGGAAGTGGTTTAGCAGGGGAAGGGCTGCTCCACAGAGACCCTGGCAGAGGGAAAGGGGGTGGGACAGAGCGGTGGCAGATGGTGTTGCAAGGGCAGCCAGGCTGGACCAGGTCTGACTCGGATGCCGCACAGGCTCTGGGTGAACAGGGGGCTCTGGTGGGGGGCAGGAGTGCTTTTCCCCTCGGAGGTGATGCAAGATTGATGATGAAGTTGAAACCATCGAACACATGGTTGTAGACCGTCCCGTCTGTAATGAACTGACAGCTCGCTTAATTACCCCTCTGCTTAAAAATATGGAACGACCTAATAAGAGAGCCCAGGTGACGTGGTGATCATTGAATACAAATGATTCCCTTTCTGTGGCAAAATATATAGGGGCAATAATTCAATATCCGAGACTGAATATTGAGTAAGGTTTTTCCTGTTTTAATTTCACCTTAAGACAATAGCTTTAATAGCAGCGTCAGACAGACAGACAGACAGACAGCGGCCACTCTTGGGCCTGGGGCAGGGGGGGATCCAATGTGACTGGAGAGTGAACTGTCCCTTCTGAAGCCAGCTTCTCCTTTTCAATGTAAACTTGACTCTTAATTTTCTTCTCCATTCTTGCTTTCCTCCAATGTGAAATGGAAGCTTCTGATGGGTACAAAAACTGCATGAGAAATATTTATTTTCAATGCACAGCATACTGGGGACACACACACCCCAATAAAAAACAAACAATGGAACTCTGCAGAGGACAATGTTTGTGCCCAGGACAATCAAGGATGTGAAAAGCACATTTTCTCCTCATGCTTCACTGATCCCTGTGAGGGGTTTAAAGAGAGATGCAAATCTGGTTTGCTGGTTCCAGGTTTGTTGTTCAGCTTATAGTAAATCCTGTTCCCTTCTTCTTCTGGCTGACATCTCTCCTCCAATCATCCACTGTTGTATCCCTGTTCTCATTGATGGTTGCTTCTGACTGCCTGCTCAAGGCATATTTAACCTTGGAAGACCCCTCTAAAGAATGGCTGCCCCCCTTCTTAAAGTCAGTGTTTTGGTCTAGTAAATCCCCTTGTGAAAAGAAGCCGGGACAGAAACGCCACTGGGATCTCCATTGCTTACATGACCAGGCCAGAGTTCTCTCTCTCTCCCTTGTCTATCTGCCAGTAACCGTCCCAGTGAAGTGCTGTTCTTCATTTAATTGCCACAAGCTACAGATCGGGGTGTGGGTTCTAGGGTGTGGGTTCTAGATCCAGTCAGTCTTGAATTCTTCCTAGGAGCTAAAATGACTAAACGGAGGCTTTGGTCTCAGCATGAGAAGACAAGACTTGGTGGAAAACACAGCAAAGCTGGGAAAGTCAAGGCAGCCGGAAAAGAGGATGGCTTGAATCGATAAAGGAAGCCCTGGCCTTCTGTTCGCAGGACCTCATCAAGGCTTATATTGATAGAGCATTTCGGAGGTCTTCATGTACAGGGTCACCTTAAGTCAGAAGCAACTTGATGGCACATTACACACATGGATTGGCTAATACGATCTAGTTGGTCACGGGACCATACGCAAAAATAAAACTCTGTAAAGTGTGTCCAGGCACCAAACCCTGGTATTGGTGGCTTCCGCACGAGGAGCGGATTCTGTAGCTTCCCCCTTGTTGGTGCAGCTGCAGATAAAGTGCAGCAGCAACGGGGCATCCACATGGCAATGGAGCTGAAAAACCCAAATTTTCAGACCCTCAGCTTGGTACATTAAAGCTGAACTGACTCTCCCTGTCTTAAATGGTGCCCTTGTTCTCCCCAAAACAACCCCAAATCACTCTCTCTCTCTCAATTCTCCTAGGCAGGGAAAGAAAAACATAAAGTGACTGAGTCACTTTGAGAAGTGTGTGTGGGGGAATCTCTCTTGTGCATTCTCCTTTCTTGTCTTGGGCTACACTTATTACCATAGGAATGGCTTCTCTGCCAGCTTTGCCAGTTTGGAACTTAGAAGGAATAAAGAAAGAGAGGGGGAGAACCGGGTACAGACTGTGTGATCTTAACCTCCGTGCAAACACAATCATCACAAAGCAAAGGATGATACTCTTCTAAAGATGGCTTGTAAAGGTGTCCTATCCTCACACCAGGTTTCTCTTTCTTTCTGCAGGAGGCCTGTGGAGGTCACCGAATGAAACATCTCAGCATCCAGTGATGGATAAAGGGGACACCTATTCAGATCTGAAAGGGGCTAAATATTCTGATACCCTGAGGAAGGAGGAGAGAAAGCATCCATCTAAAGGAAGGAGTGATTCTGGTCTTTTACAAGGTGAATACGCTCATGAAATCCCACTACTTGAAAAAATGTACATAGAAGGCAATATAAATGGGGGCAGTGCAAGTGGGAATTCTTTTTCTGAAAAATCAAACAGTAGCATCCATTGGAAAAGCCATAACACAAAGGAAAAATATAAATGCCTGGAGTGTGGGAAAAGCTTCAAAAAGAGTGGAAAACTTAATTCCCATCAAAGAATTCACACAGTGGCAAAACCTTATAAATGCCTGGAGTGTGGGAAAAGCTTCAGTCACAGTGGAATCCTTAATTCCCATCAAAGAATTCACACAGGGGAAAAACCTTATAAATGCCAGGAGTGCGGGAAAAGATTCAATCGGAGCGGATGCCTTAATTCTCATAGAAGAATACACATAGGGGAAAAACCTTATAAATGCCAGGACTGCGGGAAAAGCTTCAATCGGAGCGGGTGTCTTAATTCTCATAGAAGAATACACACAGGGGAAAAACCATATAAATGCCAGGAGTGCGGGAAAAGCTTCAGTCAGAGTGAAAGCCTTAATTCCCATCAAAGAATTCACACAGGGGAAAAACCTTATAAATGCCTGGAGTGTGGGAAAAGTTTCCGAAGAAGTGGACAGCTTAATTCCCATCGAAGAATGCACACAGGGGAAAAACCTTATAAATGCCAGTACTGCGGGAAAAGATTCAGTCGGAGTGGATGCCTTAATTCTCATAGAAGAATACACACAGGGGAAAAACCTTATAAATGCCAGGAGTGCGGGAAAAGATTCAATCGGAGCGGATGCCTTAATTCTCATAGAAGAATACACACAGGGGAAAAACCTTATAAATGCCAGGACTGCGGGAAAAGCTTCAATCAGAGTGGATGCCTTAATAATCATAGAAGAATACACACAGGGGAAAAACCCTATAAATGCCAGGACTGCGGAAAAAGCTTCAGTCGCAGGGATCAGCTTAATTCCCATCAAAGAATTCACACAGGGGAAACACCTTATAAATGCCAGGACTGCGGGAAAAGCTTCAAAAGGAGCGGGTGCCTTAATTCTCATAGAAGAATACACACAGGGGAAACACCTTATAAATGCCAGGACTGCGGTAAAAGCTTCAATCGGAGCGGGTGCCTTACTTCTCATAGAAGAATACACACAGGGGAAAAACCATATAAATGCCAGGAGTGCGGGAAAAGCTTCAGTCAGAGTGAAAGCCTTAATTCCCATCAAAGAATTCACACAGGGGAAAAACCTTATAAATGCCTGGAGTGTGGGAAAAGTTTCCGAAGAAGTGGACACCTTAATTCCCATCAAAGAATGCACACAGGGGAAAAACCTTATAAATGCCAGGACTGCGGGAAAAGCTTCAATCAGAGTGGATACCTTAATTCTCATAGAAGAATACACACAGGGGAAAAACCTTATAAATGCCAGGACTGCGGAAAAAGCTTCAGTCGCAGCGATAGTCTCAGTTCGCATCGAAGAATGCACAAAAGGGTAAAAACCTCATAAATGCCAGGACTGCGGGAAAAGCTTCAGTCACAGCAGACAGTTTAATTCTCATAGAAGAATACACACAGGGGAAAACCCGTATAAATGCCAGGACTGCGTAAAAAGCTTCAGTGGAAACCTTAATTCCCATCAAAAACTTCACACGGGAAAAACCTTATAAATGCCAGGACTGTGGAAAAGTGTTCAGACACAGTGGAGACCTTAATTCCCATCGAAGAATGCACACAGCCGAAAAACCATGTAAGTGCCTGGAGTGTGGGAAAAGTTTTTGAACAAGTGGAGAACTTAATTCCCATCGAAGAATGCACACAGGAGAAAAACCTTATAAATGCTTGGACTGTGGAAAAAGCTTCAGTCGCAGTGATCATCTTCATTCCCATCAAAGAATACACATGGGGAAAAACCTTATAAATGCTTGGAGTGTGGGAAAAGCTTCAGTCGCAGTGGAGGCCTTAATTCCCATCGAAGAATGGACACAGGGGAAACACCTTATAAATGCCAGAACTGCGGAAAAAGCTTCAGAGATTGTGGAGGCCTTTATTCCCATCAAAGAATACACACATGAGAGAAAACATTAATGGCTGGAGTGCGGAAACAGCTTCCGACCGAGTGGAATCCTTAATTCTTACCAGTGCTACTATTAGAACTACAAGTTAAGGCAGCAGCAAAAAATGACTTTTACAACCCTCTCTAGCATGCTAGATGGCTTCTTACCTCGACATGGCTGACCTGGCCACCTGGATCCATGCTACGGTAACATCAAGTCTTGACTATTGTAATGCACTATACATAGGTCTCCCATCCAAATTAACTAGGAGACTCCAATTGGTGCAAAACGCTTTGGCACGACTGCTATCAGGAGCATGGACACCAGCCCCATTCTGCAGTCACTCTGTTTGCTACCTATCAGCTACCATGCTCAGTTGAAGGTATTGGTTATCACATTCAAAGCTCTTCACAGGCCTGGCATACCTACAGGAGGGCCTCCCTCCCTATATTCCTCCACATGAGCTTCACTTATCTGAAGAGGGTCTCCTGCAGGTGCCACCCTGTACATGGGTGAAATCAACAGCAGCCCATACGTGGTCTTTCTCTGTGGTGACCCCTGCCCTGTTGAATGGACTGCCTGAGGAGGTCAGGAGAGGCCCCACCCTCCTGGCTTTCCGCAAAGTATGCAAACAGAATTATTCAAGAAGGCTTTTATATTGTAGGCAAGGGCTCTCAGTTGCTTTACTAATGAGTTAAGGACCAGGATCATAGACTTCATCACTATATTTCCTTATGTACTACCTGTTGTCTTAAATACCTGCTCCCGTGAGCTACCTGTGCTTCTTATGGTCTAATGTCAGCCTTAAAATTGCTTATGTTCAGTTTCAGCATTTCTTCAACTCTGTCTTGGATTCTTACTAATGCTATGTCTTTGTAAAATGGTGTTTATCGACTCTATGACATGGTTTATGGAAATGTCCTTGAAACTGAGTGTCCTGATCTCATTCTGTGTAGTTCGCCTTGAGTGTCAGTGAAAAAGGTGGACTATAAATGACATAAATAGAATAAAATAAATGACAGATAAATTCTGGTAGAAGAATTCACACAGGGGAGAAGCCGTATAAATGTCTAGTATTTGGGAAAGGGTTTAAACAGAAGAATGAACTAACTCCTCGTCCGAGAATTCACAAGGGAGAAACCATTAGTGCCTGGTATGTGGAAAAAGCTTCAGTGTGGGTGGAAACCTGACTTCCCATCAAAGAACTGACACAGGGGAGGAGCTATAGACATGTTTTGAGTGTGGAAGGACACTGCATAAAATAAGTTATGTTTTAATCACCCCTCCCTCCGTCATGAGTGACTGGGAGAGGCTATTTGTGCTTTTGCCCTGACGTGGATAGCCCAGGCAAGCCCACTCTGGCCTTTTGTCAGAAGCTAAGCAGGGCTGACCTTGGATAGTAATTGGATGGGAGACCTCCCAGGAAGTCCAGGGTCACTCTGCAGTGGCAGGCAATGGCAAACCACCTCTGCTAGTTTCTTGCTTTGAAATCCCCACCAGGGGTCACCATCAGTCAGCTATGACTTGACAGCACTTTCCACCACCATCCACTCGAGAAATATGCTGCCTTAAACAGTTCTGATTCAGTTGTGGGCGCCTTCCTGTGTGCAGCCACATCTCCCAAGTGGGAGCCATAAGAGACTGCCTCTCGACGGGCAGCTGTACTCCTTCCTCCTTAGCTTTGCTCAGATGAGTGAAGCTGTCGCAGCAGAGCATAGCAAGAGAGATGTGAACCCTGGCCTCCGAATAGCCTTGTAGGTTGGCAGGCTGGCAGCTGCAGTTGACCTTGTTCAGATGAACGAAGGTGCTGTGAGGATGACATAAGGAGTGAGGTGATCTCGTAGGTATGCTGGGCCAAGGCCCTGGAGAGCTTTGTATGTAATAACCAAGACTTTGAATTGAGCATGACAGTAACTGATAGGTAGACAATGGGGTGACTGTAGGGTGGGAGTGATGTTCATGCTCCTGCTCGCTCCTGCTAACAGTCATTTTGCTCCAATTGGAGCCTCCTAGTTAACTTAGATGGAAGACCAATGAATAACGCATTACAATAGACAAGTTTAGACGTTACCGGGACATGGATGCACGTGGTTATGTCGGCCGTGTCGAGGTAAGAAGCCATCCTCCAGGCTAGAGTGAGGTTGTAAAAAGCCTTTTTCTGCAGCTGCCTTAATTTGTTTTTCTAGTAGTAGCACTGGATCCAGTGTAACCCCTAGGCTCTTAACCGAGTCTGCAAGGGTCAGACGAACTGCATCGAATGTGAGAAGTACAATCAAAAGTGGGAAGTTCAAAATCTCTGCTTTCCCAACAAGCATCACTTCAGTCTTGTCTGGGTTCAATTTCAATTTGTTATTTTTCAGCCACTTCACTGTAGCAGGATATATATATATACACACACACATATATATACATACTCACATATATATATACATATATATACTAGCAACATAGTCCATTGTGGGGGGAAAATACAACAGGCTGTAGAAAGGAGGGGGCGGATAGGAAGGCATTCCCTCCTCCTCCATCACTTATGCTGGCTGGTGATGGAGGGGGGGTGGGCATTGCTACCTGCTCCACATGTGATCTCGGCCACAGAAAAAGCTTTTGACAAGCTGAACTGGGATTTCATGTTTGCGACAATGGAAAAATTAGATTTAGGGAAGGACTTTATAGAGGCAGTGAAAACAATTTACAACAAGCAAAATGCGATAATTTGTGTGAATAACAATGTTACGACAAGATTTGAAGTAAGAAAAGGTACAAGACAGGGATGCCCACTTTCACCATTGTTATTTGTGACGGTGTTAGAAATTTTATTGAAACAAATAAGAGAAGACCAAGCTAATAGAGGGATAAAGATCAAAGGATATTCATATAAATACAGAGCTTTTGCTGATGATGTGATGTTTATTGTAGAAGATCCAATTCAAAGAATGCCATTACTGTTGGAAAGAATCAAGAAATTTGGAGAGTTGGCTGGTTTTTATATAAATAAAGCCAAATCTAAGTTACTTTGCAAGAATATGAAGAAGGAGAAACAGCAAACTTTAATGGAGGCAACTAACTGTGAAGTGGTACAAAAAACAAAATAGTCAATAGTTTTATAACAGGGTGTTTGCAATTTTGGCTTTAGGCATTCTATTTTTTGCTTAAACTCTAGCACATATTTATTGGATTTGTGTTTATAACAAACAAGGTTAGCTTTGCTAATTTTTGACTTTATTATTAGAGGGGATTGTTTTTAAACTAGTTGAGTTAGGGTACTTAATTTGGACAAAGTAAGACAAAACTACTGCCTCAGTTTACAATCATTAGGGTTGTAAAATAAGAAACAATTGTTATCACAGTTAGGTAGTTTCTCATTAGACAAATTTGAATAATTAAATAAATACATTAAGTATAATAATAAATAAATACAAAATAAGATCCCCTTGGTGGGTTAGAATAATTCTAGATCCTATCACTTTATAAGGGTATTTTAAAGCATAGTATACTCTGTTACAAGTACACTGGGAATAATAAATAGAAAATTGTTTAACTCTTTAAAAGAGGACAAGAGTGCATAATGTGCACTAAACTTAAAATAACATCTCTTAATGTTAGAGGATTGGGAAACCCCATTAAACGTAAGCACATAATTTCCACTCTAGCAAAAACAAACTCACAAGTCATTCTACTACAAGAAACTCATTTCAGACCAGGAAATTCCAACATATCAAAAGCCAATTGGATACGTTCACAATTTCATGCAGAAGGATCATCCAAATCTAGGGGAGTTGCCATTCTAATAACTAAAAACCTACCTTTCCAAAAGAAAAAGCTTCTCAAGGATCCCAAAGGGAGATTTATTTTTGTTAAAGGTATGATAGAAGGACAAGCATACACTTTTGCTTCAATATATGCACCAAACAACCAACAACTTGTATTCATAGAGGAAACTCTTAATACCTTATCCTCCTTTCAGGAAGGTCAGCTGATAATAGGAGGAGACCTGAATTATATCATTAACCACTCTCTAGACAAAACAGTGCTCAATACCAAAACAGTTAAAAGCAAAAAGAAAAAACAAAAAAGGAAATCTATTACAAGGCTTGCCACATTGCTTCAGAGTAACAATCTCCTAGACGCATGGAGGCACACTCATGTAGGAGAAAAAGACTTTTCATATTACTCCCCCAGACACAAAATTTATACGAGGATAGATTATATCCTTGTTTCTTCCTCTCTAGGTGATAAACTTTTAAGTTCTGAAATGGGTAATATATTAATATCAGATCATGCATGGGTCAGCATAACGATTGAAAATAAGTGCTGCCAATCTCAGAATAGGCAGTGGTGCTTTCCTAAAAAATTATTGTATAATCAACAAAGTTCAGCAGAAATAGAAAAAAATTTAGAGACAATCATAGCAGAGAATAGTTCGCAAGAGGTAGACCCACACATTTTCTGGGATACTATTAAAACACTAGCTAGGGGACATATAATTTCACTAACTTCCAGAATTAATAAGGAAAAAATAAAGCAAAAACAGGAACTCTTGGCCGAAATTAAACAGTTGGAAACAAACCATAAAAAAACAGGTAATGAAAAAAACTATAGAAAACTGCTTAACAAACGTAAGGTTTTGCAACATTAGAAACAAGGGATATTCACAAAAACTTGTTATATCTTAAACAGAAATACTGGTTCAACTCGCCTAAGGCCCTTCGTATGATTTCTAGCAGAATAAAGAAGAAAAGAGGGTCTACCATGATTAACAGCGCAATCCTATGGCCGGCCCCAACGCCGGTGCAGCTGCACATGCGGTGTGGTGGCGGCGCCGGGCCGGATCCTGTGCCAGCAAACTGTGGCCACAGCGGCGCCAGCAGCAGCGCAGAGATGCAAATTGGTAGAACCAGAAAGTGTTGTGGGCGGGTCTGATGCACGGCCGCCGCCGGGCGCAGCCAAAGGGCGCTGTTCCTGACAAGCGGCAGGAGGAGGGGCCAGGATAGGCGCTGCCAATGGGCAGCACGCGATCCCGGCCAGGCCCCAGAGCAGCAGGCAAATCACGCCCATGCCGGAAGACCACACTGGCTCGTGCGTTGGGCGGGGCTCGCAGTCGGGAAGGAGAGGGGTGGGCATGGTCTGAGGAGCCTCTCCCTCGTTTGCCCAATGCAGCGCCAAGTCCGTGGCAGCTGTGTCCAGAGAGGTTGGCATGGGACTGCCAGGCGCCCTGCCATGAGGAATCCAGGGCAGCAGCCAGTCCCGGGAGGGTTGGCCTGAGGCCGCCACCCAGAGGCAGACACAGCGGGCCTGCCCCAGTCCCCGTCCCAAGGCAAAGACCACAGACACCCGTTGCACAGAAATCAGTCTTTATTATTATACCATCCCACCTCCCCCAGCAGACTTGAGGAAGGGGAGGCGTGTAGGAGAGGCAGGGTGTCGAGGGCTGGGCAGAGCCCATTTGGAAGGACAGGCAGCCAGGGGCCCGTCGACGGCCCGGGCGCTGCCTCGCCAGCCCCCTCCCCGCTCGCCCCCTGTGCCGTCCAGCGCCTGTGCGAGTGCATGGTCAGAAGCAGCTGCCTCTCCACCCGCCTTCCCGGCTGCGGCAACCAGGTCACGCGGCCAAGCCCCGCTTCGCTGTCCCCGCCCCCCCCAGGACCCTTCCCCCTTGTCTCCAGCAGCTGTATAACACCTTTGTCTGCGGCCCGCCTGTCCAGCAGAACACCCCACCCCCCGGAACGTGGCAGCGGGGCTCACCGGCGAGGCTGGCGGCCAGACCCCCTTGGCCGTCCACGGGCCCGGCCTCTTGCATGCAACTGGGCCCGAGGGAGGGGCGCCTCTGGGGCAGGTGGAGCTGCTGCAGCGGGCGGGCCGGCGGGTTCAGGATGGTGACGAGCCGCCCGAGCAGGGCTTCGGCACGGGCTTGAGAGGCGCGGAGCCCCTCTCCCACCTCCAGTACCGCGGCCATGAACTCCCGCCCGCAGTTGTTCGCCTCCTCCCATGCGGCATGCACCTCTAGCCGCTCCCTCCTCCGGCGCGTGGAACCTCCTGCCCGGAATATGGCATCCGCCTGCCTCTACCCTAGTTTCTTTGCTGATGCGGCTAGGATTTGGGAGAGCGGACCGTTTCCCCTGCCATCTCCCGCCCCCCTGCAGCAGCACCCCTGGCAACCCTCTCCCTGGCTTATTATCGGGTGCCAGCTGCTCGCCCTACCAGGGACTGATCGCCCTTGGTGGCTCCCCCCTCCCCGCTGACATGCCCTGCCCCAACCCTCTACCTGACGTTACTGTGAGGGGAGGGGGGGCGGGGAGGCAGAACGGGGTCTGTCGGATACATTTGTGGCGATGTGCAGGTGGAGATATGTGACGGGAGTGTTGCGGGAGGGGCGGAGGACGAAGTCAGACTCGCAGAAACAGAAGGCAGTTGTTTGACAACTCGTTTTATTGCACTGGAACAAGTGGGCTTGTTTTTAGGCTAGCAAGGGAGTCGGAGCATTCCACACAGCCCTCCTTCCCACTCGGAGGGGTGGGGCTGGGATGCAGGCCACGGCGCGAAAGTGCTTCCTGGGCTGCAGCCAACCGTCCGACAGAGATGTTTGGGGAGGGCGGGACGCGGGGGAGCAGCCCTGCCCTGGACGTGCCTGTGGGGGAAAAAGACACATGTGGGCTTTGCCTCGTTCCACTGGCGAGGCAAGCCCCACACTCCGCCATCCGGGAGGATGCATATAGTCGACGCCAGCAGCGACCAGCTGATCCATGACGGTCTGGCGAGGATGCGCTCAGCCTTGGCAAGCCTTTACCTTTAAGGGAGGGAATGAGCTGGTCATAACAAACACCTGGTCGCATGTGGTTTTCGGGGCACCTGCCTCTGAGGCGGCTGGGGCGGCCATGGTTGCCCCCCACCCCTGCTAGGCCTCACCCAAAGCAGCAAGTGAGCGGGTGGGTTCAGGTGAATGGGCGGTTTGCACTAATCTGCGGAACAGCCCCCCCTCCCCTACCTCCTCCTCACCTGTCAGCGCTCTGTCGGTCATCACCAGGCGGGAGCGCCAGAGTCAGGGCACCTGCAAGGAAACAGGAGAGGCTGCAGTTAATTTGCCAAGTGTCATTCCCTTCTGCCTCGGAAGGGTTAATTTGTTTGTGCTTAGTTAGAAGCAACGAGCTTGCATGAGTCCAGTTAGATGTTGAGTCATTCTTTCTGTCAGGGTAGAAAGGGAGTTAGGCAGACATTTGCACTTCTTCCCTTTTACGGGAAGTTCCTCCACTTTTTCGCAAAGTCCCCCGAGTGCATTCTGTGCCTGCCACCGTGAATGCCCTCACCCCCCTTCGGTGTTGAAAGGGGCAATGCCACGCAGCACACGGACAGAGGGGCAGAGCCTCCGGCCAAGTGCACACTTACCTGGGGTTTGGGCGGCGCTGGCCGGATGTTTTGTAGGGCACGTTCACAGATGATTGGGTGCAGAGAGGGGGGCTCGTCCATTCCGGGCGCGCATGCTGATTGGTCCCCGGGATAGTTCTCATCCTATGCTCCTTCAGGCCATGGGGGCGGGGCGGGGCGCTCAGAGAGAGGGTCGGTTTTTTGCCGTTCCATGGGCGCCTATGGGCTACGCCTTCTTTTTCCATGGCGTAGCTTTTTTGCGCCGCTGTGGGCGTTCCCGCTTCTGGAGGGGCTTAGGGAGCGGACTAACTCCGGCCCCACCCTCCCCCCACGCCGGTGCAGGGCTCTACGCCACTCCTACGCCGCCGCCCGGGCGCCTGAGGCTTGCACCAGTGTAAGCCCGCCGGCGGGCCAGCGCCGCGTCCCAGCGCGGGCGGAGGGCGACTTACGCGGGCGTAAAGCCCAGATACGCGGTCGCAAGCCTTAGTTCGGTTCCTATTCACTTTCCCCGCCCTTCTTAGGATTGGGCTGTAATAGTCTTAAGGCTAAAAAAAGAAATGTGCAAACTACTACTAAGGAAATCTTAAACATCTTCACTGATTTCTTTTCTAATTTATACTCCTCAAAGGCCCCAGATGAGGTTAGAATTACCAACTTTCTAGGAAAGATTAGAAATTTTACTAAATTGACTATGGCAGATAGAGAATTTCTAGAAAGACCAATTGCCCAACAAGAAATTTTAGAAGCTATAAAAAATGCCAAAAATAATAAAACGACAGGTCCAGATGGGTTCCCTGTGGAATTTTATAAAAAATATGCAAAGTTACTAGCCATTCATCTAACAAAGACATGCAACGCCATAGTAACATCAGGGGAAACACCACCTACTTGGGAAATGGCTACAATAATAATTCTAAAGCATGGTAAAGATCCATTAAATCCAGCTTCTTACAGGCCTATCTCAATACTTAATCACGACTACAAACTCCTTACTGCAATAATGACAAAACGTCTTAATACTTTTATAGACAAATATATCCACTCAGATCAAGCAGGCTTCATCCCAAAACGTGACATAACTAATAACATTCATAGAACTTTAAATCTCCTGGCTCATTGTAAATTCAATAAAATAGAAGCGGCCTTTCTGTCCTTAGATGTGGAAAAGGCCTTTGATTCGGTTGAAATCAAATACCTAATTAAAACTATGCAAATGATGAACTTTGGCGATAACTTTCTATCTATAATCCAATCTATCTATAATCAACCAAAAGCAAATATCAAGGTAAATGGGCAGTTATCAAATTCAATCAACATTGGACGTGGTACTAGGCAGGGATGCACGTTGTCACCTATACTGTTTGCCATCGCCCTTGAGCCACTAGCGATAGCGATTAGAGAAAATGACTCCATAAATGGTATAGATATAGGGACATCCAAGTATAAAATCAGCTTATTCGCTGACGATACGTTGCTCTATCTGAAAAACCCCAATCAGTCTTTAAAGCATTTACATCACCTTTTAGAAATCTTTGGTAGAATTTCAGGACTGATAGTAAATCAAGGAAAATCCCAAATTTTGTCAGTGAATTTGCCTAGTCACAGGATAAATCAGATAAAAAACTCATACAACTTCCAGTGGACTAATAAACAGTTAACTTATCTAGGTATTAAAATATCAGTGGATGTTAATGATCTTATTAAACTTAATCATGATAAAATAATTTCAGACATAAAATCAGATATGCAAAATAAGAAAAAACTGAACCTTTCTTGGTGGGATAGATTCCACATAATTAAATCCTTCTATGTATCAAAACTTCTATTCCTGTTTAGATCTATTCCGGTGAAAATATCAACAAACCAATTGAAAAAATGGCAATCAATTCTGAATAGATTTTTGTGGCAAGACAAACCTCCACGGGTCTCTTTTAATATCCTCTCGTTGAAACATTCAAAAGGAGGTTTAAACTTTCCTGACTTGGCAATTTACCAAAAAGCAGTTAGTCTGTTTAACATTCTACAACTCTTATCAGCGCCTGAACTCTCTAGTTGGAATATACCATTGTGTTCACTCCCAAAATCATTCTCACTTGGTGACTTGATTTGGAATCAAAGAAAGGATCGCCTTCCATTACATAATAACATATTTCTGTCAGCAATACTATCAGAATGGGATTTAATAAGAGATAAAATAGTTCCTAAGATTTCAAGATTCTCCTCTTTTCACAATCAAACATGGTTTCCACCAGGAAAAAACAGTAATTATAACTTGGTCCTCAAAGATAGCTTCTGGAAAAGATATTATGTCAAAAGAAGAACTGGAAAATAAAACACAAAAGAAAATTCAGTGGTATGTTTACATGCAGATTAAAAACATGACAGAGAGTATAAATCTTAAAAAACTTATGAGTACCCCTTTGACTGATTTTGAACAAATTTTAAACCATACACAGAGGGAGAAAAAGGGGGTGGTATCTAAAATGCATGCTATTCTGCTCTCTTGTTTAAAAAGTACTGATTTACCTTGCCAATCCAAATGGCATCAGGATTGCAATATCGAAAAAACACAGGAAAAATGGGAGGAAATCTGGTCATCTTCAATATTTACATCAAAAGTAATTTCTATAAGACTCCAAACGTTTAAAATTATTCACAGGTGGCACTTGACGCCTAAAAGATTGTCTACAATGTCATCCTCTTGCTCTCCCCTGTGTTGGAAGGGTTGCAATGAGGTAGGTTCCTTCTCTCATTGTTGGTGGGGTTGTCCACGGATAGCCACATTTTGGAAAGAAATATTGGAAGTAATAAAACAGATTACGAGTTATGATATTCCATTATCGCCTTCAATTATATTTCTAGACCAATGGAATATTCCGCAGGTCCCAAAAGCTATCAGGAATCTTATAGCAATTTTTTTAGTTGCAGCGAAATCAGCGATAGCTTCAGTCTGGAAACTAAAGAAAGTGCCAACTAAAGAGATGTGGCTCTCTAAGATATGGGACCATTTCATCCTGGATAAAATTGATGATAATATCCTCAATGCTGAACGCTTTCCTGCCAGGTCTAATTTCTATGACAAATGGTTCCCTTTTCTTGAATTTATAGACATGCACGATTTACATCCCAAAATAAGAATTGCTCAGATGTTGACTCAGTTTTCTGATATTTGGTAATATTATGTATGCTTTGTTTAAAAGTTATTGTAATGTTCATATTCTTCAAAACTTGTAAACTATTATTGATTAGTTGTTGTGTTACAGTTGATGTTCATTGTTGATTTCTATTTGTTGTATGTTATAAAGCTTAATTTAAAAAATCTTTAGGGATAGATTTAACAGCTAAAAATATTGACTTGTTTAAGAATTATGAAAAATTATGAGTTCAAATAGAAAAAGATTTGATTAAATGGAAGAAGTTAAATTTGTCACTATTAGGTCTATTTCAGTAGTTAAAATGAATGTACAGCCTAGAATGATATTTTTGTTATAAACGATACCAATTGTAAAGGATAAAAAACAGTTTGATAAATGGCAGAGAAAAATTGCAGAGTTTGTTTGGGCGGGGAAGAAACCAAGAATAAAAATGAAAGTACTTTGTGATGCCAAAGAAAGAGGAGACCTCCAACTGCCAAATTTAAGATTATACCATGAGGCAATATGTTTAACTTGGTTGAGAGACTGGATTAAATTGTCCAAGCACAAACTATTGGTATTGGAGGGACATGACAAGTTGTTTGGATGGCATGCATATTTATGGTATGAAAAACATAAAATGGATTCGATGTTTCTTCATCATTATATTAGAAAGAATTTATTTGTAGTTTGGCAAAAATATAAGGTATTTCTTGGAGAAAAAATACCATTATGGATTGTACCAGCAGAAGTTGTGAACCCAAATCGAGAACATAAAGGAGAAGAATGGATACCCTATAAAGAACTGCTGAACTGGGATAAGAAAGAACCTAAGATTAAAGACAATACAGAGCTGGGTGGTTTCAATTTAGACAAATTAAGGATTTATTTGAAACAGATAAAAGAAAAAGAGGGTTCAGACAGCAGTTAGAAGAGTTAATGTTAGGATTTTGCAGACTTTAATAATAAAGAACGCAGAACTCCTGCTACTGAACTTAAATATGGAAGATGTTCCTATAACAATACAGAACATTGCTATTTTACATGACAACAGCGGAAAGAATATTATATGCGCAGAAATGGAAAGTGTAAGAAATACCATCTATTGGAGATTGGATACAAAAGTTGCTGTACATGGCGGAAATGGACAAAATGACAAGAAGGCTGAGAGACCAGAATGCTGAAGAATTTTTTAAGGATTTGTTGAAGGAGTATTTGGGAAAAAAGTGGGACGTGAAGGGGAAACTGTGGCGATTTGAAAGTTATTAGGGGAATTTAGTGGGGACAGTAATCTTTACCATTTTAAGAAAAGTTTTAATTACTGTAAAGTTTAAATTTTAAATATATTTGAGTTTAATGGAAATTATTTAGTTTATTAATGTAATAAGAGTTAATTATATAGAGAGAGAATAGAAAAAATAAGTTATAGAATAAGATATGGGTTGGAAAACTGTTGGAAGTCACCAGAAAAGAGGGGGAGGGAAAGGGTGGGGGAAAATTGATATTTAGGTTTAATAATTGAAATAATGTTTGTAAATTTGTACTCACCTAATAAAAATTTCTTTAAAAAAAAAAGAAGAAGAGTTAATGTCAGGAGATGGACAAAAAACTTATTGCTAAGATATACAAACTTTTGTTGAAATGGGACACAGAAGATGAAACAGTTAAAGTTCAAATGGTAAAATGGGCAATGAACTTTAATAGGGAGATTTCAATGGATTCTTGGGAATATCTTTGGAAAAATACAATGAAAATATCGACAGCAACAAGTATAAAGGAGAATGGTTATAAGATGATGTATAGATGGTATTTAACACCAAAAAAATTAGCCAAGGCTAATAATCAAATGTCAAACAAATGTTGGAAATGTAAAAAAAATGAGGGTTCAATGTATCATATGTGGTGGACCTGTGAGAAAGCGAAATTATTTTGGTCTATGATTTTTGATGAAATGTTAACAATTTTGAAAAGTAATGTAGAAAAAAGTCCTGAAATGTTATTACTGGGGTTAAAGAGAGAGTATTAATTTACTATATGATGGTGGCGGCAAGAATATTGTATGCTCAAATGTGGAGACAAGAGGAGATACGAGAAATTCAAGATTGGATACGGAAAGTGCTGCACACGGCAGAAATGGACAAATTAACAAGGAATTTAAGGGGGGGAAATCCAAAGGAATTTATTGACGACTGAAGTAAATTTAAGAAATATTTAGAAAAGAAATGGGATGTAAAGGGCTTATTATGGTCTCTTGTTAATTAACTACTAAAATGTAAATTTAGACTTTACCTCAATTAATATGTGGGGTAGATTAGAATTATTTACTGTTAATAAGGATCTGATAACCGTTGGAAGCCAACACAGAAAAGGAGGAGGGGGAGGGGTGGGATAGCATATTTGGGTCTGATCTTTAGTTATTGTATGTTTGAAATATATGTGAACTCATCCAATAAAAATTTTATTTAAAAAAAAGTGCTCTCGGCCACATGAAGGGCTGGGTGGGCTTTGCGATCTGCTCCACACCTGATACAGGCCGGGTAAAGGGGGGCCAGGTAAAGGGGGGCGTTGCTATTCCTCACCTCAGCTAGGTGAATGGGGGTGGGCATTACCATCTGCTCCATTCCTGGGTTAAGGGGGGTGGGCATTCCCATCTGGCTCCTCTCCTAATACCATCTGGGTTAAGACAGGGGTAGGAATTGCTGGGGGTAGGCTTTGCCACCTGCTCTGCTTCTAATACTACCTGGGTTAGGCTGGGGGTATTGCCTCCTGCTCCATTCCTAATATCAGCTAGGTTAAGGGGGGGTGGGCATTGCCACCTTTTCTGCTTGTAATACCAGCTGGGTGAAGTTGGGGCATTGCCACCTGCCCCACTCCTAGTACTAGCTGGGTTAAGGTGGTGGGTGGTCTTACCACCTGCTCCACTCCTAATACCAGCTGGGTTAGGGCATTGGACGGGCACTGCCACCTGCTCTGTTCCTAATACCAGTGGGGTGAAGTGAGGCAGGCATTGCCATCTGCTATTCCTGATCTCAGCTGGGTGAATAGGGGTGGGCATTACCACCCACTCCATTCCTAATACCAGCTGGGTTAAGGGGGGTGGGAATTTCCATCTGGTCCTCTACTAACACCAGCTGGGTTAAGACAGGGTAGAAATTGCTGGGGGTGGGCATTGCCACCTGCTCTATTCCTAATACCAGCTGGGTTAAGGGGGTGGGCATTGCCACCTGCCCCACTCCTAATACCAGCTGGGTTAAGAGGGGTGGGAATTTCCATATGGTCCTCTCCTTATACGAGCTGGGTTAAGACAGGGTAGAAATTGCTCGGCGGTAGGCATTTCCACCTGCTCCGCTCCTAATACCTCACCAAAAAGAGAAGCACCCTTAGAAATAGAACAGAAACTGTCAGAGTGGAAATCCACAGCTAAGGGGAAAAAACAACAGAATATTACAAATTATATAAAGTGATGGTTAAGCATATAAAGAGGCACAGTGCATAAATTAACAATATTCAATGAATTACAAGTGTAATATAACAAATTTCATACACATTATTGCACTACAATCCGGCCAACTGTAGAATGAACACTAAATCCAACGTAGGTGGAAGCACAGAGGAGATAACAAAGTCCGTTCACTGAAGAACGTGAAACAGAACGGTTCCTGTTGTATTCATTTAATCAGCCATTTTCATCATCATCATCTTGCGCAGGGCCAAAAAGATAGGGGTGCGTCGTCCTGCCGCCTGAAAAACTGTAAGCGGCAGGTCTGTTGATGCAGTTTGGAAACAACTGTTACCCATAACCGGTTCCTTGTTGGGCCTTCCGTCCTGGACGTATATCATCTCCTCGTTCCACCTGGAAAGAGATAAGATTATGAAAAGGGCTGAGTGTCACCTGCATATTGCGGACAACCAAGCCCCCATCCAGATGTCCCCATCCAGGGGTTTCTGTAGGACCAGAACCCCCATAGAACGGTGCCTCCCAATCCCGAGCTGGGTCGGAAGTCCAGAGAGATGCCATAATTACTAATATTGGAAGCCCCAGAGAGGTCCGGGAGAACCCACCGAGCTGCACTCCCCCTGTCCATCTCCGGGCGCACGTCATCCACGAGGGCCACCGAGGCAGATGCTGTCAGATCCAAGATGAATGGAGGGTTTTAATAACTTTTCTTCCGTTTGTAATCCACCTCAGGCAGACTCACCGGAGAGGCAGAATAGAAAATGTCCAGATCAATACATGAGTAAGAGACTCAGTTCAGCTGAGTTGCCAGGTCCAGGTTGGGAAATTCCTGGAGATTTGGGGGGTGGGGCCTGGAGAGGGTGGGGTTTAGGGAGGGAAGGGGTCTCAGAAATGGTATAATGCCATAGAGCCCCCACCCTCTCCACAGCAGCCATTTTCTCCAGGGGAACTGATCTCTGTCACCTGGAGATCAGTTGTAATTCCGGGAAATCTCCAGCAACCACCTGGAGGCTGGCAGCCCAAGCAGAGGCCCACAGGGGTATACTGCTTCACGCCAAGGAGGTTCCATTTCTCCCCCAAGGTGAGTGATCGACCTCTGCTCCGTGAGCGCGCCAGGCCCCCTTTTAAAGCATGGCGCCCTACAGGCTCACAGCCTGCCGACCCATCATTGCAGAGGCAAGAGAGCCCCAAGACGTGCTCAGTCCTGGAGGGGGCCCCAAAGGCACCCCATGGCCGCCTCCTTTCTCTCCGGGCCCCCCCATCACTCTCCCCCCAAGGGCAGAGCGGAGCCCCCTCCCCCCTCCCCAGGAACGGGCACGCGACTCCCGCCGCGCCGTTGCCCAAAAGAGCAGCCGGGGGGGGGGAGCAGCAGCCGGGCAGGGCTGGGGGGAGGGACCGATCGACCACGGGGTTAAAGCGAGAGAGTCCCGACTCCTAGACGTGCAGAACGGAGGGAGGGGGGGCTGGTGAGGTCACTTCCTGCCATGCCCCCTCCCTCCGGAGGCAGGTGGCCCCTTTGGCATTCCCAGGGCAGCCTCTGCTCCGCCCCAGGCGCGCTGGGTGAGTCACAACCGCGTTGGTGGCGGGGGGGGGGGGGAGGAGAAGGGGAACAGCCCCCCCCTTTGCCCCAAGGAGAGGCGGGCTGGACGGCGGGTCCTTTGGGCTTCCTCCCCCCCCCGCCTCCCCACCATCCTGCAGTTTCCTCCTTGCTGCAAAGCCCGGAGGCCCCGGAGCAGAATTCAGCCGGGGGGGGGGGCTTTGGGGAGGGCTCTGGCCAGTGGCTGATGGAAGACCTGCCCCCCTCCCTCCCTTGCCAAACTCGGTTTCTATCTTGAAGACAGGAAACTTTGGATCTCCTCCCTCCCGCCCAGCTGCATGCATCCCCCCCCCTTTCCTTGTCTGAAAAAGCGGAGGGGATTTTTTTTTAATAGCAATGGACTGTTCTTAGAACAATGTAACTGTCCGGTTCTGAGAATTCCCAGTTTGCATTTCTGGCCCCTTTCATCGCAGTCTTTCCTTGTTATTTTCACAAGAGGGGGAGTTGGGGTGGCGACTTACTTGTTAAAACAAGCAAAGCTGAGAAAGAATTTGCTCCAGATCCTGGTATAACGCTAAACCAATCTAGTTATGCCAGTTCAGTCCCCAGCTTTTAAAACAAGCTAGGCGGGCATGGAAGGGTCAGGGGGCGGTGGACGTTAATGGAAGATGGGGCAGGGGAGATACAGGAACCCTGCCCTGTGGAAGCCCTATGGCCACTGCCTTGTCTTGCCTCTTCCACAGGCAGTAAAGGATATTACCCTTGTGGAAAACCCCTTAGATGCCCCACCACTCCCCCTCCCTCCCTCCCTCCCTCCACTTTGACATCCTAGCCAGACTCCTGTAACGTTTTGACTGCTTTTCTCATCCTCTGGGCATGTGCAAAGGGGGCTTCTCCCTCCTGCCTCCCATAGATTATCAACCACTGGGGGCAGAGTCGGCAGGGAAGAGAAACAGCCCCTGCTTGACATAGGGACTAAACCAGAGTCTCAGATCTGGTCCTCACAGCCAGGAGGAAGAGCTGGCAGAGGCCTGAGGTGGTGGAGGGCAATTTCAGACACTGCCCCCCCCCCCACTTTCTCCACACGTACATTCAAGGTGGCTTCTCTTCAGACCGCTCAAGGAAGAACCCATTTTGGGAGGCTTCCCTCTGGTAAACACTTCCTGTCACAAGAGAGGCGCAATGACAGGCAAAGACAAAGGGCAGAAACGTTTCGCGGGCAGGGCTGGTTTTCTCCGCGTGGGCAGATTTCAATTCCTAGCTGGCTTCTCCCACCTGCAGTCTCACATCCCGCCACTTCCGGGCCCCTCATTCCCAGCACCTCCCCCTAATTGTGTGGGGCAGGCCGGAGGGTCTCATTTCCCCTTAGAGGAGAGGAGGGACCAGAGCGGCTTCCAGGGCCAGGGACCCCTCAGCACTCAGGAAACGACTGGGTGAAGCTTGGGTGGAAACATGGCCGGAAGGAGAAGGGGATGAGCAGATAAGGAAGGTGGGCCCTTCCCCTGGAAAGAATGGCTGGGCGGGGGGGGGATACCAGGCCAAAGACTCTGTATCCAAGACCCTGAATTGCGCCTCACAGCAAATCCTGAGAGAGCTCTGCTGAAGGGCAAAGAAATTTGAGTGCAGCAAAAAGCGTTGCCCTCCATCTTTGTTTCTCTCCCTCCCAGGTAGCCAAAGAAAGCCCCCCTCTGCTGTTTCTCCGCTGTCTCCTCAGTGTGGTGAAGGGAAAAGACCAGCCATGCAGCCAGCTCAGGTAAGGGGGGGAGGGGTAGTTCACGCCATGTGTTGTCCTGAATTTCCCTTCGCAAGGGATTTGCTCCTCTTCTTGGACGTCTCTGGCTGCTCCCCCACAAGGCTTATAGCCACCTGCAGAATGAGGGGCCCTGAGATGTCCCCAAGGGAGACTGCAGGCCTTAAGATGTCCCCAAGAGACTTCCCCCTGCTCTGCTCCTCCTAAGACCAGCTGGGTAAAGGTGGAGGATGGGCATTGCCACCTGCTCCACTCCTGCTCCCAGCCTGGGCTTCCTGCCATGGCAGCGCCCTCTGGTGCTGCACCAGGGTATGAAGTCAAGTGAGTTGTCTTGAATATGCTTACTCAATTATATAGTAAGAAGCTTCCTATTTTTAAATAAATCCCCCTTTTTTTCAATGGCTGGGGACCTAACACAGCTTTTCAAACTGTTCTTCTCCACTTAACCCTTCCAACAACAGTCTTCTGAGGTAGTTTGGGCTGAAAGACTTTGATAGGACCAATGCACCTGGGCAAACTTATATGGCACTGAAGGAATTCGAACTCAGTCCTCCCAGGTCCTAGTCCTTCACTCTAACCACTATGTCACACCAGCCTTTTGGATTTTCTTTCTCATGGACCACCTTTCCAGCACTATAATGAAACTCTCTTCTCCTTCTTCCAGGGCCGGGTGTCCTTCGAAGAGGTGGCTGTGCATTTCTCCAAGGGGGAGTGGAGCCTGCTGAGCCCAGCGCAGAGAGCCCTGTACAAGGAAGTCATGCTGGAGAATTTTGGGACTGTGGCCTCTCTGGGTGAGGGTCCCTTTCCCCTGGGCTGCCTCCTTCTGGCTGAGAGGAGTGACTGTAAGGACCTCCTGATCGAGGGAGGACATAGTCAGGCTGTCTGCCCTGGGCCCAGGGGCTGATCTCTGCCACTCTTTGTGGGAGGGGTTGTGGAGAAGGAGCCACCCCCCCCCATCTGGCATCGCTGTGCCTGGACCACAAGGGAGGGCCTCAGAGGAGGTGCCAAGGGGCCTGGATATGGAGGTGGGAGTGTCTAAGCGGGGCTCCCCCCCCCCCCGGCTGGGCCTTGCCTTACCCTGGCTGAGTTTTGGCTGTGGAGGGAACTTGGCTGGCTTCTCTGCCCCTGAGTGAGTTCTCAGCTGGCACAGAACTGCCAATGCCAGATATGGCTCCGTACCACCCTTCCCCTACTCCTTGTCTGTTGTGTATTTCTGGAGGGGCCGGCACCCCGGCATGGAATTGCCCAGTTTATGAACACACAGAAGAGTCACAGATTTGTCTTTCTTTCTTTCTTTCTCACAAAAGGGCCTGAGGTTGCCAAACCTGACCTCATTTCCAGGCTCGAAGGAGAAGAAGAGCCCTTTCTCCGGATCTCTGATGAAGAGGAGGGATTGGCAGGTATCCATTTTAACTTGTTGTGGGATTGTCTGTTCCTTTTGCTTCCTTCCGAGGGATTTCTGTGGCCTTTTTCTCTTTGAGCTTCTTCACGCAAGAGCTTGGCTGGGTTGGGGAAGGTGAAATGGTGCTTGTAGACCCTGGACGCCTGAAAGCAGGCCTCTTCCCCCTCCCCGGTCGGATCACTTGTGCCAGGTGCTGTCCACTCGCAGAGGCAGCGGCTCCCTGGCAGGCCTTGATCCTGGGATGCCGGGTCTGCCAAGCAAAGCAGGGGCTTTTCCTCAGAGACATGATGGCCCACAGCAAGTCCAGCCAGAACTCACGTGGACACATCCTGCCTCCACCCCCCAGCACAGAGCTGCGTTGTAGGTGACTCCGGAGGGAACTGCAGGATGGTGTCGCTGTGCAACATTCAGCCCCTTGCGGCAGAAATTTTCCCAGCCTCTTTTCCACCCTAGCCAGGATTAAACTCTTCCAATTGACAGCCAATGGCCTGTAGTCTGAAGCAGCCCCTCAGGAGGCTGATTTAGTTCCCCATACAATGTGTGGAAGTGGTTTAGCAGGGGACGGGCTGCTCCACAGAGACCCTGGCAGAGAGAAAGGGGGTGGGGCAGAGCAGTGGTGGATCGTGTAGCAAGGGCAGCCAGGCTGGACCAGGTCTGACTCGGATGCCGCACAGGCTCTGGGTGAACAGGGGGCTCTGGTGGGGGGCAGGAGTGCTTTTCCCCTCGGAGGTCACGCAAGATTGACAATAAAATTGAAACCATCGAACACATGGATATAGACCATCCCATCTTTAATGAATTGGTGGCTCACTTAATTAACCCTCTGCTTAAAAATATGGAACGACCTAATAAGAGAGCCCAGGTGACGTGGTGATCATTGGATACAAATGATTCCCTTTCTGTGGCAAAATATATAGGGGCAATAATTCAATATCCGAGACTGAATATTGAGTAAGGTTTTTCCTGTTTTAATTTCACCTTAAGACAATAGCTTTAATAGCAGCGTCAGACAGACAGACAGACAGACAGTGGCCACTCTTGGGCCTGGGGCGGGGGGGGGATCCAATGTGACTGGAGAGTGAACTGTCCCTTCTGAAGCCGGCTTCTCCTTTTCAATGTAAACTTGACTCTTAATTTTCTTCTCCATTCTTGCTTTCCTCCAATGTGAAATGGAAGCTTCTGATGGGTACAAAAACTGCATGAGAAATATTTATCTTCAATGCACAGCATGCAGGGGACACACACACCCCAATAAAAACCAAACAATGGAACTCCGCAGAGGACAATGTTTGTGCCCAGGACAATCAAGGATGTGAAAAGCACATTTTCTCCTCATGCTTCACTGATCCCTGTGAGGGGTTTAAAGAAAGATGCAAATCTGGTTTACTAGTACCAGGTTTGTTGTTCAGCTTATAGTAAATCCTGTTCCCTTCTTCTTCTGGCTGACATCTCTCCTCCAATCATGCACTGGTGTGTCTCTGTTCTCATTTACGGTTGCGTCTGACTGCCTTCTCAAGGCATATTTAACCTTGGAAGACCCCTCTAAAGAATGGCTGCCCCCCTTCTTAAAGTCAGTGTTTTGGTCTAGTAAATCCCCTTCTGAAAAGAAGCCGGGACAGAAACGCCACTGGGTTCTCCATTGCTTACATGACCAGGCCAGAGTTCTCTCTCTCTCCCTTGTCTATCTGCCAGTAAGCGTCCCAGTGAAGTGCTGTTCTTCATTTAATTGCCACAAGCTACTTATCGGGGTGTGGGTTCTAGGGTGTGGGTTCTAGATCCAGTCAGTCTTGAATTCTTCCTAGGAGCTAAAATGACTAAACGGAGGCTTTGGTCTCAGCATGAGAAGACAAGACTTGCTGGAAAACACAGCAAAGCTGGGAAAGTCAAGGCAGCCGGAAAAGAGGATGGCTTGAATCGATAAAGGAAGCCCTGGCCTTCTGTTCGCAGGACCTCGTCAAGGCTTATAGTGATAGGGCATTTTGGCGGTCTTCATGTACAGGGTCACCTTAAGTCAGAAGCAACTGACTGAAAAAAACTAAAGTTGGGAAGTCAAATAATCTGATACACCAGTTGTTACCATGCTGTATAGAAATAATATTTTGTTACTAATTTTTTTAAAATAAAAAGTTCCCCCAGTGGCAGGAGGAGGAAATGGTTGCTGTGCGGTCAGTGGAAATGAGCGCCACATGGGCTGCAAAACCCAAATTTTCTACTCAAAAATGAAGCCATCCCGGTTTTACTACCATCTTTCCCAAAAACTTGGAGCAGAGCCAGTTTGAGATGGATAGCAGAACAGCAAGGGAAGCTCTGGGAGGAGCGGAAATGTAACGTGACGCTGTGGGCACGCAGGAATAAAACCCAGTTCCCAAAAGCATTCGTCTTATGGAAATGGCCATTATTGCCTTCTCAACAACAGATTATTTGGTTAATTCTCCCCAATTTCATACTCCATTTTTTCCTGTGTGTTTGTTCCAGGTATGGTAAAAACCCACCCCACCGGTCCCTGCTTTCACCACAGGGAATGAGAGATTCACTCTGTTGATTGTGGTCTTAAGTTACTAGATCACAAGGTGGAATTCCTCTCTCTCTCCGGCTTCTCCCCCCCCCCCTCCATCTCTTAAGCAACTGGAGATTGCTCTCTACCGCCACCATCACGCTAGAATTAGAATTGCAGACTGTCAGCTGGCAAACAGACTCTCTGTAGAAGAATGAGCAAAGACAGGGCAGGCCTTGCCCTCAGCCACTGGCAGCCCTAGGCAATTGCCCCAAGTGCCAAGGGAAGAGCCCCAGTCTGCTCCATTCCCTCAACCCCAGCTACCATCACTAACCTGCCTGGCTGCCCCAGGCAGACCCCTAACTCCCTCCTATTATCTGTGGGTGGGGACATGGGGCAGACCCTCTTTCTCTTCCCTCAGTTCTTGCTTTCACCCAACCAAGGAGGGGGCTCAGAGGACAAGGGACTGAGAGAGCCAAGACTGCTTAAGCCAGCCCTAAGCCAATGCAGAGGCATTTTCAACGAAGCAGCTTCTTTCTTTGGTGACAGGGGCTAGTGGAATCTGATTTCAGGAACATAATTTTTTTTTAATCTTAATAAAATAAACCATGTAATTGACACACCCCCAAAAGTTCTTACGGCTGAACAGCATAGAATGACAACATCTGAGCATAGAGAAAGTGAAAAAGATAAAAAAACCCTATCTTCATACCTCCTGCTTGGTACATTAAAGCCGAACTGGCTGTCCCTGTCTTCAAAGGTGCCCTTGTTCTCCCCAGAACAACCCCAAACCACTCCTTCTCTCAATTCTCCTAGGCAGGAAAAGAAAAACTTCAAATGACTGAGTCACTTTTAGAAGTGTGTGTGTGGGGGCCTCTCTTGTATATTCTCTTTTCTTGTCTTGGGCTATACTTTCCACCATAGAAAGGTTTTTTCTGCCAGCTTTGCCAGACTGGAACGTAGAAGGAATGGAGAAAGAGAGGGGAAGAACTGGAAACAGGCTGTGTGATCTTAACCCCTGAGCATTCCCAGAGTGCAAACACAACCATCACAAAGCAAAGGAGAAAACTCTTATAAAGATGGCTTGTAAATGTGTCCTATCCTCACACCAGGTTTCTCTTTCTTTCTGCAGGAGGCATGTGGAGGTCGGCGAATGAAACATGTGAGCATCCAGCGATGGATAAAGGGGAAATGTATTCAGATGTGAAAGGGGCTAAATATTCTGATACCCTGAGGAAAGAGGAGAGAAAACATCCATCTATAGGAAGGAGTAATTCTGGTCTTTTACAAGGTGAATACGCTCATGAAATCCCACTACTTGAAAAAATGTACATAGAAGACAATAGAAATGAGGGCAGTGAAAGTTGGAATTTTTTTCCTGAAAAATCAAACAATACCATGCATTGGAAAAGCCATAACACAAAGGAAAAATATAAATGCCTGGAGTGTGGGAAAAGCTTTAGAAAGAGTGAAAGCCTTAATTCCCATCAAAGAATTCACACAGGGGGAAACCCTTATAAATGCCAGGACTGTGGAAAAAGCTTCACTCACCGTGGAGGCCTTCATTACCATCGAAGAATGCACACAGGTGAAAAACCTTACAAGTGCGTGGAGTGTGGGAAATGTTTCAGAAAGAGTGGACATCTTAATTGCCATGAAAGACTTCACACAGGGGAAAAACCTTATAAATGCCAGGACTGTGGGAAAAGCTTCAGACACAGTGGAGACCTTAATTCCCATCGAAGAATGCACACAGGTGAAAAACCTTACAAGTGCCTGGAGTGTGGGAAAAGTTTCAGAAAGAGTGGTCATCTTAATTGTCATGAAAGACTTCACACAGGGGAAAAACCTTATAAATGCCAGGACTGTGGAAAAAGCTTCAGTCAGAGTGGAAGCCTTAATTCCCATCAAAGAATGCACACAGGTGAAAAACCTTATAAGTGCCTGGAGTGTGGGAAAAGTTTCAGAAAGAGTGGTCATCTTAATTGCCATGAAAGACTTCACACAGGGGAAAAACCTTATAAATGCCAGGACTGTGGAAAAAGCTTCAGTCGCAATGATAGTCTTAATTCCCATCAAAGAATACACACAGGGGAAAAACCTTATAAATGTCTGGACTGCGGAAAAAGCTTCAGAGAGTGTGGAGGCCTTTGTTCCCATCAAAGAATACACACACGAGAAAAGCCATATTAATGCCTGGAGTGTGGAAAAAGCTTCCGACTGAGTGGAATCCTTAATTCTTACCGGTGCTACTACTAGAACTACGAGTTAAGGCAGCAGCAAAAAATGACTTTTACAACCTCACTGTAGCCTGCTAGGTGGCTTCTTACCTCGACATGGCTGACCTGGCCACCTGGATCCCTGCTACGGTAACATCAAGACTTGACTATTGTAATGCACTATGCATAGGTCTCCCATCCAAATTAAGTAGGAGACTCCAATTGGTGCAAAACGCTTTGGCACGACTGCTATCAGGGCATGGACATCACCCCCATTCTGCAGTCACTCTGTTTGCTACCTATCAGCTACCATGCTCAGTTGAAGGTATTGGTTATCACATTCAGAGCTCTTCACAGGCCTGGCCTACCTACAGGAGGGCTTCCTTCCCTATATTCCTCCACAGGAGCTTCACTTATCTGAAGAGGGTCTCCTGCAGGTGCCACCCTGTACATGGGCGTAATGAACAGCATTCCATACGTGATCTTTCTCTGTGGTGGCCCCTACCCTGTCAAATGGACTGCCTGAGGAGGTCAGGAGAGGCCCCACCCTCCTGGCTTTTTGCAAACTATGCAAGACTGAATTATTCAAGAAGGCTTTTGTATTGTACGGAAGGGCTCTCAGTTGCTTTACTAATGAGTTCAGGACCAGGATCATAGACTTCACCACTATATTTCCTTACGTACTACCTGTTGTCTTAAATACCTGCTCCCGTGAGCTACCTGTGCTTCTTGCGGTCTAATGTCAGCCTTAAAATTCCTTATCTTCTGTTTCAGCATTTCTTCAACTCTGTCTTGGATTCTTACTAACGCTATGTCTGTGTAAAATTGTGTTTATTGACTCTATGACATCGTTTATGGAAATGTCCTTGTAATTGAGTGTCCTGATCTCATTCTGTGTAGTTCGCCTTGAGTGTCAGTGAGAAAGGTGGACTATAAATGACATAAATAGAATAAAATAGATGACAGATAAATTCTGGTAGAAGAATTCACACAGGGGAGAAGCCGTATAAATGTCTAGTATTTGGGAAAGGGTTTAAACAGAAGAATGAACTAACATCTCATCCAAGAATTCACAAGGGAGAAACCATTAGTGCCCGGTATGCGGAAAAAGCTTCAGTGTGGGTGGAAACCTGACTTCCCATCAAAGAAGTGACACAGGGGAGGAGCTATAGACATGTTTTGAATGTGGTAGGACACTGCATAAAATAAGTTATGTTTTACTCACCCCTCCCTCCGTCATGAGTGACTGGGAGAGGCTATTTGTGCTTTTGCCCTGACGTGGATAGCCCAGGCAAGCCCACTCTGGCCTGTTGTCAGAAGCTAAGCAGGGCTGACCTTGGATGGTAATTGGATGGGAGACCTCCCAGGAAGTCCAGGGTCACTCTGCAGTGGCAGGCAATGGCAAACCACCTCTGTTAGTTTCTTGCTTTGAAATCCCCACCATGGGTCACCATCAGTCAGCTATGGCCTGACAGCACTTTCCACCACCATCCACTTGAGAAATATGCTGCCTTAAACCGTTGTGATTCAGTTACGGGAGCCTTCCTGTGTGCATTAGGCAGCCACATCTCCCAAGTGGGAGCCATAGGAGACTGCCTCTCGATGGGCAGCTGTACTCCTTCCTCCTTGGCTTTGCTCAGATGAGTGACGCTGTCACAGCAGAGCGTAGCAAGACAGATGCGGACCCTGGCCTCCAAAAAGCCTTGTAAGTTAGAAGCAGCACCCAAAATTGGGCCTGAACCGTAATGAATAGACTCTGGAGCAATTCTGGAATGTGTTTAATGTGCAATCTGGACCTCAAGCTAATAGTGGGTGACTTGAGGCATTCTGTACCAAGTGGATTATCTGCCTTCAATAGCAGATCCATGTGGAGTGTGTTAAAGCAGTCGAGCCACATGGTTGTTGTGGCATAATTCTCCTCCATTTTCTTTTCACAACAACCCTGTGAGGTAGGTGAGGCTGAGCATGTGTCTATCCCAAGGTCACCCAGCATGCTTCCATGGAAGAGTCGGGATTTGAACCTGCCTTTCCCAGACTCTAGTCTGACCGGGTAGGGGCCACCCCAGAGAAAGCCCACGTGGGGGCTGCTGTTGATTTCGCCCAGGTGCAGGCTGGCAGCTGCAGTTGACCTTGTTCAGATGAGCGAAGGTGCTGTGAGGGGACATAAGGAGTGAGGTGATCTCGTAGGTATGCTGGGCCAAGGCCCTGGAGAGCTTTGTATGTAATAACCAAGACCTTGAATTGGGCATGACGGTAACTGATAGGTAGACAATGGGGTGACTGTAGGGTGGGAGTGATGTTCATGCTCCTGCTCGCTCCTACTAACAGTCAAGCTGCAGCAATTTGCTCCAATTGGAGCCTCCTAGTTAACTTAGATGGGAGACCAATGAATAGTGCATTACAATAGCCAAGTTTTGATGTTACCGGGGCATGGATGCACGTGGTTATGTCGGCCGTGTCGAGGTAAGAAGCCATCCTCCAGGCTAGAGTGAGGTTGTAAAAAGCCTTTTTCTGCAGCTGCCTTGACTTGTTTTTCTAGTAGTAGCGTTGGATCCAGTGTAACCCCTAGGCTCTTAACCGAGTGTGCAAGGGTCAGACGAACTGCATCGAAAGTGGGGAGTACAATGTCTTTAAGATCTCTGCTTTCCCAACAAGCATCACTTCAGTCTTGTCTGGGTTCAATTTCAATTTGTTATTTTTATTTATATATATGTGTGTGTGTGTGTGTGTATGCATGCATCCATGTATGTCTCCATCATAGTCACCTAATAATAGTGAGGGATTTCTGGGATTTATTGCTGACATATAATATTCCAATGGGTATACTGGCTAACTTCACTTTGCATACTTGCATATTATTCACTAGAAACAAAGCCTGTTGTGCAGAAAAAATACAATGGGCTCTAGAAAGGGGAGGGCGGATAGGAAGGCATTCTCTCCTCCTCCTCCGTCACTGATCCTGGCCGGTGACAGAGGAGGGTAGGCACTTGCTCCACACCTGTTCTTGGCCATGTAAAGGGGGGTGGGCTTTGCTACCTGCTCCATGCCTGATATAGGCTGGATAAAGAGGGGTGGCATAGCCAAGAGCTCCACTCCTGATCGCAGATGGGTGAAGGAGAAATGGGCATTGCATCCTGCTCTACACCTGATTACAGATGGGTGAAGGGGTGTGTGTATGGCCACCTACTCAGTGCCTTATTCCGGTAGGATGAAGGAAGTGAGTATTGCCACCTGCTCCACTCCTTATACCAGCTGGGGTGAAGGGAAGAAGGGCATTACCTCCTGGTCTGTGCCTGATCCCAGCTATGTGCTCCACTCCTAATCCCAACTGGTTTATGGCAGATGAGCAGGCATTGCCACCTGCTCCACTCATGATCCCACCTGGCAGAAGTTGGAGTGGGCATTGCCACCTGCTCCACTCTGAATACCAACTGGATTAAGGCAGGGGGTGGGCATTCCCATCAGGTCCTCTCCTAATATCAGCTGGGTTAAGGGGGGGATTTTCAGGGTGGGCATTTCCACCTGCTCTGCTTCTAATACCAGTTGGGTAAGGTGGGGGGCAGGCATTGCCACCTCCTCTGTTCCTGATCCCAGCTGGCTGAAGAGGGGTGGCCATTGCCATCTGCTCTGCTCCCAATTCCAGGGGAGTTAAGGTGGTGGGTGGGCATTGCCTACTGTCCTGCTCCTAATACCAGCTGGATGAAGACGGGCGGGCATTGCCACCTGCTCAGCTCCTGATCCCAGATGGCTGAAAGGGGGCGAGCATTGCTACCTGCCCCACTCCTCATACCAGCTGTGTAAAAGTGGACGTGGGTATTGCCACTTGCTTCACTCTTAATATCAGCTGGGTTGAGGCAGGGGTGGGCTTTGCTACTTGCTCTGCACGTAATATTATCTGGGTTAAGGTGGAGGTGGTTATTGCCACCTATTCTGTTCCTAATACCAGCTGGGTGAAGACAGGGGGCAGGCATTGCCGCCTGCTATGCTTCTAATATTAGCTGGGTTAATGTAGGGTGTGGGAATTATGGAAGATGGGCATTGCCACCTGTCCCGCTCCTAATACCAGCTGGGTTAAGGCGGGGTGGGCATTGCCATCTCCTCTGCTTCTAATATTAGCTGGGTTAAGGTAGGAGGTGGGCATTGCCGGGGGTGTGATTGCCACCTGCTCTGATTCTAATAACATCTTGGTAAGGTGAGGGGTGGGCATAGCCACCTGCTCTGCTCCTGGTCTCAGATGGCTGAAGGGGGTTGGGCATTACCACCTGCTTTGCTCCTAATACCAGCTGGGAGAGGAGAATGAGTGGGCATTGCCAGTTGCTCCACACTTGATCCCAGAAGGTTGAAGGAGGGTGGGTATCACTACCGGTCCCGCTCCTAATACCAGCTGGGTTAAGATGGCGGTGGGTATTACTACCTGCTCTGCACCTAATATCAGCTAGGTTAAGGCATTGGATGGGCATTGCCACCTGCTACGCTCCTAATACCAGCTGGGTTAAAGCAGGGGTGGGTATTGCCACCTTCTCTGCTTGTAATGTTAGCTGGGTTAAGGTGGGAGGTGGGTATTGCCACCTATTCTGTGCCTAATTCCAGCTGGGTGAAGATGGTGGGTGGGCATTGCCACCTGCTCCGCTACTAATACCAGCTGAGTTAAGGCATTGGACGGGCATTGCCACCTGCTCTGCTCTTAATCTTAGCTGGGGTGTGGGAATTGTGGTATTGCAGGCATTGCCACCTGCCCCGCTCCTAATACCAGATGCCAGCTCGATAACGTGAGGGGTGGGCATTTCCACTTGCGCTTCTCCTACTACCAGCTGGGTGAAGACTGTGGGCAGGCATTGTCACCTGATCTGCTTTTGATCCCAAATGGCTGAAGGGGGGTAGGCGTTACCACCTGCTCTGCTCCTAATATCAGCTGGGTTAAGGTATTGGACAGGCATTGCCACCTGCTACATTAATGTGGGTGTGGGGATTGCGGGCATTGCCCCCTGTCCCGCTTCTAATACCAGCTGGGTCAAGTTGGGGGTGGGCATTATTATCTGGTGTTCAAATGATATCAGCTGAGTTAAGGTATTGGATGGGCATTGCCACCTACTCTGCTCCTAATATTAGCTGGGTTTAGGCAGGGGGTGGGAATTGCCGGGAGTAGGCATTGCCACCTGCTCTGCTTCTATAACAGCTGGGTAAGGCTGGGGGCAGGTATTGTCACCTGCTCCACCCCTGGTCCCAGAGGGTTGAAGGGGAGTGGGCATTACCACCTGCTATGCTCCTAATACCAACTGGTTAAGATGGGGGTCAGGCATTTCCACTTGCTCCGCTCCTGATCCCAACTGGCTGAAGGGGGGTGGGCATTGCCCCCCTGGTCTGCTCCTAATACCAGCTTGGTGAAGATGGTGGGCAGGAATTGCCACTTGCTCCACTCTGATTGATGAAGGTGGGTGGGTATTGCTACCTGCCCTGCTCCTAATACCAGCTGGGTTAACATGGGGGTGGGCATTACCACTTGGTCTGCTCCTAATATCAAGTGGGTTAAGGCATTTAACGGGTATTGCTACCTGCTCCGCTCCTAATACCATCTGGGTTAAGGCATTGGACGGGCATTGCCACCTGCTTGGCTCTTTATACCAGCTGGGTGAAAGCAGGAGGCTGGTATTGCCACCTGTTCCCCTCCCAATCCAGGCCTGGCCTTCCTGCCATGGCATGTTTTCTGAAGTCATATGGTATGTTGCCTGGGCTTCCCTCTGCAGCAGCGCCCTCTGGTGGTGCACCAGGGCAGGGTATAAAGTGAGTTGTCTGAAACACGCTTACTCAATTATATAGTAGGATTAGACTTCATTCAGCGTGTGTGTGTGTATGTGTGTGTTCATTTAATTGGGTAGAATAAGTCAGGCTTTCAGAGAACAGGCAAGGTAAGCTTGAGTCACAGTGATTGTATGCATCGCATCCACACCCAGCAGCCTCTCTTGACTGGTTTTATAGCCCCAGGCCTAATTGCCATGAGTGCAGTCAATTGCTTGGGAAAGGATCCTGCACCTGCTCTTTCCCATCATCAGGGGGCAGCTGGCACCGGCTCAAGAGGCATGCACTTTGCCTCCTTGCTTGCAGTTCCATTCTCAGCTTCCGTCTTCGGCGCTCTAAGGGTGGAGGTGAAGCTGGGAAGCTGGAGTGCTGGGACCAGCTAAGGATCGGAGCTAGAGAGTGCTGGCTCTTCTTCAACTGTTGGTTGTGTCTGCTGGTCAGCTCAGCACATTGCCACCTGCTTCACTCCGGATACCAGCTAGGTTAAGGCGAGGGGGGTGGGCATTCCAATCTGGTTCTCTCCTAATATCAGCTGGGTTAAGGCAGGGGGTGGGAATTGCCAGGGGTGGGCATTGCCACCTGCTCTGCTTCTAATACCAGTTGGGTAAGGTGGGGGGCACACATTGCCACCTTCTCCGTACCTGATCCCAGCTGGCTGAAGAGGGGTGGCCATTGCCACCTGCTCTGCTTCTCCGACCAACTGAGTTAAGGCGGTGGGTGGGCATTTCCACCAGCTCCACTCCTAATACCACCTGGGTGAAGGCAGAGGGTGGGCCTTGCCCAGCTCCTTATCCCAGCTGGGAAGAAGGGTAATTCTGGACTCCAAAATTAAAAACAAGAAACTTTATTACTTAATCAGGTGGTGAGACTTTGACAAAGCATTCCAGGAGTGGGTCGAACACTCCCACATCAACGCCCCCGACTCACTGCCAACTTCCACAAACGATACCCGAACAAACCAGGGTGACAGGGGCCTTGGGGAGGCAGAAATGTCAGGTCTGTTGCCCACTGTCCCTCCATACTGTTACCCAGCTTAAGATTTGTTGCAATAGCCTCATGCAACTGTTCCCTTGTTGCTTTCCAGATTCCAGGACAGTCGAGCCCTTATCTCGGATGGCTCACCGCAGCAGCCTTGGGGCAGCTCCTTCCATCCCGCTACTGATTATGTTTGGCTGAAAGAGCCGGAGGGGTGGGGGGACATGTGAACGGGTCCCCGGAGGGGTGGGGGGACATGTGAACGGGTTGATATAATGTATCCTGAACTCAATGTGTCATTCTTAACTAGGGGTGTGCAAGGCCTGCTTGTTTTGGTAAACCTGATTCGGTTTTAACTGAATCAGGAAACCGTTTTGGCCGAAACAGCCCTGATTTGGTAACTTTAACTTAATCAGAATACCTAATTGCACACCTCTATTCTTAACAAGAGACCTGTGTACAGCCAGATGCCTTTAATTGCTTCTGTGTAGCCTATGGACATATGTATGAAGAAGCTTATGATATCTTAATAAAGACCTATTTACTCAATAGAGCTTGGATTTCTTGCTGCAAGGGTTGGGAGTCAACTTCAATGTATCCTGTCTTCTATGGACTGACAGTGGGCATTGCCAACTGCTCCACTCCTAATATTGTGGAGAACAAAATGGCTATTCCCTTGCAAAACAGCAAAATGGAGGAGGAAAAAATCCACAGGGAATACAATACTAATTTACAAAATTACAAAGCTGTATTCAGAGTGCAAAGGCTACAAAATTTCATCATTGTGTTCAAATAAATAAATAACAATCTCTTGATGCAGTTTTCAGGCACACACATCAACAATACAATAATCTTTTACATAATCATACAGGGCAAGTTACAGTAGACACACACAATTCCCAACAGTCTTCTTAGAATAGTTATAACAATTCTTTCCAGGGCTCCCCTCAGCAGGTGAACGGTGAAGCCCAGCCGTGAAGCAAAGCTCCAACCCACGCTCAATCCGGGGCCGGCTATCTGCTACAAATTAAGGAGATCTCCTGTTTGGGTAACACAGTGAGACCATGTGCAAAGCAAAAGTAATTTTTAAAACTTGAAGAATTAAACTTGCTCTCCCCAGTGGATGCTAACATGGGTAATTCCTGGAAAGATTACTTTTAAGTTGTTGTTCATTTTGTATTTTTTTTTTACTGTTTTACTGTTTCACGGTTATTATCTCTGTTCCCCTCTCCTCGGCAGCAAATGCGTTATCTCAAACAGTGCACTGCTACCCACGAAAGGTTGTAATTCCGGATGCCATTGGCAATATCACTTGCGTAAGACCTCCAAAGAAATGTCTTGGGACTGGCACCTTCAACAGGCAGGAAGACGGGGTTCTAGTAGCAGACACCATTGCTCCATCCAGTGCAGGCCAAACAAGCTTGCTCAACCACTGAGGTGTAATGGGGAGGGGGGGGTTGTAAAAGACCTTCTTATCTCTGAAATCCCCTACAATGCTGTCTGTGGGATGCTGAAGGCAAAATGCCCACTGAATCGGATCAAGGATGAAAATGATCCGTTGAATTATTATACTCCGGGAGACCCCCTCATTGGCGGGGTCGTATCTGCAACTTTTGTTTTTCTGAAATCTCTCACTTTCCGTGAACCTCCCCGTAACTTACCCTACATAAGTAATTTGAGCTGAGGGGGTTAAAGCGAGTCCACCTGCTTTGGGTCCTGGTAAAATCTCTGACTCTGTTATGTTTTTATTCTGACTTCTGGAGAATATCCTCTTAGCAGCAATGTACCACCCTGCCTGCAGATGGCCTTTTCACAGCCTCCATTGGTTGAGGTCCATACAAGGAAAGGCTGACGAGTCCAGGAGTTTTCAGTGTAGAAGAGAGACAACCAAGGTGGGACATGAGGGGTGGACAAAGGGGACAAAAGGAAGTTTTTCTTCCTTTCCAAATAACTAGAACTCAGGAGTATCTGATGAAATTGACAGGCAGTAGATTCAGAACGGATAAAGGAAATGCTTCTTTGCTCAATGAGTGATTAAAATGTGGAATTCGCTGCCGGAGGACGTAGTGATGGACTCAGCACAGACAGCTTTAAAGGGGGATTGGACAGATTCTCTGATGAGAGGTATAGTAGTGGCTACTAGCCCTCATGACTAGAAGGCAGTAAACTTCTAAATACCAATGCCAGGGCAATCATCAAGACCTCGACCTCTATGCCCTGTTTTCGGCCATCCAGAGAAGGAGAGGGGCTTTGGCTCAGTGGAAGAAGCTCTGCTTTGCATGCAGAAGGCTCGAGGTCCAGCTCCCTGCATCTCAAGTTAGAAAGGCCAGGCAGCAGGTGATGGGAAGGACCCCCACCTGAGACCCTGGAAAGCTCCTGGCCTGAGTAGGCAATGGTGACCTTGGTAGAGCAATGGTCTTCTTCTTTGGAAGAGAGCTTCATGTGAATGACTTGTTGGCCGCTGCGTGGGAGGGTGGTCTGATCCAGAAGAATTGTTCTTACCCTTTTATGGGAAAGTCGCAGGGCTTCGGCATTTTTTACTGAACAGAAGATGTAAATGTGCTCCTTTTTTGTCAGGTCAGGGACCCCAGATTACGAGAGCATCCTGTCCTTCCTATTTGCCATTCAAGAGATCAATCAGAATCCCAGGATCTTGCCCAACGTCACTCTGGGCTACGACATCTACGACAATATTTTGATGCAAGGGTGACAAACGATGGCTTGTTAGACTTGCTCTCCCCGGGGCAAGAGAACATTCCAAACTACCGCTGCAGAGAAAAGAAGAATCTCTTGGCTGTTCTCAAAGGGACTAATTCTGAAATGTATTGTCGAAGGCTTTCACAGCCAGAGAACGATGGTTGTTGTGGGTTTTCCGGGCTGTATTGCCGTGGTCTTGGCATTGTAGTTCCTGACGTTTCGCCAGCAGCTGTGGCTGGCATCTTCAGAGGTGTAGCACCAAAAGACAGAGATCTCTCAGTGTCACACTACTGTGACACTGTGACACACTACTCAGTGTCACTCGCTACAGTGACACTGAGAGATCTCTGTCTTTTGGTGCTACACCTCTGAAGATGCCAGCCACAGCTGCTGGCGAAACGTCAGGAACTACAATGCCAAGACCATGGCAATACAGCCCGGAAAACCCACAACAACCATAATTCTGAAATCTCCGTCCAGATTTCAAATATGATGGGCATCTACAAAATCCCACAGGTTAGAAGAACATTAACTCTAATTTGATTTAACTTTACTGAGTAAGTCAAGAAGTGATTACCTATTTTCGATATTCCAGCAGTAGGAAGTAGGAACTTAGGGAAGTATGTTGGACTGGTTTATATTGTTCCTCCTGGGCAGGATTCAAAGGGTTGCCATTAGAGTTGTTATCGGTGTAGAAGCTTCCTTGCAGTGTTCCACAATGCCATGCTATTCAATCTCTGCGCCAAAAGCTTAGGGGAAATAGTTTCTGGTTTGGGAGCAAGCTGTCACCAATATGATCACAACACCTCCGCTGACTCTTTTAAGAGCCTTGGGGTTATTCTAGATCCAGGGTTATTGCTGAAGGAGCAAGTTAATGCTGCTTCCAGCCTCATTTAGGCCAGAAGATGGTTTCCTACCATGACTCCTGTGAATCTGCCACGTGGATCCAGGCCACGGTAAGTTGAAGGCTAGACTATTGTAATGCACTCTACATGGGCCTGCCCTTGTCATCTCACTCTGTTGTGGCAGCTTCCCTCATGTGAGCAAACCCTTCTGAGGTTCCAGCCTGCAGATGGGTGAGATCGGTGACTGCCCAAACTAGACCATTCTCTGTTGCGGCTCCTGACTTTGTGGAATGGCCGGTCTGAGGAGGTTGAGAAGGCTGAAACGCTGATATAATTCTGCAGAATGGACAACCCACAAGCATTCAGGAACAAATCATAAAGGGATTAGAATTGCAATATAATGAACAGTCCAGGAAGATCAAGATGGGTAGCCATGTTAGTCTGTCTGTAGCAGCAGAAAAGAGCAAGAATCTGGTAGCACCTTAAAGACTCAACATTTTGTGGTAGGGTATGAGCTTCCGTGAGTCACAGTTCACTTCTTCAGATACATTCTAGCGGTATCTGAAGAAATGAGCTGTGACTCATGAAAGCTCATAGCCTATCAATAAATGTTGTTAGTCCATGAGGATGTTTTTATAAGGGGCAAGGATACGGGTTTGTTGTGGTGTTTAATATATGTATTATCTTTGTAATGCAGCTTCTGCATTGGTTATGGTATGCCATGCCTTAGACAGGTTTCTGTTTGCTGATTTCTGTAACTCTAATCTGGTAGGTAGCTGTGTTGATCAGAACATGATACAGGCCGAACTGCCAAACCCAAGGCCAGACCTTCCCTCCATGTCTCAGTGCAGAAGATTAAGCCCAAGGTGAGACCTTTTTCATGCGTTGGGCCCATCACAAGATGAGAGAGCCCCATAGCAGCCAAAGAAGCTGGGACAGCCCTGGCAGGGAAGACTCGGCATGAATGCCGAAGTGCCCCAGAAAAATCAGTCTAAGTGCCTCCAGCTCCCTGCCCAAAAGCACCTGTCCTCCACCAACTCAGACAGGCTGTCCACTGGGGAACTAGGGGGCTGGTAAACAAGCAGAATGCCTAATCTAGACCCCCCCCCCAGTGGGAGGACCCTCCTGTGCAGGGCCCCCACGAACATCAGTTAAGCTCTCTGAGAGCTACTTGGTTGCCAGTTGTTCACTGCAGAGGCAGAGACCAAAAGTAGGGGGTGCCTCCTCAGAGATGCCAAGGAAGAAGCAGGTGCCCAATGCTATGCCTAGCTTTGCTCATGTTGCACTCGGGAACAGAGAAATGACTAGTGCCAATTACTTGATACTTGGGGATGACTTTCTCTCCCTGCAGCTGTGGACAAGTTTACATCGGGACCCCAAAGCGTAGCATCTGGACAAGAATATGAGAACATAAAAGACACTGCAGACTTGGCCATCCGGAAAAATCAGCAGTGGCTGAACATAGCCTAACTCAAACAGGGCACAGTATCCTATTCCAGGACACTAAAATACTTGACAACACTTCCAACTACTTTGTCAGACTGCACAGGGAAGCCATTGAAATTCGTAAGCATGAGCACAATTTCAACAGGAAAGAAAAGACTTTAAGAATGAATAGAGCATGGTTTCCAGTTCTGAAAAACACCAGGCTAACAAAACACTCTATACCCGACAATAGCCCTGTAGAGAAGATTAGCACATCAAGCACCAATCCATATGCAAAAGAACCTCCTCAGGATACAGTGAAGCCTCCCTCTGTTAGCATTCCATACCCTGGGAAACTCTTACAGGATGACTCAGCTCAACCCCACCCCTCCTGAGTAGATACAAATGACCTACATCTTTTCCACACTGTGACACTGAGAGATCTCTGTCTTTTGGTGCTACACCTCTGAAGATGCCAGCCACAGCTGCTGGCAAAATGTCAGGAACTACAATGCCATGGCTATACAGCCTAGAAAATCCACAACAACCATCGTTCTCCAGCCATGAAAGCCTTCGACAATATACTGTTTCCCAAAATTCAAGTACAGTCACGTCTTAAAGACCCCCAGAGTATCAGCTTTTGTGAGTCAAAGCTCACTTCATCAGATACCAATTATTTGTATCTCATTTGTATCTCATGACGTGAGCTTTGGCTCACAAGGGCTTATGCCCTGGGAAATTTTGTTGGACTTGAATTTTGTTCTGCTGCTTCGCATGGCTACTCACAGGAACCAGTTTCATAAAAACACAAGAAAGGGTATATCTAGTCCAGTATTCTGTCTCACACAGTGGCCAACCAGTTACCCTGAGACCAAGGCTTTCCCTCTTATGTTGCCTCCCTGCACTGGGATTCAGAGGTTTGCTTCCTCTCTATTTCTACTGGAATATGCTAGTGGATGGGTATGAGTTGTTCAAGAAAAAACAGAAGTGTAGAAGAGGAGGTGGAGTGGCGTTGTATGTGAGGAGAGGGCTTGATCGTCAAGAAGTTATGGAGAATGGGGCGGACAGCCCGGTGGAAAGTATATGGGTAGAAATAAGGGGAGGAAGGACAAAGGGTATTATTGTTGGAGTCTGCTACAGACCACCTGACCAGCGAGAAGAAATGGATGCTGCCCTCTTTGAACAGATTGGCAGAGTATCCAGACATCAGAACCTTTTAATTATGGGAAACTTCAACTTCCCCGATGTGTGCCGGGAGACAGGCTCAGCAAAGCGTCATGAATCACGCAGTTTCCTGACCTGCCTGGCCGATAACTTCCTTTTTCAAAAGGTGGAGGAAGCTACAAGGGGTTCGGCCATACTAGACTTGATATTAACCAACAGGGAAGAATTGGTAGATGAGATGAAGGTGGTGGGGACCTTAGGGGGAAGTGACCATGTCCTCCTTGAATTCCAGTTGCTGTGGGGGGCCAAGGAAGTTCGTAGCCAGACTCGTAGGTTAGATTTTCGTAGGGCCAACTTCGATGAACTCAGAGGCTTGATGAGAGCAATTCCATGGGGGAGTGTGCTGGAAGGAAAAGGAGAGAGTGAAGGGTGGGCCATTCTCAAACACGAGCTTTGCAAGCTCAAGCCTTCACTATCCCAGCAAGACGGAAACATGGTAAGGGCTCCAAGAAACCAATGTGGATGCACAGAGAGCTCCAGAATAATCTAAGGGAGAAAAAGGAAATGTTCAGGAAATGGAGAGAAGGACACACCTCTAAAGAGGAGTATATGAGGGTTACTAGGTACTGCAGATCAGCCATCAGAGAGGCCAACGCTCAGTACGAGCTGGGTCTGGCCAGGAGGGCTCGCTACAACAAGAAAAACTTCTACAGATACGTGAGAAGCAAACACAAGGTAAAAGAGGCAATTGGACCGCTGTTGGGAGTAGATGGAGAAACTCTGATGCAGGACAGAGAAAAAGCAGACAGGCTTAATGACTTTTTTGCCTCTCTTTTCTCCCTGAAGAACTGAGGCACATCTAGAGATAGTAGAAAATGTGGCAGGACACCTGAGTGGCTAATTGACATTGACAGAGAGGTAGTGGAGAGGCATCCCCTGGGCCGGATGGGGTGCACCCAAGAGTGCTGAAAGAACTTTCCAGAGAACTTGCAGAACCCCTGTCCATCATCTTCAAGGCCTTCTGGAGGACTGGGGATGTGCCACAAGATTGGAGAAGAGTGAATGTTATCCCAATCTTTAAGAAAGGGAGGAAGGATGACCCGGGAAACTACGGGCCGGTCAGTCTGACTTCTGTTGCTGGGAAGATATTAGAGCAGATTTTAAATGGATCAATCTGTAAGTATCTGAAGGACCACTCAGTGATCCGGGGAAGTCAGCATGGTTTTGTTCCTAACAGATCTTGCCAGACCAACCTGGTTTCCTTCTTTGATCGAGTGACCAGCTTACTGGATCGGGGGAACTCTGTTGACGTGATTTATCTGGATTTCAGTAAAGCTTTTGATAAGGTCCCCCATGACATTCTGATGGGCAAACTGGAAGACTGTGGAGTAGACTATGGGACAGTTCGGTGGATAGGGAACTGGTTGGAGGACCGCACTCAAAGAGTGGTGGTCAACGGCGTTTCATCAGATTGGAGGGAGGTGTCAAGTGGGGTGCCGCAGGGCTTGGTTTTGGGCCCGGTACTTTTCAATATTTTTATCAATGATCTGGATGAAGGAGTGGAAGGGCTGCTCATTAAATTTGCTGATGATACCAAATTGGGAGCAGTAGCAAACACCCAAGAAGATAGAATTAAAATTCAACAAGACCTGAATACTCTGGAGAAGTGGGCAGCTGTGAATAGGATGCAATTCGATAAAGACAAGTGCACAGTATTACATCTGGGCCACAAAAATGGGAAGCACAAATACTGGATGGGGGATACACTTCTGGGCAGTAGTATATGTGAAAGGGATCTTGGGGTAAGAGTGGACTGTAAACTAAATATGAGCAGTCAGTGTGATGCGGTGGCAAAAAAGGCTAATTCAGTCTTGGGTTGTATCAAAGGGGCCATAGTGTTGAAATCGCAGGAGGTCATAGCCCCTCTCTATACTGCCTTGGTCAGGCCACACCTGGAGTATTGTGTGCAGTTCTGGAGGCCTCACTACAAAAAGGATGTGGACAAAATCGAGAGGGTGCAGAGGAGAGCAACAAGAATGATCAGGGGTCTGGAGACTGAGCCCTACAAGGAAAGGCTGAGGGCCTTGGGAATGTTTAGTTTGGAGAAGAGGAGGTTGAGGGGGGACATGATTGCTCTCTTTAAATATTTGAAAGGCTGTCATTTGGAGGAGGGCAGGGAGCTGTTCCAGTTGGCAGCAGAGGGTAGGATGCGAAGCAACGGGCTTAAACTACATGCACAAAGGTACCAACTGGATATTAGGAAAAACTTTTTCACAGTCAGAGTAGTTCAAAAGTGGAATCAGCTGCCTAGGGAGGTGGTGAGCTCCCCCTCACTGGCAGTTTTCAAGAAGAGGCTGGATGAATACTTGTCAGAGATGCTCTAGGCTGATCCTGCACTGGGCAGGGGGTTTCAATATTTTTATTGAAAATATGAAAGACATGGAAGGAAGGGAGGGAGGGAGGGAGGGAGGGAAAGACATGGAAAGAAAGAAGGAAAGGGAGAGAAATAAACTAAACTAAAATAAAATGTATGGCCACAGCGATACTCAGAGACCTCCGGGAGCCACACAATATGTCCAGAAGAGCCATATGTGGCTCCCAAACCGCGGTTTGGCCACCCCTGATCTCCAGGAGTTTCCCAACTTGGCGCTGGCAAACCCTATCTCCTGCACACCAACAGGGCTTTCAAGCTAAACTCTCCTCCCAAAGGCTGGGGGGAAGGGGAGTGCCCCCGCCGCCTCCCGGGAAAGCCTCTTCCAAGTTCCTTGCAAGTCTTGCCTGGTCGCCTGTCATTCTGTCTCTTGCGCACTGGATGAGACTCCAACTAAGGGGTTAAAGGGAGCGAGTCCGGTTTCCTAGCCATGCAGCGAGGCAGGAGGCCCGGTGAGGTCACTTCCATCCTTCCCCCGCGGGAAAGCGCCCTTTGTCTCGCCCACGCCTCCCTCGCCGGCGGCCCAGGTGAGTTGGATGCCCGGGGCGCAGGGGGGACCCGGGGCGCCCGCAGCGGAGGGCAGTGCCCAGGCAGGGAAGGGCCTCTGCCGATCCCGAAATGCAGGCGAGACCCTCCCTCCCTCCGCCTCGGCAGCGGCTCCATCCCAGACCCGTTCCGTCTGCAAAGCAAGGGGGTTGTCGCGTCGCAAATGTGTTTGCGCGTTGAAGAAAGGCGGGAGGGTCTGCGCAGCTCGGGGGGACAGAGTCACTGGGGCGGGGAGGGAGGGTTTTTTAGGGACGGGCGAATGGCGGGCCTTCTAGTGGGCAGAGCAAGAAGCAGAGGGTGGAAACAAGGCACGTTTCCCCCCATAGAGGGAGAGCTGACTTTGGACCAGTGCTGTTGAATTTGATCGAGGCTGGCCTTGCCGGTCTTTTGGAATTATAACTGGAGATCAGAGAATAATGGCTGCTGGGGGGGGGGGCGGCTATGGCATTATACCCTGCTGAGATCTTTCCGGCCCTCAAGCCCTGCCCTCCCCCAGGCTCCATCACCAAATCTCCAGGATTTTCCTAGCCTGGAGCTATGGTCCAGTTTGCAGAGGACTCCAAATTATCCAGCATGTGGAGAAGACCAGAGCAGATTGCAAAGGTTGACGCAAGCATAAAGTGATGCACTGTGGGGGTCAAAACTTCCAATGCCATCTTTCATTTCTTTTGAAATATTTTATGTCCCTGCTCTGAATCGGTCGCTCCAGAGACAGTTTACAAATGTCCCATAACAGAACTATAGAAAAGAGTCCCGTAGCACCTTTAAGACTAACCAACTTTACTGTTGCATAAGCTATTTTACTGCTACAGACTAACACGGCTAACTCCTCTGGATAATAGAACTACAATTCCTGTAAAAAACAAAACCATAAAAGATTCAGCACAAGGGGAATAGAGGGTGTGTGTGTGTGTGTTTTTCTAGGGCAGAGAACACCCTGCTTCTTTCTTAACGATGCCAAACTCACAGAGGGCTTCTGAGGGCAGGCTTAGCAGACAGGCAGGTCCTATAAGGCATGTCAGTCCCAGACCATAAAGGGCCCTCGCAGTTATCAGTAGCATTTTGAATTGGGCCTAGAAGCAGATTAGCGTCTGATGTCGTTTAGAAGCTTCTGAATTGCCTTCAAAGGCAGCTCCATGCATAGAGCATTGCAGTTATCTAGCCAGGTCTCTGATATAAAGGGATGAGGTTTGAATTGGATATGATTGACCAAGAAAGGAGTCTTGAAGTCTGGTGGATACAACTTTTTTCTTAAACTTGGTGTAAAGCTGCACTGAATTAACTCGTTCCAAACGGGAAAGGACTACAAGATTTGAGGAAAAGGACTGAAAATCAAACTGCTGGTACTATGATATAGCTTTGTATAAATTCATGACACAGCCAGATTTAGAAAATGGTGTATATTTCTGATTGCTGTGCCCTCTCCGAGGTCCCATAGAGCCGAGGAAAGCCACAAAAAGAGCAATCAAAATTATCAAGGGGTTGGCGCATCTTTCCTGTATGAAAAGGGTGAAAATTTTGGAAGTTTTTAGTTTGGAAAACAAGATGACTGAAGAAGAGACCAGCGTAGAGGATTATAAAATCATGTTTGGAGAAAGGGAGAGAAAGACAACTTTTTCTCTCTCTCCTGTAATTGTAGAACCATAATCCAGTGAAATTAAGATTAAAGTCTGATCAACATGTGTCTAATTGATTGGATTTATTCATGGAGAAGCCCTGAAGGTGAAACGGAGTCCCACGGTCTTCTCCGGTCTTCTTTGAGATCAGCAACATTCAAGTGCAGTGGCACCTTGAAGACCAAGATTTTCAGGGTATAAAATTTCAAGAGTCAAGCTCCCTTCGTCAGATATATGTAGGAATGGAGATGCCTGAACCTTTAAATCCCAGCCAGAAGGTGCAAAGGGTGTTGCAAAGAAGGGAGTCAGAAGACAAAAGTACAATTCAGCTTGATTAGAATAGGGAAGAAATGCTTAGGGGTAGGAAATGCAGAAAATTAGCATCTGTAGTGAGATTTTAGGTGGGATTGCAGGATTTGAGTCCAGTGGCACCTTAGAGACCCATAAGGTTTTCAGAGTGTAAACTTTCAAGAACCAGAGCTCCGTTCTTCAGACTCAAATCCTACTGTAATGAGGTAAGAACCCTGTGGCTCTATTCAGCCCCGTGGGAATCCATTGTTCTGAATTTGCAAATGAACTCAAGTTCAGCAATCTCTCCTTGAAGCTTCTCTGTTTGAGGACTGACACCTTTAGGTCAGCAAAAGAATGTCATGGAAGAGTGAAAGGTTCTTCCACCAGTTTTTGAGAGTTATGATAATGTCAGATTTATGTCTGCTTATGCTTTGTGTAGCGACTGATCTACATGTCTGATGTAGAGAGCAGAAAGACAGTGTTGGCGCTTGATGGCATTTATAACATTGGAAGATGAACAAGTGAATGAACCTGAGATGGTATAACTGGTGTTATTGGAGTAAATATGGAGACAGAGTTTGCATCTTGGTTTATTAAAGTCCAGAGTTCATGTCTTATGTTTGGGAGTGCATTACTGTGAGTGAGAAGTTGTTTAAGGTTAGGGGTCTGATGCCCCAGTTTGATCACAAAATACTTTACTGACTTATCAGAATTTAGTAGCCCCTTCACCCATTTTGCCAGTCCTTGCCTTTAAAAAAAATCCCATAAGAAAGGAATGTGCAGCCAAGCGAGGAGATCCTTCCAAAGGGTTAGAAACTGATGTAGGGTTCCGGGGCCAAGATGGAAAAGCAAGACTCAGTGGGGGCAGAAAGAGACCCAGATCCTATCCTGGCCGGGAGCAGAGGGGAATTCTGGGAAAGAATGGCACAGAAGATCTTGGGTGAGGAAACAACCAGCTCAGTTGCCCAGCGCCAGTGCTTCAGGTGGTTCCACTACCAGGAGATAGAAGGCCCCCAAGAAGTTCGCAGGAAGCTCCACCATCTTTGCCACCAGTGGCTGAAGCCAGAAAGGTGCACCAAGAAGGAGATCCTGGACCTGGTGGTCCTGGAGCAACTCCTGGCTGTCCTGCCCCTGGAGATAGAGATCTGGGTCAGAAATTGCAGACCAGAGACCAGTTCGCAGGTGGTGGCCCTGGCAGAAGGGTTCCTCCTGAGTCAGTCAGAGACTAAAATTCAGGAAGAGCAGGTGAGATGGATTCATCCTGAGACATCCAAACAGCAGAATATGGAAAAATCCCTCTCCTCAAATGCCCAACTTTTCCAGAAAACCATTCAAAAATTATATTCTCTTTTGCCATCCGGCTTGCGACATTCATTTTCCAATCCCTCTTCCCACTCTTCGTCTGCTCTTCCAGGAACCATCCAGAGGGGCTGATGATGTTTCCACCGAGGCACAAGAAGCTTCATTAGATCCCAGGCAGAAGTCACTGTTTTGGGGGGGCTTGCGCAACAGGCTGAAGGAGGCGCCACTTTGGTCGGTAAGATTTGTAATGGGGCAGGTTTCCGTTTGGTCTGCCTGAAATCTGTAGGCGGCTTTTAAAGTTCTCCGTCTGGGTAGAAAAGGTATTGGTGTTCAGTTTCAGAATTTTCAGGACTTCCTAATTCCATGGAATGTCTTTGACTTGTAGCCCAGAAGCAGCGGGGAGAGGCTGTGCATTAGAAGAAAGAGCCGCAATGTAAAGCGTGCGTGAAGAATAATTTATTCTTTGTTTAAAACCTTCACATTGTGTAAAGATCCGCATGTGCAAATAGGGGGTTGCCCCTGCAGGTAGCTCCTGGGGCTCTACCACCCCACGAGATGGATTTCAGGGGGTATTTTGGGTCTGCTTGCAGAGGCAGAGAAGTTGTGCTTCTCTCCATGGAACTGAGATGGGATCCAACCCGTTACCTCATGGGGCATTTTCTCTCCCACCAGCCCTCTATGACCCCTTCTCCAGCACTCCAGTCCACCAGTGAAGCTCTGCTCTGAATAGAGATGGGTGTTAGCTATGGCCCCCTTCAACAAGGAGCAGAGCTTTGAAGGTGGTGGCTCCAGAAGGATAGAATTCTCTTTGGGTAATGTTCTTCCTTACAACTGTGTGTGTGTGTGTGAGACTGAAGCTGCTTCTATGTTGTATTACAAACGAGGGCCTACTCTTTTAATAAAGGTTGTGGCTGATCTGGATTTCTTGCCAGATGTTTGCAGTGCTGGTTATTAGTGTTGCGTAAATGACTAGGGATTTACTGCCGCTGTTTTGGTGTTTTTTACCTGTTGGCTTCTCTGTGAACTGTCTTGGGAATGGTTAATGCAAAGGCAGTTTGGAAATATTTTAAATAAACGAAGTGCACAGATGTGCAAACGAGAAATCTGGACTAATAAGAGTATCAGAAGAGTTCTACTGGATCCAACCAGTATAGAGCTTCACACAATGGCCAACCAGTTACTCTGGAGGGCTAATGACAGGGCATAAAGGCTGAGGCTTTCCCCTGAAGTTGCTTCCTGCCTCTGGTATTCGGACTTTGACTGCCTCTGAATGTGGAGTTTCCCTTTAGTTGCCATGGCTAATAGCCGTTGATGGATCGCTATCCGTTCTTGTGGCAGTGAGTTCCACAATTTACAGTGCAATCCTAAGAAGACTTATTTTATTATTTATTTATTATTATTTATTTATTTTTATTTACAAGACTCAAAGGTGGATTACACAGTATGGGATTAGTACAATCAGTATCAAGTACATTTCAATACAGTGTCAAGGACATTTCCATAAACAATACCATAGGGTAAATAGATACAAGTTTAAAAGACATAGTATTAGCAAGAATCTAATACAGAGTAGAAAAAATACTGAAACAGAACATAATCAGTTCTAGAATTAGCATTAGACAACACGGAGCACTGGTGGTACATAGCAGTACATATTTAAAGCAGCAGATATGTAAGGCAATATAGTGATGAAGTCTATGGTCCCTAACTCATTAGCAAAGCATCTTCCCTACAATACAGGAGCATTTGAGTAAAGCCTTTTTGAATAGTTTGGTTTTGCATCGTTTATGAAAAGCCAGGAGAGTGGGGGCTCTTCTGACTTCCTCAGGCAGGTCATTCCACAGGATAGGGGCCACCACAGAGAAAGCCCATGTATGGGCTGCTGCTGTCTTCACCTGTATGCAGCCTGGCCCCTGCAGGAGACCCTGTTCAGATGAGTGAAGCTGCCATGGAGGGACATAGGGAGGGAGGCAGTCCCATAGGTATGCCAGACCAAAACCATGAAGAGCTTTGTATGTAATAACGAATATCTTGAACTGAACACGGTAACTGACGGGTAGCCAATGGAGTGACTGTAGGATGGGAGTGATGCTCATCCTCCTCCTCGCTCCTGGTAACAGTCGAGCTGCAGCATTTTGCACCAATTGGAGTCTCCTAGTTAACTTAGATGGGAGACCAACATATAGAGCATTACTGTAGCCAAGCCTCGATGCTACCATAGCATGGATCCAAGTGGCCAGGTCAGCCGTGTCGAGACAAGAAGCCATCTTCCAGGCTAGAGTGGGGTTGGAGTAAGGCTTATTCCTGTCTATTGGTTTCAGTGGGTTTTTAGACTGGAGTACCTCTCCTTAGGATTGCCCTGTTTATTGCTCTGTCCTGAACCAATTTCCCAACAATTTCAATGGGTGCCCCTGAGCTTTAGTATTATGGGAGAGGAAGAAAAAGTTCTCTCTATCCACTTTCACCATGCCCTGCATAATTTTAGTAACCTCTGTCATGTCTCCCTTTAGCCATATTTTTTTCTAATCTGAAAATCCCAGATTCTTCAGCCTTTCTTCATAGGAAAAGCTCCAACCATCTTATCATCTCAGTTGCCCTCTTTTCCCAGCTCTGTAATGTCCTTCTTGAGACACGGTGACCAGAACTTCACACAGTATTCTGAAAGAGTTTGCACCACAGCTTTATATAAAAGCATGACTCTGAGTGATTCCGCATACATTGGATAATGCACTTCCAATCCTCTTTATAGATCATTTGGAATGAATTTTTTTTGTGCGCGGAACAAAAAATCCACCTCAAACGACTGATAATGTGCATTGAAAGTGCATTATCCAACTTGTGCGGAATCAGCCAATATTGACCGTTTTATTTCCAGTCCCCTATAAAACTAGTAATATCAGAATAATTCATGCTCTGCTGGAGACTTCAATGGAGTGACAGACTTGGAACTGGATAAAAAGACTACAATGGCACAAAAGAAAAGAGGACTATTACCAAAGCTCTTTTTTGAGCTGATTCAACAAGAGACTCTTGAAGATGTATGGAGGAGAGAATATCCTAAAAGCAGACAGTTTACTTTTTATTCTGCAAGGCACTCCACATTATCAAGAATTGACATGATCTGGGCCTCAAAAGATTTGGCGTTATGGACTAAAGATGTAGAAATAATGCCGATGGTAGGCTCAGATCATAACCCAATTATGTGGAAATTAGGGAAAAGAAGAAAAAGGAAAGCATGGAGAATAAATGAGGACTTGCTACAGGAAAAAGAGAATATGGAAATATTGAGAAGAGAGACAAAGTTTTTCATACAATACAATGTGAAAAAAGAAGTACCAACTGATAAAGTTTGGGATGCTTACAAGGCGGTTATAAGGGGCATACTAATGGACTTAAATGGTAGAGCAAGAAAGAAGAAAGAGGAGAAGAGACAAGAGACTGAGGAGAAAATAAAAGCTAAGGAAACACAGTTAAAAAAGAGACCAGGGAAAAAGAAATTATACCAGGAAATTAAAATATTGCAAGAACAGCTAACAGCAATGAGTAATAAAGAATTGGAGTGGAATCTCAAAAGGCTGAATCAGAAAGTGTTTGAGGGTGCAAATAAACCTGGGAAGTACCTGGCATGGCAACTGAAGAAGAGAAGGGAAAAGAAAACAATAAACAAAATTTGTGAAGATGACAAAACGTATTTGGAACAGACTACCATTAGTAGAGCCTTTTATAAATTCTACGCTAAACTGTACAACAAGAAAGAAGTAAATAAAGACTCAATAGCGTCATATCTGGAGAAAATGACGCTACCAGAAATCTCGGACGCTTGGAGAAGTAAACTGAATAGTGAAGTAACGGATGAGGAAATAAGTAAGGCAATACAATCTGCAAATCTAGGAAAGGCGCCAGGGCCAGATGGACTTACAGCTAAATTTTATAAGACTATGGCCAATGAGCTGGCACCATTCCTAAAGGAGGTGATCAATGGAGTTCTAAGGGATCAAAGGATTCCAGACACTTGGTCTGAAGCGAACATATCATTGATCCCAAAAGAGGGCCAAGATTTGACTAATGTGAAAAATTACAGACCTATATCGTTACTCAACAATGACTATAAAATTTTTGCGAAGATACTGGCGGAGAGACTGAAGGGGTGGCTTTCGGAAGTTATAGAGGAGGAGCAAGCAGGCTTTTTGCCAGACAGACAAATAAGAGACAATTTAAGGACAGTGATTGATGCTATTGAATATTATGATAAGCGTTGTGATAAAGAGGTTGGTTTCTTCTTTGTTGACGCTGAAAAGGCATTTGACAATTTAAACTGGGACTTTATGTTTGCCACTATGGAAAAGCTACAATTAGGAGAAAGATTCATCAGAGCAATTAAGGAAATCTACAGAGACCAGACTGCAGCAATTGTGGTGAACAATGAATTGACTAAGAAACTGATTATAAGTAAAGGAAAAAGACAAGGTTGCCCATTGTCTCCACTGTTGTTCATTTTAGTATTGGAGATCCTGATGATACAAATACGACAAGATGAGGAAATTCGAGGAATAAAAATAAAGGACTATTCATACAAGGTCAGAGCATTCGCTGATGATATAATGTTAATCGTAGAGGACCCATTGGAGAACATGCCAAAAGTAATAGATAAGATCAAGGAGTTTGGAGACTTGGCAGGTTTCTATATCAACAAAAAGAAGTCAAAGATACTATGCAAAAATATGACTAAGCAGAAACAACAACTGTTAATGGAAACAACGGACTGTGAAGTAACAAGTAAGGTGAAATATTTGGGAATTGAACTGACTGCAAAGAATATAGATTTATTCAAGAATAATTATGAAAAACTATGGACTCAGATTGAGAGAGACTTGATTAAATGGAATAGGCTTAATCTGTCATGGTTGGGTAGGATTGCAGCAGTTAAAATGAATGTGTTACCAAGAGTGATGTTTTTGCTACAGACAATACCAATCATCAGAGACTCTAAACAATTTGAAAAATGGCAGAGGAAAATATCAGACTTTGTATGGGCAGGCAAGAAGCCTCGAGTGAAAACGAAAGTTTTACAAGATGCAAAGGAAAGAGGCGGAATGCAACTGCCCAACCTGAGACTTTACCATGATGCAATCTGCCTAGTTTGGCTGAAAGAGTGGATGACATTAAAGAACAAGAAACTATTAGCCCTAGAGGGATACAAAAAAATATTTGGATGGCACGCATACCTATGGCATGACAAAGTAAAGGTCAACTCGATGTTCCTGCACCATTTTGTACGGAGAAGTCTATATACAATCTGGAAGAAGTACAGAATTTATCTACAAGAAGGAACTCCTTGGTGGGTGGTTCCATATGAGGTGATAGACCCGAGAGCTGTTGATAATGAACGACAATGTTTAACATATAAAGAAATAACTAAAGTAGAAGCATCTAAACTTAGAATAAAGACGCAAGAGGAACTATCACCCAATTACGATTGGTTCCAGTATAGACAGATCAGAGATTTGTATAACTCGGACTCTGTAAAAGGAGGTATACGAATAGAGAATTCGGAACTAGAGCAGACCCTTCTTAAAGAGGATAAGAAAAGAATATCCAAGGTATACCAAGTACTGTTGAAATGGTATACTGAGGATGAGACAGTTAAAACACAAATGGTGAAATGGGCTATAAATTTTAACAAAGAAATAACAATGGAGGCATGGGAATACTTGTGGAAGACTACAATGAAGACAACGACATGTATAAATATCAAAGAGAACATCTACAAAATGATTTATCGTTGGTACATGACACCAAAGAAGATTGCGCTAGGGAATTTGAACACTTCTAATAAATGCTGGAAATGTAGGAAGCATGAGGGCTCCCTCTATCATATGTGGTGGTCGTGTGAGGTAGCCAGGCAGTACTGGGGGGTAATAATAAGAGAAATGAGTGAAATTTTACAATTTCAAATTAATAAGAACCCAGAACTCCTGCTACTGAACTTAGGAATGGAGGGAATTCCAGCCCATCACAGGACGCTGATATTTTACATGACGGCAGCAGCTAGACTTTTGTATGCGCAAAAATGGAAAGTACAAGAAGTGCCAACTATCGAAGATTGGATCTACAAATTGCTGTATATGGCTGAAATGGACAAGATGACAAGAAAACTGAGAGATCTGGACTCAGGGCAGTTTAACACAGATTGGGAGAAGCTGAAACAATATCTGGAGAAGAAATGGGAGGTGGGAGGAAAACTGTGGCAGTTTGAGAACTACTGAAGTATAATAAAATGTAGAGGGGGGTGTGACTTTACCGGGGGGAGAAGAGATAAATGTGAATTTATAAGCAGTTAGATTAACAGATTGACATATATATAGATATATATAGGTTAACAAATAGAATATTGATAGAAAATAATTAACTATAAGGATTAAATATAAGGATTGAGTAACTAACAATATTTTCTTTCTTTGATAAGATTTGTATAATGCACCAAACTGAATGTCTGAAGGTATAGACGAGTCAAATTGATTGACTATGTGATGAGAGTTATATAGAATTACTATAAAAAGACAGAATGAGTAATATATAGAGAATAAGTCAAATTGTTTGATTTAAATGTGTAAGGTTTTTATGGTTTATGATATATAGAAATATTTAAAATTGGAAAATGGGATAAATTGTTTATCTAAGATGGAACAAGACTTACAGTTTGGGTATATAATAAGAAAAATAGTTAAGGATGTACTGCTTAGTATAATGGAGAATATATATTTGTTTTAGATAGAGGAATTTAATAGAAGTAAGGGAAAAGGGACAAAGGGTTGGAAAACTGTTGGAAGTCAACAAAAGGGGGGGAAAGGGAGGGGGTTAGAAATGAAAAATTTGGGGAAAATTGAATGTAAATGAAAAAATAACGGATTCTAACCCAATAAAAAAATTTTTCAAAAAAAAAAAGAATAATTCATGCTCTGTAATATAAAGAGAAACCAGTGAAGGGAGTGGTTGCTCAGATCTTTCCCATTTTCCTCTCCCCCTAAGCTCCCCTTTATGACCCTTGAGAAGTATGTGCAAGATAGGAACTGTGGACTGTACTACTGAGTACAGCAAGTACTGCCAGTTGCTGTAAGTATGATCCTACAATGCAGGGCTTTTTTCTGGGAAAAGAGGTGGGGGAACTCAGTGGTGGAACTCAGGAATGCACAATGACATTACTTTGGGACAGCTGGAACATGCGGGGAGTTTTTAAAAGTTTAAATCACCCTAGGCGAAAATGGTCACATGGCCAGTGGCCCCACCCCCTGATCTCCAGACAGAGAAGAGTTTAGATTGCCCTCTGTCTGGAGATCAGGGGGTGGGGCCACCGGCCTTGTGACCATTTTCAAGAGGTGCCAGAACTCCGTTCCACCGTGTTCCGGCTGAAAAAAAGCCCTGCTACTATGTAATTCCGGCATTGTTTAATATGTCAAGTTAATGCTTACGCTTCTTCAGTTTTCTGCAATCTGTTTTCAGATTTCTGCAATCCAAACTTTATTACTTTGTTTATTGGATGCCCCATCCTGTTGGTTGTTTTGGACTTACACTGCCTAATCTACCTTGAGGAGAAGTGGACAATAAATAACACAAATAAATAATACATAAATATGGACAAATAGCCATGGGGGGGTCAGAAGGCAGTAGTGGGAAGGAGATAAACCCACCCTTTCTGCCATTTCCTCCATGAAGCCTCCCTAAATGAACAAAGAGGTACACATGGAAGAAAGTGGTCTCCAAGGAGTGCTTTCAAGATAAGACTCAAAACCAGGCAGTCAACAGGATAAATATCATTCTGTCTCCTTTGCCTCCCTGGCAGGTCATGGAGGGAAACTCACAGGATAGCCTGGATTTTTTGCTCTTTGTGGTGGAGTGAAAACGTCTTCTCTGCAACCAGATCAGGTAGGGAAGGAATTGTTGGGGAGAAAGGGCCGGGGGTACTGCAATTCTTTGTGTTCCTTCCCTATCGCCCAAGCCAGGAAGGTCCATTCTTTTTCTCTTTCTGTCAAGAACTGCAAATGCCATGTGTGAAGCTGTATATCCTGCCAAAGAGCTCCTAACCACATTGTCCTTTCGATTGTTACCGTATTTGTGAGCAGACGATGTTTCTTGTGCTCTCAGGACTTGGTGACCTGCAAGGAGGCGGCTGTGTATTTCTCAGAGGAAGAGTGCGCTCTGCTGGATCCGGGCCAAAGAGCTTTGCATACAGAAGTCATGATGGAGAATTGCAGGAATCTGGACTCTCTTGGTAGGGCTCCCTTTTTTGTGTTTGGCGCACAGGTAGTGCTGCTATTGTTGATAATTAGGGTAAAAGGTAAAGGTAGTCCCCTGTGCAAGCACTGAGTCATTACTGATCCACGGGGGGGACGTTGCATGACGACGTTTTCTTGGCAGACTTTTTACGGGTTAAATACAGGTATAAGATACATCAATCAGTCAAGTAAGCAGTTTTGATTTCCTTTGACTTTCAGTATTTAGTTGTCATATTTATTTGTTGGTTTTCCAACTGGAAATCGCAAGGCAACATGTCTAACACGCAGTTGCTATCAATAAAACGTCCATATGTTGGAACTATGGAATAATGACTTCTGCACTTATTCTGCTTTTGCTTTTTATCCCTTTCCATCCTCCTCTGGCCGAACTCTTCATAGAGACACAGTAGCTTTATCTGGAATCTTTGGTTTGACTTGGCATTGAGCGCCAGTGTGGTACAGGGGTTAGGGAGTCGGATCTGGGAAACCCAGGTTTGAATCCCCACCGTGCCGCGGAAGCTCCCCAGGTGACCTCGGGCCAGTCACACCCTGTCAGCCTAACCTACCTTATGGGGTTGATGTGAGGACAAGATTTAGGAGAGGAGAATCATGTAAGCTGCTTCAGGTCCCTGTTGGGGAGGAAAGCAGGGTAAAAAAAATGAATGAAACAAAGGGATGGCTGTTGTGGGTTTTCCGGGCTGTATTGCCGTGGTCTTGGCATTGTAGTTCCTGACGTTCCATGTAGAAGTTTGCTATAACTGGGCTGAGTGGGCTCCCCATGGCCACCCCATCCATCTGTTCATAGAATTCGTTGTCCCATTGGAAGTAACTGGTTGTCAGACAATGATGGAAGCTTATGGAAAAGCATAACCTTCAAGCAGTATTCAGACCCACCCGAAAAATACAACAGATGCTACGATCAGCAAAAGACAGCAGAGACCCCCTCACCTCTGCAGGAGTATACCGTATACCCTGCAGCTGTGGACAAGTTTACATCGGGACCACAAAGCGTAGCATCCAGACAAGAATAAAAGACCATGAAAGACACTGCAGACTTGGACAGCCTGAAAAATCAGCAGTGGCTGAACATAGCCTAACTCAAACAGGGCACAGTATCTTATTCCAGGACACTAAAATACTTGACAACACTTCCAACTACTTTGTCAGACTGCACAGGGAAGCCATTGAAATTCACAAGCATAAGCAAAACTTCAACAGGAAAGAAGAAACCTTAAGAATGAACCGAGCATGGTTGCCAGTTCTGAAAAACACCAGGCTAACAAAACATTCTATCCCTGACAATAGCCCTGCAGAGAAAATTAGCACATCAAGTACCAATCCATATGCAAAAGAACCTCCTCAGGATACAGTGAAGCCTCCCTCCATTAGCATTCCACACCCTGGGAAACTCTGACAGGATGACTCAGCTCAGTCCCACCCCTCCTGAGTAGATACAAATGACCTACATCTTTTCCACACTGTGACACTGAGAGATCTCTGTCTTTTGGTGCTACACCTCTGAAGATGCCAGCCACAGCTGCTGGCGAAACGTCAGGAACTACAATGCCAAGACCACGGCAATACAGCCCAGAAAACCCACAACAGCCATCGTTCTCCGGCCGTGAAAGCCTTCGACAATACATCGAAACAAAGGGATTTAGGGTTCATTATTAGAGGCTGTCCCCTGGCTTGCCTTTGGAGGAAAACCTAGTGGTCGAAGCGATCAGCTCTCTAGGTTGGATTTTCCTTTCTCTGTGCTGCAGGAGTGAACTACACATACGGCTTCTGTACCATAACCACCTTCCCAAGGTGATTTCAAAACATGCTGAGCAAGCCGAGGCCTCTTTCTCACATTAGGCTGAGACTTTCCATTTTCGGCCATCACCCATGCTGCATTTTTGTTGTCCAGGAATTAAAATATCTCACCATGAATATATTTTTCTTTAGAGGATCGTCTCAAGACTATGCAGACTGGCAACGGTGGAAATTTGTGGTAGGGGGGAGTTCCAAAAATAATCGGCATTGTGTTTTGTTTTTGTTTCCCTTTCTAAAGCAGAATTCCAGGTTCCCAAAACTGAGCCCTCCTCCTGGCTGGAAGAAGGGAAAGACGCATTTGGGCAGGACTCTGAGGAAGAGGAGAAACCAGCAGGTAGCTGCCAAGTTGCATGGCAGGAAACTTTTCTGTAGAAAGCAGAGTAGAGAGCCAGCATCCCTGACCAACTTTTTCTCCGCTGTCCCACATCTCAGAGGACAGGAAAGACAAGGTCTTACTGGGAAGTAGGCACACACCTCTTTATTGCAGGGACCTGCCAAACCAAACTAGACTCCCATGTAGCAGGGGTCTGCAACCATGACGGTAATGTCAAACCCTTCCCTAGGAATGGGGAAAAGGCAAACTGTCCCCAGCACCAGGACATGGAGGTCAGTGATAGAGCTGCAAGCCCCAGTGGGGGCAGGCATCTTCAGCCCCCAGGTCTCATTGCCTGCCACTGTTAGAAATAGCAGCTGGAGAAAAAGTAAAAAGAAAAATAAGGCCTCATCGACTTACAACCAGTTCTTATCATAGAGTTCTAGCAATTCTTGCCACTGTAGTACACACTCTGATAACATCTAGGTTAGACTACTGCAATGTTCTGCACCGGGGGCTGCCCTTGAAGACCGTTCAGAAGCTTCAGTTGGTACAGAATGCTGTGGCCAGAATGCTGACTGAAGTGGGTCATAGGGACCGTATCACTCCAGTCTTGTTTCATCTGCACTGGATTCCAATTTGCTTTTGGCAAAATTCTTGGTGCTGGCATCGACCTTTAAAGCCATGGGGCCAGTATATTTTAAGGACTGCCTTCTCCCATGTTAACCTATCTGTTCACTCCAGTCATCTTTAGAAGACCTGCTTTGGGTACCCCCACCAACTCAGGCTAGATGGGTGGCAACCCAAGAAAGGACTTTCTGAGTTGTGGCCCCAAAACTTTGGAACTCCCTCCCAAGGGAGATTTGTCTGTGCCCTTCTATTGCTGGCTTCCTCCACTAAATGAAGACTTTTGGTTTTGTTTGGCTTATTCCCAATAACTGTTGTTGGTCCTCTCTCTTTTCTTCATGATGTGTGTTTGTGTGTATATTTATTGCATTGTTTTAATTCTACTTTAAATGTTTTCCATTTAAAGTGTTTTAAAATGTTGCTTCACATTGTTAGTGTTTTAACATATGCTGCCTTGAGGATCCCATTTTGGGTAGAAAGGCAGCATACAATTTTTTAAAATAAATAAATAAATAAAGTCCCAGAGCTACCCAGAAGTTAACAAAGGGTAGCTCTATGAAATGCTCTATGGTAAAGCCTGAAGTTCTTACCATAGTTTCCAGGTAGTTCTGTTTGAGATATTCAGTCTGTTAGTCCCAGTAGAAGTTAACTTCATTTCTTCTAGAATGTGGAGCATCCATTTCCCCTTCATTTTGGTTTCTTTATCATTTGGGTCTCTATCTTTATTTCTACAGTGAGGGAGAGCAAGAGAGAAGAAGAGGACGAGCAGATAAGCGAACATGAAGAAGAGCAGAAATGGAGAAAGGAAACGGTTGCTTCGGAAGGTGCCAAATTCCATGAAGTTCGAGTCAAAGAAGAAAGTGACAGAGGGAACTTTGCTCCATGTGAAAAATCCTTATCCAGTAGATCAAGCTTGAAGGCACGTCAAACAATGCCAAATCGGGAGAAAATATTTCAATGGTCAGAGGGTAGGAAAAGCTTCGGTCGCACCTCAGGCCTTGCTTTCCATAAACGAAGCCACTCCGGAGCAAAACCTTTTAAGTGTTCTGAGTGTGGAAAGAGTTTCAGTCACAACTCAACCCTCGCTTCCCATCAGAGAATCCACACTGGCGAGAAACCATATAAATGCACAGAATGTGGGAAAAGTTTCAGTCACAGTTCAAGCTTTAATTCCCATCAAAGAATCCACACTGGGGAGAAACCATACACTTGTTCTGAGTGTGGGATAAGCTTCAGTCATAGCTCAAGCCTTACAACTCATGAAAGACTCCACACAGCTGAGAAACCATATGCATGCTCTCAATGTGGAAAGAGCTTCATTCACAGTTCGGGTCTTGCATACCATCAAAGAACCCACACGGGTGAGAAACCGTATAAATGCTCTGACTGTGGAAAGAGCTTCAGTCGCAGCACAAATCTTACTTCCCATCAAAGAATCCATACAGGGGAGAAACCATACAAATGTTTAGAGTGTGGAAAGAGCTTCAAAGTGAGCTCACACCTTACTTCCCATCAAAGAATTCACACAGGTGAAAAGCCTTATACCTGTGCTGATTGTGGAAAGAGCTTCAGACACAGCTCAAACTTTGCTTCCCATCAAAAAATCCACACAGGAGACAAACCTTATAAATGTTCAGAGTGTGGAATGAGCTTCAATCAGAGTGCGAGCCTTACATCCCATGTCAGAACTCACACTGGGGAGAAACCATATAAATGCTTGGAGTGTGGGAAGAGCTTCAGTCACAGCACAAATCTTACTTCCCATCAAAGAATCCACACAGGAGAAAAACCATATAAATGTCCAGTGTGTGGAATGAGCTTCTGTCAGAGTGCACGCCTTACTTCCCATCAAAGAATCCACACAGGAGAAAAACCATATAAATGCTCAGTGTGTGGAAGGAGCTTTCGTCAGAGTTCAAGTCTTACATCCCATCAAGGAATCCACACAGGGGAGAAGCCATATAAATGTTCAGTATGTGGAAAGAGCTTTAGTCAGAGCTCAAGCCTTGCATCCCATCAAGGAATCCACACAGGAGAAAAACCATATAAATGTTCAGAGTGCGGAATGGGTTTCCGTCAAAGTGCACGCCTTACTTTGCATCAGAGAATCCACACAGGGGAAAAACCATATACCTGCTCAGAATGTGGGAAGAGCTTCAGCCAGAGTGCAAGCCTAATATCCCATCAAGGTATCCACACGGGGGAGAAACCATATAAATGCTCAGAATGTGGAAAGAGTTTTATTCGAAAGGAGTACCTTTCTTCCCATCAAAGGATACATACTGGAGAGAAACCATACTCATGCCCAGAGTGTGGGAAGTCCTTCCGCCAGAACTCAAGCCTTACTTCCCATCAAAGAATCCACACAGGGGAGAAACCATATAACTGCTCTGAATGTGGAAAGAACTTCAGTAAGAGGTCAAGCCTTACCTGCCATCAGAAAATCCACACAGGGTACAAACCATATAAATGTCAAGAGTGTGGAAAGAGCTTCCTTTGGGAATCAAAACTTAAGAGACATCAAAGCAGTCACACAGGGGAGAAACCACATAAATCCTCAGAGCGTGGGAAGAGCTTCATTCCAGACACTCACCTTAGTTCACATCAGACAGTCCATGCAGAAATTAAGCCGAATACCTGCACAAATGGTGAGAATGTGGGAAAAGCTTCAAACGTAGAACCATTAGAACCATTGGAAAAATCCACCTAAAGGAGAATGGGTTTAGTATAAAAAGAATTTAAAGAATTTAAAACTGTGATGGTGACAAAAGACTTCTGCCCTGCCATTGGAAATGTGGAGTGGGGGGTTCTTTGTGATCCTTCTGCTATATATCTCCTCACATGTGTTCCAACCTGGGTGTTGTACTGTTTACCTATAAGTAGCATAACACACACACACACCTTTCCCAGCTGTTCTGTCTGAATGTGATACTTTTCAGCTTGCGGAGTTTGAGAATGTAACCAGGATTCTTAGAGGTGAAACCACTTGACTCTTTCCCTTCCTGCATGTTTAAAGTGGCCTGATGGGGACCAGCCATATAGACATCTAGCTTGCCAATGCGTTCTTGAGGAAGGTATTGGTCACTGCAACACTTGAGGAAGCCATTGCGTCCCTATTCTGAAAGAAACCTTCCCTTGATTCTTCTAGGCCAGGGGTGGCCAAACTGTGGCTTGGGAGCCACATGTGGCTCTTCTGGATATATTCTGTGGCTCCCGGAGGTTTCTGAGTATTGCCATGGCCATACATTTTAGTTTAGTTTAGTTTAGTTTATTTCCCTCTCTCCTTTCCCTCCCTTTTCTCCTTTCTTTCCATCTCTTTTTCTCCCTCCCTTTCTCCCTCCCTCCCTCCCTCCCTTTCTTTCTTTCTTTCTTTCTTTCTTTCTTTTTTTCTTTCTTTCTTTCCATGTCTTTCCCTCTCATTTCCTTTTTTCCTTCCTTCTTTCTTTCCATGTCTTTCATATTTTCAATGAAAATATTGATGTCATTTCCAAGTCAAAGGTCAGGTGATGGCTTTTCCCAAGCTCCACCACTTCCAATGATGTCACTTCCAGCATACTGCAAAAATCCACCCCTTCCTGTGATGTGACTTTCAGGACACTCCCCCAAACGCTCCTCTTCCTCTGAAGTCACTTCAATGCATCATGTCTTGTGGCTCTCAAATATCTGACGTTTATTCTATGCGGCTCTTACATTAAGCAAGTTTGGCTACCCCTGTTCTAGGGTCTCTGCCACAAGATTTCAGATTCGCAGAGTTGGAAGGGGCCATACAGACCTTCTAGTCCAACCCCCTGCCCAGTGCAGGATCAGCCTAAAGCATCCCTGACAAATATTCATCCAGCCTCTTCTTGAAAACTGCCAGTGAGGGGGAGCTCACCACCTCCCTAGGAAGCTGATTCCACCTTTGAACTACTCTAACCATGAAAAAGTTTTTCCTAATATCCAGCTGGTACCTTTCTGCATATAATTTAAGCCTGTTGCTTCGAGTGCTATCCTCTGCTGCCAACTGGAACAGCTCCTTGCCCTCCTCCAAATGACAGCTTTTCAAATATGTCCCCCCTCAATCTCCTCTTCTCCAAACTAAACATTCCCAAGGCCCTCAGCCTTTCCTTGTAGGGCTCAGTCTCCAAACCCCTGATCATTCTCATCACTCTCTTCTGCATTCTCTCGATTTTGTCCACATCTTTTTTGTATTGAGGCCTCCAAAACTGCACATAGCCTTTTTTGCCACCGCATCACACTGACTCCTCATATTTAGTTTTCAGTCCCAAGATCTCTTTCACACACACTACTACCCAGAAGTGTATCCCCCATCCTGTATTTGTGCTTCCCATTTTTGTGGCCCAGATGTAATACTGTGCACTTATCTATGTTGAATTGCATCCTGTTCACAGCTGCCCACTTCTCCAGAGTATTCAGGTCTTGTTGAATTTTAACTCTGTCTTCTTGGGTGTTTGCCACTCCTCCCAATTTGGTATCATCAGCACATTTAATGAGTAGCCCATTTACCCCTTCATCCAGATCATTGATAAAAATACTGAAAAGTACTGGGCCCAAAATCGAGCCCTGCGGCACCCCACTGGACACCTCCCTCCAATCATTTCACATATTTCTGATATCACGTTGAGTTTCTAGGAAGCAAGACACAGCACTGTCTGGGAATTAGCACAAGGTCGTAAACACTGGAAGCTGTTACAGTCCAACAGATAAACACCTGTGAAAGCCTGAGAAAAGAATAGTTATGACACTAGCAAAGTGACATTGAGCTATAGCCAGATACACTGTGTTCAGCAGAACAGAATCAAAATTGGCAGGGATGGTGCTTAGACACGACATGTAGTGAGCCCCCCTGGCCAGACCCAGCTCATACTGAGCTTTGGCTTCTCTGATGGCTGATCTGCAGTACCTAGTAACCCTCATATCCTTCTCTCCATTTCCTTTTTCTCCCTTAGCTTATTCTGGAGCTCTCTGTGCATCCACATCGGTTTCTTGGAGCCCTTACCATGTTTCCGCCTTGCTGGGATAGTGAGGGCTTGAACTTGCAAAAGCTCGTGTTTGAGAAGGGCCCACCCCTCACTTGCTCCTTTCCCTTCCAGCACACTCCCCCGCAGAATGACTCTCATCAAGCCTCTGAGTTCATCGACGTTGGCCCTACGAAAATCTAACCTACAAGTCTGGCTGCAAATTTTCTTAGCCCCCCACAGCAACTGGAATTCAGGGAGGACATGGTCACTTCCCCCTAAGGTCCCCACCACCTTCACCCCATCTCCCAATTCTTCCCTGTTGGTTAATATTAAGTCTAGTATGGCAGAGCCCCTTGTAGCTTCCTCCACCTTTTGAAAAAGGAAGTTCTTGGCCCGGCAGGTCAGGAAGTTGATTCTTGTCGCTTTGCTGAGCTTGTCTCCCAGCACACATTGGGGAAGTTGAAGTCACCCATAATTATAAGGTTCTGATGTCTGCATACTCTTACTAATCTGTTCAAGGAGGGCAGCATCCATTTCCTCTCCCTGGTCAGGCAGTCTGTGGCAAACTCCAGCAACAACAATACCCTTTGTCCTTCCTCCCCTTATTTCCACCCATATACTTTCCACTGGGCTGTCAACCACATTCTCCAGAACTTCTCGACAATCAAGCCTCCTACCCTTCTGATTTTTCTTGAACACTCGTACCCATCCACTACCACATTCCAGTCATGGGAATCATCCCACCAAGTCTCAGTAATTCCTACTATATTGTAGCCCTCTGTTTGCAAGAGAAGCTCAAACTCTTCCTTCTTATTACCCATACTTCAGGCATTGGTATATAGGCACTTGTAGCCTTGTACCTTTGTTTGATCTGTCCTACCCAGGTGGGCCCCTGCTGTTATCACTTCTTCATTGAAGTCGCCATGTCAATCGTCCCCTTCCCCTTGAGGCCTCAGTTTAAAGCTCTCCTGATGAAGCTCTCCAGGTTCTTTCCAATCATTTTCTTCCCTGACTTTGAGAAGTGAAGCCCATCATGTGCCAGAAGGCCTTCTCTAAGAAAACTTATCCCATGGTCCCAGAACCCAAAGCGCTCCTGCCGGCACCACCTCCTCAGCCAACGATTCACCTCAAGTATGGTCTGCTCCCTTCTCATTCCTCTTCCTTTGACAGGAAGTTTTCTGTTTCCTCAATGATACTTCTGTTCAGTGTGAGTTTTGCACAGTTAATACTGTTTTATGATGAGCTGCAGAACAAAAATCCTGATTTCTAAACTGTTGGTTGTATTGCGTTGTTCTATTGCATTGCCGTGTGTATTTTTTTTTTAAAAAAATTCTGTTTGGTTCATGTTTTACTGATTTACGGTTTATGGTATTTAAAATTAAACTGTATCACTGTAAGCAACTTCAGTAAAGCAGGGTAGATAAATGTTAAATAAATAAAAAACACTGGACGTACTATCTCTGTCCTTCGATGGATGCCAAAACTGGTGTGCCATCTGATGTGAGAATACAATCCATGATGCTTTAATTGCCCTTGAAAAAGCTAGCGTGTGTGAAATGAACTCGGCCAACAGTTTGTCAGGCAGATTTGGAAACCGTGTGCTCTTTGTGGAAACCTGTGCGATATAAAACTACATGCCATGGTGTGTTGTTATAAGTCATTCTATGACTGAAGAGAGTGAAGAGCCACTGTGTGACTTCTTTCCTCTGTGACTTCTTTCCAACCTGTTCTGGTTGCTCAGATGATGTTTCCATCCTGCCATTAAGAAGGGGGTATCAGGATATCCCGCCTGCGTCCTTCCATTACCTGAGAGGCAGACAAAGGAGGTAAAAGGAAATTTTATCCAGTTAACTGCCTGACCCAGTTACAGGAGCTAGCCTTCCTCACCTTAGTAGCTCTTCCTGGTCTAGACCCTCCATACCTCAGAGATAATTTCCTACCACATGCACTTCTTTGCTCAGTATGTTGTTGCTTATCTGCATCGCTCCATTTTTCATGTTTAGCACTTCGAGACCGAAGAGAAGGATCTTCTTTGTGTTGGCCCACTCCTTTGAAACCAAAAGACAATGAATTAAGTAAAACACTTGTATATAATTTAATAAACACTGGTATAGAATTCCATTCAACAAATAAAAGTACACAAGCATGATTAAGAACATCAACATTGTGAATCAACAGTGTGGTTCAACAAATAACATATCACACCCCTGTATATGTACATAGTAAACTCTTACGCACTTTTATTTGTTGAAATAAATTATATACTGGTGTTTTAATTATTTGTATTGTGTTTTAAGTTATACTTGATTCACTTTTTTTGTTTGGTTCCAACCTTTTTGGTTATCCTTCTCCTAATTTCTCCCCTTTTTTTCGTTCTCACTCTTTATCACTCCTTCCTGGGAGATGGTTTTCTAGTTGGGTAACCTGCTTCCAAGTAAAACCATTATGCTGAATCCACAATGAGAGAGACCGACAGACAGATGTGAGTTTTTGCATTAAAAAGAAGCATTGGAGCAAAACTCACCCTAGGTTTTGAGGAAGGAAATTCTACAATCCTGGAGCCACCACCCTCAATTCCCTGCTCCCTTTTCAACACAGTCCTGAGCTAGCAATTGCTACAGTTGCTGGACAGAAATATAATTATGTCACAAATAAAATAACACATTTTAAATGTCAGCACCTCAGACAAAAACTTTCTCTTCCTAGGCATCCTGGCTACAACTCATACTCCTGAATCAGACCTATGCATCTGTATTGACCCCGAGTCTCTCATCCCCCACCCCTGCTGGTTCTCCTGACTACACAGGACTCCTAGGAGCCTCTAAGAGCTCTTGTAGTTATTTGAAGCACCCAGGGCTTTTTTTCAGCTGGAGCATGGTGGAACAGAGTTCCAGCACCTCTTGAAAATGGTCACATGGCCGGTGGCCCCGCCCCCTGATCTCCAGACAGAGGGGAGTTTAGATTGCCCTCCGTGCCAAGCGGCTCAGAAAGCAATCTAAACTCCCCTCTGTCTGGAGATCAGGGGGCGGGGCCACTGGTCATGTGACCATTTTCCCCAAGGGTGATTTAAACTTTAAAAAACTCCCCCGACCCAAAGTGACGTCATTCTGCGGTCCTGAGTTCCACCACTGAGTTCCACCACCTTTTTTCCCAGAAAAAAAGCCCTGGAAGCACCCTTACTTCCGGGTTCTTTTTTGAGTGTGTGGACCTCCTTAGCAAGCAATGCTGGAGACAGACTGGTAAAATATAAAAGGATTTATTAGAAAGAGAACATAGGTGTGTGTGCTAGGCAGAAACCGCTCATAAAGCATTTAAGCAAGGCAAAAACAAATATCCGCTTGCTATTCTATCTATGTTCTATCAAGCTAAAACACTACTCACTGGCTAGCTGTCGAAACATTCTCTGAGTTGGTTCCAAGGCTGGTTGTTCTTACTAAAGTCCATCCATGCCAGCTCACTCTGGGCATCCTGGGGAGGGCAGGGAGCTAGAAGCCCTATTCTTACCTAGCCGGTAGCTGGCAGTGATTACCAGGTAGCCTAGCTGGTCAAGTGTGGAATGGTGTAAAGATCTAGAATGGTAGAAATAGAGAGGCTTCTTCCAAGTGGTGGGGGCCATCAGCCCACTAAAGGAACCAATCAGGGCTCGTTACTTAATTGGACATTACCCAGTGTGAAAGTGTAGGGAGGACAGCTAGAACTGGGAGCAACACTAGGCTCCAAGCCTCTCCAAGGTCCCACTCTCAAAGCAAGAGAGAGCCCAGGAGCAGGTAATCAGCAGAGGCTGTGCCTGTCTCAGCAAACAGGCCTGGTAAAACTTCTTTACAGGCATGAAGCCTGAACCAGAGTTTTTATTCTGTATATGGTGGAACAGAGCCTGCTCCTTGCAACATCTTTCGGCATAACTTTTTAATTCATGGAACAAGCTTGCAGGGAGGGTGGATTATAAATGTAATAAAATAAAATGTCTCCTTCACCTAGGACTTAAAAGCAGCTCATTGAAGCCAGGTGTACTCACAGGGAAGAAACCAAGTTGAAATATGCCCCACTAATCCATACCCAGCAGGGGGGTACCTCCTTTGTCCTCCTACAGGACACCCCAGTACAGCACCTTTGGCCTGGGGTCTGGCGGGGGAGCCTCCTTTGCCACGGCAAAATCAACAGCCCCTTCTGTCGGCCCCTGAAACAGCAGAGGAGACACAAGGGAAGGAACTGTGCTACTAATAACACGGGACAGCTGGCAAAGTAGGATGTCGTTTAGATAAGTCCTGGGAAAGTTGCGCACCTGAGTTCATTATTTAGTGAATAATAATGAAGAGGAAGCTTTGGGACTGCCTTTCATATATTGAATGCACACATGAAGCTGTCTTATGCTAAATCAGATCATTTGTCCATCAAGAACAGTATTGTCTATTCAGATTAACAAAGGCTCTCCAGGAACTCAGGCAGAGGTCTGCTGCCCGGACCTTTTAACGGGAGATTCTGGGGATTGAACCTGGGACCTTCTGCATGCCAAGCAGAGGCTCTTCTTCTGAGCCACTGCCTCTCCCCATGGAAATCTCGCCTGCTCATCCTCCGTCCTGTCTTCTGCCTGGCTCAGGAGGAAGACTTCTGCCAGGGCCAACACCTGGGAACTGGTCTCTGACCTGCATTCTCTGACCCAGCTCTCCATCTCTGGGGGCAGAACAGCCAAGAATTGCTCCAAGACTATCAGGTCCAAGATTTCTTTCTTGCTGTGTCTTTCTGGTTTCAGCCACTGGCAGCAAAGATGGTGGAGTCAGCTGTACACCTCTCAGGGGCCCTCGACTCCTTGGTAGGGGAATTGCCTGAAGCACTGGTGCTGGACATCTGAGCTGGTGGTTTCAACTTCTCCCTGGATCTTCTACACAATTCTTCTTCCCAATTCCCCAGTGCCCTCATCTTGGATGGCACCGGGGCCAGCTGAGTCTTGCAGTCCCAAGCTCAATCTGTGCAGAGGACAGAGAAAGATATCTTGGCACTGCTACCAGTTCATTTTTGCAAAGAATCAACTGGTAAAAGAAATGAGGGTCCTGTAAAACCAAAAAGGTGTTTTGTGAGCAAACTACAACACTCCCTTCACATTTATGAATTTGTTTCGTGGATGTCACCACAAAGAGAGACAATCCTATTATATAAAAGGCAAGCTGTATTCCTGACAACTCACCTCTTATCCTGGTGCGCCTCCAGAGGGTGCTGCTGTGGCGGGAAGCCCAGGCGAGGAAGCCCAGGCCTCCAGAAAGCGTGCCATGGTGGGAAGCACAGACAAGAGAGCCCATCTCTTCCTCCTGCCCCCTACCTTCACCCAGCAGCAATCAGGGCGGGGATGAGACTGCAATGTCCAACTGCCCCCCCTTCCTTCACCTGGTGGTGATCAAGGTGTGGAGCAGACAGCAACACCCACCCCACCCCATGCTTCACCTGGCCAGGATCAGGCATGGAGCAGGAGGCAATGCCCACCTTCCTTCACCCAGTGGGGATCAGGTGCAGAGCAGTCGGCAATGCCTGCTCGCCCTTCACCCAGCTGGGATCAAATGCGGAGCAGGCAGCAATGCCCGCCCCCACTTAACCCGGCTGGTATCAGGCATGAATCATGTGGCAATGCCTGCCCTCCTTCACCCAGCCAGGATCAGGCATGGATCAGGTGGCACTGCCCTCCGCCTTCTCATTCTAATTCCTGGATTTTTAGAGGTAGATTCTGGGGAAGGTGGGATTCGAGGAAGGAAAGGACCTCCATGGGGCATATCTCCACAGACCCCACTCTCCAAAGCAGCCATTTCCCCCAGGAAAACTGATCTTTGTCGTCTGGAGTGTAGTTGTGATTCTGGGAGATCTCCAGGTTTCACCTGGAGTCTGGCAACCTTAACAGATGTGGGGTTTATATCACACGTTCGGCTGTAAATGTGGTGACAGTAACTTGAGAATTACTCAGTGCCCATGCAAAGAATGAGCAAGTGTACATACAAGGTGCATGGACTGTAGGTGCTCCTGTGAGCTTTATCCAGCTTTTCTCACCTGCATGGGGAAGTGGAAAGAACCGACAGCTTTGCTTCTTGCGGAGATCTGATTTAAAGGGCTACAATAAGAGAGGGAAGATTCCTAGAAAGGCAGTGAAGAAGGGGGAGGCAGGAGGTGAATTTCTTCCTCCCCCCCACCATAAGTAGCCTTCACTTTCCCCATATTTAATATAAGCACCGCCACCCTGATGTTGAAGGATCTGGTGAGTGGAAAAAAGAATTTGGACTGAAGGGGTTGTAATGGGGGGGGGGAGGAATGAAAAGGAGTCAGTGAAACTCTTGGAAATTGGATGGATTGAATGGATATACTATAAGCTACTCAGCACCAGCAAGAAGACACATGGCCACATTTTGCATCAAATGATAATTTGGAGTTGTTTTCATGGGCAGCCCCACATCAAGTGCACTGTAGTAGTCTAGCCTAATTCAGTTCTTTCAAAACAACAACTTTCCCAATTTTGTCAGACATGGATTAGCCACTTCTGGTTGCTCGGTGTAGGCATTTTATCGGCCGAAAGTTTGGCTGCAGGCCTCTAGTTATTATTAAAGCTCTTTTAATTGATGTGTGTAGTGGCCAAAGTAAAAATAAGAACAGCCAAACTAGATTGGCCTAGAGGTCCAACTAGTCCTGCATCTGCCAGACAGACGGCTTCGGGAAGCCCCACACTATGGGGTACCTGAGCAGGGGGTGAATGCAGCCACCTGACTTTGAAATGCTTTGTTCATGCTTCCCGTAGGGACGAGAAGGTGGCGGTGGTGGGAGAAACAGCCCCGGTACGAAGGGGCAAGCTTGTCTTGAACCAACATGGAATCAACTAACCTGGTAGCTCACTTCCAAACTGCAGTGGGTTCAAATCACAGTCCTAGGATGTCACACCAATTTTCACAGCCCTCGTCTCTGGAGGACAGCCTCTCCTTACACAAATGTGCTGGCCATTTCCCCTCGCCCTGTCAATTCTTTCTCCACTCCCTTCCCATGGGGAGGAGAAGGTGGGGGGGACCCATTGTGGGGCTTTTTCTGACATTTCACCAGAGTTCTGGAAGAGGATGCAAGAGGAACTCCACCTTCTCTGCCTGTTTTCCACACCATGCGTAAGAGGGTTTTGTTCAGAAGGCCTTTGACTGTCTTTTGGGGGGGAGCAAACTGTATTTTTTCTAATTTGAAATTTGTTATTACCGCCTGGGTGTACATGGAGACGTCTTAACGTGGTGCCTTGGTGTGTGTTGAATGTAGACTTTTATGTAAACTGCCTTGAACCCAATTTTGTGCACAAAGGGGGTTTAAGTAGAAAAAGGCAAGAGTCCAGTAGCACCTATAAGACTACCAAAATTTGTGGTGAGGTGGTATACATCATTTTAATTAAAAAAATGGGCTTGTAATGCGCTGGGAACCCCCTTTTTCTTCTGTGTGTATCTTGACCCCAAGTCCCACGTGAGACACTGTTGCAAGCTGGCTCTCTGTGGCCTTTGATCCTGGCCAGCGGCCAGTAGAACTTTTTACCTGCCCCACCTTTATCCCCTGAGTGGATTGCAAGCCACACGTTGGCAGGACGAGACTCCTGCTCCATCCAGATGGGTTTCCCTCACTGGTGCCTTCTGCTCCTGGGGGCAGCCGCTCTTCTCCCAGGGGGCTGTTCCGGTGAGTACGTTCAAGGGCCACAAGGGTGCAGAATTTCTTTTCTTTTCTTTAAATGCATTTCCTTGGCATGCTCAAAGGGGAGACAGGTTTGGGCTTCTGGAGCCCTTTGCAAGATGCTGGCATTGGTCCCAAACAGGGCATGTCTTAGAAGGAGGTCTCTTCCCTTCTTTTTCCTGGGCAGCCCCTGGTACAAAGTTCTAACACAAAGTCAGGGGGACGGATGATTCAGAACAGTGAAAGTGGGTTACTCTTCTCCCTAGATTCATTTTCCTGAACTGGGCAATAGAAGTGGGATTACTGAGTGTAATATTTCCCCAATGCTCATTTCTTTCTGGTTTCTCCTTTAAGCAGGACTGAACATCCCTTCTCCTGTTAATCTTCTGACCTGAAAACAGTGCATATTTGGGTTCCTCTCCCTTCTCTAGGGCAATTTACCCGCATTTTCCTTGACCCAATCCCCAGCAGCAGTCCCAACGTCCCACCCCCAGCTTATGCCAGAGGGACTTTTTCATTTTTTAAAGTAAAAAATTTTAGTTTGTTATAATATTATAACAATGTGGTCATCAGGTTCTCTGAATTCCCAGCATTTTTTAAAAAGTAGGTCTCAGGTCACTGTGTGTATATGCCTTTGCTCTTATAGCTCCACAACAAAAGGGGCTAGAGACTTTTAAAAAACACACACACACGGAAACTGGGAACTGAGAGGATCTGATAACACATTATTACAACATCAAGATAGTTGTAGGAGGGTCTGTAGTAGAACAGCAGGATTCGAATCCAGTGGCACCTTAGGGCCAAGCTACAAGTGACGAATGACACTTGAATGGCAAGTGAACAGACTCACGTGTATTCCTCCCTGTTCACTTGCACTCCACTTGCGCATCACCTGATCAAGTGGAGCGCAAGTGGAGTGCAAGTGAACAGGGAGGAATGCACGTGAGTCTGTTCACTTGCCACTCAAGTGTCATTTGTCACTTGTAGCTTGGCCCATAGACACCCTTAGCTCAGACTCTCGAAAGCTTACACCTTTATTGATCTCTAAGGTGCCCCCAGTCTCTAATCCTGCTATTATAACACTGTATCACTACATATTAAATTGCTGACTTAAAAAAAAAGCCATACAGTGGCTGGGTGCAATGGTCGCCATAGGGACTGGGCCAGGGAAAATGGCACCAACATGGGCAGATCAGGCAAGACCCAAACTTTCCCATCCACATGGGTGCCACCCCAGCTTTCCCCAACAGATCACTGCAAAGATGATTTAGGAAACTAGGAAAACTTCCCAATAGCATGCGGGTTTGGGCAAAAAAAAAAAAAAGCCATGTGTAAGTGACCCTGCCTTGATAAGAGGATGGACTGGGAAATTCACTGGGAGGATTTATAAAAGCCCTCTCTTTATAACAACTTCATTATAACCATTTCCCAAGCCAGAGTTGGCAACCTTAATCCAGCGCTAGCAAAAGTCCCGTCAAGACGCTGATCCTGTCTTCCTCCTTCTAGGCAATGGATGCAGTGATGACAGCCCCCAGTTCCAGTGCAAGGACGGTCTCTGCATTCCCCACAGCTGGGCCTGCGACGGCCTTTATGACTGTCAGGATGACAGCGACGAAACCAACTGCACCTGCTCCAGCGATCAATTCACATGCAAGAACGGGCGCTGCATTCCCATGCTTTGGCGCTGCGATGGGTCCAACCAGTGTGGGGACCTCAGCGACGAAACCAACTGCACCTGCTCCAGCCACCAGTTTGCATGCCGGAACAGGCGCTGCATCCCGATGTCTTGGGCCTGCAATGGGTTCGATGACTGTGGGGACCTCAGCGACGAAACCAACTGCACCTGCTCCAGCCACCAGTTCACCTGCGACAACGGGCGCTGTGTTCCGGAGAATTACGTCTGCGACGGTTTTGATGAATGTGGAGACAACAGCGATGAAGCCGGGTGCCCCTGCTCTAGCGTCAGCTTCGTATGCCACGACGGCTCCTGCGTTCCTCGCCTTTATGTCTGTGATGGGGTGAAAGACTGCAGGGATGGCAGCGATGAAGCCAGTTGCAGCCGCTTCTGCCCCAGAGGCCAGTTCCGATGCCGCAACACCCTCTGCATCCCCGAACACTGGACCTGTGACCAATACGACGATTGTGGGGACTATACAGACGAAGCCGGCTGCCGCCAGCCCTGTGCCGGCTACCAGTTCACGTGCAGCAGTGGGCTCTGCATTCCCACGCTTTGGACGTGCAATGGGTTCAACGACTGCGGGGATGGAAGCGACGAGGCCTATGCTGTCTGCACCAACCCGGGTGAGGCTGGGGCTGATGGCTGAAATTGCACCGGGGGTGGGGGGGGAGGGCCAAATTAGGATGCAAACTCCAGGTTTGGAAATTCCTCTAGATACATAGATAAGTTGTCATTCTGGGAGAACTCCAGGCTCCACTGGAGATTGGCATAGGGCAGCAAGTTGATGATCTGTAAGGTCCTTCCAGCTCTATGAGTCTATGGTTCTATGACTCTACGATGGCCACATGCAAAGCTCTAAAAGGGGATTGGACAGATTCATGGAGGTCTATCAGTAGCTACCAGCCATGATAAGTAAAGGCAACCTCCATATTCAAGGCATTTAACTTCTGAATGCCAGTGACTAAGAGAAAATGCAGGGGGAGGCCTCTGTGCCATGTTTGTTTGACCCTCCCAGGACAACTGGTTGTCCACTATGAAAGAGGGTGCTGGTCTAATCCATCGGCGATGTTCCTCTAGAATGCATTCTGCGCACAGACCCTGCATGGAAACTTTAGTGGGATGTTCGAGCTTTCGCTGTGTGTGGCTCAGGACTCCCTCCGTTGCAGCCCTACCTCGACTATGCTCCTCTCTTTCCTCGGCAGGCTCCTTCATACACTCCCTGCGCTATTTGGCCATGTCGGTGTCTCAGCCCAGCCAGGGGCTCTCCCATTACACCAAGGAGGGATACGTGGATGGGCAGCCCTTCGAGCGCTATGACAGCAAGACCAGGCAGAATGTGCCCGTGGCACCCTGGATGGAGAAGGTACAGAAAGACTACCCCCTTTACTGGCAATGGACAACCAACGCCAGGCGCTATGATGAGGCGATGTCCCGCATGGCACTGGGGCTTGTGCAGGATCACTTAAACAACACTACGGGTGAGTGGAAGGCCAGAAGGACGAATATGGCCCCCATTGGAAGGATGTCGAAAAATAGCCCCTCCTACTTTTGCTGTTCAAAGGACAAAAGCTGGGTTTCCTCTCGCTTCCCTTTCAAAGGCTGATAGCCAGACTGGGAACCAGTTTAACTCCCCACCCCTTTACACGGTCCCAATCCAAAATGTAAACCTGGCCCTCCCCTTACAGCCTGTAGCTCACTGTCTTAGGAACAGGAAGTGAAATCGGAGCCAGGAAAAGCTGGGATGGGGTGAGAGAAGCGGAAGAGGCAGAAACCGGTCCAGGGTTGGGGGTTAAGGGCAACGACCAAGAGACCAGGATGCTGCAATGGGTGGTGAAGAGAGAGAGGTTAAAAGAAAAGCAGGCTAGCCAGAGTTTTCTAAGACCGTGCCACAGGAGGATAGGTGCCCCAGAAGCAACAGCCAAAGGGGCAAGGAAGAGGGGCTCCCATTGCCAGAGAGAGAGCGTTTAGTCAAAGCAGAAGGTAGGGAAACCTCGAGTGCCCCGCTGGAAGCTCCCCCAGCTCCAGGGTGGGTTGGCTGGGGTGGGGTGTGGGGTAACCGATTCATATCTCTTGGATCATTGAGCGCTACCAGCAGTGAAATAATTTATTTATGCAATTTATAGTTCACCTTTCTCAAGGCAGATTACACCGCAGCGAGAGTCAATGCAGAAAACATTATGATATAGGTAGAAAATGACGCTGTGACGGCAAACATCCTATGTACAGTCCCATTCTGTTTGTAAAAGTATCTTCCCTAACCATTCTGTTACACTACGGCCATCTTATCTTTCTTAAAATGTACTCCTGAACAATAGATCCAGAGGAGTTAGCCGTGTTAGTCTGTAGTAGCAAAACAGTAAAGAGTCCAGTAGCACCTTTAAGACTAACCAACTTTTTTGTAGCATAAGCTTTTGAGAGCCACAGCTGGCAGCATAAGCCACAGCTTGTAGCATAAGCTCTTGAAAGCTTATGCTACAATAAAGTTAGTCTTAAAGGTCAAAAAGAGTCCAGTAGCATCTTTAAGACTAACCAAATTTATTGTAGCATAAGCTTTCGAGAATCACAGTTCTCTTCGTCAGATGCAGAAGACGGACCATGCATCTGACAAAGAGAACTGTGATTCTCGAAAGCTTATGCTGCAATAAATTTGATTAGTCTTAAAAGTGCTACTGGACTCTTTTTGATTTTGCTACTACAGACTAACACGTCTAACTCCTCTGGATCTTAGTCTTAAAGGTGTTACTGGACTCCTGAGCAATGTGTCCTCCTCAGGCAAGCCATCCCACAAAGCAAGGGCCACTCCAGAGAATGCACATGTATGGTAAATTGTGGGAGTAAGACTGTCTAATGATCCTCCGGCTTGTGTGTCTCTTTCAGGGTTTCACACACTGCAGGACATTTTCAGCTGTAGGCTGAGAGAAGATGGGCTGAAAGGCGTGGTCCGGAGCTACGGTTATGACGGGAGAGACTTTGATCTGCTGAGTTATACCTGGAAGACGGACCATGTTGCGATTCCCATGCCCAGGAGGAAGTGGGAAGCTGAACAAGCGGCAAAGGATAAGGTCGGCCTGGAGGAGACTTGCACTGAGTGGCTGAGGAAATGTTTGGCCTATGGGAAGGGAAGTCTGCTGGAGAGAGGTGAGCAGGGCTTTTTTTTCAGGGGGAACGTGGAGGAATGGAGTTCCGGAACCTCTTGAAAATGGTCACATGGCTGGTGGCCCCGCCCCCTGATCTCCAGACAGAGGGGAGTTGAGATTGCCCTCCTGCGGAGGGCAATCTCAACTCCCCTCTGTCCTGCGGAGGGCAATCTCAACTCCCCTCTGTCTGGAGATCAGGGGGTGGGGCCCACCAGCCATGTGACCATTTTCTCCAAGGGCAACCCACTGAGTTCCACCACCTCTTTTCCCAGAAAAAAAGCTCTGGAGGTGAGGATGGAAAACATGTTGCTTCGTTGAATAAAAAATGAGGATATGAACGGACAGGGTGGGGGCTCTGCAGATCTGGCAGTCCACCGGCGGGGCGTGCCTAATTGATGACAGGGAGGCAGCAAAGGGATAGTTGTATTAAGTTTGTGGTAACAAAATAAAACAAGAATCTAGTAGCACCTTTCAAAGCGGTGTTATGTGCCGCTTCCAACTTACGGCGACCCTATGAATCCATCGCCTCCAAAATGTCTGATCTTTAACAACCTTGCAAACTGAAGGCTGTGGCTTTCTTCATTGGGCCAATCTTTAAAAACTAACAGCATTTATTTCAATATGAGCTTTTGTGGGTAACAGTTCACTTCATCGTTATACTCCAGATTCGAAATGGAATAACAGTAACAATAATAACATTCGATTTATATGCCACCTTTCAAGATGACTTAACGCCCACTCAGAGAGGTTTACAAAGTGTGTTATTATTATCCCCACAACAATCACCCTGTGAGGTGGGTAGGTCTGAGAGCACTCTGGATGAGCTGTGATTGGCCAAGGTCACCCAGCTGGCTTCAAGTGGAGGAGTGGGAAATCAAACCTGGCTCTCCAGATTAGAGTCCTGCCACTCTTAACCACTGCACCAAACTGGCTCTCAGGAGGAAAGAGGAACTAAAAGAGAGTGAAAGCAGATGGACCAAAAAAAATGCAAAATTAGGTGGTTTCTTAAGTGCCAGCTGGGGAAGAAAGGGGTGCAGTTTTACCAGAAGACGGAGAAGCCAGAAGAAAAACATTATGCCTCTTCCATGCCTGTTGGCTTTGTACAGTAAAACAAGTAAAAAGTATCATGACTGACCAATACAAGGTGGGTTAAAAGGGGGGGGCTGAAGGATAATAATTCTAAGACAACAAAGAGCTGTAATTCCAGTGTCCAACATCTGCAGGGCTGGCCTGGCCGATAGGCAGGGCTTGGTGAATACCTAGGATGCCAGATTTTGAAAGCTACCAAAAAGGCAAGAGGAACATCTTATAGTAGCTTGAAAGGAAGCTGGCATCCAGGAATCTCCATGCCTGGTGAATCTGTTCTTTTATAGCTGTCATGATGGGCTATGGGGAGATTTTGTACAGCTTATAAATGTTTGTTTTGGCATTGTTCATTTTGAGTGCCCACGAAGTAAAATGGTCATTCTAGACTTCTCAGTTTTATCTCTATTAAATGAAGTCATTGTTTAGGGAGCTGAAAAACCTCGGGACAGTTCTTTGTGCTTTCTCAGTGTAACAAAATGCGGAAGGACGTTCCAGGGACACTTTCCACGGAATAATGTCTTTCTTGCAGATGGCTGATAACCTGTTGGAGGGCTGGGAATGGGGGTGGAAGACGAATGGGTGACAATTTGGAGTCCCTTTTGGCAATTGAAGGACAGCATCCATTCCGCTAGGCATGGAGAGACATTGGGTTAACACTAGCTAATGTTGTCATTTCCTCAGAACCGCCCATCGTGGAAGTGACACGGAAGGCAGGCAACGAAAGCCTGGAGACACTTACATGCCGAGCCTACGGCTTCTACCCTGAGCAGATTCAGACTACCTGGAGGAAGAACGGGGAAGTCCTGGGGCAGCAGAGCCTCCCAAGGGGTGTCGTTCCTAACTCAGACTGGTCATATGACACCTGGCTTAGCATCGGGATTGACCCCAAAGACAGGGGCCCCTACCAGTGCCATGTGGAACACGTTGGCCTGCCGGAGCCCATGGATGTGGCTTGGGAGAAGTCTGGTGAGAAACTCAAAAGGCATGGAGGGCTTAGTCCTTTCGGGGGGGGGGGAGGGCATGAAAGATTCTGAGGGCTGAATTTTCACCCAGGACTGAAAGAGAAGCTGCTTTCCGCAGCCAGCACCCAAGAGGGCCCGGGGGGGGGGTGCGGTTTGAGGATGCAAATCTGGTCATGTGCCTGTGGCCAAGGCCGGTCACGGGGAAGGTGAGAGCAGTCCCAAAGATGATGCGAGCTCACATCCAGGCACGTGGGCAACCCACCTGGGTCCACTTCAAGGGGTGTTGGGAGGCAGAGGCAGCCCGAAGAGTGACTCGTTGGGCGAATGTTCGGCAACGTGCAGACATTTGTAGGAGCAGCTGTGACTGAGGAGGGCGTGACTCGAGGCTAGAGACATCTGAGGGGAGGAGGAAGAGGTTGGGGCGTGGCCCGTAGTTGGGACATGCTTTAAAGGCCGTGTGGTGGCACACCTGGTGGTGTTTGGGGACTGAGAAGGAGGAGTAGGTCACCACGAAGGGCAGTGAAGCCACTCTTCTGCCTCTGTATTCAATGAGCAAAGCTGCCTGGCAAATACCCGTGGTGTACCTATTTGTTAGAGGGGTCTGAATGGACGGGAGACCCTCTCCGCAGTCTGCTACGAATGCCAACCTTATTTGCATCCAAAACTCCCTCGGCTGTGGTGGCAACCACAATTCCAGCCTGAAAGTGCCCCTGTACCAAAGGCAGACAGGAGGGGAGAATTTGGCTGCTAAAACAGGAGGGTTTCTATTCTAACCCTCAGGTGGTGGCTGGAGATCTCCTGGAATTGCAACTGATCTCCAGGCCACAGAGATCAGTCCGCCTGGAGAAAATGGCTGCTTCGGAGGGAGGAGGCTATGGCATTATACCCCTCTGATGTCCCTCCCCTCCCCCGATCCTCCCCTCCTCAAGCTCCAACCCCCAAATCTTCAGAAATTTCTCAACCTGGAGCTGGCAACCCTAGGCCAGAGCGAACCCAGGAAGCTAGGGGGTGCCTTGGGCCGTGGAGGCCCTGCTGCTGCTGTAGCCCTGCACAAGTTTTAAAATATATGTTACTTAGCTGCCTTGGTGGCCCTTGGCAGGGCAGAAAGTCAGGGTATAAATTTAGTAAAACAAAATAAATAATAAACAGTACAGAGGCCCCCCCCCCCAGTGATGAGTCGGGCCAATATCAGGCCCCACCTGGAGTACTGTGTGCAATTCTGGAGGCCTCACTTCTAAAAGGATGTGGACAAATTGGAATGGGTGCAGAGGAGAGCAGCCAGGATGCTCATGGGCCTGGAGACCGAGCCCTGCGAGGGAAGACGGAGGGACCCGGGAATGTTCACTTTGGAGAAGAGGAGGTTGAGGGGAGACATGATGGCTCTCTTGAAGTATTTAAAAGGCTGTCACTTAGGGGAGGGAAAAGAGCTGTCCCTGTTGGCAGCACTGGAAACAATGGCTTTAAACTACAGGAAGGAAGGTAACAGGTGGACATTAGGAAAAAATTCTTCATGTTAAGCATAATTCAGCAGTAGAATCGGCTGCCTAGGGATGTGGTGGCTTCCCCCTCACTGGTAGTCTTCAAGGAGTGGCTGGGCAAATGCTCGTTGGAGATGCTTTAGGCTGTTCCTGCACTGGGCAGGGAGGTTGATGGTCTGTAAGGCCTCTTCCAACTCCAGGAGTCTATGAGTCTATGAGCGGAACCACAAGTGACAGAAGGCACAGGTTGGACACTTGTCAGCTTCCCTCAAGTTTTGGCGGGAAATGTAGGCAGCTTGGCGGAATGTTGGACAAGTGACAGTTGAAAAGTCCATTGGACAGCAGTCGGAGAGCGAAGCTGCAAAACTAGGACGCCTACATTTCCCATCAAAACTTGAGGGAAGCTGACAAGTGTCCAACCTGCGCCTTTTGTCACTTGTAGTTCCGCTCTAAGAATTCTACCACTCCGTGCCTTCACTGTCATTTCCTGCTAAAAAGATTCTTGGCCCAGAGTGATCTGAGTGTAGAGTTGCCAGATCCCCCTGTACTCCCAGCAGGAGGTAGGGGCCTCAGCACCTACTTTTTGGTTTTCTCCTTTGCGCACATGCAAAGCGCACGCATGCCCCCGGGGCCTGAGTAATGACATCACTTCCGGGAAGTGACAGCATCACACAGGCTGTGGCCACCCCGGGAGTGCTCCCGCACTCGAAGGGCCCCCCAAATTGGGCCAAAGTCATCCCAGATCGGGCCCAAATCGGCCCACTGTGACGTAGGGGAGCACTCCCCCACCCGGCAGTGGCCCGATCTGGGACATTTCAGACCTGCAGGAGTGCGCTGTACTGCCTGGGAGTGTGCCCATGAGGCCTACGCCTCCCCTGCTAGCCAGGTAAGTGGGGGTAGGGGGTGGAGGGTGGGAGGGTGGGATCCCCCTTCCCCAGCGGGTGAATGGCAACCCTATCTGAGTGGAATTATTGAATTTCCCACCTAGATCCCCACAGGATCCCAAATCTCTCTCCTCCTCACTTTTGGCCAATCAGGTGTCATACCTTTAGGGCTGCCAGCAGGCCTGGAGAAAAACCTCTTTCCTGTTTCTTAGAGGCTTCATGTATGGAAAAGGGCAGCTGAAACTTTTCATGGCATGGAGGCAAATAACATTAACTTGACAAATAACATCCTATTGTCTGTCTTCTTGGGGCAGAGTATTTTTTCTCCAGGCAGATGGCACCCCTGCTTGCCCTTCTCCTCTTTTCCAAGTCTGGGAAGAAAAGAGTCTTTTGTTTTTTAAATGAGGCCTTTGCTGTAGGATGTACTTGTGTGAGATCTTGCTAAATCTTTATTTGATCCAAATATCTTGCATTTCTGTAGATCCAGGATACGAGCCCTGGAACCGAGCCAGTGATTCCCTGCTTCATTTCCCTTTGGGATTACTTATTGGATTATTTGCTGCCTGGATGTTTTAACTTGTTCTGGACTTCTGCTTGGAACCTGAATGGATTGGTAGTTATAGGTGACTCTACCTAACTCTCATACTCTGGCCTTTCTCTTCTTCAGTGGATTATGTTGCAGTGTGTGTCCGTAATGGGCATATTTCACAGCCCTTTGTGGATAGTCCAGAGTGGGTGTTATATTGAATGCTTGATATTATTTAGACAAGACTAATTGTGTTGGCAGTGTCCAGTAGCACCTTTAAGACTAACCAACTTTATTGTAGCATAAGCTTTTGAGAGCCACAGCTCACTTTATGGTTCTTGAAAGCTTATGCTACAATAAATTGGTTAGTCTTAAAGGTGCTACTGGACTCTACTATTTTGCTACTACAGACTAACTCCTCTGGATCTATGTGCTGGCAGTTACTCCAGAACAGTGGCTTGTATGATTTCTCTCAATAAACTTGACTTCTGGCTTCACTGTACTGCGATGCTCAGTTTTTCTTCCAAGCTTGTAGGGATTTGTCCCTCTGTCAGCGTATTTTAAAATAGCTGTTTGTGCGGGCTGCTAGTTGGGTAGGAGCTATTCCTTTAATCCAAGTGCAGAACCTAAAGAACAGCAGGGGTGTTTTTTTAGCACATGTCATAAACTTGTTATTTTCAGAGGCCTTTTTAAATAAATTTAAAAAAATATTGAAGGCTTTGCTGAAGGGTCAGTAATGCTGGACTCCCGAAGGACTTTGCAGGAAGGGGAGTTAGCCGTGTTAGTCTGTAGTAGCAAAATCAAAAAGAGTCCAGTAGCACCTTTAAGACTAACCAATTTTATTGTAGCATAAGCTTTCGAGAATCACAGTTCTCTTCGTCAGATGCGTGGAGGGCAAGAAGAAACTGGTCAGATATATAGGTGGAGAGGGGAGGGCGGAGTAGATGCAAACAGTAGCTTCTGATATGGAGATCAGTTTGCTTCTGTAAAGGAAATCAGTTACCTGTGATAATGAGATAACCATTTACAGTCTCTATTCAATCCCAGCCTGACTGAGTCAAATTTACATATGAATTCCAATTCAGCAGCTTCCCCTTGGATTTTGTTTTTGAAAGTTTTCTGTTGAACTACAGTGACTTTTAAGTCCTTGATGGAGTGTCCTGGTAGATTGAAGTGTTCTCCCACTGGTTTCTGGATGTTGCTATTTTTAATGTCAGATTTGTGTCCATTTATTCTTTTGAGTAGAGGTTGGCTGGTTTGTCCAACTTACAGAGCAGAAGGACATCGTTGGCACATGAGGGCATATATTGGATTGGAGGATGAGCAGCTGTAAGAGCCAGTGACAGTGTAGTTGATGCCATTGGGTCCTGTAATTGTATTCCCTGGGTAGATATAAGGGCAGAGCTGGCATCTGGGTCTGTTGCAGGGCCTGGTACCTGTGCTGGTGACTCTGCTAGCCGATTCATGATTGTAAGTGAGAAGTCATTTCAGGTTGGGGGGCTGTCTGTAGGCAAGGAGAGGTCTTCCACCCAGGGCTTCTGAGAGAGAGGCATCATTTTCCAGGATGGGTTGTAGATCACCATCCAACGTATCAGTGGTTAGTCTTAAAGGTGCTACTGGACTCTTTTTGATTTTGCAGGAAGGGAATTCCATAGTACAAGGGCGGCTACAAAGTATTTCATATTGGGAAAATGGCATGAAGAGGAAGTCTTTGTCCCCCTCTCTAGTCTTTTACCCAGGATAGCCACAGACCCTAATGAAATCCTTAGCTCTTCCCTTTTATGAACTCACCAAGCTGGCTTCTCTTGTCAGACCCTTGGTCTATCAAGGTCAGGATTGTCTCCTGTGAACTGGCAGTAGCTGTCCAGGATCTCTGGTGCAGGACTTTCCTTGATACCCTTTTAACTGGAGATGCCGAGAATTGAACCTGGGACCAGATGCTCTGTTCACTGAACCCTAGCTGAGCTTTATTCTGAATCACATTGGATTGGCAGCAAAGGACAGACCTGTGATAGGAGACTAGATCCTGCATGTGACCAGCTCCAGCCAATAGACTCCTTTGTCCCCAAACCCGGGTCACACACTTTTGGGAAAGGGAGCCTTCTAGACTTTACGACTGGTGAGAAAAATGGAATCTTTGTGGACTACAAGCTTCTCCCTCTTACCTAGTTTTAATATGCAGAAAACTTGCCTTGAATTAGATACGGTTTTTAAAAAACGGTCTGCTGTTTCAGTGAACAAAAGATGCCCGATGAACTCCTTCTTCAAGGATTAGATCTTGAAAAATGGCTTCTTCATCCTGGGCTTTGGTGGCATAGAACAGTCAACTTCAGAGAGGGGAGAAAGCGAGGCTGACACTACAGATCTCTCATATGTTTTTCTTGGCTAATTGTTCCTATGTGGGTTTTACAGATGGAACATTTATATGGTTTCTCCCCTGAGTGGAGTATTTGGTGGCAATGTAATGAATTAATTAATCGGCATCTAATTTAGAGTTTCGAGCCACTCGGCTCACAAGATTTATTCTTTGAAACTGGGCAGTCTCCAACAACTCCAAAAAGATCTCTCCAGCAAGGCTTCCGTCCCCTCCACCAGTCTTTCAGTACAAAATATTTTTTAAGTGGGTTTTAAATTTAACTCCTTCCCAGCAATGCACCCAGAAACTTCTTTTAATTTTTAATCTTTATTAAGGTGTCAACTCTTTTATTTTACGCAGAGTTATTAAAAAGCAGGTACAGATTATGCATGCAATCAAAATGCAAAATGAGATCTTTCTCAAGCATAACTGGATATATGAGACGGAAAAGAATAAGATTTTAACTAGCAATCTATGAAGTACTTTATAAACCTTTGGACACACACAGATTTCTCACCTAAAACCACTTCTTGATCATTTCTTTGCAAGAACCCTGATTATCTATTTATGTGACATGTATTTATACATTGTGACAATCATTATCTTCACGTCAATCTTTGTGATCTTTAGCAAGTGTCTACACTATAAAAATATGATTGGTTCTCAATCTAGTTGAATCTTATTTTTCATTATGTGATATTTTTGCTGAAGCTAACTATGACATCATGCACATGGTCACTGAGACTACTTTTTTTATAAATCTTTGAAGTTGCTTAAAGCTAGATTAAACAGGGTGTATATTTGTGTTGTGTGCCATTACGTCGCCTCTGATCTATGGTTACCCTATGAATGAAAGACCTCCAAAACATCCTCTCATTAAGAGATCCGGAGGAGTTAACCATGTTAGGCTGTAGTCACAAAATAGTAAAGCGTTCAGTAGCACCTTTAAGAATAACCAACTGTATTGTAGCATAAGCTTTCGAGAACCACATCTGATGAAGAGAACTGTGGTTCTCGAAAGCTTATGCTACAATACAGTTGGTTATTCTTAAAGGTGCTACTGGACGCTTTACTATTTAACTTTAACAGGCTTTCTCAGACCCTTGCAGTAAGGGTCACAGGGTGCATGTTGGGGGATAGCTTTGAATTTCCTGCATTGTGCGGGAGGTTGGACTAGATGACCTTAGAGGTACCTTCCAACCCTATGATTCTAAGATATTCCAAACTGGAGGACATGGTTTCCTTTATTGAGTCAAGCCATCTATTCCTGGGTCTTCCTCTTTTCCTACTGCCTTCAACTTTTCCTATAAAGGGTATATTTAGCTATTAAGAATGATTAAAATGCAATATATCTTATCTTATTACATCTTATCTTTTCTGTAACCAGTAAATTGGCTGTTGATATAAAAAGAACTTTCTATTTTTCTTTAACCTGCTCTGAACTTCTTTGAGAGCCAGTTTGTTGTAGTGGTTAATAGCGGCAGGACTCTAATCTGGAGAGCCAGGTTTGATTCCCCACTCCTTCACTTGAAGCCAGATGGGTGACCTTGGGTCAGTTACAGCCCTTTCAGAGCTCTCTCAGCCTCACCCACCTCACAGGGTGATTCTTGTGAGGATAATAATAACACACTTTGTAAACCACTCTGACTGGATGTTAAGTTGTCCTGAAGAGTGATATATAAATCAAATGTTATTTATGTTATGTTATTATTAAGAGTCATTAAAAGTACACAAGAACAGATGTGTACAAACTTGAGTTATTCAAATATATCAGTAAGTAAGGTATCCCCTGTGGCTGAAGCTCTTTCCACATTCTGAGCATTTATATGGCTTTTATTTATTTTTCAATTAACATTATTTATAGTTTGCCTTTCTCACTGAAACTCAAAGTAGATTGCACAGTGTAAGTCAATATGATCAATTGGTAGGACAGTCAATAAACCATACAATGAAGTATGGATTACAGACATTTTCAAACAAACAGAAATCCAATACAGAGCTGAAATCATGCTGGAAAAGATAAGCAATTTAACATTATTAAATGATGCAGAAACTATCCAGTAGGAGCATACTTGCAGCCACAAATGGTACTTAGTAGCATAGTCTACAGTTCCTGTTCCTTTTTACCTAAGCATTTCTCTGACCCATTTCTTACAGCACAGTCCTATTATCTGAATAATTCAATTTTGCACAGTTTGTGGAAAGCCAAGAGAGTGGGAGCTTTCCTAACCTCTTCAGGCAGGTCGGGAAGGGCTTTGTATGTGATAGCCAAAACCTTGAATTGAACCTGGGAACAGATGGGCAGCCAATGGAGTGACTGTAGAATGGGAGTAATATGCATGCCCCGCCTAGCTCTTGATAATTATGAAGCCGCAGTGTTCTGCACCAACCAGAGTCTCTGGGTTGATTTTGAGGGGAGACCTGTGTAAAGTGTATTACAATAGTCTAGTCTCAATGTTACTATGGCGTGGACCCTGGTGGCCAGATAAGCCATGTCAAGGGCTAGATTGAGTTGTAAGAAGGTATTTTTTTCAGCTGCTTCTCTAGCTGCAGCATCAGATCCAATATAACCCCTAAGCTCTTAACCAAGTCCGCAAGAGTCAACTGAACCCCATCAAAAGGCTTCTTCCCTGTGTGGATTCTTTGATGGGAATAAAGGCCTAAGCATTTGTATGGTTTCTTTCCAGTGCGAATTCCTTGATGTATATTGAGGACATTCAAAGCATGTATACAATTTCTTCAATGAGGATTCTTTGATGAGAAGCAAGACCTGAGGCCTGACTGAAGTGCATTCCACATTCTGAGCATTTATACAGTTTCTCCCTTGTGTGGATTTTTTTTATGGGATATAAGATTTCCGCTCTCAGTGCCTTCCAAACTCTGGGCACTGATATAGTTTCTCTCCAGTGCAGATTATTTGGTGGGAAATGAGTTTTTCCTTCTCCCTGAAGTTCTTTCCACATTCAGAGCATTTTAATGGTTGCTCTCCCGTGTGAATTCCTTGATGGGAAGCAAGTTTTCCACTTTCTCTGAAACTTTTCCCACACTTTTAGCGTTTGCATAGTTTCTCCCTTGTGCAGACACTTTGATGGTGAGGTCTGAGTTGTGGCTGAAGCTAACTTCCCATCAAAGAATGTTTTAAATAGATAAATAAATATATTAGCAAGCAAGCAAGCTCTTTTCACACTCCAAGCAAGCATACAGTTTCTTTCCAGTGTGAATTCCTTGATGTATATTGAGGACATTCAAAGCACGTATACAATTTCTTCCATGTGGATTTTTTGATGGGAAGTAAGCCTTGAGCTGTGACTGAAACTCTTCCCACATTCTGAACAGTTGTATGGTTTCTCCCCTGTGTGGGCTCTCTGATGGTAAGCAAGACCTGAATGGTGACTGAAACTCTTTCCACATGAGGAACAGCTGTATGGTTTCTCTCCTGTGTGAGTTCTTAGATGGGAACTAAGTTTTCCACTTTCTCTGAAACCTTTTCCACAGTGAGAACATTTATATGGTTTCTCCCCTGTGTGGATTCTTTGATGGTAAGAAAGACCTGAACTGTGACTGAAGTTTTTTCCACATTCTGAGCATTTATATGGTTTCTCTCCTGTGTGGATCTTTTGATGGGAAGTGAGTCCTTTGTTGAGGCTGAATCTCTTTCCACACTCAGCGCACTGATATGGTTTCTCTCCTGTGTGGATTCTTTGATGGTCAGCAAAACCTGAGGTGTTACTGAATCTCTTTCCACATTCAGAGCATTTATACGGTTTTTCACCTGTGTGGATTCTTTGATGGGAATTAAAGCTTGAACTGTGACTAAAACGCTTTCCACATTCTGTACACATATATGGTTTCTCCCCAGTGTGGATTCTCTGATGGGAAGTGAGGGTAGAATAATGGCTAAAACTCTTTTCACACACTGAGCATGTATAGGGTTTTTCTCCTGTGTGGATTCTTTGATGGGAAGTGAGTCCTGAGCTGAGACTGAAGCTCTTCCCACACTCAGAACATGTGTATGGTTTTTCACCAGTGTGTGCTCTCTGATGTGCAGTGAAATGGTCCTTCCTGTTGAAGCTCTTTCCACACACTGAGCATTTGTGCACCTTCTTCTCGGTGTGTGATCTTTTGTGAAAGGTAAAAGTTTTATTCAGAATTAAGTTCTTACACTCTGCCAGTTTCAACAGCTCCTCCCCATTTGACCTGCTCGGTTGTATGCTGGGGTCTGACGGTCCAATTAAGAAGTCTTCCCACAGAGGGAATGTAATTTTTTCCCGCGGTCTGTAAATTTCTTGTTGCATTGCAATTCCCAGGCGGCTGGCACTCTCAGAAGCAGCGGATTCCTCCCTCCACATCTGCTTTTCTTCCATTTCTCTTTTCTGCTCTTCTTCTCTTCCCTTGCTTTTCTGCCCTGTAGAAGTAAAGCGAGAAGCCAGATTAGCTATAAGTAATGGAATGGATGAAAAAAAAGGGGAGGTGTTCGTATATCTGCTGATCCCCCCTCCCAAAGCACACATCTGCCCCCTCCCACATGTCATTGCTGAAAGTTCTTTGCCACCCAAGAGGAAAACTGGAGAGGCGAAATTTTGAGTTTCAGTGGGAGGGAGAAGCTGAGGAAACCATGTTCTAAGGACAGAAATCCATGTGGTCAGTGGAAATTACTGGTGGCTCCAAGCGAGTACCTCCCATCATATTTAGGGAACTCTTCTTATGATTAAGAAAATGAAAAGCGAGGTTGTCCTATGTTTTCTATCCTCTCTTATTCATTGGTATTACATAACATCTGAAGCAACACAGAGCACTGGACCCTGAGACCTTGGCTTAATTCCATGGTGGAGCAACTGCATTGCTTGCATAAAGTCTCAAGTTTAATCTTTGGGGTCCCATTCAAACAGTAGGGCTGGCAAAAGACCCTGCCCTGCCCCCACTAGGTAGCCTAGACAATAGAGTGGAAGAAGCTCTGCTAGGTAGCCCAAATTCCTCCAACAGTAAATCAGGAAACAGCCTCAGCTGAGTTGGAAGCCACCAAATGCAGCTTCCACCATTATCTTTGTGAAGAGGCCCAATAATCCCGCCGGCTGGGAAAAGGAGAATTGTTGAGAAGGGCTAACACTGGTATGTATCTAACCATCTGTGGATTTCACAGATCTGGAATTTCTCTCTCCCTCTTCCAGACCACTGAGTCCCCGGAAGTTTTGTTCCCGGGGTTCAATGTAAGAACATGAAAAGAACCTTGCTGGTTCGGACTGGCAGTCTATCTAGTCCAGGATCCTGTCTCACACAATGGCCAAACGGCTGTTATCGAGGGCCAACAACATGGCATAGAGGCCAAGGCGTTCCACTGAAGCTGCTTCCTCATACTGATGTTTTGAAGTACAGTCCTCCTAAATGTGGAGGTTCCCTTTAGTCACCATGGCTTTAAAGCCATCTGTGCCTGCAGCCATCACTACATTCTCAGAGAGTGAATCTCGCATTTTAATCCCTCATTGTGTAAAGAAGTGTTTCCTTTTATCCATCCTGAATCTACTGCCCTGAGCTCTATTGAATGCCCTCAATTTCTAGTATTTTGGGAGAGGAAGAAAAAGTTCTCTCTTTCCACTACCCCATCCATAATTTCATAAACCTGTTCCTAAACCAGTTTGATATAGTGGTTAAGAGCGGCAGGATTGTAATCTGGAGAGCCAGGTTTGATTCCCCACTCCTCCACTTGAAGCCAGCTGGGTGATCTGGGGTCAGTCACAGCTTCTTGGAGCTCTCTCAGCCCCACCCACCTCACAGGGTGAATGTTGTGGGGATAATAACAACACTTCGTATATCGCTCTGAGTGTGGCATTAAGTTGTCCTGAAGGGCAGTATATAATCAAATATGATTAATATTAAAGGCTGCAACTGGAACTCATACCTTCATCAGACATATTGGTTATTGCTTGTACTGTCTAGTACTTCCAACCTGGAAAAAATAGAAGGGAAAAAATTCCCGGTAGCTACCTGCCAATCTCACTTCTTCTGCAGAGACCTTCCCAAATGGATCTTCCCCTTCTTCCAGCCAGGAGGCAGGCTCAGGCTTGGGAATCACAAGCCCTTATTGGGAGAAGGAAAAACACACTCAATATTTCTGGCACTTGCAGCCACAACAAGTTTTCAAGCCTTACAAAGCAGTCAGTGTACATAACATCACCCTGTCCAATCTGAGGATGGTGCATATCTGTGGGCTTCACAGAGCAGGACTTTCTTGCTTCCCCTTCCTGCTGTAGACCACTGAATCCATTTAAGTTTTGATCTTGGGGTTCAATAGACCTTCAGGAATGGCTCAAAGCTGGGGTGTACAGCGGGACAGGGGAATTCATGAAAATCACCACACTCTCCTCTGCAAGCAGGAATCTCATTCTGAGAGAGGAATTGCATGTTTGGAGACATCCCACCATTTTTAAATGTTTCTAATCTTATGTTAGGATTATCTTGAGAGCTTCAGTTTAAATAATAAAAAACCCACAGATTTTTCAATTAAATAAATAGAGAAAGATCTGCTTCCATGTATGGTGGCTTCTCTAGCTTCTAGTTATAGGCAGACAATAGGAGCAATTCCTGCTTTTACTATCAATTAACAGAAAGGGAGAGCCGTACCCAGAGAGGCCAGGTTCCCATAATTCTCTTCCATGACTTCCTTGTGCAGAGCCCTTTGGCCCGGATCCAGCAGGGCCCACTCCTCCTCTGAGAAATCCACAGACACATCCTCAAAGGTCACCAGATCCTGAAAAAAGGAGGAAATATTTTCTCTTCCGCAAGGATCCATAAAGACAACGAGCCAGGAGTTCTCTGACAGGAACCAAATAAAGCTCCCCCACCCCGAAGCATTCACAGCCATTCTTGTGGAGCAGATTTTTATAGAAGCAAAAGGAAGGAGATTCCTTCAGACATAGGAGGAGGTGACAGAGGCACCAGGGATGTCCCCATCTATATTAATTAGTTAATGAGAAAATTTATATCCCACCTTTCCTTTTGACTCTAGGCAGCCTTACCCCACGGATACCTTCCCTACCTGATCTGGCTGCATACATGGAGAATGTACTCCATTCCACTGAAGACAAGTCTCAGAACATCCATTTGATGTCCTTCCAGTGCCTGAGAGGGAGACAAAGAAAGGGGGAAGAAGTTTAGTCTGTTCACTGCCTGGCCCAACCCCACATCCTGGCCCTCACCTTTAAAACCTTCTCCACCCTGGGCCTTCCATGCCTCAGAGGTCTCTTTCTCCTGCATGTATGCCCTTGCTCAGTAAAGATGTCTAGAGAGGCTAGCTTCCATTACATTAGTAAGGAATGAGAGCCAGTTTGATGCAGTGGTTAAGAGTGCAGGACTCTAATCTGGAGAGCTGGGTTTGATTCCCTACTCCTCCGCTTGAAGCCAGCTGGGTGACCTTGGGCTACTCGCAGCTCTCTGGAGCTCTCTCAGCCCCACCCACCTCACAGGGTGTTTATTGTGGGGATAATAATGACATTCTTTGTAAACAGCTCTGAGTGGGCATTAAGTTGTCCTGAAGGGTGGCTTATAAATCAAATGTTGTTGTTATTTCTCTTGTTATGACTTCCCCTGCTTTGTGGAACCTCCTCCCTGGGAGATTAGATCTTCCCCTTATCTATATGGCTTCCCTTCCCAGGTGAAAACAGATTATTATTAAACAGAATTAAAATGCAGCCAGCCATGAGAATCACAAAACAGGGCTTCAAAAGCAAGATCAGAAGAGAATCTGTCAGCTTTGTCAGCAAAAGATCAGAGCCCCATCTCGTCTCCAAGACAGATGTGATAATCCCCTTGGAAAAGTTGAAACTCTCCCAAGCTGACAGGGAACAAAACTGCCTCACTCTTGAGCCACCACCCTCCAAGGCCCTGCTCCTTCTTCACGGCCACTCAATGCCAACAACTATTGTCTGCGGATGGGCTGTGCAGGCCAATCAAAATGACGTGTGTGCGCACAGTGGGGAGTTCTTTTAGTAAGCGTTACATGAAATGTATACATTAGTCTTCATAATGTTTCATATATGGGGGACAGCCAGTGTGGTGCAGCGGTCAGAATGCCGAACTAAGATCCGGGAGGCTCAGGTTCAAATCCCCACTCCGCCATGGAAGCTTGCTGGGAGACCTTGGACTGGTCAGACGCACAGCCTAACCTACCTCACAGGGTAGTTGAGAGGATAAAACGAAGGACAGAACGCTGTAAGCTACTTTGGTTCCACAATAGGCAGAAAGGCAGGGTAAAAATGAGTAAATAAATAAATAAAAATATGTTCTGCTCGTTTTATGAAAGCCCTCTCCCTCCTGCCGCCTCTTGGCTAGAACTCTAAGGGCAGGCTTGGGCCTGTATAACTGCTGAGGTACCTTTTTAAATCACGAGAGAAGCTCCCTTCGTTGCAAACTGAAGAGGGATGGAGAAGCAGTGCTCAGATTTCAGGGTTACTCGGGAGAAGGAAACTAGGCCGAAAGATGCCCCAATTAAACACATCCTCCTTACCCAGCCAAACGTCACCTCCATCGCCCTCCTGCTTGACCTCCCAATACAGTAATCTCTGCCAAGGCACTGCCAGCGCCTCCCCTGTTCCTTCCAGCGGCCCCTGAAAGAGCAGAGAAGAAACGGAGACGGGTTGGGAAAGGAAGGGGGCCAGCGAACGGCTGTGAAATTGGGCATAATGGACTCCTTCATGGATGGTTTTCTGAAAAACTCAGGCCCTGGGGAAGAGGAGGGTACGAAGAGAACCTTCCCCACATCTTTGAGGGTCCCAGGAGGAAACTCTCTCAAACCTGCTCTTCCTGCTTCACGGTCCCGGCCTGGCTCTGGAGGAAGCCTTCTGCCAGGGCCACCGCCTGGGATCTGGTCTCCCGTCCGTTTTCCCTCACCCAGCTCTCCATCTCAGGGGCACAGCAGCCGGCTGGGATCTCCTCGATCTTCTCCCTCCTTCTTTGTAGAGGAGAACAACAGCAGAACAGGTGAGGCTGTGAAATCCACAAAGGTGTGCTGTAAGCAACCTATGGCCCTCTTTGGGCAGACGAGGCAGAAAGAAGAAGGAAGCCAGCTAGGAGCCGAGCCTTCTCTTTGGAAGGAAAAGATAACGTTCCCTCAAATGACACCTACAGAGGGAAGACTTCACTTGGTCAAGAGGGACGTAAGAATAGAAGAGCCCTGCGGCATCACACACCCCAGACACCAGTTGCTGCCCCTGCCGGTGGATCTCAGAGCTCTTGAGTGTGGGATCCTTCCGGGCCAACTTTTAGGCGGGGGTGGGGGTCATTGCCTTCTCCCAGCTCCACATCTGCTAGGAAGGCAGGTGCTTGAAGGGGGTCCGGGCAGGATGGACCTCAGCTTTGCACAGTGGCTCCTAGGTGAGGGGGGCTCCCCGGAGCTCCCCGCCATCCTTCCTTCAACATCTACAGCCGGCTGAGACCACCTGGGGGTCCGAAATGAGGCGCCCCCTCCCCCAGAGCTGCACCCAGGTCCATTTCTCCCTTTCAATGCCAGACGGAGCAGGGGCTGCAGGCAGGAAAGAGCTGGGTGAGAACAAAGAAACAGAGGATGAATCCGAGGGGGGGGGGCGGAGGATGCTGCCTGTCAAACATTCAGACTAGGAAGGGGGTGGGGTTCTTGCTTGCTAGAGCTGGGGCAGCACACGCTCCTGCGCCCACCACCTGGGGGGCTTTTGGGTCCAGCCCCATCTCTGGATGCTTCTCAGCCCCCCACCTTTCGCTCCCACTTCCCCTCCTTGCATTCCCTCCCCCCTTCCCTTCCTCCACTGCTGCCCTGGGACTCCCCCCCCCATGCATTTTCAGCTCACCTGAACCGAGGGATGGCGGGGGGGGGGGGGGATGCGAGGGAGGTGCAAGCAGCAAGGCCACCTTCTTTCCCGGGGGGGGGGGGGTTCTTGCAGTAAGCGACTCCCCACTCCTCCTCCCCCACCCCCCTCTAGGCGTGCAGACTCGCTGCCTTTAACCCTTTCTGCATGCCGCTGAGCGGACAGGGAGGGAAAGGAAGGCGTCGATAGGCAACGGGCTTCCCTGCCTTGCTCACCCCCGCCCCCGATCCCTGCAAAATGAATGCTGCGACTTTTTGTAAAAAAAATCTGGACTTTTATTCCTGCTGCAGAATATAATAATACACGGTGGGCGGGGAGCAAGAAAAAAGGCTGGGGGCAAGCAGAGGGGCTTGGCCAGAGGCAGGCCTAGGAAGGGGGGGGTGCACTGGGAGGCCGGGAAAGGAGGCCAAAGGCAGCCGCGGGTCCAGGAGAGGAAGCAACACCCCCCCCCGCCCCAATTCCCTGCAGCTGCCCCATCCACAACCCGGGGTGTGTGTGTGCGTGTGTGTTTTCCTTTCTGCAAAGCCGAGCGCTCCCTGCAGGCCTCCTCACCTTCCTCGGGGCAGAGTGCTCCGACCCCTCCCCCTTTTGTGTGTGGATGCACCGACACGGGTTCCGTTTCCAGCGCGGGTTGGGAAACGGCGCAGGTGCGGGTCTCTCTTTCTTTGCATCCTCAGGGGCGGGCAGCGATGGGGGTTCAAACAACGTCGGACCTTTTCAGGATGTTTAGACGTTCCTTAAATCCACAGCCCTGGACGCTCAGGTGCCATGCGTGCCACAGTTGAGAATGATGCCACCAAAGAGAGGGGGAGGCCAGCATGCAGAGCCAAAGAAGCTATTCAAGCAAAATCCTTCCAAAAGATTATCTGATTTTCAGCAAGGGAAACATGTAACCATGAAATATGACTTGTTCCAATTTGGAGTACATAAGAAGGAGGGACAAGGAGGAGGGGGGGCCCTAACCAGGATGCAACAGGGAAGAGCCAGCAGCAGGAGTACAAAATGGTCCCTAACTGGAAATGAAATGGCTATGACAGGGTCAAAGGATATAGAAGGTTACATTAGGAAAGGAGAACAAAATGGGAGAAAAGAAATCATGTGCCTCTCTCTGAAGGGTCCAGTGTCGGATTCTTGCGGATTGGAAGATGGCTCTGAAACCGAGGGGTCAGGAAGCCCATCTCACGAACCTGAACTTACCTTCAGGGGAGTTAGCCATGCAGGTGCAAAATGGTAAAGAGTCCAGTAGCACCTTTAAGACTAACCAACTTTATTGTAGCGTGAGCTTTCGAGAACCACAGCTCTCTTTGTCAGATGCATGGAGGGTATGAAGAAACTGGTGCACTCCATCTCTTTCATGACTTTTGTCACTGATTTGCATTTACATGGCCCTCACTCCCTGCACCGTCTCCCCCCTCCCCATACCACCTATATATCTCTGGCCAGTTTCTTCATACCCTCCATGCATCTGACGAAGAGCTGTGGTTCTCGAAAGCTTACGCTACAATAAAATTGGTTAGTCTTAAAGGAACTACTGGACTCTACTATCTGGAATTTACCTTGGTGTTTATGGGAAAGAATTGCCATTGGCCCACTTTGGTGCAGAGGCAAGATAATAACTGTGCTTATATACTGCTCTTCTGGACAGATGAGTGCCCCACACTGCACACCCTGCCCACTTTCCCCTCCCCCTGCTGTGATTGGAGCTCAGAGAAGGAGGTAATGCCTGACTGCTTTGCCCTCCTCCCATGCTGCCCTCCCCTGGCTGCAATCTGGGCACGGAGGAGCTGTCAATGCCTGGCCCACCCACCATGCCTGCCCTGCCCTCCCCTGATAGTTTATCTTGCCAAAATCTATGGAAAATTAGTGGTTACAAGTTTCTCATACATTTGAATCTCTTTTGGCCCTCCACCAATACACATATTCTTGAATCCTGTCTTCAGCTTCTTTGAAGTTAGACATTCCTGCCATTCTCAGACGCTCTTTGCACTTGTCCCTCAATAAATTGTATATATAGATACGGGGCCACTTTGGATTGGGAGCGGAAAGGACATCACTGATGGCTTCAGCGAGATGAGTATTCCAGCCCTCTACCAGATCATCCAACAAGCCACCAGGGGATATCGCATCCCACAGGGCATTCTGGAATCCAGTTGGACCCATCAAACTGCACAGTCGAGCATAAATCAGCTCATTGCCCAGTTCACTCTTCTTATTTTTTTTATCTTAACAAAATCTATGGAAAACGTTTCTATGGCTACACGTTTCTCATATCTTCAGCTTCGGTGAAGTTAAATATGCTGGCCATTCTCAGATGCTCTTTACACCTTGGCCTCAATAAATTGTATATACTGATATGGGATAAGGAAAGATAAATCCTTTCACATTCCAAACATTTATACAGTTTCTCTCCAGCATGGGTTCTTAGATGGGAAACAAGGCTTGACCTATGTGTGAAAACCTTTCCACGTTCTGAGCATGTGTATGGTTTGTCACCGGTGTAGTTTTTTTTATGGTTAGAAAGGACTGAACTTCTCCTAAAGCTTTCCACATTCCAAGCATTTATACAGTTTCTCTACGGTATGGATTCTTTGATGGAAAGCAACATCTGAGCTGCACATGAAAGCCTTCCCGCATTCTCAACATTTAAATAGTTTCTGCTCTGTGTGTCTTCTTTGGTGGGAAATAAGGCGTATGCTGGATCTGAAGCCATTTCCACATTCAGAGCATTTAAATGGGAGCTCCCCTGTGTGGATAGTTAGATGGTAAGCCAGGGAAGACATGACTCTGTAGCTCTTTCCACACAGAGAACATTTACATGGTTTCTCCCCTGTGTGGATTCTTTGATGACAAGTAAGGTGTGAGTTCTCTCGGAAATCCTTTCCACACACTGAGCATTTATATGGTTTCTGTCCTGTGTGGATTTTTTCATGGTAAATCAGGGATTTCCTGGCTCTGAAGCTCTTTCCACATTCAGAGCATTTATATGGCATCTCCTCTGTATGGGTTGTTTGATGGGAAACCAGGTTTTTTTTCTGTCTGAAGTTCTTTCCACACTCAGAACAGCTATATGGTTTCTCTCCTGTGTGGATTCTTTGATGGGAAACTAGTGATGGCTTGGCTGTGAAGCTCTTTCCACATTCAGAACATTTATATGGCTTCTCCCCTGTGTGGATGCTGTGATGGGTAGTAAGACTTCCACTGCTACTGAAGCTCATTCCACACTCTGAGCATTTATATGGTTTCTCTCCGGTATGGATTCTTTGATGGATAGCAAGGGTCGAGTTCTTCCTGCAACCCTTTCCACACTCTGAGCATTTATATGGTTTCTCTCCTGTGTGGATTTTTTGATGGTAAATCAGGGATGTGCTGACTCTGAATCTCTTTCCACATTCAGAGCATTTATATGGCTTCTCCTCTGTGTGGGTGTTTTGATGGGATGCCAGGTTTTTTTTCTGTCTGAAGCTCTTTCCACAGTCAGAACAACTGTATGGTTTCTCCCCGGTGTGGATGCTTTGATGGGAAACTAGTGATGGCTTTACTGTGAAGCTCTTTCCACATTCAGAACATTTATATGGCTTCTCCCCTGTGTGGATCCTTTGATGGGAACCCAGGGATTCTTTTCTACTGAAGCTCTTTCCACACGCAGAACAGCTATATCGTTTCTTCCCTGTGTGGATTTTGTCATGACTGGTAAGGTCAATTTCACTGACATCTGCTCTGTCCAAAGAAACGAATTTTTTCTGCTGCTTCTTCTGTACTTTGACTTTCCTTCTGTGCTGTTGAGTTTCTTTTTGCTCCCTCCGGTCACCTGAAGAAATAAGGAGATAAATCCAATGAGGAAGAAATGAACTCAGAAGTTATTGAATATAATCAATTCATCCCTCATCCTAAAGGCCTATTTTTGGTAGATTGTTCCTGGGAACTGCAAGGGCAACTTGCAGAAAACAATATTGGGTGAAAGGAAAGTAGGTAAATATTTACAGGGTCAATAGGACCCAGCATTGTAAAGAACTAGGAGTTCCCAAACTTTTAAATAATTATAATAATATTCAATTAATATACTGCCCTTGAGGACAACTTATGTCACTCTTAGAGAGGTTTACAAAGTGTGTTATTATTATCCTTACAACAATCTCCCTGTGAGGTGGGTGGGGCTGAGAGAGCTCCAAAGAGTTGTGACTGACCCAAGGTCACCCAGCTGGCTTCAAGCAGAGGAGTGGGGAATCAAACCCAGTTCTCCACATTATTGTCCTGCCACTCTTAACCACTATGCCAAATTGGCTCTGAGTTTCAATTAAAGATATATAAATTGGAAAAATAAAAATAAATAAATAAAGAGCCAAACTGTCAAAAATTCAGAGTAAGAGATCAAAGAATATAACACATCAGAAATTCCATTTGCAGCTCCGAATATATGCACCCCTAATATTATTAATAATTGACATCTTGTTTAGTAATCCCTAAAGGTTTTGCAGCCCAAATACTGGATGTTGTTAATGACCTCACAAGAATACACACAGCACTCGTTCTGCTATTATTTAAGTGTGTGGAGTGGAGAGTGCCCTCAAGTCAGAGTTGACTTATGGTGACACCTGGTGGAGTTTTCATTGCAAAAGACAAACAGAGGTCGTTTGCCATTGCCATTTTTAATACTGCACCTGCAAACCAATTTGCCAGAGGGTGTTTGTAAGATAAAACAGTGCAAATTTTCATTTAAAGAATGAACTACCTCAGTGTAAACATTAACCTAAAAACACAACAGCAGCATAAAATCATCACCATAAAAATAGCCACAGAATTAATTACCAAAGGCATAAGGCAAACAAATGGCTAAAGTGAGGTGATAAGAGATTAAGTAAGTTGTGCATGCGAAAACAATGTTGTTTTTAACTGTCAATATATTTTTGTTGGTATTCAGATTTTTCTGCTAACATCTGTTTTGTTCCCCAGTGGCCCCAACTTGCTGATTTAAGAATCTGCACATTATGGCCACTTGGAAGTCAGATATAGGATTGAAGGCTGCCAGGGGAACTCATAGCCTCATCAGGAACATCAGTTATTGCTTGTAATGTCAGGTGTTTCCAACCAGGCAAAAGAGAGAGAGAAAATTTCGCATCACACAACTCAGTAGTTACCTGCCAAGCTGTTTCCCTCCTTGAAAACTTGTCTGAATGGATCTTCCTCTTCTTCTGGCCAGGAGTCACACTCAGGTTTGGGAATCACAAGCCCTTATTGAGAGGAGTAAAAACACATGAACAATTTAATAATCGTGCTTATGTAATAACTGCACTCATAGACCATTCTTCTAGACAGATTAGTGCCCCTCTCGGCACAGTGAACAGTGTTATTATCACCCCCGTAATACAGCTGAGAAGCTGGGGGAGGAGTGGCTTACCCAAGGTAATTGCTGAGCTCATGGCAATAGGGGGAGTTGAACTAGCAGAGGGCTGATTCACGGCCCAACCACTTCACCTCTATAATAACGTTCGAATAACATTCGACTTATATACCGCCCTTCAGGACAACTTAATGCCCACTCAGAGCAGTTTACAAAGTGTGTCATTATTATGCTACAGCAGCTCTGGCACATGCAGCCACAACCAATTTTCAACTCTTGCAAACCAGCCAGTTGGCACAGCATCACCCCATCCCATCAGGGAACCATCTGTGGACTTCATAGAGCAGGACCCTCCCACTTCCCATGCCTGGCACAGGCCACCACGTTTTGTTCTTCAGAACAAGCACAGAGGGCAAGGCTGAACTGTGCTGTGGGAACTGGTGGGAATTACCAGACCCTGGTCAGCAAGCAGAAATCTCATTCTGGCAGGCGAATTGCATGTTTGGAAACGTCCCACCATTGAGGAACATTTCTAAACTGACTTTAGTATTCTTATTAGGGCGTCCCATCAAAGAATGAAAAAATAGATTTTACAATAAAAAGAGAACAGTACAGAAAGCCAGATTTTCTATTTTACATGCTTGCTGAATTCCCTGGCACCCAGTGACTGAGAGATAACAGGAGCAAATTGACTAACGAACAGAAAAGGAGAGATTTACCGAGAGAGGCCAGGTTCACATAATTCTCCTCCATGACTTCCCTGTGCAGAGCCCTTTGGTCCGGATCCAGCAGCGCCCACTCCTCCTCCGAGAAATCCACAGACACATCCTCAAAGGTCACCAGAACCTGAAAGGAGGAGGAAATATTTTCTCTTCAGCAAAGATCCATAAAGACAATGAGCCAGGAGTTCTCTGAGAGGAAGCAAAGAAACTTTTTTTTTTCTTGTGGCACTTACAGCCTTCCCTGTCAGCAGGTTTGATAGAAATGAAGCGGAGAGATTCCTTCAGACACAGGTGATGTGAAGAGGACGGGGCCCCTGGGGTCTCCCATCCCTTCTCCCCACTGGTTCCTACCTGATCTGGCTGCACAGAGGGTGTGTTTGCTCCATCACATTGAAGGGAAAGCCCAAAATATCCACCCGACATCCTCCCAGGGCCTGCGAGGGAGACAAAGGAAGGGGGAAGACGCTTAGCCCTCATTGTTAAAGCCCTCTTTACTCTGGGCCTTCCATGTCCCAGAGGTCACTTTCTCTTGCATGTATGCCCTTGGTCAAAAGAGGGGATAGATCTCGCTGTTTTTAGGGAGCCCCTTCTCTATGTGGCTTCCCTTCCCAAGAGAAAACAGATGATCCAGAGTAATTAAAATAAATCCAGCAGTGAGAATCACAAAACAGAAGGCCTCAAGACCAAGTTCACAACAGAACCCATCAACTTAACTAATAAAATATCAGAACCCCAACTGGTCTCCAAAGGAGATGGAACAACCCCCCCCCCCAACATCCAAGGTGTATTTATAAATACATTTTAAAGACAGTTTTAATGTTGTAGGCTGCCTTGGGGACCGTATATGGGTGGAAAGCAGCATATAATTATTTTAATAAATAAATAAATATCATCTGGAGCCAGCCTGCCCGGGTTGTTCAAAATACATGTGTGTGCTAGGAGGTGTCAAGAAGACAAAGTGCTCCATGAGAGAACTGTTGGGAAGGAAGAATGAAAAGGAATAAACTATTCTTCATCGTACATGTTTCACAATCTGCGCCTTTTATGAACGGCCTCTCTCTCCTGCCACCAGGCAAACAAGCATCCTCTCTCTTCAGACAGAAGAAGGAGATACAAGTAGTCTTCAGGTTTCAGGACTACTCAGGAGAAGGGAAATAGGCTGAAAGAAGCCCCTGATTAAACCCACCCTCCTTACCCAGCGAAGGGGCCCCTCCATCGCCCTCCTGCTTGTCCTCCCCAAAGAGGAATCTCTGCCAAGGCACTGCTGGGGCCTCTTCTGCATCTTGCAATGGGTCCTGAAACAGAAGGGAGAGGGAAAGGGGTCAGGAAAGGAAGGGGGCTGGGGAATGTTTGGATCAGTGGCCAGAATGGACTCTTCCTTGGATAGTTTCCTGCAAAGTCAGGCCCCAGGGGAGGAGCGGGGGTCATGCGGACAGCCTTCCCCACATCTTCTGGGGGTCCCAGGAGGATTCCCTCACCTGCTTCACATCCCCCGCCTGGCTCTGGAGGAAGCCTTCTGCCTGGGCCCCGGTCTCTGGCTGGGACTCCCTGGCCCGGCTCTCCATCTTGGCTGGGATCTCCTGGATCTTCCGCCTCCTTCTTTGTCCAGGTGAGCAAAAGGAGAAGGGGAGGCTCGGAGCAGGCGGCAAAGGGCTGGGTGAGAACAGAGAAGCTGGGGGTTATTATTATTATTTATGTCATTTATAGTCCGCCTTTCTCATTGAGACTCAAGGCGGATTACATAGTGTGAGATGAGTACAATCAGTAGCAAGGACAAGGGCAGACATTTCCATACAGCATCAAGGACATTTCCATAAACAATGTCATAGGGTAAATGAACAGAAGTTTACAGAGACATGGCATTAGCAAGGATCCAATATGAGGTTGAAGAATTGCTGAGACATAATCAATTCTAGGACTGACATTAAACAACATGTAGCACAGGTGGTATATAGGAGTACATATTTAAAGCAACGGATAATATGTAAGGCAACATAATGGTGAAGTCTATGGTTCCTAATTCATTAGCAAAGCATCTGAGACCCGCTCTCTACAATACCGTCCTCCTATCTGAGTAAAAAGCCTTTTTGAATAATTTGATTTTGCATTGTTTGTGGAAAGCCAGGAGGGTGGGGGCTCTCCTGCCCTGCTCAGGCAGGCTGTTCCACAGGGTAGGGGCCACCACAGAGAAAGCCCCTGTATGGGCTGCTGTTGATTTCACCCATGTGTAGGCTGGCACCTGCAAGAGACCCTGTTCAGATGAGCGAAGCTGCCGTGGAGGGACATGCGGAGGGAGGCGGTCCGGTAAGTATGCTGGGCCAAGGCTGTGAAGAGCTTTGTACGTAATAACCAATACCTTGAACTGAGCATGGTAACTGATAGGCAACTGATAAGGATGAACTGGGGAGGGGGGGGCAGCACGCACTCCTCCATCCACTCCCTGGGCGGGCCTTTGGATCCAGCCTCACCTCCACCCCCCCCCCCGCCTTTTGCTCCCCCTTCATGCCCTGGGGGGACCCCCCCCCCCATGCATCTTCAGCTCACCCGAACTGAGGGATTGGGGGGATTTGCGTCTGATGCATGCAGCAACCTTTCCACTGTTGGGGGAGGGCTCTGGCAGGAAGTGATTCCCCACTCCTCCATTCCCCCCCCTTCTAGTCTGCAGACTCGCTGCCTTTAACCCTTGAGTGGCCTTTCTGCAAGGAGCTGAGAGGACGGAGTGGGAAAGCGGGGGGGGGGGGGCTCGTGCTGAGGGATCTGCACTGAGGACCTCCGAGGTGAGAAATAGATGCAGAGAACTTAGCCGTGTTAGTCTCTGTATCAGGCATCTGAAGAAGAGAACTTGATTCTCGAAAGCTTATGCTAAAATAAAATTGGTTAGTCTTAAAGGTGCTACTGGACTCTTTTTGAGGTGAGAAAATGAGCGCATTTTAGCCCCCAGCTTCTGTAACGCAACTCTGCGTCTGGGAAACAGGAGCTAACTAGACTTGTGTGCATAGCTGGAAAGTGAGGAGTGGTTTAAAACAGCGGGGGGGGGGGGGCTAGCTGGCAGAAGAGCGAAGCAGAGCCTTTTAGGGGATGGCTGCATGTGCCCCTGTATCCCCGACAGGAAAAGGGCTGGAGGACTGGGGAGCAACGATCCCACGATCGGGTGAGCTGGAAATGTTTGGGGGGAATAGGAGGAGAGGGGATTGCGCTTTGAAATTTCGATTGCCATGTTTTTAATATTGATGTTAGCGTTGTGATCTACGCGTGATGTGACCCGCCCCGAGCCTGCTTGTGGGGAGGGCGGGATATAAATCAAATAAACCATAACCACACCAACCACATTCTCCATATTCGCTGACAAAAACAGAACCAAGCACAAAGCTCTCAAGGTGAACTCAGAGCGCTCCTCTTTCCTGTGCGTCCAGCCGCAGTTGTGTCTTTTCTTGTGTTTCTTACAAACTGGCCAAAAAAGCCCCCTGCTTTTATATTTTATATTTAAAATATATTGTTTTATATTGCTGGCTTTTGCTGTAATAAATTGGATTTGGAAAAAGCCCCCTGCCCCCTTCCTCTGCAAAAAGTCCACCCCTCAGCCCAGCTCCACATCCAGCGCTTGGCAGGGCAGGTGCCCTTCTAAGGGCCAAACTACAAGTGACGCCTGACACAGGTTGGACACTTGTCAGCTTCCCTCAAGTAAATGTAGGCCGCCTGGAGGAATGTTGGACAAGTGAGTTGAAAAGCCTGTTGGACAGCAGTCGGAGGGCCAAGCTGCAAGACCAGGACGCCTACATTTCCCAGCCTCCTCCTTCCAGGCTTGGGGGGGGGGTCTCTTCCTTCTGACAAGCCCTTGTGATCGCCCTCAGCCATTATTTCTTACTTAATCAGCTCAACTACCCCCCCCTTGCATTTTTACTACTTCCTTGACTTTGCAGCAGGAATAAAAGTCCAGATTCTTAAAAGAAAATTTTGCAGGAGAAGATCAGCCAGGGATGCATGTTGCCCATTAAAGCCCCCCCCCTTCCCACTCCGTCCGTTCAGCTCCTTGTAGAAAGACACCGCAAGGGTTAAAGGCAGCGACTCTGCATACCTAGAGAGGATGGGGGGGGGGGTTTGGAGGAGTGGGGGGGTCACTTCCTGCCAAAATACCCCCCTCAAACTGGGAAGGTGGCCTTGATGCATGTATCAGCCTCACCTCCACCCAATTCCCTGGTTTGGATGAGCCCCTGATCTCAGCCTCCCCTTCTGCTCTTGCTCACCTGGACAAAGAAGGAGGCGGAAGATCCAGGGGGTCCTGGCCGCTGAGCCCCGAGATGGAGAGCCGGGCCGGGGAGTCCCAGCCAGAGACCGGCGCCCAGGCAGAAGGCTTCCTCCAGAGCCAGGCGGGGGACGTGAAGCGGGAAGAGCAGGTGAGCGACTCCACCTGGGACCCCCAGAGATGCGGGGGAGGCTGTCCGCATGGCCCCCTCCCCAGGACTTTGCAGGAAAGCATCCAAGGAAGAGCCCACTCGGCCCCCTTTCCCAGGCATTCCCCGGCCCCCTTCCTTTCCTGACCCCTTTCCCTCTCCCTTCTCTGCTGTTTCAGGGACCATTGGATGGAGCAGAGAACGTGGTGGCAGTGCCTACGCAGAGATTAATATTTGGGCAGGTCACGCAGAAGGGAATGGGAAGCGCCCCTTTGCTGGGTGAGGAAGATGTATTTAATCAGGGGCTCCTTTCGGCCTAGTTTCCTTCTCCCGAGTAATCCTGAAATCTGAGGACTACTCGTCCATCCCTTTTCAGTCTGCAGAGAGGGGACGCTTGTTTGCCCTGAGCTCCTCTTGCAATGCAATAAGGTGCAGCAGCCAGGCCAGGCCAGCCCTTGGGATTCCAGCCAGGAGGCGGCAGGAGAGAGAGGCCTTTCTTAAAAGGAGCAGGTTGTGAAACGTGTGTGAAGAATAATTTATTCCTTTTAGTTTTTCCTTCCCAACAGTTCTCTCATGGAGCTCTTTCTCCCCGTGAGAACCCACTGAATGGCCCCTGTAGGCTGTCTCCAGATAATATCTATTTTATTTATTTATTAGAATAATTGTATGCTCGATGTATTGTCGAAGGCTTTCACGGCCGGAGAACGATGGTTGTTGGGGGTTTTCCGGGCTGTGGGGTTTTCCGGGCTGGGGGTTTTCCGGGCTGGGGGTTTTCCGGGCTGGGGGTTTTCCGGGCTTTTCCACACTGTGACACTGAGAGATCTCTGTCTTTTGGTGCTACACCTCTGAAGATGCCAGCCACAGCTGCTGGCGAAACGTCAGGAACTACAATGCCAAGACCACGGCAATACAGCCCGGAAAACCCCCAACAACCATCAATTGTATGCTCCTTTCCATCCAAATATGGTCCCCAAGGTGACACAGAACAAACATTAGAGCATTTAAAACATTAAAATTGTCTTTATAATGCATTTATAAATATTCAAAAATGAAATGAAAACATACAGACACAATAACAGCCGTTGTTGGCCCTGGACTGCCTTGAGGAAGGAGCAGGGCCTTGGAGGTGGTGGCTCCAAGATGATGCCACTGTCTTCCCTGGAAACCTAGAAAAGTTCGTTCCCTTTCTGCTTTTCACAAGGCGGTTGTGGCATCTCTTTTGGAGACTAGTTGGGGCTCTCCTCTTTTATTTGTTAAGTTAACTTGGTCTTGAGGCCTTCTCTTTTGTGATTCTCATTTCGGGAATGATTTTAATTACTGCAGATCATCTAGTTTTACCTGGAAATAGAAGCTGTATAAAGAAGGGGCTGATCTGATCTCCCAGGGAGGGGGTTCCACAGAGCAGGGAGAGCTATAAGAAGAGAAGGCACATCTTCTCCGGACACAATGAGATCTGTCCCCTCTACATGTCTTTACTGACCTAGGGCATACATGTAGGAGAAAGAGACCTCTGAGGCATAGAAGGCCCAGGGTTTACAGGGCTTTAACAATGAGGGCTAAATACCTTTCCCCCCGCCCTTCCTTTGTCTCCATGGCAGGCCCTGGAAGGATGTTGGGTGGATATTCTGGGCCTTCCCTTCAGTGTGATGGAGCACACACACCCTCTGTGCCACCAAATCAGGTAGGGGAGGAACCAGTGCGGAGAAGGGATGGGAGACCCCAGGGGCCTCGTCCTCTTCACATCCCTTGTGTATGAAGGATTCTCTTTCCTTCATTTTTATCAAAACTACTGAAAAGAAGGACTGTGAGAGTCACAGGAAAAAAGTTTCTTTGGTTCCTCTCAGAGAACTCCTGGCTTGTTGTCTTTATGGATCCTTGCTGACGAGAAAATATTTCCTCCATCTTTCAGGTTCTGGTGACCTTTGAGGATGTGTCTGTGGATTTCTCGGAGGAGGAGTGGGCGCTGCTGGATCCGGGCCAAAGGGCTCTGCACAGGGAAGTCACGGAGGAGAATTACGGGAACCTGGCCTCTCTCGGTACGGCTCTCCCTTTCTGTTTGTTAGTCGAATTGCTCCTGTTATCTGTCTGTCGCTGGATGCTAGGGAAGTCAGCAAGCATGTAAAATAGAAGACTTACTGTTCTCTATTTATTGTAAAATCGATTTTTTCATTATTTGATGGGAAGCCCTAATGAGAATGCTAAAATCTGTTTAGAACTGTTCAACATTGGCGGGATGTGTCCAAACATGCAATTCCTCCGCTGGAATGAGATTTCTGCTTGCAGACGAGAGTGCGGCGATTTCCGCCGGTTCCAGCGGTTCCCACAGCACAGTTCAGCTTTGCCTCTGTGCTTGTTCTGAAGAACAAAACGTGGTGGCCTGTGGCAGGAAGGGGAAGTGGGAGGGTCCTGCTCTATGAAGTCCACAGATGGTTCCCTGATGGGATGGGGTGATGCTGTGCCTACCGGCTGGTTTGCAAGACCTGGACATTTTTTGTGGCTGTATGTGCCAGTGCAGCTGTAGCATAGTGGTTAATTGGTTGGGGTACAAATCAATACTCTGCTAGTTTGACTCCCACTACAGCCATGAACTCTGCACGTGGCCTTGGGTAAGCCACTCCTCTTGACCCCAGTTTCTCCGCTGTATTGTGGGAATAATAACAACATTGACTTTGTTCACTGTGTTGAGAGGGACACTAATGTGCCTAGAAAAATGGTATATAAGTGCAGTTATTACATAAACATAGTTATTAAATCGTTTGTGTATTTTTACTCTTCCAAATAAGGGTTTGTGTTTCCTAAACCTGACTGTGCCTTCTGGCCAGAAGAAGAGGAAGATCTATTCGGACACGTCTCGAAGGAGGGAAACAGCTTGGCAGGTAGCTACTGAGTTGTGTAGTGGGAAATTTTCACTCTCTTTTTCTTAGTTGGAAATACGTGACATTACAAGCAATAACTGATGTTCCTGATGAGTCCCCCTGGCAGTCTTCAACCCTATATCTAACTTCCAAGTGGCCGTAATGTGCAGATAATTAAATTTCCAAGTCAGTGCTACTTGGGAACAAAACAGATGTTAGCAGAAAAATCTGAATATCAACAAAAATATATTGACGGTTTAAAAACAAACAAACAAAAGAAAAGGATGTTGTTTTCCCATGCAAAACTTACTTCATCACTCATCACATCAATCTGAGTTTTAAAATTTGTACTCCTTGCCCTTTGTTTGCCTGTACAGCTGCCTTTCGCCTTTGGTAACTAATTCTGTGGCTATTTTTATTGTGATGATTTCATGCTGCCGATGGGTTTTTGGGTTAATGTTTAGAGTGGGGTGGTTTATTCTTTTAATGAACATTTGCATTTTTATCTCGCAGACACCCCCCAGCAAATTTGTTTACAGGTGCAGTATTAAAAAAATGTTTTCTATTTTTTTAAAAAAGCTCTTTTCCCTTTCTGAGGCTATCCAGGACTGCTTCGAATCCCAGCAATAATTTTTTCATTCCAAAGCAGGACTCGTGGTTACCTCCGCTGACCTCCCCTCCTGCCTCGAAGAAGGAGAAGACCCCTTCGTGCAGGACTCTCAGCAAGGAGCGAGAGCAGCAGGTGATGGTGAGTACCTTCTTTCTTTTGGATCAGGTGATGAATTCTCCTTGTAGATGTGACTCACTTTTTCTCATTGCAGAGTCTTTGCTCAGCACACGTAATGAAATTTGTGCTCTGGAGCCAGGCAGCATGTGTAAACAGGGGTCAGCTTTTTTATTCCCATTGCTAGAGAGATTCCCCACTCCGAACCCTGATCATTATGGGCTGCAAATGCTAACAGGAATCATGGCGGAAGGAGCTGCTTTGGGTCTGGCCAGAGTCTTTGGCCACCAGGCTGGGAGTGAGTGAGCCCTGGCTCCAAAGACCTCTGAAGACCCCTGAGAAGCAAGTAGGAGCAGGAGAGGATGAGGAGATGGCATCAGCTGTGTGGGGGGGAATAAAACGGGGTGACGGGCCGGTCAAAAGAAGGAGAAAGGCAAAGTGGGGGCAGAAGGAGGAGAGAAGGAAGTAGGAACAGAGGAAGCAGACAGCCTGAAGGCTGAAGTGGGCTGAAGGTGGGTAAATGGGGGAAGCAATAGGATTCTCGCCTTCCCCAAAACATTATTAGTTAGTAAATCCAACCTTGGAGAACCCAGAATGGGGGGAAATGCCTGGGGCTTGGAGAGGACTTCAGGGGCAGCTCCAGACCTCTACGTCCTACTGTTAAAGAATGCATCCCCTCCTTGTCTTCCTTCTCGCTGTCCCTGCCCAAGAGGTGGAGGGGAATCCACGTGTGGGAGGGAGGGCTTGCCCCACTTGTCAGAAATAACTTCCGACTGGGGCTGGTACCAAGGAGGAGATAGTGAGAGATATCTAAGAGAGAGAGAAATAGTATGCCTTTGAAAACAAAGCCATTCACAAACTTTCATTCAGCATTCTCAAGGTGTCTGGCCAGGACTGGAAAGAAGAAGTCTACTAGGGAAGATTTCTGCTATGCTCTCGTTGAGGCCCTTTTCTCACTGCATCTAATACCCCTATAGGCTGTCCCTGGGGCACCATTGACCAAGTGGCTGCTTCCAGTTGCATGCCAACCCTGGCATATGTACCTTGGATATTTGGCTGTACGGATACCTGGCCACAGTTCTTTTCATATCCATACTTTCTGGCTAGATGTGTGATTTGCTACATGCCCCCATATGGAACATACTATACCTTTCCTCTTTCTAGCTGTGGTTTTAGTAACTGATAGGGGCGGTGTGTGTTTGGGTGTGTGTGCGTGTTCCCTCTCTCCCCAGCACGTTAAAAGTCTGAAGTTTCTACTTTGTGTGGATTGAGCAGCCAGGTGCATAGGTGAAATACTTTTGACCACAGTCTGAGATCCTTTAAAAGGAAAAGATCTTTATTCCCTAATATACACTCTCCGTTCCAAGGTTGCCAACTGTGGGTTGGGAGATTCTGGAGATTTGAGGGTGGAGCCTGGAGAGGGCAGAGTTTGGGGAGGGGAGAGATGCTGACAGGGTATAATGCCATAGAGCCCACCCTCCAAAGCAGCCATTTTTTACAGAGGACTTGATCTCTGTAGCCTGGAGATTACTTGTATCTCTGGAAAGGCTCCAGACCCCACCTGGAGGATGGCAACCCTACTCAATTCACTACTCAATTCAACCCTACTCAATTCACTAGAGCATTAAGCTTTGAAATGTTATATACAAAGTGCCACATGGTATTACAGAATTGATCAAAGAAAATTAAACATATGGGGCTAAGTTGTACCCTCACAGGTGTTACTTTGACATTCCCTTCTCTGGACGTAAGCCTGAAGGAACTTTTGAGAATAGAGGCTGTTTAATGGAATGATTTATCCTGATTTATATCTCAGATTCTGGTTCTGCTCAGAAACTTCAAATAAGACCTTTTTAGAGAACCTGCTTCTTCGTACAATTTATTTTGTCTAAGTTTTCCTTGTTTAACCCTTTCCTTCAAGAGGCACAGAGACTTCCTTTAGAGTTCACTGTTTATACTTTCTTGAAATAAACTCTACTCTTCTTAATTAAGCAAGATACTAAAATATGAAGGCTTATTAAAATGAAACCAATAATTGATGAAGATAGGCTTGCAATAAAAATAAATATCTTAACATTTCTCAATGAAGCTAAGAATGATTTAAAATCAGATCATACTGAAGTCTACTATGAAGTGCATTGGAGTCTCAAAACACACAAATGCATGCATCTCTCACCGAAATCTTCTTCAAGAGATTTCCTCCATCAGAATCCTAGCTTCTTACCTGGGTGACATCTTTTATGATAATTGGCATCTGGTATCTATAGACATATCTCTTAAGTTCCTCCACATGTGACAGTAATATAAAAATATGATTGGTCTTCGATTGAGCTGATTCTTCAGATTTTCCATCATGTGACATGTTACCAAAGCCAAGTGTAACTCATTAAAGTTTGTTAAAAAGTTAAGAAGAGCAGATTATTAGTGGTCCATTCTAGCAATTAAAGAATCATTAATCTGCTACTGTCCAACTGCCTTTATTTAGTTGTCAACTTATAAAAGGAACAGCTGTGTTTATTACACAGCCTGCTAACAAACGACATTGAAGTCCATCCAAAATTCACTAGAATCCACATGTATAACTGAGTATGTTGTGATTTAATCCATATTCCCACTACAGCTGGTATAGGACAACTTCATTTACTTTTCCCACCCCTTGGCTTCGATGCAGCTGACAGGGTCTTCAGGCCTTATAACCCTTCCTGCTCCAGGTGGGAGGGTTGGGCTTCTTTGATCTTTTACTCCCTCTTGCCGCTGGGATTCTGCAATATGGTGTCCTGGATTGGTTTTCATGAAATTCAAAAGGTACACAAGGAGCAAGTTTTACATAATACACAGTATTCTGTTCTGGTCACCCCTGTTTGTAGCTGAATTGTTGGAGGGGGACCTGGAATAACTAAACAGACTGCATCATCTCAGAAAGGGAGGTAATAATAATGAGAGGAATGGACTATATTTAAGCTGCCCTGGAATTTTCTGTACCTCTAGGGTCATGTGTGGCTTTTTTAAAAAAGTCGTGCTTATGATAAGATCCTAGAGGGGTACATGGAATGCTAGAATTAGCCTCATGCGAAGCGAATGGAAAGAAGAGCTCTCAATGGAACTAAAGGGCTTCTGAAAGGTGCTTTACAGAGAAGGAAATGAGAGAGGCGATCAGTTGCCATTAATACAAAAGCATCCAATGTGCAGATTTAGGCCTGTGTATTTAAACAACTTGAATAGCCCAAGTAAGCCTGATCTCATCAGATTTTGGAAGCCAAGCAGGGTCGGCCTTGGTTAGCAATTGGATGGGAGACCTCCAATAAAGACCAGGGTTGCAGAGGCAGGCAATGGCAAACCGCCTCTGTTAGTCTCTTGACATGAAAACCCCACCAGCGGTCGCCATAAGACAACTCTCTTGAAAGCACTCTCCACCCACTTAAACAATGGCACAAGTGCTCTTGTGTGTATTCTTGTGAAGTCACTTACAGCATCCAGTATTTGTGTTGCAAAACCTTTTGAGATTACTAATCAACATTACTAGTCAATTATTAATGATATTAGGGGTGCATATATTCAGACATGCAAATGGAATTTCTTATATGTTATCTTCTTTGATCTCTTACTCTGAATTTTTGACAGTTTGGCTCTTTAATTTAAAATGAGAGCCAATTTAGTGTAGTGGTTAAGAGTGGCAGGTCTCTAATCTGGAGAACCGGATTTGATTTCCCACTCCTCTGCTTGAAGCCAGCTGGGTGGCCTTGGGTCGGTCACAGCTCTCTGGAGCTCTCTCAGCCCCACCCATCTCACAGGGTGAGTTTTGGGATAATAATAACACACTTTGTAAACCTCTATAAGAGTGACATATTGTCCTGAAGGGCAGTCTATAAGTCAAATGTTATTTTAAAAGGTTGGGGACTCCCTATTTCTTTTTTCTTTTTTAAAAAAATTATTTAATCAGTTGCCATATGTAACTACAACAAGTAAACAATAACCATTTGTACATTAACAGTCAGCTTTCAGATTAAACAACAACTATTAGTTATGCCAAATAATCATATGGAGAATTGTATAAGTGATTAGACATTAGGTCAACAAAAAAGAGAATTATACTCTCTTAGTATCCAAACCACTCATAGAACGAGGCATGTATCTGACTATCTGTCGATGAATGTTTTTTCTCTATATATTCCAGTACGGGCTGCCAAGTTTTGAGAAAGGTGGAGTCATAATTAGTGTTTCCTGTCATTTTTATTTGGTCTGCAATCTTTTCCATTATTAAATAGTTCCAGATTTTCAAATACCAAGTTGTGATCTGTGGGACTTTTTTGTCTCTCCAGCAGGCAGCAATAGTTGTTTTAGCCGCTGTCAAAAGTATGGTTATCAAATTTTTCTGAGGTGTTGGCATATTTAAATCATGCCCCAAATTTAGCAAAATTGCTTCTGGTGTTAATGGTACTGAAATGTCTGTCATTTCTAACAACAACAACAACATTCGATTTATATTCCGCCCTTCAGGACAACTTAATGCCCATTCAGAGTGGTTAACATTATTATCCCCACAACAAAACACCCTGTGAGGTGGGTGGGGCTGAGAGAGCTCCAGACAGCCATGTCTAGTCCAAGGTCACCCAGCTGGCTTCAAGTGGAGGAGTGGGGAATTAAACCCGGCTCTCCAGATTAGAGTCCCATGCTCTTAACCACTACACCAAACTGTGGGTGTAATATAATGTGGGTAACTTCTCTCCAGAATTTCTGAATTGCTTCAGAGCTCCACCAGCAGTGGTAGAAAGTTCCTCTCATCTCACACCCCTTCCAGCATAGAGAGGGGAGTTCTGGGTTGATGTGATTCAGTTTGGGCGGCATAACATACCACCTTGTTAAAATTTTAACCATCCGTAATTTCATATTAATGATTCTGGAATTTAGAGTGTGTAAGAATGCCAAATCTCCGCCCACTGGTCTTCACTTAATTCCTTTTGACAATCTCTATGCCATGCTTTTTGGTACACTAACGATTTCGAGTTTGTGGCTGAATTTAGGATGTTATAAAACTTGGCAATCAGTCCTTTTGAACTACCTGTGTTTAGATCTATTAAGTTCTCAAATTTTGTACTGGGTTTTGTTATTGAACCTTTAATTTCTGGTCTTTCTATTAGATGTCTCACCTGAAAGTATTCAAACCATGGTATGTTAATGTTTGCTTTACTTCTAAGGGAGCATTCTCACTACAAAAGTTGTTACTTAGAACATCAGTAAATTTTGTTAAAGTTCCTAATTTCCAGTTGGGAAATAAATTAATCTCTTTTGCTGGTAGGAACCAGGATTGGTTCAGAAAGGTAGAGCGTTTGGAATGGAGACTCCTACTTCTTTGCAATGCTGGGCATTAATGACCCTGTAAATACTTACCTACTTCCCTTACACCTAATATTGTTTTCTTGGACTAGAAGTTGCCCTTGCAGTTCCCAGGAACAATCTACCAAAAATGGGCCTTTAGGATGGAGGATGAATGGAGTACATTCATTAATTTCTGTCTCTATTTCTTCCTAATTGGATTTATCTCCTTATTTCTTCAGGTGATAGGAGGGAGCAAAAGAAAGAACAACAGCACAGAAAGAAAATCAAAGTAACGCAGAAGCAGCAGAAGAAATTTGCTTCATTGAATAGAGCGCATGTCAATGAAATTGACCTTACCAGCCATGACAAAATCCACACGGGGGAGAAACCATATAGCTGTTCTGAGTGTGGAAAGAGCTTCAGTAGAAAACAATCCCTGGGTTCCCATCAAAGGATCCACACAGGGGAGAAGCCATATAAATGTTCTGAATGTGGAAAGAGCTTCACAGTAAAGCCATCACTAGTTTCCCATCAAAGCATCCACACCGGGGAGAAACCATATAGCTGTTCTGAGTGTGGAAAGAGCTTCAGTAGGAAACAAACCCTGGGTTCCCATCAAAGGATCCACACTGGAGAGAAACCGTATAAATGTTCAGAATGTGAAAAGTGCTTCACAAACAAGTCATCACTAGTTTCCCATCAAAGAATTCACACTGGAGAGAAACCGTATAAATGTTCAGAATGTAGAAAGGCTTTCAGAAGAAGCTCATCCCTTAATTCCCATCAAAGAATCCATAATAGAGAAAAGCCATATAAATGCTCAGAGTGTGGAATGAGCTTCAGAAGCAGTGGAGGTCTTACTTCCCATCAAAGAATCCACACAGGGGAGAAACCATATACATGCTCAGAATGTGGAAAGAGCTTCACAGTCAAGTCATCATTAGTTTCCCATCAAAGAATCCACACAGGGGAGAAACCATATAGCTGTTCTGTGTGTGGAAGGAGCTTCAGACAGAAAAAAAACCTTTCTTCTCATCAAAACATCCACACAGGGGAGAAGCCATATAAATGTTCAGAATGTGGAAAGAGCTTCAGAATCAACAAATCCCTGATTTATCATCAAAGAATCCACACTGGGGAGGCACCATATACATGCTCAGAATGTGGAAAGAGCTTCACAGCCAAGTCAGAACTTGTTTCCCATCAAAGCATCCACACAGGGGAGAAACCATATAGCTGTTCCGAGTGTGGAAAGAACTTCAGACAGAAAAAAAACCTGGTTTCCCATCAAAGCATCCACACAGAGAAGAAGCCATATAAATGCTCTGAATGTGGAAAGAGCTTCAGAGTCAGCACATCCCTGGTTTACCATGAAAAAATCCACACAGGAGAGAAACCCTATAATTGCTTAGAGTGTGGAAAGGGTTTCAGGAATAACTCAACCCTTGCTTACCATCAAAGAATCCATACTGGAGAGAAACCATACAAATGCTCAGAGTGTGGAATGAGCTTCAGTAGAAGTAGAAGTCTTACTTCCCATCACAGTATCCATACAGGGGAGATGCCGTATAAATGTTCTGAATGTGGAAAGAGTTTCACAGCAAAGCTATCACTAGTTTCCCATCAAAGAATCCACACAGGGGAGAAACCATATAGCTGTTCTGAATGTGGAAAGAACTTCAGACAGAAAAAAAATCTGGTTTCCCATCAAACAACCCACACAGAGGAGAAGCCATATAAATGCTCTGAATGTGGAAAGAGATTCAGAGCTAGGAAATCCCTGGTTTACCATGAAAAAATCCACACAGGACAAAAACCATATAAATGCTCAGTGTGTGGAAAGGATTTCCGGCAGAACTCACAACTTACTTCTCATCAAAGAATCCATACCGGAGAGAAACCATATAAATGCTTTCAATGTGGAAAGAGCTTCAATACAAGTGGAATTCTTACTTCCCATCAAAGAATCCACACAGGTGACAGACCATATAAATGTTCTGTCTGTGGAAAGAGCTTCAAAGACAAGTCTGCCCTGGCTTACCATCTAACTATCCACAAAAGGGAGCTCCCATTTAAATGCTCTGAATGTGGAAAGGGCTTCAGATCCAGCACACGCCTTATTTCCCACCAAAGAATACACACAGAGGAGAAACCATTTAAACACTGAGAATGTGGAACAGCTAACATGCGCAACTCAGAGCTTGCTTTCCACCAAAGAATTCACACAGAAGAGATAACATATAAATGCTCAGAATGCGGGAAGGCTTTCATGTGTAGCTCAGATGTTGCTTTCCATCAAAGAATCCATACCGTAGAGAAACCGTATAAGTGCTTGGAATATGGAAAGCTTTAGGAGAAGTTCAGATCTTTCTAATCATTAAAAAAACAACAACTTCACAGGTGACAAACCATATACATGCTCAGAATGTGGAAAGGTTTTCACACGGAGGTCAAACTTTGTTTCCCATCTAAGAACCCATACTGGAGAGAAACCATATAAATGCTTGGAATGTGGAAGAAGCATTATGCTCAACTCATAACTAGCTTGCCATCAAAGAATCCACACAGGAGAGAAACTATATAAATCCTCAGAATGTGGAAAGAGCTTTAGAGAGAGCTCTTGTCTAGTTTTTCATTTAAAAAAATCTACACTGGGAAGAATCTCTACAATTGTTCTGAATGTGGAAAGAGCTTCATTTATGGATTAAGTCTTACTTTACATCAAAGAATCTACAAAGGAGAAAAACCATAGAAGCTCCCAGAATGTGGAAAGAGCTTCCATCAACGGTCAAGTTTTACTTCCCATCAGCTTGCCACTCTGCACCACGGGGCTCTTATCCCCTATCAGTTTATACAATTTATTGAGGCCAAGGTGCAAAGAGCATCTGAGAATGGCAGGAATGTTTAACTTCACAGAAGCTGATGAGATGAGAAACTTGTAGTCATTAATTTTGCATAGACTTTGTTAAGATAAAAAATAAGAATGAGCTGGGCAATGAGGTGATTTATGCTCACCCGTGCAGTTTGATGGATCCAATTGGATTCCAGAATGCCCTGTGGGATCCGATGCCCCCTGGCAGCTCGTTGGATGAGCTGGTAGAGGATGGGCATCCTCGTCTCTCTGAAGCCATCAGTGAGATCACTCCCCATCATCCTCTCTGCTCCCGAACCAAAGTGGCCCCGTATCTATATATACAATTTATTGAGGGACATGTGCAAAGGGCGTCTGAGAATGTCTAACTGCACAGAAGCTGAAGATAGGATTCAAGGATACATGTATTGGTGGAGGGCCAAAAGAGATTCAAATGTATAAGAAACCTGTAAACACTAATTTTCCACAGATTTTGTCAAGATAAAATATAGGAAGAATGAACTATTTTATATACTTTAAGAAGTTGTTTCAAACATAGATAACCATATCTGTTTTTGAAGTTTGCCACTTTGGGGTCAGGAAGGAATTTTCTTCCAGGCCAGGTTTTGGAGGTTTTTGCCCTCCTCTGGGCATAGAGCTGACTCCTCTGTGCCCCAACCGTGCACAAGTGAAGGCAGGGCAGGCACAATGGGTGGGCCGGGCATTGCCAGCTCCTCTGCCCCCAAATCACAGCCAGGGGAAGGCAGGGCAGGGTGGGCTTTGCATTGCTGCCACCTCAACTCCCCAGTTGCAGCTGGGGAAGGGCCAGGTGGGCAGGACTGGCATTGCTGCCCTGATAGTGGTCAGGCAAGCAAGGAGGGGGGCTGGGCATTGCCATCTCCTCCACGCCCTGATTGCAGTCAGGGGAGGGCAGGGCAGATGAGCCAGGCATTGCCGCCTCCTCCGCACACCAATCATGGCCAGAGGAGGGCAGAGCAGGCAGGCCTGGCATTGCCACCTCCTCCATGTCCAGATCACAGCCAGGGGAGGGCAACATGGTTGGAGTGGACATTGCTACCTCCTCCGCACCCTGATCATAGGGGAGGGCAGGGTGGGAGAACCAGGCATTTATTCCTCCTCCATGCCCAGATCGCAGCCGGAGGAAGGCAGGGTAGGCAGGCCGGGCATTAGTGCCTCCTCCATGCCCCAACTGAGGGCAGGGCAGGGTGGGCGGGCCAGGCATTGCCGCCTGCTCTGTGCTCAGGTCATGGCCAGGAGAGTTCAGAGCGGTCAGGATGGGTGGGCAAGGCATTGCCTCCTCCTCCAAGCCCTGATCACGGCAGCGGGAGGGGAGAGCAGGCAGGCTGGGCATTGCCACCTCCTCTGTGCCCCAATCATGGCCAGGGGAGGGAAGGGTGGGCAGTCTGGGTATTGCCTCCTCCTCCACACCCCGATTGCATTTGGGGGAGGGTGGGTCAGGCATTGCTGCCTATTCTGCATCTGGATTGCGGCTGGGGTGGGGGCAGCACAGGCGCGCCGGGCCTTCTCGCTGCCTGCACAAGATTAAAAGGTGAGTCGTCATCAGTATGGCTCACCTTTTATATTGTAGTAGATGTTCTAATCAGTTAGTCAAGAATGTGAGCCTTTTGAAGCAAGGCAATGAGTTATTGTTAGGAGATGGTTCTGAAACCCTCTGCTTCTTCCTAGTTGTCCTGACTTGTTTATCTTTAGGTACTTCTTTGGACCCGTGTAATTACTGTCCTTTAATGATCGATGTAGTTAATAACAATTTCCTCTGGATTGGGCTGATATTGACTGCTAAATAATCATTTTTTAATAATAAAAGCTTGGAATGGAAGCAAAGATTCTATCATAGTATTACATGTCTACAATACTCGGTAATGACTTCTTGCCAGGAGTTGAATGATTTGATAAAGGAAACTTTTAGGTGGGTAGCCACGTTGCTGTGCAGTAGAACAGCAGGATTTGAGTCCAGTGGCACCTTAAAGACCAACCAGACTTTCAGGGTATAAGCTTTCGAGAGACAGATATCTGAAGAAGGGAGCTCTGACTCTCAAAATTTTACGCCTTGAAAATCTTGTTGGTTTCTAAGGTGCCGCTGGCCTGAAATCCTGTAGATACAGGAAAGCTAACAAGACACTTAGGGCTTCTTAAGCGCACGCCTATATCTGAATCAGGCCTTGGCTGGAGCCTTCAACAACAAATGGCTGTCTAGCTTTTTGAGATGCCTTCTCAGCTGGCTTCTTTCAGGAAAACAAGCCACTCAGGCGTTGGGGGAAATTCAAGGGCAGCTGGGGGCAGGCAAATTTTCTGGAAGTAAACTGGCCCGGCTTAAAATTAGAACCTTGGAGAAGATGACATCCATGTCGGATTTCCATGTTTTCCGGTAACGGGACTGTCCGTGTAAAGAATTTGTGCTGTTTCACCATTTCTTTGGGAGGTTCCCCCAAACAGCAAGTTCGAGAAAATCCAAAACTCCCCAAAGGGAAGGAAAATGGATTTTACTCCCAAACCAGTAACATCCTACCCAGCAATAAGCAATTAACAGTAAAAATGTCCCCCCAAAGCTCAGACCAGAAACGATAATGAAGATTTTTCTCAGTGTAAATCCGTAGTGAGCCCTGCAGGCTATACTACTGTGTACTGTCTACTGCTGCAAACATGCTCCTACTGGGCGGTTTCTGCATCGTTTAACATGTCATGTTTAACAGCGTACCCTTTTTTTCAGCTTGGTTTTCTACTCTGAATCAGAGATCTGCCTGTTTTTTTTTCAAATTTCTGTACTCTGCACCCTATTATGGGCTCTTAATAATGGGAAAGAAGGAAGGAAGGTTTTGGTACTTGGAAGAGAAAAACCTTCTGTCCACCATAGTGGAGCAGCCATATCCAGGGCGCATTTTTACAGAAGCATCCTTAAAACACAGTGATGAACAACTTGGATATGTGTATCTAACCGAGGCAGTGTGGTGTAGTTGTTAGAGTGTCAGCGTGGAATCTGGGGCAGCCAAGTTCAGTCCCCCACTCTGCCATGGCAGTTCTCTGGGTGACCTTAGGCCTGTCACATTTTTTCCAGTCTAGTCAACCTCACAGGGTTATTGTGAGGATAAAATGGAGGAGACAGTTGTAAGCCACTTTGTCCCCATTGGGGAGAAAGGCAGGGTATAAATCAGGGTATAAATTGTAAATGGCCTCCCTCCCCTGCACATAGACACACACAAACGACTCATAATCTGGAAGGAGGCCTGAACACATACCAAGCAGCACTTCCGAGCAGGACTGGGAAGTCAGAGCCTGTGGCTCAGAGTCAGAGCATCTGCTTGGCATGCAGAAGGCCTCAGGTTCAATCCCCGGCATCTCCAGGTAAAAAGATCAGGTGATGGGAAAGGCCTCTACCTGAGACCCTGGAGAGCAGCTTCCAGTCTGAGCAGACAAGATTGATCCTGATGGATCCAGAGTCTGATTAAGTAGAAGGCAGAGCCATATACTCAAGACTGGGGTCCCACTCAGCTATGAGTCACCCAGGATCTATGCAGTGTGCTATGCAACGTTTCCTCACCTGTCCTGAGACAGATGACTGCATCTCAGGAAGGTTTTCTTGTCTGACCTTGACCATTTCAAGGCAGGCAACTCGTGATATGTGACAGAGAAGCTGGCTCCCTCTCAGACTCAACTTCAGTGGACCTTGGACTATACACGATCACCATCAAATAACAAGCAGTTCATTTACAGAAACTGAGCAGTCGATATTGCAAGATTCAAGTCCAGTAGCCCCTTCATATTGCTTAGTCAATAGACCAACATCTCAACCTTCTCTTCCTGCCAGAAGACCTATGGACCTCGCAGCCTTCCAAGGGGAAAATCAGAATAACAATAACATTTGAATTATATACTGCCCTTCAGGACAACTTAACGCCCACTCGGGTTTACAAAGTGTGTTATTGTATTGTTGAAGGCTTTCACGGCCGGAGAACGATGGTTGTTGTGGGTTTTCCGGGCTGTATTGCCGTGGTCTTGGCATTGTAGTTCCTGACGTCAAGCACCAATCCATATGCAAAAGAACCTCCTCAGGATACAGTGAAGCCTCCCGCCATTAGCATTCCACACCCTGGGAAACTCTTACAGGATGACTCAGCTCAACCCCACCCCTCCTGAGTAGATATAAATGACCTGCCAACATCTTTTCCACACTGTGACACTGAGAGATCTCTGTCTTTTGGTGCTACACCTCTGAAGATGCCAGCCACAGCGGCTGGCGAAATGTCAGGAACTACAATGCCAAGACCACGGCGATACAGCCCGGAAAACCCACAACAACCATGTGTTATTATTCTCACAGCAATCACCCTGTGAGGTGGGTGGGGCTGAGAGAGCTCCAAGAGAGCTGTGACTGATGCAAGGTCACTCAGCCAGCTTCTAGTGGAGGAGTGGGGAACCAAACCTGGCTCTCCAAATTAGAGTCCTGCCTTGATTAATACCACTGCCAAGCTCACCTATAATAACAATTAAGCAGTGATTAATTATGTGTTTGCTATAGGCAGTTTACAATTGCTTAGTAACTTTGAGAAACTGTGTTTAATTACACTGAGTACTGAAAGCAAGAGTTCAGAGCTTTGTCTCAGAGCGGGACCACAAGTGACGCCTGACACAGGTTGGACACTTGTCAGCTTCCCTCAAGTTTTGATGGGAAATGTCGGCACATTCTGGTCTTGAAGCTTGGCTCTCCGTCTGCTGTCCAACGGACTTTTCAACTGTCACTTGTCCAACATTCCGCCAAGCTGCCTACATTTCCCGCCAAAACTTGAGGGAAGCTGACAAGTGTCCAACCTGTGTCAGGCGTCACTTGTGGTCCCGCTCTCAGAAGATAATGGTATAACAGCATTGTTTGTTTGCCAGATACATTCATCCAGGAAGGAATTCTTAAAAGGTAACATACCCGAGACAATGGCTTCTCCTGTAGTGTCACAGGTGTGCCACTGTGATAGGAGCTGACTTTGCACTAAAAAGGTGACATGAGCCAATCATATTGTAATTAAGTACACTGCTATTGTCCTGTCATCGTTGCTATAAAAAGTGCTGCTCAAGGGAGGAGCCAGACGGAAACAGTTTTGTGGGGCTTCTAAGGCCTGGTTTCCCTCCCGCTGTTGCAACAGCGAAATAAATCTAACCCTCTTCTTACTCCTGGCCTCCAGTGTCTTACTTGGTGTGGCACTGGAGGAGACAGCCTTTTTCAGGCCTGGCACTCTTGACCATCACACCAAACTGGCTCAGCACCTGAAGCTGCAGGGCCCAGAGAGGCTGAGAAGCAGACGGCCCACAAGCTCTCCCCTGCGTCTCTCCCTGGGGAGGTTCCTTCCCTTACCGGACCAGGCTGCATAGCAGCTGTTTCAGTCCTGCCCTAAAGTGGGCCCAGTCCAGGACGTCCCTTTACCTGCAAGGGAGGGTGGGAATGCACACATTCTCCGTGCTCGCTGACGAGGCCACGCACCCCATAAAAGAAGCGCAAGGCCTAAATGTGAACTCACCACACTCCTCTCTCTTTTGCTCCCTGTTGCAGTTGTGTGTCTTCCCAACTGGCCAAAACACACACACACACACAAACCCTCTTCCACTGCAAAACGTGTATTCCTCAGCTCAGCCTGCTGCATCTAGCAGCCCTCAGGGCAGGTGCCTTTCTCAGGGCCAAGCTACAAGTGACGAATGACACTTGAACGGCAAGTGTATTTCTCCCTGTTCACTTGCCCTCCACTCAATCCACTTGCTGTTCAAGTGTCATTCGTCACTTGTAGCTTGGCCCTCAGACTCCCTCCAGTGCCTTGAAATCCCCTGATGTCAGTCCACAGGTTTTCCCTGACTGTCTCTTCCAGCAAAAGAGTTTGGAAATGGCTCTTCTATAAGCAGTCAGGCCTGTTTTTATAGCCTGGGTTTTTGCGCAGGGATGAGGTTTTAAGTGCTGGGTGTGAATTAACGTTGCTTAAGCCCTTCTGGTCGCCCTCTGCCCATTTGTCTTCCTTACCCCCCCCCCCTTTTGCATTTTCACCTCCTTAACTTTGAAGCAGGAATAAAAGTCCAGCTTTTTAAAAGAAAATTTTGCAAGGGGGGGGGGGAGGCAGGGATGCGCATCGCCCATTGAAGCCCACCTTCCCCCTCCGTCCTCTCAACTCATTGCAGAAAGGCCCCCTAAGGGTTAAAGGCAGCGAGTCTGCCTGGCTGGAGAGAATGGCGGGGGAGGAATGGAGGAGTGGGGGGGTCACTTCCGGCCAAAGCTTCCCCCAACTGTGGAAAGGCGGCCTTGCTGCAGGGATAAGCCTGAAAATCCCCCAATCCCTCAGCGCCGGTGAGCTGGAAATGCAGGGAGGGGGTTGGGGGCGGGGAATGGGAGCAAGGGGTGGGGGGAGGTGGGGCTGAGATGCATCCGAAGGTGGGGCTGGATCCAAAAGCAACCCCAGGGGGTGGATGGACGCGTGTGTGCCGCTCCCTACGTGCGGATTCAGCCCCCCCTTCTTTGCTCTCGCCCAGCCCTTCGCCGCCAGCTCTGAGCCCCCCCCCTTCTGCTCTAGCTCACCTGGGCGAAGAAAGAGGCGGAAGATCCAGGGGGTCCCGGCCGCTGAGCCCCGAGATGGAGAGATGGGCCGGGGAGTCCCAGCCAGAGACCGGCGCCCGGGCAGAAGAGCAGGAAGAGCAGGTGAGGGACTCCTCCTGGGACCCCCAGAGATGTGGGGAGGGCTGTCCGCATGGCCCCCTCCCCAGGACTTTGCAGGAAACCGTCCAAGGAAGAGGCCACTTGGCCCTCTTTCCCAGGCATTCCCTGCCCCCCTTCACTTCCTGACCCCTTTCCTTCTCCCTTCTGTTTCAGGACCCTTTGGAAGAAGCTAAAGAGGCTCCAGCAGTGCCATGGCAGAGATTCCTCTTTGGGGAGGTCAAGCAGGAGGGCGATGGAGGGGCCCCTTCGCTGGGTAAGGAGGAGGTTGTGTTTAATCAGGGGCTTCTTTCAGCCTACTTTCTTTCTCCTGAGTAGTCCTGATAGGTGAGGACTACTTGTATCTCCTTCTTCTGTCTGAAGAGAGAGGATGCTTGTTTGCCTGGTGGCATGAGAGAGGGGCCTTTCATAAAAGGCGCAGATTGTGAAACATGTACGATGAAGAATAGTTTATTTCTTTTAGTTCTTCCTTCCCAACAGTTCTCTCATTGAGCACTTTGTCTCCTTGACAGCCCCAGCACACACATGTATTTTGAACAATCCTGGCAGGCTGGCTCCAGATATTTATTTTATTTATTAAAATAATTATATGCTGCTTTCCACCCGAATATGGTCCCCAAGGCAGCCTACAACATTAAAATCGTCTTTTAAATGTATTTATAAATACACCTTGGATGGGGGGGGGGGGGTTGTCTCATCTCTGCTGGAGACCAGTTGAGGTTCTGATCTTTTATTAGTTAAGTTGATACGTTCTGTTGTGATCTTGGTCTTGAGGCCTTCCGTTTTGTGATTCTCACTGCTGGATTTATTTTAATTACTCTGGATCATCTGTTTTCTCCTGGGAAGGGAAGCCACATAGAGAAGGGGCTCCCTAAAAACAGCGAGATCTATCCCCTCTTTTGACCAAGGACATACATGCAAGAGAAAGTGACCTCTGGGACATGGAAGGCCCAGATTAAAGAAGGCTTTAACGATGAGAGTTAAGCATCTTTCCCCTTCCTTTGTCTCCCTCGCAGGCCCTGGAAGGATGTCGGGTGGATATTTTGGGCTTTCCCTTCAGTGTGATGGAGCAGACACACCCTCTGTGCAGCCAGATCAGGTAGGGAAGGAAGCAGTGGGGAGAAAGGATGGGAGACCCCAGGGGCCTCGTCCTCTTCACATCCCCTCTGTCTGAAGGAATCTTTCCTCTTTGTTTCTCTCAAACCTGCTGACAGGGAAGGCTGTAAGTGCCACAAGAAAAAAAAAGTTTCTTTGGTTCCTCTCAGAGAACTCCTGGCTCATTGTCTTTATGGATCTTTGCTGAAGAGAAAATATTTCCTCCTTCTTTCAGGTTCTGGTGACCTTTGAGGATGTGTCTGTGGATTTCTCAGAGGAGGAGTGGGCGCTGCTGGATCCGGGCCAAAGGGCTCTGCACAGGGAAGTCATGGAGGAGAATTATGTGAACCTGGCCTATCTCAGTAAATCTCTCCTTTTCTGTTTGTTAGTCAGTTTGCTCCTGTTATCTCTCAGTCACTGGGTGCCAGGGAAGTCAGCAAGCATGTAAAATAGAAAATCTGGCTTTCTGTACTGTTCTCTCTTTATTGTAAAATCTGTTTTTTCATTCTTTGATGGGACGCCCTAATAAGAATACTAAAATCAGTTTAGAAATGTTCCACAATGGTGGGACGTTTCCAAACATGCAGTTCCCCTGCCAGAATGAGGTTTCTGCTTGCTGACCGGGGTCTGGTAATTCCCACCAGTTCCCACAGCACAGCTCAGCCTTGCCTCTGTGCTTGTTCTGAAGAACAAAACGTGGTGGCCTGTGCCAGGCATGGGAAGTGGGAGGGTCCTGCTCTATGAAGTCCACAGATTGTTCCTTGATGGGATGAAGTGATGCTGTGCCTACTGGCTGGTTTGCAAGAGTTGAAAATTGGTTGTGGCTGCATGTGCCAGAGCTGCTGTAGCATAATAATGACACACTTTGTAAACTGCTCTGAGTGGGTATTAAGTTGTCCTGAAGGGCGGTATATAAGTCGAATGTTATTCGAACATTATTATAGAGGTGAAGCGGTTGGGTCGTGAATCAGCCCTCTGCTAGTTCAACTCCCCCTATTGCCATGAGCTCAGCAGTTACCTTGGGTAAGCCACTCCTCCCCCAGCTTCTCAGCTGTATTACGGGGGTGATAATAACACTGTTCACTGTGCCGAGAGGGGCACTAATCTGTCTAGAAGAATGGTCTATGAGTGCAGTCATTACATAAGCACGATTATTAAATTGTTCATGTGTTTTTACTCTTCCAAATAAGGGTTTGTGTTTCCTAAACCTGACTGTGCCTTCTGGCTGGAAGAAGAGGAAGATCCATTCAGACAAGTTTCCAAGGAGGGAAACAGCTTGGCAGGTAACTACTGAGTTGTGTGATGCGAAATTTTCTCTCTCTTTTGCCTGGTTGGAAATACCTGACATTACAAGCAATAACTGATGTTCCTGATGAGGCTATGAGTTCCCCTGGCAGCCTTCAATCCTATATCTGACTCCCAAGTGGCCATAATGTGCAGATTCTTAAATCAGCAAGTTGGGGCCACTGGGGAACAAAACAGATATTAGCAGAAAAATCTGAATACCAACAAAAATGTATTGACGGTTTTTAAAAAAACACAGCACATTGTCTTCGTATGTACAACTTACTTCATCTCTCATCACCTCAAATTGAGTTTTCGAATTTGTTCTCCTTGCCCTTTGTTTGCATGTACATCCATCTTACATTTTTGGTAACTATTTCTCTGGCTGTTTTTATGGTGATGATTTCATGGTGCTGATGAGTTTTTAGGTTAATATTTGCAGTGGGGGTAGTGTATTCTTTCAATGAAAAATGGCATTGTTTTATCTTGCAAATACCCTCCAGCAAATTTGTTTGCAGGTGCAGTATTAAAAATGTTTTCTCCAAAGGCCTCCAAAGATGCCAGCAAAGCAAGCAGGAGGAGGAGACAGGATCTGTGGGGGGGAGGGGATGAAAAGGGGTGATGGACAGATTTAAAGGAGTGACAGAAGGTAGAGAGAGGAGGAAATAGGAATGGAGGAGGCAGACAGCCTGCAACGGGCTGAAATGGGAGGGAATAGGATTCCTGTCTTCCCCAAAACATTATTAGTTAGTAAATCCAACCTTGGCTGAAGTTGAAGAACCCAGAATGGAGAGAAATGCCTGGGGCATGGGAAGGACTTCAGGGGCAGCTCCAGACCTCTACGTCCTACTGTTAAAGAATCCGTCCCCTCCTTGACTTCCTTCTCGCTGTCCCTGCCCAAGAGGCAGAAGGGAATCCACATGTGGTGGGAGGGCTTGCCCCACTTGTCAGAAACAAATTCCTCCTGGGGCTGGTACCAAGGAGGAGAGAGTGAGAGATATCTGAGAGACTGAGAGACAGAAAAACAGGGTGCCTTTGAAAACAAAGCCATTCACAAATTTGCATTGAGCATTCCTGAAGTGTCTGGCCAGGCCTCGAAAGAAGAAGTCTGCTAGGGAAGATTTCTGCCACGCCCTTGTTGAGGCCCCTCTCTCGCTGGACCCTCTCTCACTGGGGCACAATTGTCCAGGTGGCTGTTTCTGGTTGCATACCAACCCTCGCATATGTGCCTTGGATATTCAGCTGTACTGATGCCTGGCCACAGCTCTTTTCATATCCATACTTTGTGGCTAGATGTGTGATCTGATACATTCCCACATATTGAACATATTGTACCCTTCCTCTTTTTAGCTGTGCTTTTAGTCACTGATAGGGGTGGTGTGCGTTTGGCTGTGTGCACGTGTTCCCTCTCTCCCCAGCAAGTTAAACATCTGAAGTTTTTGCTCTGCGTGGATTGAGATACTTTTGACCACAGTCTGAGATTCTTTAAAAGGAAAGATCCAGAAGAGTTAGCCATGTTAGTCTGTAGTAGCAAAATCAAAAAGAGTCCAGTAGCACCTTTAAGACTAACCAACTTTATTGTAGCATAAGCTTTCGAGAATCACAGTTCTCTTTGTCAGATGCATAGAGGGCAAGACCTCCATGCCTCTGATGAAGAGAACTGTGATTCTCGAAAGCTTATGCTACAATAAAGTTGGTTAGTCTTAAAGGTGCTACTGGACTCTTTTTGATTTTAAAAGGAAAAGATCTTTATTCTCTAATATTCACTCTCCGTTCCAAGGTTGCCAACTGTGGGTTGGGAGATTCTGGAGATCTGAGGGTGGAGCCTGGAGAGGGCAGAGTTTGGGGAGGGGAGAGATGCCGACAGGGTATAATGCCACAGAGCCCACCCTCCAAAGCAGCCATTTTTTCCAGAGGACTTGATCTCTGTAGCCTGGAGATTACTTGTATCTCCGGAAAGGCTCCAGACCCCACCGGGAGGATGGCAACCCTACTCAATTCACTAGAGCATTAAGCTTTGAAATGTTATATACAAAGTGCCACATGGTATTACAGAATTGATCAAAGAAAATTAAACACGTGGAGCTAAGTTGTACCCTCACAGGTGTTACTTTGACATTCCCTTCTCTGGACGTAAGCCTGAAGGAACTTTTGAGAATAGAGGCTGTTTAATGGAATGATTTATCCTGATTTACATCTCAGATCCTGGTTCTGCTCTGAAACTTCAAATAAGGCCTTTTCAGAGAACCTGCTTCTTCGTACAATTTATTTTGTCTAAATTTTCCTTGTTTAACCCTTTCCTTCAAGAGGCACAGAGACTTCCTTTAGAGTTCACTGTTTATACTTTCTTGAAATAAACTCTACTCTTCTTAATTAAGCAAGATACTAAAATATGAAGGCTTATTAAAATGAAACCAATAATTGATGAAGATAGGCTTGCAATAAAAATAAATCTCTTAACATTTCTCAATGAAGCTAGGAATGATTTAAAATCCGATCATACTGAAGTCTACTATGAAATGCATTGAAGTCTCAAAACACACAAATGCATGGCTCTCTCACCGAAATCTTCTTCAAGAGATTTCCTTCATCAGAATCTTAACTTCTTAATTGAGTGACATCTTTTATGATAATTGGCATCTGGTATCTATAGACACATCTCTTAAGTTCCTCCACATGTGACAGTAATATAAAAATATGATTGGTCTTCAATTGAGCTGATTCTTCAGATTTTCCATCATGTGACATTTTACCAAAGCCAAGTGTAACTCATTAAAGTTTGTTAAAAAGTTAAGAAGAGCAGGTTATTAGAGGTCCATTCTAGCAATTAAAGAATCATTAATCTGCTACTGTCCAACTGCCTTTATTTAGTTGTCAACTTATAAAAGGAACAGCTGTGTTTATTACACAGCCTTCTAACAAACGACATTGAAGTGCATACAAAGTTAACTAGAATCCACATGTATAATCCATAGTCCCACTACAGCTGCTACAGGACCACTTCATTTACTTTTTACAGCCCTTGGCTTGGATGCAGCTGAGAGGGTCTTCAGGCCTTATAACCCTTCCTGTTCCAACTGGGACGGTTGGGCTTTAACTGAGCGTGATACTGGGAGTGGATCCCCACATGGACCTTTCCTCCAGTGAAATGAAGGAGCCAGTCCCAACGTTTTATGACCTTCTCACTGTTTCCAAATAGCCAGCTGTCTTCCCCCATCCTGACAGGTCATTTCCATCCTGCCGATCTGTCTCCATAAAGGAAACTTGTCTCCTCCAAGCGTCCAATTTGAGAAGTTTGTAGTTCTTTCCCCAGAAAGCATATTTGCTCTGAGGTCAGGGCCTCCTTACGTATTCATTCAGAGACCCTGCATCTCTCTCTGTTGTAATTCCTATACCTGCTCAGTATTTTGAAAAGAGCATCAGTTTGGGAGGTGAGTGGAGGAAAAGAGAACAGAGATGAAAAGGGAGTGGAAGAGGAAATGTGGTGTGGGGGAGGGGGGATTCCTTCTTAACAGTGTGATTCTGTGATACCATAACGTGGATTGGTTTGCATGAAATTCAAAAGTACACGAGGAGCAAGCTTTACAAAATTCACAGTATTTTGTTGTGGTCACCCTTGTTTGTAGCTGAATTGTTGGAGGGGGGCTTGGAATAGCTAAATGGACTGCATTATCACAGAAACGAAGGTAATAATTATGTGACAAATGGTCCGTATTTAAGCTGCACAGGAATTTTCTGTGCCTTTAAGGTCAAAAGTGGCTCTTTTTAAAAAATGTCATGCTTCTGTTAAGATCCTAAAGGGGTACATGGAATGCTAGAATTAGCCTCATGTGAAAGAAATAGAAAGTAGAGATCTCAATGGAACTAAAGGGCTTCTGAAAGGTGCTTTACAGACAAGGAAATGAGAGAGGCAATCAGTTGCCATTAATACAAAAGCATCCAATGTGCAGATTTAGGCCTGTGTATTTAAACAATCTGAATAGCCCCAGTAAGCCTGATCTCATCAGATCTCAGAAGCTAAGCAGGGTCAGCCTTGGTTAGTAATTGGATGGGAGACCTCCAATGAAGACAAGGGTTGCAGAGGCAGGCAATGGCAAACCACCTCTGTTAGTCTTTTGCAATGAAAACCCCACCAGAAGTTGACAGAAGTCAACTCTGACTTGAGGGCACTTTCCACTCCACCCACTTAAATAATAGCACAAGTGCTGTGTGTATTCTTGTGAGGTCATTTACAACATCCAGTATTTGGGCTGCAAAACCTTTAGGGATTACTAATCAAGATGTCAATTATTATATCTTATGTGTTATATTCTTTGATTTCTTACTCTTAATTTTTGACAGTGTGGCTCTTTAATTAAAACTGAGAGCCAATTTGGCATAGTGGTTGAGAGGCAGGTCTTAATCTGGAGAGCCGGGTTTGATTCCCCACTCCTCCACTTGAAGCCAACCGGGTGACCTTGGGTCAGTCACAGCTTCTAGGAGCTCTCTCAGCCCCACCCACCACACTGGATGATGGTTATAAGGATACTAATAACACACTTTCTAAACTTTTCTAAGAGTAACTTAAGTTGTCCTGAAGGGCAGTATATAAATTGAATATTATTATTATTTAAAAGTTTGGGGACTCCCAGTTCTTTACAATGGTGGGCCCTATTGACCCTGTAAATATTTACCTACTTCCCTTTCTCCCAATATCGTTTTCTTGGATTCAAAGCTGCCCTTGCAGGTCCCTGGCACAACTTTCCAAAAATGGGCCTTTAGGATAACAACAACAACATTCGATTTATATACTGCCCTTCAGGACAACTTAACACCCACTCAGAGCAGTTTACAAAATATGTCATTATTATCCCCATAACAAAACATCCTGTGAGGTGGGTGGAGCTGAGAAAGCTTCAGAGAACTGTGACTAGCCCAAGGTCACCCAGATGGCTTCAGGTGGAGGAGTGGGGAATCAGACCCAGGTCTCCAGATTAGAGTCCCGCACTCTTAACCACTACACCAAACTGGCTCTCTGGATGAGGGATGAATTGAGTATATTCATAAATTTCGGGATCCATTTCTTCCTCATCAGATTTATCTCCTTATTTCTTCAGGTGATGGGAGGGAGCACAAAGAAACTCACCAGCACAGAAGGAAAGTCAAAGTACAGCAGAAGCAGCAAAAAAAATTCCTTTCTTTGGATAGAGTGGATGTCAGTGAAATTGACCTCACCAGCCATGACAAAATCCACACAAGGGAGAAACCATATAGCTGTTCTGAGTGTGGAAAGAGATTCAGTAGGAAAAAAACCCTGGATTCCCATCAAAGGATCCATACAGGGGAGAAGCCATATAAATGTTCTACATGTGGAAAGAGCTTCACAGTGAAGCCATCACTAGTTTCCCATCAAAGCATCCACACCGGGGAGAAACCATACAGTTGTTCTGACTGTGGAAAGAGCTTCAGACAGAAAAAAAACCTGGCATCCCATCAAAGCATCCACACAGAGGAGAAGCCATATAAATGCTCTGAATGTGGAAAGAGATTCAAAGTCAGCACATCCCTGGTTTACCATCAAAAAATCCACACAGGAGAGAAACCATATAAATGCTCAGAGTGTGGAAAGAGTTTCAGGAAGAACTCAACCCTTGCTTTCCATCAAAGAATCCATACTGGAGAGAAACCATATAAATGCTCAGTGTGTGGAATGAGCTTCAGTAGTAGTGGAAGTCTTTCTACCCATCACAGCATCCACACAGGAGAGAAGCCATATAAATGTTCTGAATGTGGAAAGAGCTTCACAGCCAATCGATCACTAGTTTCCCATCAAAGAATCCACACAGGGGAGAAACCGTATAGCTGTTCCGAGTGTGGAAAGAACTTCAGACAGAAAAAAAATCTGGTTTCCCATCAAACAACCCACACAGAGGAGAAGCCATATAAATGCACTGAATGTGGAAAGAGCTTCAGAGCCAAGAAATCCCTGATTTACCATGAAAAAATCCACACAGAACAGAAACCATATAAATGCTCAGTGTGTGGAAAGGATTTCCGAGAGAACTCACACCTCACTTCTCATCAAAGAATCCATACTGGAGAGAAACCATATAAATGCTTTCAATGTGGAAAGAGCTTCAAAACAAGTGGAATTCTCACTTCTCATCAAAGAATCCACACAGGGGAGAAACCGTATAAATGTTCTCTGTGTGGAAAGAGCTACAGAGGCATCTCTTCCCTGACTTACCATCTAACTATCCACATAGGGGAGCATCCATTTAAATGCTCTCAATGTGGAAAGAGCTTCCGATCCAGCACAGGCCTTCGTTCCCATAAAAAAATACACACAGGAGAGAAACCATATAAGTGCTTGGTGTGTGGAAAGGATTTCCGAGAGAACTCACACCTCACTTCTCATCAAAGAATCCATACCGGAGAGAAACCATATAAATGCTTTCAATGTGGAAAGAGCTTCATTACAAGTAGAATTCTTACTTCCCATCAAAGAATCCACACAGGGGAGAAACCATATAAATGTTCTGTGTGTGGAAAGAGCTACAGAGTTATGTCTTCCTTGGCTTACCATCTAACTATCCACACAGGGGAGCTCCCATTTAAATGCTCTCAATGTGGAAAGAGCTTCCGATCCAGCACAGGCCTTCGTTCCCATAAAAAAGTACACACAGGAGAGAAACCATATAAGTGCTTGGTGTGTGGAAAGGATTTCCGAGAGAACTCCCACCTCACTACTCATCAAAGAATCCATACTGGAGAGAAACTATATAAATGCTTTCAATGTGGAAAGAGCTTCAATACAAGTAGAATTCTTACTTCCCATCAAAGAATCCACACAGGGGAGAAACCATATAAATGTTCTGTGTGTGGAAAGAGCTACAGAGTTATGTCTTCCCTGGCTTACCATCTAACTATCCACACAGGGGAGCTTCCATTTAAATGCTCTGAGTGTGGAAAGGGCTTCAGATCCGGCACATGCCTTATTTCCCACCAAAGAATACACACAAAGGAGAAACCATTTAAATGCTGAAAATGTGGAATGGCTAACATGCAACTCAGAGCTTGCTTACCACCAAAGAATACACACAGGAGAGATACCATATAAATGTTCAGAATGTGGAAAGGCTTTCATGTGCAGCTCAGATGTTGCTTTCCATCAAAGAATCCATACCATAGAGAAACCATATAAATGCTTGGAACGTGGAAAGCTTTAGGAGAAATTCAGACCTTTCTAATAATCAAAAAAACCTACACAGGTGACAAACCATACACATGCTCAGAATGTGGAAAGGTTTTCACATAGAGCTTCATTTATGAGTTAAGCTTTACTTCCCATCAAAGAATCTACACAGGAGAAAAACCATATAAGTGCCCTGAAAATGGAAAGAGCTTCCGTCACTGGTCAAGTTTTGCTTCCCATCAAAGAATCTACACAGAAGAGAAAGCATATAAATCCTCAGAAAGTGGAAAGAGCTTGGTAGTCGCACTTAACTTGCTTCCCATCTAAGAATCCATGCAGGGGGACAAACCTTCCTCACCTTTGACTGGCTGAAAATTTGTAAACCTTAGCAATATTGTCATGGTTGTTTAGCAACCTCTAAAATGGCCAATGAGAACTTAGTCTTGTAAGACCACAGTAGGCACTAATTTCTTAAAGCAACAGACATTGCTTTATTATTTGGGTTGTTCTCAACCTCTCGATGTTTTTTTTGTTTGTTTAAAGATTTCAGATTTGTTGGCAAACTTCAGGCTTCTCACAAGTCTATGGAAAAATCCCTCATCTGTTTCCTGGCACATTGTGTCATTTTTTTATTTGCACTTTTGGGCTTTGGTTGAGAATTTGATATAGTTGTAGAACAGATGGGTAAGAACAGTTTCATGTAGGGAATCCTTTCATGTGTGAAAGAATAAGAAACAAGGATTATAAAGTAAAAGTTAAAGTGTGTGAAGAATCTCTGTTTATTTACTGTAGACATTAAACTACCCCCTTGTTAGACTCGGTTCTAACGTATAGGCCAACATGTACATGGACCTCTAAAGGCTTTTCCAATGTGTGGGCCTTCCGACCTGTATGGTTAAGCCCCAAGCGTGCTCTCAAACTGACACAGGAGAAATATTCCTGCATTTTGACTGCCAAAATTATATCAATTAGAGTTTGTTTGAGCAGTACCAGGCAGCTTGTTTACTCTGGACAATGTTAGTGTCCAAAAAGGTTTAAAATGAGTTTGGGATTCACCAGGAAAGAGGAGAAGCCATCAGCGATGAAGATGCTATCTTTTTAAAATCATATAAATATATATGTTCTTTAATTATTTTTGATGGAATAAGGCAAGGAAGCCAGTCAATGGGATTTTTAAGGAGCTCTTTCGATATTGGTATAGGATTAAGCAGTCTAAAGAGAATTAGCAGCGGAAAAAGTGATATGTGTATTGGTGGAGAGCCAAAAGAGATTTAAATGTATGAGAAACTTGTAACCACTAATTTTCCAAAGAATTTGTCAAGATAAAATATAGGGAGAATGAACTAACAATTTTATATGCTTTAAGAAGTTGTTTCACATATAGATAACCTTATCTGGTTTTGAGGTTTGCCACTTTGGGGTCAGGAAGGAATTTTCTTCCAGGCCAGATTGGTCAGGGGTCCTGGAGGTTTTTGCCCTGCTCTGGGCATAGAGCCGACTCCTCTGCACCCCGGCCGTGGGTGGGGGAGGGCAAGGCAGTAACGGCAGGTGGGCCAGGCATTGCTGCCTCCTCCACTCCCAAATCGTGGCCAGGGGAATGCAGGACAGGATAGGGTGTGCGTTGCTGCTGCCTCCACTCCCCAATCACAGCCAGGGGAGCACAGGGTGGGTGGGCCAGGCATTGAAACCTCCTCTGCGCCCGGATTGCAGCCAAGGGAGGGTAGAGCAGTCAGGGTGGGCAGGCCAGGCATTCCCTCTTCCTCCGAGTCCTGATCACAGCAGGGGGAGGGGACAGCGGGCAGGCCGGGCATTGCCGACTCCTCCACACCCCAATCACAGCCGGGGGAGGGAAGGGCAGGTGGTCTGGACATTGCCACCTCTTCCACCCCCTAATTGCATTCGGGGGAAGGTAGGGTGAGCAGGTTGGACATTGCCGCCTCCTCTGCGCCCTGATCGTGGATGGGGGTGGGCAGCACAGGCATGCCAGGCCTTCTCGCCACATGTGCAAGAATCAAAGGTGACTCGTCGCCAATACAGCTCTTCTTTTTATAGTAACTAGCAACAAAACCCGTTGTGGGAAAAAAATACAATGGGCTCTAGAAAGGGGAGGGTAGGTAGACAGGCATTCCCTCCCCCTCCGTCACTGATCTCGTCCAGTGAAGGAGGGGGTGGGCATTGCCACCTGCTCCATGCCTGATCTAGACCACGTGAAGGGGGGGCGGGCTTTGCTACCTGCTCCATACTTGATACAGGTTGGGTAAAGGGGGGGGGAGGGCATTGCCACCTGCTCTGCTCCTGATCCCAGCCACGTGAAGGGGAAATGGGCATTGCCTCCTGCTCCACGCCTGATTACAGCAGGGTGAAGGGGGGCCAGCAGCAATGCTCCGATCCTGATCTCCACTGGGTGAAGGAAGGAGTGGGCATTTCCTCTTACTCCGCACATGATCCCGACGGGCAAAGGTGGGCAGCAGGCTTTGCTACCTGCTCCGCTTCTGATCCCAGCTGGGTGAAGGGGTGGGGGCATTGTCACCTGTTCTGCTCCTGATTCCAGCAGGTTGAAGGGGGTGGGCATTGCTGACTGTTTGGCGCCTGATTCTGGCAGGGTAAAGATGGGGGCGGGGCATTGAGCAATTCTTCTTTCACACAAAAGGAGTAACGATGGGCTGTGCTGCAGCTCCTAGCATCAGTAACCTCTATATGATCAAACAGGAGACACTTTTTGTTATGAATCGAGAATCGAACCCTTTTTTTCATAATATTCTCTTCTTCAGAAGAAACGTAGACAATCTTTACTTCCTGTATGATGGTTATGATGATTATGATACAGTGGAGGCCATGGGAAGTTGGCTGAACTCAAGAAATCCACACATACAGTATACCTGGCAGTACAGCAGAACCAGTGTTCCATTATTTGGATGTGGTAACTTTTAGCAATGACCAGGATGTGATCAAAATTAGACCATTCCACAAAGCAACGGATAGAAATTCATACAGTATGATTCTTTCTACCCCCCACATCTCAAACATAACTTACCCTACGGGCAGGTTCTTCAGCTCTCTAGGAACGCATCTAGTGAATTGGATTATGCATGTGAAAGGGACAAACTTAGGAAAGATTTATATGATAGAGGTTACCCTAGATGTGTTCTTGAGAGAGCAGCTTCAAGGGCATCTCGGGTACCACGAGATGCCTTATTTAGGACCAAGGAAAGGGAGACACCAGACGTCACCTGTCTATTCAATATACCCCTTTATCTAAAGATATTATTAACATCATTAAGAAACATTGGCACCTTGTAAAAGACATCACTGGATGCGAGGCAATGCCTTATGTAGGGTTAAGGCAAACCAGAAACCTTAAAGATTCTCTGGTGGCGTTCTGGTTTTTGTTCTAAGGCCATTCAAAGGGGAAACCTTGTGGGTCACTACAGATGTGGGAGATGTAATGTATATGACCTCCTGGCCAGTGGAAAAGAATTTATTGTCAGGATAACTGGACGGTCCATCTCCTTGAAGGGTTTTTTGACGTGCGATACAGCTGGAGTTATGTTATCGAGTGCACATACCCTCTTCTATACATTAGCAGCACCTCCACACCGGTGAAAGTAAGAATTCAAGAGCACATCTCTCGCATTAGAAACAGAGTTGCTGAAGCACCTTTGGTTCAGCATTTTTTGAAGGTATATAATGAACCTAGAGAATTCAGATTCTCTGTACTGCAGGTCATAAGAAGCACTAGGGCTTACGACTTACAGCATGAACTTTTGAGAAGGGAATATTTTTGGACCTTTAAATTCAATACGGTCTCTCCTAAGGGTCTGAATCGGACACTAGATCTGTCCTGTTATTCGTGAAGTTCAGAAGTGGATTCTCTCATTTGTCGTTACTGTACCTTTAATTTCTAGCAATTGAATGTGTCTGTTTGAGGGATTGACAATGGGATGTTTGTAAAGCTAAGGGAGTGGCAGTCCTCTACCTTCACTTAGGGAGTGGCTGTCCTCCCCTAAGGGAATGCATCGGGGACTAGGTCTTTCTTGTACATTGTGAAGTTCTGATGTGGATTCTCTTGCTTGATGTTACTGTACCTTTAAATTCTAGTAATGGAACGCATCTGATTGAGGGATCGACAATGAAATGTGTATAAAGTTTAGGGAGTGACAGTCCTCTACCTTTACTTTGTATCAAGGTACCTATTACAGTTGATTCCTGCTAAATGCTTTATTGCTTGAGAAACTGGAGATGTGAGTAATGCATTGTGTATTCACATTCTTTACTGTTTAAGAGTTATAAGATCATGCCTTTATTGTATATTGTGCATCTCAGGGAGAATATTACTGTTGCAGAACTCTCTTGAAAAAGCTTGTCGAAACAGGATAACAGCTAGCCCCTGTTGAGCGATTCTCAGCGGCCTTGGACCCTCTCCTCCTTGTGACTTAGTTGCCCTTCAGAATTCTCCCGGGAAGCTTCACTGTCTCCAGTGTGGAGTTTTCACCTACAAGGGAAGAAGAAGAGGTTACATCATATGCATCGTGTTGATACATAAAGGACTCAGTTCAGGACACCAAGTCTTTAATGTATTGTCAGCACTTACGGTCGGGCAGTAGAAGAGTACTTCTTGACGACATGATCTGTGTATATTATTGTACATTGTTATGAATTGTTGTGATGGAAGACAATGATTGGACATGAACTATATATTAACAATTGAGAATTATTTATTTTTTGTTATTTATTGCACTTTATATTCACATATATAAATATAAGAATATTGAATACTATTGTTTTTTGCATGGTGCACTTTAATAGTTGAAAAGGTGGTAAGTTCTTGCTGTGAGAGATCCATGCTCTCTCCTCTTTCCTGTACTTTCCTCAGTGTTTCCTCTGGTTTGTTTTTTCTTGGTTCCCCTCCTTATCCTGGCTGGGAGAAGGGAAGAAAGACTTTACCACCTGCTCCACTCCTGAAACCAGCCAGGTGAAGGGGGCTGGGCATTGCCACCTGCTCTGCTCCTGATACCAGTAGGGTTAAGGCGGGAAGAGGCCATTGTTACCTACTTCGCTCCTAATACCAGCTGGGTTAAGGCAGGAGGTGGGCATTGCCACCTGCTCTGCTCTTAATATCAACTGGGTTAAGGCAAAGGGGTGGGCATTGCCACCTGCTCTGCTCCTGATCCCCGCTGGCTGAAGGGTTGGCAGGCATTACCACCTGCTTCACTCCTGATCCCACAGGGCAAGCCTCCCCAGACAGAAAAGCTGAAGCAAAAAGTGGAAAATCACAATCCAGGGAACTGAATACTCACTAAAGTTAACAAATTAATTTATAACCTTCTATTAGATATATTAGTGTAAAGTGTACAAGTGCAGAATCAATAAAAGCAATGTTAATGTCTTATGCAATTAACATAAGCAATGTTCTCCTACAAAAATATATTCATACAAAAATACATGCTATAAATGATACTCTATTCCACTATAGGCAACAGCCGGGCAATGAATAACCAAAAGTCCAACAGCACCATGGACGGTATATTCTATTCTCTTATAGGTGTGTGGATCTGTGGTGCTCTGTGTAAATGTACAAAATCCAACTGATAAGTATGGGACGGGTCAGAGACCAAAGTCCAAACTGAACATTCGCTATGTCTTTTTCTTTCTGTAGATGGAGCCAGAAGTGTCAGGACTCGACAATCGACCAGGCTGAAGTTTGCTTGTTTCCTAAGTTACAATTTCATCAGGGGTCCTCAATCCATGGCATTCCAGATCTACAAATTAAATCAAGTTAAATACAAGATTCACGTAATAACCAAACATGTTCGAATCATTTCTCAAATAAATGCACAACTCACCAGAAGACACACACAACACTTTCCTGTGTGTCAAACCCAGTGCACCAAAAACCAAGCCGTGCGCAAAAACTCAGATGTCAGCAAAGCCCCCAGAAAAAAATTGCATCTGCCCCCCTTGTAAGACCCTAATCCAAAATTACCATAACAAAGTAAATCACTGTGAAGATAATAATAATTGTTCATTAGGTAGGTAGAAAGGGACAGGTTATTAAGAAATCGGATGAATATGAATATGATTCGCACAGTGCACATTGCGATAGTGCCAAACAAACATACAGACAAACAACACAAGCAAGCAAAATCAGGAAGACGGCCAAGCCAAGGGACCTATCCGGAATACAACTGCCTAAGGATGCTTAATGCATGGGGGGGGGGACTGGGGAGATGAGATAAGTCGGTTTTATCATCCAGGGAGAGGAGGCAGGTGAGCAAAAGGGTCATTCTTGCACCTGCACTGACTTTAGTGATTCTTGCCCCCAGAGGTTGGAATCCAAAGAGCTCCAGTTCTCTCTCCCCCTCCCTTGCCCTCTTCTGCAGCTGCCGCCTCATTAAAGAGGAAAAAGGAAAGCAGGGGCAACCTGGGTGAGCGAAATTACGATGCGTATCCCTGCCTGCCCCCCTCCTTGCAAAATTTTCTTTTGAGAATCTGGACTTTTATTCCTGCAGCAAGATCAAGGAGGTGAAAATGCATTCGGGGTGGGGGGGGCCGGAATCGAGTAAGGAAGAAATAATGGCCGGGGGCTTTCCCGCTCCGTCCTCTCAGCTCCTTGCAGAAAGGCCACTCAAGGGTTAAAAGCAGCGAGACTGCGCGACTAGAGGGGGGGCGGGAATGGAGGAGTGGGGAATCACTTCCTGCCAGAGCCCTCCCCCAACAGTGGAAAGGTTGCTGCATGCTCCAGCCTCAATTTCCCCAGTCTCTCTGTTCGGGTGAGCTGAAGATGCATGGGGGGGGGGGTCCCCCCAGGGCGAGGAGGGGTGCAAGGTGGGGAAGGGGGAGCAAAAGGCAGGGGTGGAGGAGGGCGCTGAGAAGCATCCTGAGATGGGTCTGGATCCAAAGGCCCGCCCTGGGAGAGGGTGGGAGGAGTGCATGCTGCCCCCCCCCATTCATCGGTATCATACCTATGGGACCGCCTCCCTCCCTATGTCTCTCCACGGCAGCTTCGCTCATCCGAACAGGGTCTCCTGCAGATGCCACATGGGTGAAATCAACAGCAGCCCATACAGGGGCTTTTTATGTGGTGGCCCCTACCCTGTGGAACGGCCTCTCTGAGTCAGTCAGGAGACCCCCCATTCTCCTGGCTTTCCACAAACAATGCAAAACTGAATTATTCAAAAAGGCTTTTTTCTCAGACACGAGGGCGGTATTGTAGGGAGGGGGTCTCAGATGCTTCGCTAATGAGTTAGGAACCATAGACTTCACCATTATGTTGCCTGACATGCTATCTGTTGCTTTAAATACATACTCCTATGTACTACCCATGCTACATGTAGTCTAATGTCAGTCCTAGAACTGATTATGTTTCAGCAATTTTTCAATCCCCATATTGGATCCTTGCTAATTCTATGTCTTTGTAAACTTGTATTCATTTACCTTATGACATTTTTTATGGAAATGTCCTTGATGCTGTATGGAAATGCCTGCCCTTGTCCTTGCTACTGATTTTATTAATCTATGTAATCTGCCTTGAGTCTCAGTGGGAAAGGCAGACTATAATGGCATAAATAATAAATCATCATAATAATAACCCCCAGCTTCTCTGTTCTCGGCCAGCCCTTTGCTGTCTGCTCTAAGCCTCCCCTTCTGCTCTTGCTCACCTGGACAAAGAAGGAGGTGGAAGATCCAGGAAATTCCAGCCGCTGAGCCCTGAGATGGAGAGCCGGGCTGGGGAGTCCCAGCCAGAGATCGGCACCCGGGCGGAAGGCTTCCTCCAGAGCCAGGCGGGGACGCTGAAGCGCAAAAGGCAGGTGAGGGACTCCTCCCGGGACCCCCAGAGATGTGGGAAGGCTGTCTGCATGACCCCCACTCCTCCCCCAGGGCCTGAGATTTCAGGAAACCATCCAAGGAAGAGCCCGCCCAGCCCACTTTCCCTGACGTTTGCTGACACCCTTCCTTCCTAACCCTCTTCCCTCTTCCTTCCTTGCAGTTTCATAGTCCATTGAAAGATGGAGAAGAGGCTCCGGCCGTGCCTTGGCAGAGATTGTTCTTTGGGGTGATCAAGCAGGAGGGCGATGGAGGGGCCCCTTCGCTGGGTAAGGAGGGTGGGTTTAATGGGGGGGGCATCTTTCAGCTCAGCTTCCTCCTCCTGAGCAACCCTGAAATCTGTCTACTTGTACATTCTTCTTCAGTCTGCAGAGAGGGGACGTTTGTTTGCTTGCAGCTTCTCTTGCGATTTGTTTTTTCGGTCCAGGCCGGGCCTTGGAATTCTAGCCAGGAGGCGGCAGGAGAGAGAGGCCTTTCTTAAAAGGAGCAGATTGTGAAACATGAATGAAGAATAATCTATTCCTTTTCATTCTTCCTTCCCAACAGTTCTCTCATGGAGCGCTTTGTCCCCTTGAGACCCCACCCCCCTCCAGCACACACGTATTTTGAACGGCCCATGCAGCCTGGCTCCAGATAACATTTATTTTATTTATTTATGTGGAATAATTCCATGCTGCTTTCCACCCAAATATGGTTCCCAAGGCGGTTTACAACAAACATTAGAGCATTTAAAACATTAAACTTGTCTTTAAAACGTATAGCCTGGATAGCCCAGGTGAGCCTGATCTCGTCAGATCTCAGAAGCTAAGCAGGGTCGGCCCTGGTTAGTAATTGGATGGGAGACCTCCAAGGAAGACGAGGGTTGCCAAGGCAGGCAAGGGCAAACCACCTCTGATAGTCTCTTGTCCTGAAAACCCTGCTAGGGATCGCCTTAAGTCAGCTATGACTTGAGGGCACCGCACACACATTTATAAATACACCTTGGAGGTGGCGGCTCCAAGATGACGCCACTGTCTTCCCTGGCAACCTAGAAAAGTTCGTTCCCTTTCTGCTTTTCACAAGGGAGTTCTTGCATCTCTTTTGGAGACTAGTTGGGGCTCCCCTCTTTTATTACTTAAGTTGAGTTCTGTTGTGATCTTGGTCTTGAGGCCCTCTGTCCTGTGATTCTCACTCCTGGATTTAATTTTAATTACTGTGGATCATCTGTTTTTACCTGAGAAGAGAAGCTGTATAAAAAGGGGGCTGATCTAATCTCTCAGGGAACAGGGTTCACAGAGCAGGGAGAGCCATCAAGAGAAGGCCCATCCTCCGCAAATACAATGAGATCTATCCTCTCTAGATGTCTTTACTGACCAACGGCTTACATGCAGGAGAAAGAGACCTCTGAGACATGGAAGGCCCAGGGTAGAGAGGGGCTTAACAAGGAGAGCTAAACCCCTTCCTTTGTCTCCCTCACAGGCCCTGGGAGGATGCCGGGTGGATATTCTGGGCCTTCCCTTCAGTGTGACGGAGCAGACACGCCCTCTGTGCAGCCAGATCAGGTAGGGAAGGAAGCAGTGGGGAGAAGGGATGGGAGATCCCAGGTGCCCCGTCCTCTTCACATCCCCTCTGTCTGAAGGAATCTCTCCTCTTTGTTTCTTTCAAAACTGCTGACAAAGAAGGCTGTGAGTGCCACAGGAAACGAAATTTCTTTGGTTCCTGTCAGAGAACTCCTGGCTCGTTGTCATTATGGATCCTTGTTGAAGAGAAATTGTTTCCTCCTTCTTTCAGGTTCTGGTGACCTTCGAGGATGTGTCTGTGGATTTCTCGGAGGAGGAGTGGGCGCTGCTGGATCCGGGCCAAAGGGCTCTGCACAGGGAAGTCACGGAGGAGAATTACGGGAACCTGGCCTCTCTCGGTACGGCTCTCCCTTTCTGTTAATCGATACTAAAAACAGGAATTTCTTCTGTTGTCTGTCAATGGATGCCACGGATGTCACCAAACATATAAAATAGATTTGGCTTTCCTTACCGTTCTCTGTCTATTGAACTGTAAAATCTATTTTTTCATTATTTGAAGGGAGGCCCTAACGAGAATGCTAAAATCAGTTTAGAAATGTTCAAGAATGCTGGCGTGTCTTCAAACATGCAATTCCTCTGCCAGAATGAGCTTTCTCCTTGCAGACGAGAGTGCAGCGATTTCCACTGGCTGCTCATATCCCGCTGCACAGCTCATCCTTGCCCTGTGTGCTGTTCCTCAAGGACAAAACTGCAGCAGGAAGGGGAAGGGGAAAAGTCCTGCTCTGTGAAGTCCACCGGTGGTCAGATGCACACTTTCCTCTGATAGGATGGGGTGATGTTGTGCCTACTGGCTGGTTTGCAAGACCTGAACATCTTGTGGGGGCTGTATGAGCCAGAGCTGTGGTAGCATAGTGGTGAAGTGGTTGGGATGCAAATCAGCACTCTGTTAGTTCACTCTGCAGGTGGCCTTTGGTAAGCCACTCCTCTCAGCCCCAACTTTTCTGCTGTATTCTGGGGATAATAATAACACTGACTGTTCACCATGCTGAGGGGGGGGGAGAAGATCAGTATTATATGCCATTATTATACAAGCACATTTATTAAATAGTTCATGTGTTTTTACTCCTCCCAACAAGGGCTTGTGATTCCCAAACCTGAGTGTCTCTCCTGGCCGGAAGAAGAGGAAGATCCATTCAGAGACATCTCCAAGGAAGGAAACAGCTTGGCAGGTAGCTACTGAGTTGTGTGGTGGGAAATTTTCACTCTCTTTTTACTGGTTGGAAGGACCAGACAGTGCAAGCAATAACTGATGTGTCTGATGAGGCAATGAGTTCCCCTGGCACTCTTCAATCATAATGCTAATTCCCAAGAGACCATAAAGTGCAAATACTTCAACTAGCAAGTCGGGGTGACTTGGAAACAAAACAGATGTTAGCAGAGAAATCTGAATATGAACAAAAATATACTGTTTTACTATGGTTGTTGTGGGTTTTCCGGGCTGTATTGCCGTGGTCTTGGCATTGTAGTTCCTGACGTTTCGCCAGCAGCTGTGACTGGCATCTTCAGAGGTGTAGCACCAAAAGACACCTCTGCAGGGCTATTGTCGGGGATAGAATGTTTTGTTAGCCTGGTGTTTTTCAGAACTGGAAACCATGCTCTGTTCATTCTTAAGGTTTCTTCTTTCCTGTTGAAGTTTTGCTTATGCTTGTGAATTTCAATGGCTTCCCTGTGCAGTCTGACAAAGTAGTTGGAAGTGTTGTCCAGTATTTTGGTGTCCTGGAATAAGATACTGTGCCCTGTTTGAGTGAGGCTATGTTCAGCCACTGCTGATTTTTCAGGTTGTCCAAGTCTGCAGTGTCTTTCATGTTCTTTTATTCTTGTCTGGATGCTCTTTATTCTTGTCTGGATGCTCCGCTTTGTGGTCCCGATGTAAACTTGTCCACAGCTGCAGGGTATACGGTATACTCCTGCAGAGGTGAGACCCCCTCACCTCTGCAGGAGTATACCGTATACCCTGCAGCTGTGGACAAGTTTACATCGGGACCACAAAGCGGAGCATCCAGACAAGAATAAAAGAACATGAAAGACACTGCAGTGAAGCCTCCCGCCATTAGCATTCCACACCCTGGGAAACTCTTACAGGATGACTCAGCTCAACCCCACCCCTCCTGAGTAGATACAAATGACCCACATCTTTTTCACACTGTGACACTGAGAGATCTCTGTCTTTTGGTGCTACACCTCTGAAGATGCCAGCCACAGCTGCTGGCGAAACGTCAGGAACTACAATGCCAAGACCACGGCAATACAGCCCGGAAAACCCACAACAACCATCGTTCTCTGGCCGTGAAAGCCTTCGACAATACATACTGTTTTACTGTTTACTGTTTTTAAAAAGCCCAGTGTGTTGTCTTTGCACGCACAACTTACTTCATCTCTCATCACCTCGATTTGAGTTTTTAAATTTGAACTTCTTACCATTTGTTTGCATGTACAATTGCCTCACATCCTTGGTAACTAATTTTGTGGCTATTTTTATGGTGATGATTTCATGATGCTGATGAGTTTTAGGTTAATATTTGCAGTGGGGTAGTGTATTCTTTTAATTAAAAATTGCATTGTTTTATCTTGCAAACACCTTCCAGGAAATTTGTTTGCAGGTGCAGTATTAAACATGTTTTCTGTTTTTTGAAAAAAGCTCTTTTCCCTTTCTGAGGCTATCCAGGCTGATTTGAAATCCCAACAATAATGTTTTCATTCCAAAGCAGGACTCGTGGTGGCCGCCGCTGACCTCCCTTCCTGCCTCAAAGAAGGCGAAGATCCGTTTGTGCAGGACTCGCAGCAAGGAGTGAGAGAAGCGGATGATGGTGAGTACCGTGGCAAGAGGGTCCTTCGTCAGGCGATGAATTCTGCTAGATGTCACTCACTTTCTCTCACTGCAAAGTCCTGGCACAGATAAGGATATTTGTGCCCCGGAGCCAGGCAGCATGTTCAAACAGGGGTTCCCTGGTTATTCCCATTGCTAGAGAGATTCCCCACTCCGACCCCTGATTATCAGGGCTTTTTTTCAGCTGGAACACGGTGGAACGGAGTTCCAGCACCTCTTGAAAATGGTCACATGGCCAGTGGCCCCGCCCCCTGATCTCAAGACAGAGGGGAGTTTAGATCACCCCTCACACCACAGTGGAGACCAGGGGGCGGGGCCACTGGCCGGGTGACCATTTTCACTGAGGGTGATTTAAACTTTTAAAAAGTTCCCCCTTTGTTCCAGCTGACCCAGTGATGTCATTGCACAGTCCTGGAAGTGTGCACACACTATGCGCACATGGTACCAGGGGCACCACCTCCCACCAGGAATTGCCTCCTGTGCTGACAACCCACTGAGGTCCACCACCTCTTTTCCCAGAAAAAAAGCCCTGCTGATTATTATGGGCTGCAAATGCTAACAGGAATCATGGCAGAAGGAGCTGCTTTGGGTCTGACCAGAGTCTTTGGCCTCCAGACTGGGAGTGAGTGAGCTCTGGCTCCAAAGACCTCTGAAGACCCCAGAGAAGCAAGTAGGAGCAAGCAAGGATGAGGAGATGGCATCAGCTGTGTGGGGGGGGAATATAATGGGGTGACGGGCCGGTTAAAAGGAGAAAGGCAAAGCAGGAGCAGAATGAGAAGGAAATAGGAACAGAGGAAGCAGACAGCCAGAAGGCTGAAGTGGGCTGAAGGTGGGTAAATGGGGGAAGCAATAGGATTCCTGTCTTCCCCAAAACATTATTAGTTAGTAAATCCAACCTTGGCTGAAGTTGGAGAACACAGAATGGGGAGAAATGCCTGGGGCATGGAAAGGACTTCAGGGGCAGCTCCAGACCTCTACGTCCTACTGTTAAAGAATCCGTCCCCTCCTTGTCTTCCTTCTCGCTGTCCCTGCCCAAGAGGCGGAGGGGAATCCATGTGTGGGAGGGAGGGCTTGCCCCACTTGTCAGAAATAACTTCTGAACGGGGCTAGTACCAAGGAGGAGCTAGTGAGAGATGCCTAAGAGAGAGAGAGAAAAATAGTATGCCTTTGAAAACAAAGCCATTCGCAAACTTTCATTCAGCATTCTCAAGTTGTCTGGCCAGGCCTGGAAAGAAGAAGTCTGCGAGGGAAGATTTCTGCCACGCCCTCATTGAGGCCCTTTTCTCACTGCATCTAATACCCCTATAGGCTGTCCCTGTGGCACCATTGACCGGGTGGCTGTTTCTGGTTGGGTACTAACGCTGGCATATGTACTTATGCTATGTGTACATACGGGTGCTTTCTGCAATTGTTTCAGCATGGTTCTGGGTCTTTTGGGCTTTCTAGTTCTGGATCTTTTCTGACCCTTAGCGCGAGGTCCTTCACCTTTGATTTTTGGCTGTACTGACGCCAAGATGTGTGATTTGCTGCATGCCCCCATACGGAGCATATTGTGCCCTTCCTCTTTCTACCTGTGATTTTAGTCACATATAGGGGGAGTGTGAGTTTGGGTGTGTGTGCGTGTTCTCTCTCTCTCCCCTTCCTTGGAATGGACATAAGCCTGAAAGAGCTTTTGAGAATGGAGGCTGCGTAATGGAATGATTTATCCTGATTTATATCTCAAATTCTGGTTCCGCTCAAAAACTTCAATTAAGGCCTTTTTAGAGAACCTGCTTCTTATTACAATTTATTTTGTCTTAAGTTTTCCTTGTTTCACCCTTTCCTTCAAGAGGCACAGAGACTTCCTAGAGAGTTCATTGTTTATACTTTCTTGAAATAAACTCAACTCTTCTTAATTAAGCAAGATACTAAAATATAAAGGCTTATTAAAATGAAACCAAGAATTGATGAAGATAGGCTTGCAATAAAAATAAATCCCTTAACATTTCTCAATTAAGCTATGAATGATTTAAAATCAGATCATACTGAATTCTACTATGAAATGCATTGGAGTCTCAAAACACACAAATGCATGCATCTCTCACCGAAATCTTCTTCAAGAGATTTCCTCCATCAGAATCCTAGCTTCTTACCTGGGTGACATCTTTTATGATAATTGGCATCTGGTATCTATAGACACATCTCTTAAGTTCCTCCACATGTGACAGTAATATAAAAATATGATTGGTCTTCGATTGAGCTGATTCTTCAGATTTTCCATCATGTGACATTTTACCAAAGCCAAGTGTAACTCATTAAAGTTTGTTAAAAAGTTAAGAAGAGCAGATTATTAGTGGTCCATTCTAGCAATTAAAGAATCATTAATCTGCTACTGTCCAACGGCCTTTATTTAGTTGTCAACATATAAAAGGAACAGCTGTGTTTATTACACAGCCTGCTAATAAACTACATTGAAGTGCATACAAAGTTCACTAGAATCCACATGTATAACTGAGTATGTTGTGATTTAATCCATATTCCCACTACAGCTGGTATAGGACGACTTCACTTACTTTTCCCACCCCTTGGCTTGGATGCAGCTGACAGGGTCTTCAGGCCTTATAACCCTTCCTGCTCCAGGTGGGAGTGTTGGGCTTCTTTGATCTCTGCCTCTGAAGTTTTGACAGTTTGGCTCTTTAATTAAAACCGAGAGCCAATTTTGTGTAGTGGTTAAGAGTGGCAGGATTCTAATCTGGAGGACCAGGTTTGATTCCCCAGTCCTCGCTTGAAGCCAGCTGTGTGGCCTTGGGCCAGTCACAGCTTTTCGGAGCTCTTTTAGTCCCACCAAAATCACAGGGTAGTGAGAATAATAACATGCTTTGTAAACCTCTCTGAGAGTGACATAAGTTGTCCTGAAGGGCAGTATGTAAATCAAATATTATTATTATTTAAAAGGTTGGGGACTCTGAATTCTTTGCAATGCTGGGCTCTATTGACCCTGTAAATACTTACCTACTTCCCTTTCTCCCAATATTGTTTTTTGCAAGTTGCCCTCGCAGTTCCCAGGAACAGTCTTCCAAAAATGGGTCTTTAGGTTGAGGGATGAATTGAGTATATTCATTAATTTCTGAATAGGATTTATCTCCATATTTCTTCAGGTGATGGGAGGGAACACAAGAAAGAACAGCTGCACAGAAGAAAAATCAAAGTAAAGCAGAAGCAGCGGAAGAAATCTGTTTCATTGGATACAGCGGATGTCAGTGAAATTGATCTTATTGGCCCTGACAAAATCCACACAGGGGAGAAACCGTATAAATGTTCAAAATGTGGAAAGTGCTTCACAATCAAGTCATCACTAGTTTCCCATCAAAGAATCCACACTGAAGAGAAGCCATATAAAAGTTCAGAATGTGGAAAGAGCTTCAGAGTCCGCAAATTCCTACTTTTAGATAAAAGGATCCACACAGGGGAGAAACCATATAAATGTTCAGAATGTGGAAAGAGCTTCACAGTCAAGGCATCACTAGTTTCCCATGAAATAATCCACACTGGAGAGAAACCTTATAGCTGTTCTGAATGTGGAAGGAGCTTCAATCAGAAAAAAAACTTGGCTTCCCATCAAAGCATCCACACAGGTGAGAAACCATATAAATGTACAGATTGTGGAAAGAGTTTCAGAATCAGCAAATCCCTACATTTCCATAAAAGAATCCACAGTGGGGAGAAACCATATACATGCTCAGAATGTGGAAAGAGCTTCACAGTCAAGTCATCATTAGTTTCCCATCAAAGAATCCACACAGGGGAGAAACCATATAGCTGTTCTGAGTGTGGAAAGCACTTCAGACATAAAAAAAATCTGGCTTCCCATCAAAGCATCCACACAGAGGAGAAGCCATATAAATGTTCTGAATGTGGAAAGTGCTTCAGAGTCAGCCAATCTCTGGTTTATCATAAAAGAATCCACACTGGGGAGAAGCCTTTTAGCTGTTCAGAGTGTGGAAAGGGTTTCAGGCAGAACTCGACCCTTGTTTTGCATCAAAGAATCCATACCGGAGAGAAACTATATGCATGCTTAGAGGGTGGAATGAGCTTTGATAGAAGTGGAAATCTTACTTCCCATCAAAGCATCCACACAGGGGAGGAGCCATATAAATGTTCTGAATGTGGTAAGAGCTTCACAGCCAAGTCATCACTAGTTTCCCATCAAACAATCCACACAGGGGAGAAACCATATAACTGTTCTGAGTGTGGAAAGCATTTCAGACAGAAAAAATACCTAGCTTCCCATCAAAGCATCCATGCAGAGGAGAAGCCATATAAATGTTCTGAATGTGGAAAGTGCTTCAAAGTCAGCCAATCTCTGGTTTATCATAAAAGAATCCACACTGGGGAGAAGCCTTATAGCTGTTCAGAGTGTGGAAAGGGTTTCAGGCAGAACTCAACCCTTGCTTTGCATCAAAGAATCCATACCAGAGAGAAACGTTATAAATGCTTAGAGGGTGGAATGAGCTCCGATAGAAGTGGAAATCTTACTTCCCATCAAAGAATCCACACAGGTGAGGAGCCATATAAGTGTTCTAAATGTGGAAGGAGCTTCACAGCCAAGTCATCACTAGTTTCCCATCAAAGCATCCACACAGGAGAGAAACCATATAAATGTTCAGAGTGTGGAAAGAGCTTCAGACAGAAAAAAACCCTGAGTTCCCATCAAAGAATCCACACAGGGGAGAAGCCATATAAATGTTCTGAATGCGGAAAGTGCTTCAGAGCCAAGACATCACTAGTTTCCCATCAAAGAATCCACACCGGGGAGAAACCATATAGCTGTTCTGAGTGTGGAAAGAGCTTCAGTAGGAAACAAATCCTGGATTGCCATCAAAGGATCCACACAGGGCAGAAACTGTATAAATGCTCGGAGTGTGGAAAGGATTTCAGGCAGAACTCAACCTTTATTTCCCATCAAAGAATCCATACTGGAGAGAAACCATATAAATGCTCAGAGTGTGGAAAGGGTTTCAGGCAGAACTCAACCTTTATTTCCCATCAAAGAATCCATACTGGAGAGAAACCATATAAATGCTCAGAGCGTGGAACGAGTTTCAGTAGAAGTGGATATCTTACTTCCCATCAAAGAATCCTCACAGGTGACAAACCATGAAATGTTCAGAATGTGGAAAGACCTTTAGGAACAGTTCAGACATTTCTTCTAATCAAAGAATCCACACATGCGTAACTGTCCGAGACTGCCATCCTAGATCTCAGATAACTTCACTGCATGAGTCCAAGGATGCATGAGTTAAAAGATTTTATTGATAATCTAAGAGTTTAGTACAAGAGACCTTGATAGAAGTGGCTGTCCCCTCCCCATGTTGAGCATTACATTCTTCAGGCACTACCTACCCCTTCAGGCACTACCCACTTCACTACTACCCACTCTACTCCCACCAAAAGTAAGCTCTAAGTTCACATCTAATAAGCTGCAGAAAGTAAAATGAAAGTAAACAAGGTTGATGTTTTGACTAGGTCTTCAGATCCTCTTCATCTCCCTGGTAACAAAGATAACTGCATTCTCAGAGCTTCTCCCACAGATTACATTTCCCAGGCAGGATTAACACACACAAGGCTGCATTGAACCCACAAGGGTGCATTGGCACTTTTAAAGCAGGGTACAGATCTGGTCTGCAACAGTAATCCCCCAATGAACCCAATGAACCCCTCAAAATATGGCAGGGGCCACCCTGACATCCTGCCCCCTCAAAAGGCAGCCTTCCCTCAGCTTGTCTGGGTATTTCTTGTGGAATGCTTCCACCAATCTATCTGTATTAACATCAGTAGACTTGACCCACTCTGCTTGATGCTATCAAAATGTTTCCATTGTATCAGGTAGAACAACATGCATCTCTTCCACTTAGAGTCCAATATTTGTTCAACCTCATGATGCTGTTCAACCATGATAGGCGGTGGAGCCACAGGTTCTGGATGCCGCTTGTCTGGCCCAGGGTCTTTTTTTCAAAAGGCTGAAATGGAACACTGGATGCACACGCTTCAGGTTCTTGGGCAGGTCTAGCTCCACAGTTACATCACTGATTAGTCGGGAAGCTTCCCTATCCCTTTTCTCCTGGACTGTTGTGAATTTTATTCATATGTAAGTTTGACAAGACTTTATCCCCTTCATTCAACCGAAAAAATTTCCAACAAGCACCAGCTTCTCCAATATGAAGTAAATTCATTTTTTTCTGATTATTTTTTATCTTTATTGTAGAAAAGTTAAAAGATAGAGCAAAGAAGGAAAGTTAAACATAACAAAAACACCACTACAAAGAGCCAACAGTGGCCTATACACAAAGTTTTAAAAAGTAAAAACCATAATAAGCAGATTATTAATCCATTACAGTTTTTCACTGTATTAATCCATTACAGTTTTTCACCTACGACACTATTCCTTTAATATCAAGCAGCTTGTGGTCTAATTGACATCTTCTTGATATCCCAGATCCTTATTGTTAAAAATCAAAACCACAAATCATTAATTCATTTTTCTTTCTCTTTTGGATAGTCCATAAAGAGTTTCCAATTTGCCATGAATATAGTCTTTTGTCTCTGATTAATGTTGTAAATTCCTAAAATACAGCTGAGCCTAGCCTAGTCACTAATCCTACAGAGCATATAGTCATGAAGTTATAGTAATAGAAACTCATGAAGCAAGAATCTTATTATATAAAAGGCAAGTCGTATTACTGATGACTCACCTTTTATCCTGGTGTGCCTCCAGAGGGCGCTACCATGACAGGAATCCCAGGCGAGGCAGCCCATTCTTCAGAGAGTGCACTGGAGCAGGAAGCCCAGGCTGGGATCAGGCATGGAGCAGGTGGCAATACCCGCCCCTCCTTCATGCATCCGGGATCAGGCGCAGAGCAGGTGGCAATGCCCACCCCCCCCCTTCACGCAGCCAGAATCCGGAGCAGAGTAGGAAGCAATGCCCACCCCTGTGTTCACCCAGCTGGAATCAGGTACTGAGGAGGAGGCAATACCCACCAGCCCCCCTTCTTCTTTCTAGAGCTCATTGTATTTTTCCCAACAACAGGCCTTGTTGCCAGTAGTACATAGTTATCTTGAGGAAATAGTTTTACCAGTCATAGAGGGAGAGAGAGACAAAGTGACAGCAACAATAAAAGATAATGACCGGTTAATGGCTCTGCTACCCAACTTGGCAGTCCTCTAATTAGTTGGGCGAATTAGCTTAAAGGAGACAAGTGAGAGGGGGTAACGGTTTCTCCACCCATGTTTACAGGGATTATTTCCTTAGGGAACTCTCAAATAAATCAGTTCAACTGTTCAACTGGAAAGTAAAATAAAAGGGCAAACGTACAGAAAACCACACACAGCACACATATGATGCTAAGAAGAAACCAGGAAGGAAAGTGGAGAAAGAAATTTTGAGGGAGGTGATAGTTACCAGCCTAGAAGAGAAAGTCTGCGGAGGCCACAGCAAAATGACTAGCATTTCACAAAGAAGAGAAGAGGCCCAAACAGAATTGGGGTATGTGGACGAATCCAGAACACACACATGGACCAGTGGCTAGGTAGTCCAGATACATGGCAAAATGTTCCCTGAGGCAAGTTGACGTCTTCACCTCAAGAATAATGACTTGATGGCTTTTTCCAGAGGAGGACAATGGAGTTGGGAGAGGCTTAATGGGTCTACCTGAGGTAGTCTATAGGTATAAATTGTGCTTGATGCTCCTCTAAGTACTGGATGGGAAAAGCTACCAGGTTTCCCGAATAATTTGGGTGTTGTTTGATTAGGATAAATGGGTGATGGGACGTGAGACCGGGTATTGACAAGATAAGTCAGGAGTTTCCATGGAGCCCCATTGTCCTAAGTTATGCATCTCTTTCCAGGGTGTGGAAGGGCATCAGTTAATCATTCATTCTGATTCACACTCTGGTAATCTTCCAGGCTCCTGCTGGCTGGCATTCGCTCTGAGCCAGGCAGTGCCTTCAGCTAATGATATATGAGGAAGGGGTATTTATGATATTCCATCTATAAACTACCATCTGAGCAGTGAAGAGGGGTCTGACTGCTATACATGCTACACACGTGTAGCAGGTACTGCTACTTGTGTAGCACTATCTGCAGTTTGAGAATTCAGTTCATGCATCTGATCAAATAGATTCTTAACTTGAAAGCTGGAAGAACAGTACATAGTATGTGTGTGTGTAGGGGTGGGGGGGTAGCACTAGATTCCTTTTGGGGTTTGCCAAAACAGATTAATATGGCCACCTGTAATGATTTTAAGAGTGTGTGCGTGTCTTTAAATGCTTGGTTGATGACTGAATGTGGGTGGAGTGAACTGCTGTTTCAGTTACTGAGTGGAGAAAGAAGATGCAGTATGAGGGAAGCTGTGTGCAGCCTGAGCATATTTAAGCATTTCTACGACAAATATGGAGTCTGTGGAAAACAGGCAAGCTGTGTGCCGCCTGAGCGTGTTTAAGCATTTCTAAGAGAAATATGGAGTCTGGGGAAAACAGGCAAGCTGTGTGCAGCCTGAGCATATTTAAGCATTTCTAAGAGAAATATGGAGTCTGGGGAAAGCAGGCAAGCTGTGTGCAGCCTGAGCGTGTTTAAGCATTTCTGAGAGAAATATGGAGTCTGGGGAAAGCAGGCAAGCTGTGTGCAGCCTGAGCGTGTTTAAGCATTTCTACGACAAATATTGAGTCTGTGGAAAACAGGCAAGCTGTGTGCAGCCTGAGCGTGTTTAAGCATTTCTAAGAGAAATATGGAGTCTGGGGAAAACAGGCAAGCTGTGTGCAGCCTGAGCATATTTAAGCATTTCTAAGAGAAATATGGAGTCTGGGGAAAGCAGGCAAGCTGTGTGCCGCCTGAGCGTGTTTAAGCATTTCTAAGAGAAATATGGAGTCTGGGGAAAACAGGCAAGCTGTGTGCCGCCTGAGCGTGTTTAAGCATTTCTAAGAGAAATATGGAGTCTGGGGAAAACAGGCAAGCTGTGTGCAGCCTGAGCATATTTAAGCATTTCTAAGAGAAATATGGAGTCTGTGGAAAACAGGCAAGCTGTGTGCAGCCTGAGCATATTTAAGCATTTCTAAGAGAAATATGGAGTCTGGGGAAAGCAGGCAAGCTGTGTGCATCCTGAGCGTGTTTAAGCATTTCTGAGAGAAATATGGAGTCTGTGGAAAGCAGGCTAGCTGTGTGCAGCCTGAAAGTGTCCATGTATTTCTGAGAGAAAGGCAGCCTGTGTGGAAGCCTGAACTGTGTATGTTTGTGAAAGTACATTCAGTCAGGGCAAAAGAGGCATACTGTGTGCCGCCTGAGCATGTTTAAGCATTTCTGAGAGAAATACAACCTGTGTGGAAGTCTGAACTCTGTGCGTCTGAGAGAAAACCCATTCATTCCATCTAAAGCAGGCAGACGGTGTGTGCTTCTGAAAGAGAAAAGTTGTGTATATCTATATGACTGTGCCTATGAAAAGAAACCTTAAGAACTGAGACCTGTCTTTGGAACCATCAAGCTTAATTAACAATGTGAAACTGATATGCTTCTTGTAAAAATAAAAGTTTATTTTGTTTTGTTTTTTTATCCCAGAGTATATGTCATTCCTATATATCCTATTCCTATCCTCAGTGCCACATAGTACCATGAAGGAGCCTGACACTTGGGAACGTTATGAAAAGGGAAATTTAAATTATTTTGGAATATAATTCTTGGTGGCAGCAATCTGCCCAGAGGGGGCAAGAAGAAAAGGGTTAAAGGCAAAGTCCAACTGAGAGAAAGAAATGGGGCTCGTAACACCACCCCTCTAGAATTTGTTTTTTTTTTCTAATTTCCTTTTTTGCCAGCATCTCACCAGCACTTAGCCTAAGAGTTTGTTTCCAGTACGGGCTGAGTCCTGGAAGAAAACACTTCTGGGCATGCACAGAATGCCTTTCCCTCAATATTAAAAAGCTGCAGTCTCCTTTCATCTCACACACAGTAATAATCCAGCAGCATGCTTAAAAATGAAGGGGAAACAGTGGGATCCACTGAATAGATTTCTAACCCCCTCTGTAAAACTGACAGTAGGATAACTACTAGGCATGCACCTCTCTTAAGAATAAAATCAGAGTCAAACAGAATCACACCAGAGATTTCTCTAGTCTGATGTCCTACACATCCTTTGGGAAATGATCACACACACACCCTTTTCCTATTCATGTTGTTGTTGTTATTTAATTATTAAATTTATATTCCACCCTCTCTGTAAATGGGCTCAGTGGTTTTCTGTCCTACTACTAAGTATGTTTTTTTAAAACTCCACAGCCTCAGAAGAGCTGAGAAGGAAGGAACGTAGCCGGAAGGGGAGGGGGACAAATGAAGAATAATTAAAAAGTGGGTAAAGTGGAATGAAGACATACCAGGTTGGACGACAGGTTTAGCAATACCCCATTTCCCTTCAGCCATCTTGCACTTCGTTATACCTAGAGAGCTTTTTTTTTAAAAAAATCACTGGTTGGTTGTTGTGGGTTTTCCGGGCTGTATTGCCGTGGTCTTGGCATTGTAGTTCCTGACGTTTCGCCAGCAGCTGTGGCTGGCATCTTCAGAGGTGTAGCACCAAAAGACAGAGATCTCTCAGTGTCACAGTGTGGAAAAGATGTAGGTCATTTGTATCTACTCAGGAGGGGTGGGGTTGAGCTGAGTCATCCTGTAAGAGTTTCCCAGGGTGTGGAATGCTAATGGCGGGAGGCTTCACTGTATCCTGAGGAGGTTCTTTTGCATATGGATTGGTACTTGATGTGCTAATCTTCTCTGCAGGGCTATTGTCAAGGATAGAATGTTTTGTTAGCCTGGTGTTTTTCAGAACTGGCAACCATGCTCGGTTCATTCTTAAGGTTTCTTCTTTCCTGTTGAAGTTTTGCTTATGCTTGTGAATTTCAATGGCTTCCCTGTGCAGTCTGACAAAGTAGTTGGAAGTGTTGTCCAGTATTTTGGTGTCCTGGAATAAGATACTGTGCCCTGTTTGAGTTAGGCTATGTTCAGCCACTGCTGATTTTTCAGGTTGTCCAAGTCTGCAGTGTCTTTCATGTTCTTTTATTCTTGTCTGGATGCTACGCTTTGTGGTCCCGATGTAAACTTGTCCACAGCTGCAGGGTATACGGTATACTCCTGCAGAGGTTAGGGGGTCTCTACTGTCTTTTGCTGATCGTAGCATCTGTTGTATTTTTCGGGTGGGTCTGAATACTGCTTGAAGGTTATGCTTTTTCATAAGCTTTCCCATCTGATCAGTAATTCCTTTGATATATGGCAAAAACACTTTTCCTGTGGGAGACTGTTTTTCTTTGGTTGTTTGCTTCATCCTGGGTTTGATTGCTCTTCGGATTTCATTTCTGGAGTAGCCATTTGCCTGAAGTGCGTGGTTTAGGTGATTAATTTCCTCATTTAGCAAGTGTGGCTCACATATCCGTCTTGCACGATCCACTAATGTTTTCATTATGCCTCTTTTCTGTCGGGGATGGTGATTGGAGTTTTTGTGTAGGTACCGATCAGTGTGAGTTGGTTTCCTGTAGACCTTGTGACCTAACTGAAAGTTTGCTTTGCGGATGACCCAGGTATCCAGGAATGGGAGTTTTCCCTCGATTTCTTTCTCCATGGTGAATTGTATGTTCAGGTGGATGTTGTTGAGATGATTCAAAAACCCCATCAATTCTTCCTCCCCATGGCTCCAAATGATAAATGTATCATCCACAAACCGGAACCATACACTAGGTTTGTGGGGTGCTGATTCTAGAGCTGTTTTTTCAAAATGTTCCATGTAGAAGTTTGCTATAACTGGGCTGAGTGGGCTCCCCATGGCCACCCCATCCATCTGTTCATAGAATTCGTTGTCCCATTGGAAGTAACTGGTTGTCAGGCAATGGTGGAATAAGGCTGTTACATCCTCTGGGAAAATCTGATTAATAAGTGCAATAGTGTCTTTTACTGGAACCTTGGTAAACAGGGATACAACATCAAAACTGACAAGTATGTCTTGTGGATTGAGTTTCAGAGAACTGATTTTGTTGATGAAATCTGCTGAATCTTTGATGTAAGACGAGGTTTTCCCGATGTGGTCCTGCAGGAGATCTGCCAGATGTCTAGCTAATTCATATGTCGGTGAACCAAACTTCTACATGGAACATTTTGAAAAAACAGCTCTAGAATCAGCACCCCACAAACCTAGTGTATGGTTCCGGTTTGTGGATGATACATTTATCATTTGGAGCCATGGGGAGGAAGAATTGATGGGGTTTTTGAATCATCTCAACAACATCCACCTGAACATACAATTCACCATGGAGAAAGAAATCGAGGGAAAACTCCCATTCCTGGATACCTGGGTCATCCGCAAAGCAAACTTTCAGTTAGGTCACAAGGTCTACAGGAAACCAACTCACACTGATCGGTACCTACACAAAAACTCCAATCACCATCCCCGACAGAAAAGAGGCATAATGAAAACATTAGTGGATCGTGCAAGACGGATATGTGAGCCGCACTTGCTAAATGAGGAAATTAATCACCTAAACCACGCACTTCAGGCAAATGGCTACTCCAGAAATGAAATCCGAAGAGCAATCAAACCCAGGATGAAGCAAACAACCAAAGAAAAACAGTCTCCCACAGGAAAAGTGTTTTTGCCATATATCAAAGGAATTACTGATCAGATGGGAAAGCTTATGAAAAAGCATAACCTTCAAGCAGTATTCAGACCCACCCGAAAAATACAACAGATGCTACGATCAGCAAAAGACAGTAGAGACCCCCTAACCTCTGCAGGAGTATACCGTATATCCTGCAGCTGTGGACAAGTTTACATCGGGACCACAAAGCGTAGCATCCAGACAAGAATAAAAGAACATGAAAGGCACTGCAGACTTGGACAACCTGAAAAATCAGCAGTGGCTGAACATAGCCTAACTCAAACAGGGCACAGTATCTTATTCCAGGACACCAAAATACTGGACAACACTTCCAACTACTTTGTCAGACTGCACAGGGAAGCCATTGAAATTCACAAGCATAAGCAAAACTTCAACAGGAAAGAAGAAACCTTAAGAATGAACCGAGCATGGTTGCCAGTTCTGAAAAACACCAGGCTAACAAAACATTCTATCCTTGACAATAGCCCTGCAGAGAAGATTAGCACATCAAGTACCAATCCATATGCAAAAGAACCTCCTCAGGATACAGTGAAGCCTCCCGCCATTAGCATTCCACACCCTGGGAAACTCTTACAGGATGACTCAGCTCAACCCCACCCCTCCTGAGTAGATACAAATGACCTACATCTTTTCCACACTGTGACACTGAGAGATCTCTGTCTTTTGGTGCTACACCTCTGAAGATGCCAGCCACAGCTGCTGGCGAAACGTCAGGAACTACAATGCCAAGACCACGGCAATACAGCCCGGAAAACCCACAACAACCATCGTTCTCCGGCCGTGAAAGCCTTCGACAATACATTAAATCACTGGTTGCTAAAAAGTCAGTAAACGCCACTAACCAAGAAGTTGTCCTGCTCTGGTCTGCTCAGTCTGTCTGATTGTTCTGCTCTGCCCCTCATGACTGAGAGCAAAACTGCTTGAAAAGTTTTTGATTCTAGCTTCAGGGCTCCTCAAGAACTGACCAGCCTGGAGAATTTTGTCCTTCGCTCCTAGCAGCCTTGGCCCCACCTGGGGACTGGCATGGGAAAGGGAGATGGCCTTTGATCCAGGAGAGCCCCCCAGCACACCCACTAGGGAGTTTTTTCTCCTGTCAAGGGAACTCAGAGCCTAACTACAAGTGACGCCTGACACAGGTTGGACGCTTGTCAGTTTCCCTCAAGTTTTGATGGGAAATGTAGGCACATCCTGGTCTTGCAGCTGTAATGGAGAGACAAGCTGTAAAACCAGGACGCCTACATTTCCCATCAAAACTTGAGGTAAGCTGACAAGCGTCCAACCTGTGTAAGGCGTCACTTGTAGCTTGGCTCTCAGGGTCCCCTGTCCTGGATCTAAGGGTGCCTGGTGGCTGACCTTGGGCTAGGCAAACCTTTTCAGCCTAATCTACCTCACAGGGTTGTTGTGAGGAGAGAACAACATCAGCCAGTTTAGATCCCCATCAGGGAGGAAAGTTGGGTTTGACATCTGTTAGTTTGCCTACAGTTTGCCAGGAAAAGACGATCTCAGGCTTTTGCTCCAGCTGGTATTGCTGAGACGCTTTGGGCAGGAAGCAGAGCTACAGCTGATCCCCGGAGATCTGAGGCTGGAGCATAAAGAGGGGGAGGGGGGAGGGGGGAGCTCAGTGGGTATGGGATGCTATACAGCCCACCCTCCCCAGCCGCCGTGCTCTCCAGGGTACCTGATCTCTATAGTCTGGAGATCAGCTGTGATTCTGGGACGTCTGCAGCCCACACCTGGAAGCTGACAACTCTAATCTGCCTGCTCCCTCCCCTCTGCTGGTATCAGGCCCCTTTTGCCCCTCCCTCACAAAGGCATGGCCTCTGCAAATAGACCAAGCCATGAGGCCCCATCCCCTTGCAGAGTGATTCCTCAGAGCAGCTGCATGGATGGGATGTAGGGGTCTATGAAGGGAGTGGCCCATAACATCAGACTCCATGACTCTTGTGGCCAAGCTACAAGTGACAAAAGGCACAGGTTGGACACTTGTCAGCTTCCCTCAAGTTTTGATGGGAAATGTAGGCGTCCTGGTCTTGCAGCTTGGCTCTCTGACTGCTGTCCAACGGACTTTTCAGCTGTCACTCGTCCCACATTCCGCCAAACTGCCTACGTTTCCCATCAAAACTTGAGGGAAGCTGACAAGTGTCCAACCTGTGTCTTTTGTCACTTGTAGTTCCGTACTGAGTGTTCACGAAAGACAGCTCTCCGCAACGGAGTGTGTGTGTAAGCATCTCCAAGAGTGACTTGCCAGGGGCATAATTTCTGAATTTTACAGCACATATGCTGCTCCCATCGCGGCGGTTCGGTAGAAGAACTGCAAAATCAGGATGTGCCTGCCATAAAAACCTGGACTAGTCTTACAATGTCCATTTCTCAGAATATTTCCCTTCCTTTTTTGCTCTGGCTATGCTTTTGTTCGTCGTTGGAACCAGCTAACAGACTCCCAAACTGTAGAACTCAGTCTCTCTATTCCAGGCTTGACTGAGTTAGGGCTCAGGAGAGCTAGCCCTTTGATTAAAAACACAGCTGGGATTACTGGATGGTTTTCAGTGTGCTTCCACTGATACATGTCATGCTCTTCCTCACCTCAGTCCACCAGAAAGACCCTCTTTCTCACTGCTGCATTGCCCTGTCAATATGAACCACATGGCTTTTCCCCCTCCAACACCTCTGCGAAGCAGGACACTGGAGTCTCCCTTTATCACATGCCACCCCCCTGGATATTTGCCCCCACCATATCTAGGGACATCCCTTTTGGACTGAGCAGCTGCCCAGGGGTACAGCTGCCCCAAGGGGTGTGTAGCAGCACTAACCAGTGGTTGAAGCATGAAAAAGGAATTGTGGCAATGCTGATTATTATTATCCGCCTTTCTCACTGAAATCCAAGGTGGATTCCAACAATATACGTGAAAATACAATATAATTGACATCTAGGACATTCACTGAGCAAAGTACAATAACGAACAACTGTTAGGACATTCAGAGAAATAGATACAATAGGGCAGTGATGGCGAACCTTTTTGAGCCTGAGTGCCCAAACTGCAACTCAAACCCAACTTATTTATTTCAAAGTGCCAACACTGCAATTAAACCTGAATACTGAGGTTTTAGTTTAGAAAAAACAACTCATACAGTTGTCCGAACTAATTAACATCTCTCTCTTTCTCTCTCACTCACTCACTCACGAGCCACGAATGAAAATAAAGCAAGTTAAATTAAAGCTGCTTGCCTTTCTTTAGACCAGCAGCGTCTTGCAAGCACTCTCTCTCTCTCTTACTCACTCGGGAGTCACGAATGGAAGTAAAGCAAGTTAAATGGAAGCTGCTTGCCTTGCTTTAGACCAGCAGCGTCTTGCAAGCACTCTCTCTCTCACTCGGGAGTCACAAATAGAAATAAAGCAAGTTAAGTGAAAGCTGCTTGCCCTCCTTTAGAAAGCCAGGCCCAGCAGCTCGGCTGCTACCTCTGCTTCCTGCTGCTAAAGAGACGGGCAGCAGGGAGTCAGCATTGAGGAAAAGGAATCAAGTGGGCAGGGCCAAAACCCAAGTGATCTCTGTTCAGAGCTACCGGAACGCTGTTCCAGCACGTTCCCCCTCCAAATGAGCCCTGGACTTAGTGATCCGGCGACATGGCTCAAGTGCCCACAGAGAGGGCTCCGTGTGCCAGCTGTGGCACGTGGGCCATAGGTTCGCCATCGCTGCAATAGGGGATGGTAGCAGAAAATATATAAACAAGATTTATTTATTAATACAAAGCACACCTCTATGATAAAAGAGAAATAGGACTAGAGTACAAAGGAACAAAAATGGTTATTAGCTAAGAGGATCTTACAGACTTTTCATGTCAGCTACAGCGTGGACGCGGAGGGGTTGGTGTATAGTAGCCACATTCCAGCCCATGTTGACATGCACACACACACAAAGACAACAGATCTTTTTTGGCATCCAGCCCACGTACCCCCCAAAGTAGGTAAACTAATGTGGGTTTGTGGTTCTGTAACCCCCCCCCCCCAAAGCCAGCCAGTCCACTGGTCCAATAGAAAGGTGTATCGGCCCAGAGCCTCTCATCCCCCGTCCCTGCCAGTTCTCCAGACTTCACAAGACCCCTAGGAGTGTCTAAGAGCTCTGTTTGTTAGTTTGAAGAGCCTTTGTTTCTGGGTTCTTTTTTGAGTGTGTGCACCTCCTTAGCAAGCAACACTGGAGACAGGCTGGTAAAATATAAAGGAATTTATTAGAAAGAGAACATAGGAGCATGTGCTAAGCAGAAACCCGCTCACAAAAGCATTTAGGCAAGTCAAAAACAAAAAACAGCATTGGGCAGGGGGTTGGACTAGAAGGTCTGTAAGGCCCCTTCCAACTCTGTGATTCTGTGATTAGCTTGCTCACCTATCTATGTTCTATCTAGCTAAAATACTACTCACTGGCTAGCTGTCTAAGGATTCTCTGAGTTGGTTCCAAAGATGGTTGGTCTGACCAAAGTCCATCCATGCTAGCTCAGTCGAGGCGTGGAGCTGGAAGCTCTCTTCTTCCATAACTGATAGCGGGCAGTGGCTACAAGGCAGCATAGTTGGTCAGGACTAGAATGGTGTAAAGAGATAAACTGCCTAGAATCAGTGAGGCTCCTTCCAAGTGGTGGGGGCATCAGTCCACTGAAAGAAACCAATCAGAGCTCATTACTTAATTGGACATTACCTCAGTGTGAAAGTTTAGGGAGAACAGCTAGAGCTGAGAGCAGCGCTAGGCTCCAGGCCTCTCCAAGGTCACACTCTCAAAGCAAGAGAGAGCCCAAGAGCAGGTAATCAGCAGAGGCTGTGCCAGTCTCAGCAAACAGGCCTGGTAAGATTTCTTACAGGCATGAAGCCTGAACCAAAGTTTTTACTCTGTATATGGTGGAACAGGGCCTGCTCCTTACAAAAGGTGTTACCAAATCAAAGAGATGGAGGTGTTTCCAGACTGGGTTGTGTCAAGAGTAGCCATCTGGTCCTCAGTTGCCATATCTGCCAAATGCAATTGTCTTGCCAAGCAGCAAGAGGTTCTTTAGGATTTGACAGTAATAAGCATACAGGTGTGGAAGGAAAGCAATTTATTAAACAAAGCAAGTAAAATACAAGAGAGACATAAATGCAAAACCCAAACGGAGCATACATACAAAGAAATAACAGGGGAAACATACATCATTTCAGCTCAATAGCATAGCAGAACAGAGGAAAGGCACCACCTGATGATTACAGTGCCAACTCCAGCTGTTGGGAACTCCACTTCCAACAGTGGGCAGACCCCTCTTTGGCCAATTTTGCACTGTACTTTGTGGGTCCGACTGTGCTGGAGTTCAGTTTGAGAATTTACTAAGACTTATATAGATTAAAATTATATATGCCACCCATACATTAATCCTCCTCAAAAGAGGGATGATTAAAGACAAATTGATAGATTGTCACACAGGGAAGGTTGAAGACCAAAACATGCTCTCTGTGTCCCAGGCCAACGCCGATAAAGGAGGTGCTGGCGCCAGTTCAAGAAATGATTTCTTGCCTCCCTTTCTGTCAGGTGTGTTAATTTAGCATCCTTGCGGCCAGTTTGCTTGACCTCTTTGGGAATCGATGTATCCTTGTACTCAAAACACCAGCAATGCCAGAGCTTACGTCAGCAGAAAACAGTACAGCTTAGCAAGGCATACACAAGCAAGAAATCATATTCAGGCCCTGGCATGAACAGGGCAAGATCTGATACACCAACTAACTCCTCGATATACAATATTCTTGCGCAATGCTACTACAGCAATCTCCCCCAGATGTTTCTGCCCTGCCTCATTTCATGACACTGCTATTTTAATTTATGCTTTTAAAATTCATGTTCGTTGTTCTTCTAAATCAGGAATGATGTTCTTTTCCTTGGTATTTTAATCTTTCTTTTTGTCTAAAAGCCAATGTGCTATATAGACTTCTCTGGGTTAAAGATAAGGACGTGCATAGACGCTTAGCCTTTGAACAAATGTATTGCTAGACTATTATAACAACTCTCTAAACATATCAAAGATAAGCCATATGCTTGGATTTTGTAAAAGGTATAAAGAAATCAAACAGCACACTGAAAATAGTAATAACATTTCTCCTGGTGTGCATTCAGAGCTTTCCCCTTGTGTGGATGTGCAGATGGGAAGAGAGCTCTGAACTTTTTTTGAAGCTCTTTCCACATTCAAAACATTTAAACGGTTTTTCCCCAGTGTGGAATCTTTGATGGGAAATAAGGTTTGGGCGTGTCTTGAAGGTCTTTCCACACTCATTACATTTGTATGGTTCCTCTCCAGTGTGAATTCTGTGATGCAGAGTAAGGGCATCACGTCGATTAAAGCTCTTTCCACATACTGAGCATTTATAGGGTTTCTCCCCTGTGTGGTTTCTGTTATGGAGAGCAAGAGAATGCTGTCGACTGAAGCCCTTTCCACACACTGAGCATTTATAGGGTTTCACCCCGGTGTGGACTGTTTCATGAGAAATAAGGCGTGTGCTATACTTGAAGCTCTTTCCACACTCTGAGCATTTGAATGGTTTTTCCCCTGTATGGATTCTTTCATGGGAAGCAAGGTACGAGCTGGAACTGAAGCTCTTCCCACACTCAGACCATGTATGGGGTTTCTCCACTGTGTGGATTCTGTTATGTACAGTAAGGGTATCATGACGACTGAAGCTCATTCCACACACTGAGCATGTATAGGGTTTCTCCCCTGTGTGGATCCTGTTATGTACAGTAAGGATATCATGACGACTGAAGCTCTTTCCACACACTGAGCATTTATAGGGTTTCTCCCCTGTGTGGATCCTTTGATGGGAAACAAGTTTATTGCTCTGACTAAAGCTCTTTCCACACACTGAACATTTATAGGGTTTCTCCCCTGTATGGATTTTTTCATGAGAAACAAGATATGAGCTGCTACTAAAGCTTTTCCCACACTCAGAGCACTGAATCTCTTTTGTGTGTAATCTGCTATGCAAAGTAAGGGAATTATTCCGACTGAACTTCTTTCCACACTTGGAGCATTTATATGGTTTCTCCCCTGTGTGGATCCTTTGATGGGAAGAAAGGCCTGAGATGTTACCAAAGCTCTTTCCACACACTGAGCATTTATATGGTTTCTCTCCCATGTGGATTCTTTGATGGGAAGTAAGACTTCTATGGTGCCCGAAGCCCTTTCCGCAGTCAGAGCATTTATATGGTTTCTCACTCAAGTGGATTCTTTGATGGGAAGTAAGACTGTCACTCTGACTAAAGTCCTTTCCACACACTGAGCATTTATAGGGTTTCTCCCCTGTGTGGGTCCTGTTATGTACAGTAAGGATATCATGACGACTAAAGCTCTTTTCACACACTGAGCATTTATAGGGTTTCTCCCCTGTGTGGATCCTTTGATGGGAAACAAGTTTATTGCTCTGACTGAAGCTCTTTCCACACACTGAACATTTATAGGGTTTCACTCCTGTATGGATTTTTTCATGCGAAACAAGATATGAGCTGCTACTAAAGCTTTTCCCACACTCAGAGCACTGAATCTCTTTTGTGTGTAATCTGCTATGCAAAGTAAGGGAATTATTCCGACTGAACCCCTTTCCACACACACAGCATTTATACGGTTTCTCTCCTGAGTGGATTCTCTGGCAGGAAAAATGAGTTTTACTCTGATGTAAGTTTTTTGAATGCTCTAACCGTTTATCCCCTTCCTGTGTTTTCTTACGAAGACTGTAGATCATTTTAGTTATTACATTTTTGGAACGCAGGTGCAATACTCTCCTTTTCTTGCCTTTGCAACCTTCTTGGATTGAGGCTGAAGGGAAGTCGACTCCATCAGAAGCAATGGATTTCTTCTGCTGCTTCCACCTTCCTTCAGTTTTCCTTCTTGGCTGTTCTTCTCTTTCCCTCACTTCACCTGAAGAAATAAGAAAGAGAAACACAATGAGCAAGAAACAGAACCACAAATCAGCAAGCACCAACAATACAAGCTACTCATTAACACACCTGCCAAAATTTTAAGAAACAGCCTGCTGTCCTGGTCCCAGACCCTTTACAGCTTTAACTATTCAAAAACAGAGTAACTTGGAGGGGGGCTGGAAACAAACAAGCAGCTAGCAGGATTCTTTGAACGCCACTGAAACGTATAATAGTAAAGAGTCCAGCAGCACCTTTAAAACTGACCAACTTTATTGTAGCATAAGCTTTCGAGAGCCATCTGACGAAGAGAGCTGTGGTTCTCGAAAGTTTATGCTACAGTAAAGTTGCTTAATCTTAAAGGTGCTACTGGACTCTTTACTATTTTGCTACTACAGGCTAACACGGCTAACTCCTCTGGATCTATGACTGAAATGTATTGCAGTCAGTATGTCATAGCCACCTTGCAATGGAGGAGACACACAGAAAATGCAGCATATAAAGGGTTGCAGTTAGACCAGGACAGAGACTGAGAGCTTGTTTTGGATGCCTGGGATACCCAGAACTCTACATCCGATGATGGGGGGCCATTTCCAGTCACAGGAGACAACAACGACACACACAGTTCCAGGGCAGATTCTTATCTTGCTATGTTTTCAGACACCTACCAGTGACAGAATATTTCCCCCACCGTAGAGAGAAAAGCAACCCGTCATTCAAGCATTTCTCTCACAGAAAGTGCGTCTGGCACTATGGGACGGGCCCATCTCAGCCGTCACAGGCCATCTAAACTCTCCAGAAAAGAACGGAAATCTGGGGTGGGGGATCTTTGATGCGCTTCCAAGAGGATATGCAAAGTTCTTGCAAGGCATCTAAGACGCTCGCCAGGAGAACTCTCAGCATCCGGGGAAATTGATGATTTTTGGGTGAAATGAAAACAAATGATAAAATCCACCAGTTCTGTAAGCAAAACACAGGAGCACCTACTAGATGATCTCTCCTTCTCCTCAGCACTGTGGACAAACGGATCTTCCTCTTCTTCCAACCTGGAGATCAGTTCTGGTTTGGGAACCCCTTTCAAGAAAAACAAATAATTTCTTATAGCTATAAAATGTTTAGGCATTCCTGAACAAATTATTTGTTAGTGCGACTGAATCCACCTTGAGTCTTGATGAAACAGGCGGACTATAAATAAAGAATATAAATTAAATAAAACGATCATCCCAAACGCCAAGAGGACAGAGAGACAAAAACGGATCGTTTCCTGCCCAAAAGTACGATGGGGCTGTGCGGCCCCAGGAGGATCTGCTTGGCCTTCACGACTCTCGTGCCCACTGCTGAGGACGCTTGGGTTCACATGCCTGTTGGGAAGGGCAGTGGGAAAGCAAGGCCAGATGTTGGGATTTCGGCCACATCTTCTCAACAGATAAAAATGAACTCCACCTGCGTGATCTCCATCCTCCTCCTTCAGAGGAGGCCATCAAGGCGACCTGTGGATCACGTTCTCCACGTCCAGTCCCCATTTACTTCTCTACCGAGCCCTGAACAAGTTGACAGCAGAAACCTGGGGCTGGACAGCATTGAGGGGCTGCAGCTCCCTCTGGGGCCTCCTCCCACCCCACCCCCCACCCCCAGCAGTTTTGCACAGCCTCAGTGAAGCTCTCAGGACACTTCTGGATCCCGAAGGAGCAGGACATTTACAGGGCAGGATCACTAGGGAGAATGGGAATCTCTGCACAGCCACGCTTGATTGGGAACCAGAGGTGTTCTAAAACTTCATAAACTGCGTAACCCCCTTAGCCTGAACCAACATTTGCACACTGGCTGTGTCAGTTGTGAAGCCAGTAAGGGAAGTGACAACCTCTGTGGGAACATCAGGATAGCAATTTCGACCTTCAGCCCCTATCGGCCAAGGGCAAAGAGGAAGCCTTACCCAGAGAGGCCACGATCCCATAATTCTCCAGCATGACCTCCTTGTACAGGGCTCTTTGGGTTGGGTCCAGCAGGGCCCATTCGCTCTCGGTGAAATAGACGGCAATCTCCTCAAAGGCCACAAATCCCTGGAAGAAGGGGAGAAATAACTCCTGCCCCCGCCAAACACACCCACAGAAATGTCCTGGAGGGTGCTTTGGTGAAGGTACGGGGGTGCAGGATAACAGGATGGATCAGGAGGGCGGCATTACGAAGGAACTGGACTGCAGCCCACGGCAGTGTTTCCCTTCCTTCTGCTGCCTGGTTTTCTACGTTTGTATTCCATTTTTGGTTTGCGCTGCCTTCTTACGATGTAATCCTATGGCTGTTGCATATCTTACTGGATCTCTTATGTTATGAGATCGCAACGTTTTTGTATATAGGCTGCTGGCCCCGAGGGTGGGTGCTATGCCCCGGTAACTCACTGCCTATGTAATCCACTCCCCAGAGAACATCGAGTGTCCCCCCTTCTATCATCTTTGAGAGATCCAGGAGCTAGGTGGAGCATGCAAATGCTTTCCAACCCTACCCCAAAGAAGGAGGTATCCAAGCTGCCCCCTGTTTCTCTCCTGGAGGATCTTCCCCTTACCTGAGACACCTGCATAGTTGCTGTTTCCTCTGTGCCCCAAAGAGGGCATGATCCTGAACGTGACACCGATGCTTTCCCACTGCCTAGAAGAGAAAGAAAGGGGACAGGGAAACTTTGATCTGTACCATGCATGGGTTATTTTTAACAAAAATAGTAATAACAACTGCTCATCAGGAAGACTTAACGCCCACTCAGAGCGGTTTACAAAGTATGTCATTATTATCTCCACAACAACAATCACCCTGTGAGGTGGGTGGGGCTGAGAGAGCTCTGAGAGAGCTGTGACTGACCCAAGGTCACCCAGCTGGCTTCAAGTGGAGGAGTGGGGAATCAAACTCAGTTCTCCAGATTAGAGTCCCGCACTCTTAACCACTACACCAAACGACACCAAAATAGCTCTTTTGCTGTTTCTTTTTTCTGGGGCATATCTCTGAATCCCCCAAAGCTAATTCCGGGGGGGGGTCCTCCATTCCCCCAGCAGAAGCATTTCAGAGGGGCATTTCGAGCTGCTGCAGTGGGAAGGGGGGAGTCTCACTTTCAGGGAGGGGGCTCCTCCCACCCACAGAAAATGAAGGCAGCCCCCACCCTGCAGTCAGGAAATATTTGAGTCGGGACTGAGAAGGTGTTCTAAGGCAGAGGGGATTGTGGAGTATTTCACTTTTTTAAAAAAAAAATTATTATCATAACATATGTACATAATCATACATTGAGCCATATACATCTATTTTTACCCCTTCCCTCCCACCCCACACCCATTATATCTTCATATCTTTAACCATGTGCACAGATTCTTCATTCGGGCTTGAATGCTTGGGTTGGCTTCTCCCCTTTCCACCCAGTGCCTATAACACGACCATTTGCTTGTAATCTGTTGACGCTTATCCTCCCTTTTCTCATCAGCAGTTATCTGTACAAATATATCCGATTGTACACGTTCAAAGACATAATTGTTCCATTTTTCCATTGTCCATTTATGCTTGTCCTTCCATCCCTGTGCTATTACAGCCATTCCGGCTAAAATCATAATTTTATATAGATCTTGCTTATTTCCATCTACTCTTTTATTTCCCAATATTCCGGAGATAAGCAGATCCTTATTAACCTCAATATTAACTAGAAATAAACCCGACATTACCCTTATAATCTTTTGCCAGTATTCCTTGACCACATTACACTCCCACCACATATGCGCATAGATGCCAACTTCTTGACCTCAATGCCAGCATTTAGGGCTCATTCCTTTAACTATATACGATATCTGAGCCAGTGTTCTATACCATTTCCATATAAATTTCCTGGCCAATTCTTTATCCATTTTAATTTTTTTTATACATTTCATTATTTCTTGAATCGTTTCGAGTATTTCACTTATTGTAAGCGCTAAATGTTATAAATGTCTCTAGGGTGTGTGACAACTGAAAAAAAAAACCCTATCCAATAAATAAATGGATCAGAACTAGATAGTAAGAAATGAACCTGGCAGGAAACAGAGAGAGCAAACCTTAAAAATAAGGGATATGAACAGACCAAGTATGAAAAGATTCACATTTTGGGTGGAGTGCAGACTAACAATGAGATCCTAACCAGAGTTACCCCAGTCTGAGCCCTTTGAATTCAATGGTCTTGCCATTCTGTTCTCTTCCTTTTATAAGAGCACAAAAACAGCGCAAAGGAATTAGGAACCAGAATCTTAAAACCTCAAGAGATGCCCACCAGGAGAACCCACAGCCTGTAGGGTAAGCAGGTCTCAGGGAGTCAGTGAATCTGAAAATACACTGATTTCTCACTCAACAGCCACCCTTCCCACATCACGGTGTCCCCCTACCCACCTGGTGACCTCTCCCCTTCTTTCAGATGGTTGATAAATAGATCTTCTTCTTCTAACCAGGAGATCAGGTCAGGTTTAAGAGTTCCTTTCAAGAAAGCAGACAAAGCCGTTACTTCAGACCCCACAATATTCAAGCATCCCAAAGCCACTCTTTCGGTGCTCTTGGAAAGGGAAGAGAACGGCAAGCACTTCTCATTCCGGCACGTAACCAACCATGTGCTCTTCAATCGCAGAGTCAGGGGCCTGTTGGGAACGTCACTCTGGAAGCAAAGCCTGCAAATCCAAGGGAGGCTTCAGCGGGAGGCCATTCCTCCTCTCCCTCCCCCTCCTCCGAAGATAAGACGGGAGAGAATTTGGGGGTTGCATTGAACCGCCTCCAGTTCACACACACACCTTCCCACCTCCAGCACCAAGCCTGCCATCAGAACTTGGCTGTGGGGAGCGTTGATTGGCTGGAGCCACTCAAGATCCCTCTTACATCTCCAGAGCACAGAGTCATAGGGCCAAGCTACACATGACAAAAGACACTTGCCTGGCAAGTGGATTGAGTAGAGGGCAAGTGAACAGGGAGAAATACACTTGCCGTTCAAGTGTCATTCGTCATGTGTAGCTTGGCCCATAGATTCAGAGATTCAGTGAACCTCTTCTGACACTGGTGGCTCCCAAATGAACACAGTTCTTAGCAGGGCAAAGAGCATGAGAACCGCGCCTTCAGTTGGGAACCAGCATTGATAGGAACAGCCGTGACGCGGGGTTCACAACAAGTGGGTAAAGCAACAACTTCTCCCTGAATATTGTTAATATGAAAGCAACAACTTCTCCCTGACTATTGGAATCCTCCCAGATTCCAATTTCCAAAATACTTGTGCAAACTCCAGCCCACCAGGGCATATTTCCACCCCAGGATATTTCCACCCTTAACAAGCAGGTGCTGAAGGGAGTAATTCCAAAGACGAGGCAATCAAGAACAAAGAAGCCGCCTTACTCAGAAAGGCCGCCATCCCATAATTCTCCAGCATGACTTCCCTGTACAGGGCTCTTTGGCCCGGATCCAGCAGGGCCCATTCGGCCTTGGAGAAATGCACGGCCACCTCCTCGAAGGTCACCAGCCTCTGCAAGAAAAAGAAGATACCAATATCCCCCCTCGCACGTGCTGACAACCTCAAACGGGACAGGAAGGAGCAGGAAGGGGGGGCCTGAGGCTTCAAGCCGGGCTGGTCTCGGTCCAGTCCCATAAATGGCAAGCTACACACCGGAAGGGGGAGAAAGAGGGAAGGAGGTGAAGACGCCATCCCAGGCTGGATCCCGGAAGTCTGGAGATTGGCCAAGGAACCTGGAGGACCCCGTGGGCTTGTAGCAATTAAAATATGTTTCTCCATGCTTGGAGTATTTTTAAACATGTCTTATGGGTTTCCTGTTGTTTTTCCACGTTTTTTGGTCATATTGCAACAGCTCCCTTGTGATCTTGGTGTTGCATCCCAGATGCCCTGAATGTCATATTCAATTTGTTCCTTGGCAACTCAGACAACAGAACTCGTGAATATAAGGCAATACGTGATCAGTGTCAGATAACAGGGGACCCAATTGATAGCAACAGACTGGTCAATGGAACAGCCTCTCAACCGTCTCTTTGTGCCAGAAGATCGGTGGACTTCATGGCCTCCTGAGGGGCCAGCTTGAATGTTCTGCAGCCCTGGAAGCGACACAGCAGAGCGAAACCCCTTCTGGCCCCACAGCAAATAAAGAGCCCCTGCAAGCTGCCCCCTGCATCTCTCCTGGAGGACCCTCCCCCTTACCTGAGTAGACTGCATAGTGGCTGTTTCCACCCTGTCATAACGAGGGCACGATCCAGATTGTGGCACAGATGCTTTTCCACTCTCTGTAAGGGAAAGAAACAAGATGGAGGAACTTTGATCCTTTGTACTGGGTTTTACTGGGAAGTCTTGCCTCCCTCTCAACTTGAGGTGTGAAATTTCCAGAAATGTTGAAGCCACAGCTGTGTGTGTGTGTTAATATCTTTTCTGCCAGCCCCCCTGGAAATAACAGCAACATTCAATTTATAGACTGCCCTTCAGGACAACTTAACACCCACCCAGAGCGATTTACAAAGTATGTTATTATTATCCCCACAACAAAACACCCTGTGAGGTGGGTGGGGCTGAGAGAGCTCCGAGAAGCTGTGACTGACCCAAGGTCACCCAGCTGGCTTCAAGCAGAGGAATCAAACCCGGTTCTCTGGATTAGAGTCCCACGCTCTTAACCACTACATATATGCAATACTCATTTTCCTAGCAACGTGGAATGCGTCATTTAGAAATTAGCATACAGAATTATACTCTTTGGCATCCATATGGAATTCTGTTTATGTTTTCTATGACATAGACCAGAGCCCGGGGCCTCCCCCATCATGGCCCCTGTTTTGTAGACTGAGCTCCCTGAGGATGCGTGTGTGTGGAGGGTGGTGCCCTGAAGATCGTCATGAGGCACTGCAAGGCCTGTTTGTTTGTCAGGGCTCTTCAGGGGGGTTGAATGGCAGGCATTTTTTAAACAGGGAGGGAGTAGGATTTGGGGGTTATTTCAGTTTGGCTTTTAACTGTAAATGTTTTTGGCTACTGATTTAAACGGCTTTGAGGAATGGCAGGGTAAAAATGTTATAAATAATAATAATAAATTCCCGGTAAACAGATATCTCAATGAGGTATACTATATATGATATATGACATAAAACAATGGGTTAGTAGATCAGACTCTACATTATAACATAATATGTGGTTGTGTTGTGTGGTGATGTGTGCTATGCTACATTGGTGGCATAGCATACAACATATATATAATATATTATTGTGATATATACTATATTGATAGTGTATTTGACGGAGTATATGCTTAAAAGAAAAGAAATAGAATAAGTTTAAAGTAAGAGATAGGGCGATCCTTGCTATATATTATATTATATTAGTATGTTATATTGATTTGAGATATACTATATTGATAGTAGGTTTGATAGAGGTTATGTAAAAATAAGAATGTGCTTAGAATAAGAGATATTACAAATTAAAGTTGGTAGGGAAATATAAATGAAATAGATTTAAGTAATAAGAAGGGTTAGGGGTTGGAAAGCTGTTGGAAGTCAATAGGGAGGGGGGAGGAAAAGGGTGGGGGATAGAGCAAGGGGTAAAATGGGATTATTTGTGTCAAAATTGCAAAATTTTCTTTGTTTTACCACTCACTAATAAAAATTTTATTAAAAAAAAATAATAAATTCTTGTTTCTTCCTAACTCTTCCTCACAGCCCTCCTTTCTCACCAAGCCCTTGGCACCATTTCTTCATCCTCATTCCCTACTCAAAGTAAGGCTAAGTTTAAGCAGCCCCCCTCCCCCTCTCCATCCACGCCACCCTCCCCAAACAAACTTGGTGGTACGTGACTCTGCGTGCTCCAGGAGGCAAAGATCGTTGAGAGAAGCTGAGAGCCAACTAAGGGAAACAGAAAAAGCCCAGAAAGTGATGGGGAAATTGGTTTGCTGAGAGTTTACGGCAAAGGGATCTTTCTTGCATAACCAACGAAGAATTTATTTATAAGCACTGCTGCAGAGTTTTGATAGGCTTATTGGTTTTCGAAGAGTTCTTAAGCTTGGTGGCTTGAAAAATAATTCTATGGTCACAAATTCAGACACACAGACTAATTTTCCACACAGATTTTCTCTACACCAAACTCTCTTCTCATCCACACAGAAAGATTCTCTCAGGCCTTTCCACACAAAGCAAACGCCGCCGGCTCCCGCTGTGGGACCAGAACGCCGGGCCCACCAGCTCCTCTGCCCCATGCTCTGCCCCTCCCCTTAAATTAGTGACGGCTTGGAGGCTGCACATTTGAGCACCAGATGTGGTGTGAAGAAGGGGCTCCATCACGCTTGGCTCTCCAGTTGTGCTACGTGATGATGCCAGATGTGGTCCCCTTTCCAGCTCAGCAAGTCAAGAGAATGCATTGCAGCTCCGGTTCCAGGAGGCAAAGGAGAGCCCCGGCCATTTGGCACCCACACCCCGATGCCCCCCACCCTCGCAGGGGCATCAGAAGGGGAATGGGCAATCAATGCCTCTTGGGACAAGGATGGGGGGGGCTCTCACCTCGCTCCAAGGCACGGAAACCGCCCAACCATCCCTCTCCACATGCCCATTAAGGCACCCCATGGAGGCAGGAGGGAGCTCAGCAGCTCTGGCAAGAGGATTGAGGAACAGAAGAAAGTGGTTTGGGTCCCGCTTTGCGGCTGGATGGGATGGGAAGGCTCCAGCCGACCGAGACTCGGTCCACAGCTCACAGAGGGCCCCGTTCTCAATGGCCCTCCAGCAAGGGCCACGTTTCCTGGCCTCAAGGGCATGAGGCCTGCACTGCAGGGAGGCTCCAAAGGACCCCTTCCTCCAGCGGTTGGGCTGTTTCAAGGTGGGATCTGCTTGCCAACCACAAACCCTGTGGGGCAAGGCCTTGCCCACCCTCCTGGAGCATGGGGCGGGTGCCAAATCAGGCGAACATTATTTTGCCAGCAAGAAAAAGCCCTGGACTCGCCACCCATTTCCCCCATTTAACCCCCCCCCTCAATGTTGCACCCTTAACCCTCTGCGGCTTCCCAACATCCCACAAGGAAATCCAGCTGGCCGAGTTCGCTTTTGCAGGAGGGACCGGCGAGGAGGGTCCCTCCAATGCCTGCCTCAGAGGATGCAAAGAAAGAGGAGACCCGCACCCTTTCCACAACCTGAAACTGCACCATTTCCCAGGTTGGAAACGGAACACGTGTTGGGGCATCCACACGCAAAGGGAGGGGGGCTTTAGAGTTCTCTGCCCCGACGAAGCTGCTGAGTGCTGCAGGGACCTCCTCGCTTTGGAGAGAGGAAGGAACACACACACACACACACACACACCGGGTCGTGGGTGGGCAGCGGCAGGGAACTTGGGGGGGGGGCTGTCGCTTCCTCTCCTGGGCCAGCGGCTGCCCTCGGCCTTGGGGGACACAGCCCTGACCTGCCCTAAATTCTGAAGCCTCCTTTCCCGGCCTCCAATTCTAAGACCCTCCTGCACCTTCCTCGGCTCGGGGGTCTCTTCCTTCAGCCGAGCCCTTCTGCCCCCCCCCCCGCCCTTTTTTCTTGCTTCCACAACTCTCCTCCCTCAGTGCATTTTTACCGCCTTGATTCTGCAGCAGGAATGAAAGTCCAGATTCTCGCAAAGAAAACTGCAGAGGCGCGGAGGTCAGGCGGGGGCGCGCATCGCCCATCAAAGCCCCCCTTTCTCGCCCCGTCCGCTCAGCTCCTTGCAGAAAGGCCCCCCAAGGGTTAAAGGGAGCGAGTGTGCATTCCTAGAGACTAGGGGGAGGCTGGAGGACTGGACACTCACTTCCTGCCAGACCCCCTCCCCCCTCGGAAGGTGGATTTGCTCCCAGGATCAGCCTCGAACCCCAGGATCGGGTGAGCTGCAAAATGCATTGGGGGGGGGTGGAGGAGGAGGAAATGCAATGCAAGGCAGGAACCTGGGAGCAAAAGGGGGGCGAAGGTGGGGGCCTGAGAAGCATCCATGGATGGGGCTGGACCCAAAGGCGCCCCCAGGCGGTGGGTGGAGGAGAAATACACAAACATCACCCCCTCCATGCGTGGATTCAGGCCTCGTTCTTTGCTCTTGCCCAGCCCTTCGCCGCCTGCTCTGAGCCTCCCCTTCTGCTCTCGCTCACCTGGACAAAGAAGGAGGCGGAAGATCCAGGGGGTCCCGGCCGCTGAGCCCCGAGATGGAGAGCCGGGCCGGGGAGTCCCAGCCAGAGACCGGCGCCCGGGCAGAAGGCTTCCCCCAGAGCCAGGCGGGGGATGTGAAGCAGGAGAAGCAGGTGAGGGACTCCTTCTGGGACCCCCAGAGATGTGGGGGAGGCTGTCCGCATGGCCCCCTCCCCAGGACTTTGCAAGAAACCATCCAAGGAAGAGCCCACTCTGACCACTTTCCCAGGCATTCCCCGGCACCCTTCCTTTCCTAACCCCTTTCCCTCCTCTTTCTCTGCTGTTTCAGGACCCATCAGAAGAAGAAAAAGAGGCTCCAGCAGTGCCATGGCAGAGATTCCTCTTTGGGGAGGACAAGCAGGAGGGCGATGGAGGTGCCCCTTCCCTGGGTAAGGAGGATGAATTTAATGGGGGGCATCTTTAATGGGGGGCATACTCCTCCAGAGTATAACTGAAATTCAAGGGCTGCCTACAGTCTCTGGAGAAGGGATGCTTGTTTGCATTTTTTATTTTATTTAATTTACGTCATTTGTAGTCCACCTTTCTCCCTGAGACTCAAGGCGGATTACACAGTGTGAGATTAGTACAGTCAATTTCAAGGACATTTCCATAAACAATGCCATAGGGAAAATAAACACAATTTTACAAAGACATAGCATTAGCAAGAATCCAATACAGAGTTGAAGAAATGCTGGAAGAAAACATAAGCAATTCTAGGGTTGACATTATTGTTGTTGTTGTTATTATTTATATGCAAATTAGACTGCATGAAGCACAAGTACCTCATAGGAGCACATATTTAAGACAACAGGTAGTACGTAAGGCAACATAGTGATGAAGTCTATGGTCCTTTACTCATTAGCGAAGCATCTGAGAAGCCTCTCCTTACAATACAAAAGCCTTTTTGAATACTTTGGTTCTGCATCGTTTAAGGTTCATCAGCCATTTTCTAGGTCCAGGCCAGCCTTTAGAATTCCAGCCAGGAAGGAGAGATCCCAAACTGCTTCTGAATGCCGTCGCTGGGGGGGAGGAAGGGCTCCTGCCTCCCCGCTCAAGCTATTTTCCAAAATAGGTGCCATTCTGAGGCCATTTGGGCTCTCCTTTATTTTTAACAGCTATTCCTCGCAGGTGCTGTGTGGATGCGGGGAATCTGAGTTGGATCTGGGGAGTCTTTAAAAACCTGCACATCTTATCACTTTCTGTCCGGATGCCCCATCATTTGAACATTGTGTTCTGCCTAGCGTGTAGGAATCTACCTGGCAGCTAGTATTTCGAGTTTCAGGGGGGGGTTTTTAACTTGCCATGACTGTTTGTGTAGAGAAAAAAAGCATACATGAAACTGTACAAACCCAAAGACTTTTTAAAAATGCAAATATGTTCACTGGGACATGGTGATGAGTTCTCCATCTGTGTGTTGTACACATCCTTGATGTATATGGAGTGTAGCTTCAGTACTTGGGTACATACACCATAAAGTTTGGAGAGTTTTTACAAGACTGCCCCACTGCTTGTCATGGCACAAAGGTGCTTTCCAAGGAAATGGAGCTCTGTCTAGCTCACGGTCTCCAGTTGGCATTCACCATTGTACTGTGATCTGCAAAAGGCTTTCTGCGTGACTCATTGGACAATTATCACACATTGTTACAGGCTGGCTGGTTGTAACAATTCAGAATTCCTTTCTTTATAGCCTGAGTAGGGTATGGTGGGAATTAGTCTCTAAAGCTTTGCATGTTTGTTTTTAAGAAAGCAATTTAAGGTTATTGATTTGAGGTGTGAACCATTCCATCTTGTGGTTTCTTTATTTTTCCTGCAAACCATGTTTTTTCTTCTCCCCCCCCCCCCTCAGCTATCCCTATGCATGCTCTAGGTCATCTAAAGACTATATCTGTAAATGTTTTTAGGGTGTATTACCATGAATCGTGAAACTTGTTATAAATAAGGCAGCATTTGAAATTCAGTGCAGTTTCTAGAATTCCTAAATCCCATCACCCTGAACCAGAAATTCTTTGTACATGCAGGAATTCTCATGCATACATAGAAATCTTATGGCTAGCAGCCAGGGCTTTCCCATTTCTTTCAGTGGAGGGAGCAGATGAACCTCAGAGTTGTATTTACTATGACTGAAAATTGATTGGGAAGCTCAAGAATTACAATTTCAAAAATGGTGTTAGGGGGTTCCTGCAGAGGAGATTTCCACCCCGCCCCCTCCAGACATTAGGCATTCTCCCCCAACTCATCTGACCTCCATCCACTGTCACCTGGGGGGGAACCACATCATACTTGCTTTTGGTCTGTGGTCAGTCACAGCTTCTAGCTCTCTCAGCCCCACCCACCTCACAGGCTGTTTTGTTGTGGTATATAAATCGGTATATATATGGTATATGTGTGCGGTATATAAATCGAATGTTGTTGTTCTAAGCACACAGATATTTTAACAGCCCATGTTGCCTGGCTCCAGATAATGTTTAGTTTATTTATTTACTAGCTTGATACCTGTGCTTCACTACAATATTTGTTTGTGTGTGTGTGGAGGGGGGGTTGAGTTGTTTTTATAGTATAATACCTGAGCTTCACAAAGGTGGTTGAATAAAACCCCTAGAAGGGTCACGCACCATGTCCCCATGAACATTTAAAAACTCAGTTGCCATACTGACTTTTATATAAAATCCATATTCAGGAGTCTTGTAGCATCTTTTTTTCAACTGTCTGCAGTTTATATTACCTGATTTTTACCTCAGAACACAGAGTTCCACTGGCGACCAATCAGGGAAAGGGGGCATGAACAGGCAGGAGCCTGCCAGCCACACAGAAAAGCCAGGCCCCACAGGGAGATTGGCAACTCTAGTAGAGGAAGACTGAGAGGTGCATTTTACCTCAGGACACATTCAATGACTCCCAATAGCAACTTCATACAGTTTAGAATGTGGGGGGTGAGGACCAATCAGGCTGCATACGCAAATGACCTCTGTGTTTCAGCTGTCTCTGGGCGGGGAAAGAGGTGTGGTATGTTGTGAGCCCCAATCAGCCCACAGATGCAAATGACCTTGAAAGGCTGGCCCAATCAGGGAAGAGTGGCCGAGCTGGCAGTGGGCGGGGGCACAAGAAGGCAACAGCCTGCCAGCCACCCAGGAAAGATATATCCCTTTGGGAAAACACATTTTACCTCTTTTTACACCCTTTGGGCGAATTTCTTAAAATCCTTTGTTTACATCATGAAAGGAATTTTCTCCCCAAATTTCATGTTTTTAGGTCCAGAGGTTTGGGCTGGGCGTTGATGAGTCAGTCAGGACACTTGTCTTTATATATACAGATGTAGAATAATTATATACCACTTTCCACCCAAATATGGTCCCCAAGGCAGTATACAAAAACCTTAGAGCATTTAAAACGTTAGAACTGTCTTTGAAATGTATTTATAAATATTCAAAAATAAAATGAAAACGCCACTGTCTTCCCTGACAATGTAGAAAAGTTCATCCTCTTTCTGCTTTTCACAGGGTGGGGTGTTGCTTCTCTTTTGGAGAATAGTTGGGCCTCTCATCTTTTATTAGTTACGTTGATTAGTTTTGTTCCAATCTTGGTTTTTCACCCTCTGTTCTGTGATTCTCACTTCTGTGTTTATTTTAATTACTGTGGATCATCTGTTTTCATCTGGGAAGGGAAGCTGTATAAAGAAGGCACTTTTCTAATCTCCCAGGAAGGGGGATCCACAGAGCAGGAAGTGCCATAACAAGAGATGGCCCATATCCTCCAAATACAATGACATCTATCCAATTTGGATGTCTTTACTGAGCAAAGAGCATGTGTGCAAGAGAAAGAGACTTCTGAGGCATGCAAGGCCCAGAGCGTGGAGGTGAGGGCCAGCGTCTGGGCCTGGGCCTGGCAGTGAACGGGCTAAACATCTCCCCCCCCCTTCCTTTATCTCCTTTGCAGGCATGGGAAGAATGACAGGTGGATATTCTAGGCCTTCCCTTCAGTGTGATGGGGCACACACACCCTCTGTGCAGCTAGATCAGGTAGGGAAGGAACCAGGGTGGACAAGAGATGGGAGACATCAGGTACCCCATTCTCTTCACAGCACTTGTTTCTGAAGGAAACTCTTCCCTTCACTTCTCTCAAAATTGCTGCCAAGAAAGGCCATGAATGCCACAGGAAAAAAGTTTCTTTAGTTCCTCTCAGAGAACTCCTGGCTTGTTGTCTTTATGGATCCTTGCTGAGGAGAAAATATTTCCTCCTTCTTTCAGGTTCTGGTGACCTTTAAGGATGTGTCTGTGGATTTCTCGGAGGAGGAGTGGGCGCTGCTGGATCCGGGCCAAAGGGCTCTGCACAGGGAAGTCACAGAGGAGAATTACGGGAACCTGGCCTCTCTCGGTACGGCTCTCCTGTGGTCTGTCACTGGATGCTAGGGAAGTAACCAAGCATGTAAAATAGAAGATTGGGCTTTCTTTACTGTTCCATATTTATTGTAAAATCTATTTTTTTCATTATTTCATGGGATGCCCTAATGAGAATACTAAAATCTGTTTAATAGAAAAGAGTCCAGTAGCATCTTTAAAACTAACCAACTTTACTGTAGCATAAGCTTTCGAGAACCCCGGTTCTCTTTGTCAGATGCAAGAAAATCTGTTTAGATATGTTCAAGAATAGCGGTATGTCTCCAAACATGCAATTCCTCTGCCGGAATGAGATTTCTCCTTGCAGACGACAGCGCGGTGATTTCCACTGGCTGCTCATATCCCACTGCACAGCTCAGCCGTGCCCTCTGTGCTTTTCCTCAAGAACAAAACTGCAGCAGGAGGGGGAAGGGGGAAAGTCCTGCTCTGTGAAGTCCACTGGTGGTCAGAAGCACACTTTCCTCTGATAGGATGGGGTGATGTTGTGCCTACTGGCTGGTTTGCAAGACCTGAATATCTGTGGAGGCTGTATGAGCCAGAGCTGCTGTAGCATAGTGGTGAAGTGGTTGGGATGCAAATCAGCATGCTGCTAGTTCAACTCCGAGGACCGCTATGAACTCTGCAGGTGGTCTTGTGTCAGGCACTCCTCTCAGCCCAGCTCCCCAGCTCTGTCGTGGGGATAATAATAACGCTGACTTTGTTCACCGTGCTGAGAGGGGCACAAGTCTGTCTAGAAAAGCAGTATATAAGTGCAGTTATTACATAAGCACAGTGATTAAATACTTCATGTATTTTTGCTCCTCAAATAAGGGCTTGTGATTCCCAAACCTGACTGTGCCTCCTGGCCAGAAGAAGAGGAAGATCCATTCAGAGAGGTCTCCACGGAGGGAAACAGCTTGGCAGGTAGCTATTGAGTTGTGTGGAGTGATGAGGCTATGAGTTCCCCTGGCAGTCTTCAATCCTTTATCTAACTGCCAAGTGCCCGTAATGTGCAGATTCTTAAATTAGCAAGTTGGGGCACCTTGGGAACCAAAGAGGTTAGCAGAAAAATCTGATTGTACCCTGTATGGGATCAGACTGGGCGAGCGGGCTGGAGGTGCAGGGTGAGAGGGGGGTGGAAGGAGGCAGCCAGCCAGGCTGTTGCACGTGCCAGCTGCCTGGTGCTCCCCAATTGGGGTCAGACTGAGCAGGTGGGTTGGCAGCTCGGGGAGGGAGCTGGGCGCTGCTGCCCCTGCCAGCCACCTGGTGCACCCTGTTTGGGGTTGGAAAGGGTGGGCGGGCTGGAGACAGGTGTCGAGTCAGTGTGGGGGGAAGGAAGCAGCCGGGCAGAGCCCTGCCAATGCGGATCCATTCGGGGTTGGACTAGGTGGGCTGGTGGCATGGGGAATGTGGCCAGGGGGGAAAGAAGCTGGCACTGGGGCATGCTCCTGTGCCTGCCCGCCGTTGGTTTCGGCCTTTATGGGCCAAACCATGTGGCTGCAGAGGGGGAGAGGGGAGCAAGAAGCATGCTGAACTGCTGCGCCAGCCGCCTGGGGAAGCTGTTTCCGAAGACTCACCCCTTATCCCCGCTAGGGGCAAACGAGAGCGCACCTGCTCAGTGAAATTGAGGTGAGTCTTCTCTGACACACTTACCCAATTATTTAGTAAGATATTATGGATTTATATATTCAGACATGCAAACAGAATTTCTTATATGTTATCTTCTTTGATGTTTGGCTCCTTAATTAAAACTGAGAGCCAATTTGGTGTAGTGGTTAAGAACGCGGGGCTCCAGTCTAGAGAGCCGGGTTTGATTCCCCACTCCTCCACTTGAAGCCAGCTGGGTGACTTTGGGCCAGTCACAGCTTCTAGGAGCGCTCTCAGCCCCACCCACATCATGGGGTAGTGAGGATAATAATAACTTGCTTTGTAAGCCACTCTGAGAGTGACAAGTTTCCCTGAAGGGCAGTATATAAATCGAGTATTTTTTTTTAAGGCTGGGGACTCTGAGTTCGTTGCAATGCTGGGCCCTATTGACCCTGTAAATACTTACCTATCTCTCTTTCACCCAATAATTTTTTCTTGGAGAAGCTGCCCTTGCAGGTCCCAGGAACAGTCTTCCAAAACGGGTGTTTAAGTTGAAGTATTAATTATGTTCATTAATTTCTGGGTCCAATTCTTCCTCATTGGATTTTACTCCTAATTTCTTCAGGTGATGGGAGGGAGCACAAGAAAGAACAACAGCACAGAAGGAAAATCAAAGTACAGCAGAAGCAGCAGAAGAAATCTGTTTCATTGGACAGAGCGGATGTCTGTGTAATTGGCCTTGTCGGCCATGAGAGAATCCACACAGCGGAGAAACGGTATAAATGTTCCGAACGTGGAAAGAGCTTCAGAGCCAACAGCTCCCTAGTTTTACATAAAAGACTCCACATTGGGGAGAAACCATATAAATGTTCAGAATGTGGAAAGGCTTTCAGGAACAAATCAGACCTTGTTTCCCATCAGAGAATCCACACAGGAGAGAAACCACATCAATGCCCAGAATGTGGAAAGTGTTTCAGGCAGATCTCAGCCCTTAGTTCCCATCAAAGAATCCATACTGGAGATAAACCATATAAATGCTCAGTGTGTGGAAAGTGTTTTAGGCAGATCTCAGCCCTTACTTCCCATCAAAGAATCCATACTGGAGAGAAACCATATAAATGCTTAGAGTGTGGGAAGTGTTTCAGGCAGAGTTCAGCTCTTGCTTTCCATCAAAGAATCCATACTGGACAGAAACCATATAAATGCTCAGAATGTAGAATGAGCTTTACTCAGCATTCTCACCTGTCTTCCCATCAGAGAATCCACACAGGGGAGAAGCCATATAAATGTTCTGAATGTGGAAAGAGCTTCACAGTCAAGTCAGAACTAGTTTCCCATCAAAGAATTCACACAGGGGAGAAAGCATATAGCTGTTCTGATTGTGGAAAGAACTTCACACAGAAAAAAAACCTGACTTCCCATCAAAGAATCCACACAGACCAGAAGCCATATAAATGCTCTGAGTGTGGAAAGAGCTTCAGAGCCAGGAAGTCCCTGCTTTACCATCAAAAAATCCACAGAGGAGAGAAACCATATAAATGCTCAGAGTGTGGAAAGGGTTTCCGGCAGAACTCAAGCCTTGCTTCCCATCAAAGTATCCATACCGGAGAGAAACCATATAAATGCTCAGAATGTGGGAAGTATTTCAGGCAGATCTCAGCCCTTGCTTTCCATCGAAGAATCCATACTGGAGAGAAACCATATAAATGTTTAGAGTGTGGACGGAGCTTCACTCAGAGTTCTCACCTGTCTTCCCATCAGAGAATCCACACAGGGGAGAAGCCATATAAATGTTCTGAATGTGGAAAGAGCTTCACAGCCAAGTCAGAACTAGTTTCCCATCAAAGAATCCACACAGGAGAGAAACCGTATAGCTGTTCTGATTGTGGAAAGAACTTCAATCAGAAAAAAAATCTTACTTCCCATCAAAGAATCCACACAGAGCAGAAGCCATATAAATGTTCTGAATGTGGAAAGAGCTTCAGAGCCAAGAACTCCCTGGTTTACCATCAAAGAATACACACAGGAGAGAAACCATATAAATGCTCAGAGTGCGGAAAAGGTTTCAGGCAGAACTCAACCCTTGTTTCCCATCGAAGAATCCATACTGGAGAGAAACCATATAAATGCACAGAATGTGGAAAGAGCTTCAATATGAGTGGAAATCTTACCTCCCATCAAAGAATCCACATAGGGGAGAAACCACATAAATGCCCAGAATGTTGTAAGAGTTTTAGGACGAGTAAAGAACTTAAGTCCCATCAAAGAATTCACACAGGAGAGAAACCATATAAGTGCCCAGAATGTGGAAAGAGCTTTAGGACAAGTACAGAACTTAAGTCCCATCAAAGAATTCACACAGGAGAGAAACCATATAAATGCTCAAAATGTGGAAAGAGCTTCACATTCAGCTCGTCATTAGTTTCCCATCAAAGAATCCACACAGGGGAGAAACCATATAAATGTTCTGTGTGTGGAAAGAGCTATAGAGGCATCTCTTCCCTGGCTTACCATCTAACTATTCACACAGGGGAGCTCCCCTTTAAATGCTCTGAATGTGGAAAGGGCTTCAGATCCAGCACAGGCCTTCGTTCCCATGAAAGAATTCACACAGGAGAGAAACCATATAAATGCTGAGACATCCTTTGAGGTGACCGCTCCAATATTGAAAAGGGGAAATGGAGAACTTTTTTTAAAAAACAGACATTCCTTATAGAGTGAACCCAAATTCTAAAAGGAAGATTAAATTGCCAGGAGGGGTACATGTGAGATTTACAAAGAGAAGGAAAAGAGAAATAACATCAAGGGAAATGAGAGATAAATTTGCAAATGCAAAAGGTAATGAGGTGAAGATATTCACTTTGGAGTATGACGCAAAAGAAGAGAATATTACTTCCTCTCCTCATTATTGAACGATGATGCAATTACTTAAAAAGAAAGACACAATTGGAAAAGAAGGTGGACCCCACACCACCCGACAGATGGAAAAGGAAAGAAATACTAGAACTAATCAAAATAGGCTTATAGTAATAATAGGTTGATAGTAATGAAAGAGAATGGTAGAGATGGATGGGTGGAAATATACTGCAGAAATATGTATTAATTTGTAAGATCTGATCGATCAGAGGCTAGATTAAGCTGGAACTAAAAGTAATAAATATGTGTTAACTATGTAAGGTTTGATCGACCAGGTACTGGATTAAGCTGGAATTAAAATTAACAAATATACTGACAGAACTGGATACACTAACAGAACAAATAAAAAGGAGAAATAAAACAAACATAACTGGAAAGGAAGATGGAGTCTGCTCTATAGATGGATGGAACGAAAATACAAAACAAGAACTCAAGTATGACTTAGCAGGACACAAACTGATAGAATGAGAATGAAAATGAGTATTAGAATTAAATAAAGTAGACCTACAGTAATAATAGGAGGATAGCAGTGAAAGGAGTATATAATTATGATTGTATAGAAGAGATTGACTGAAATGTATAGTATTTACATGTATCATATGTAAAGCTTGAGTCATCTGTTATTAGTCTAAGTTGGAATAAAAACCAATACAAATTTATATTTTTTTAAAAAAATGCTTAGAATGTGGGAAAGCTTACATGTGCAACTCAGACCTTGCTTGCCATCAAAGAATCCACATGGGAGAGATACCGTATAAATGCTCAGAATATGTTAAAACTGTCACGCACAACTCAAACCTTGCTTTCCATCAAAGAACCCATATCAGAGAGAAACTGTATAAATGCTGGAATCAGGAAAGAGCTTTAGGAGAATTTCAGACCTTTCTAACGAACAAAGAAACTACACAGATGACAAACCATATACACACTCAGAATGTGGAAAGGTTTTCACACAAGAGGTCAAGCCTTGTTTTACATCTAAGAATCCATACGGGAGAGAAACCAAATAAATGCCCAGAATGTGGAAAGAGCTTTATGCTCAACTCATCATTAGCTTGCCATAAAAGAATCCACACAGGAGAGAAACCATATAAATGCCCAGAATGTGGAAAGGGCTTCAGAGACAGCTCTTCCCTAGTTTTCCACTTTCTCAATGAGGAAATTAATCATCTAAACCACGCACTTCAGGCAAATGGCTACTCCAGAAATGAAATCCGAAGAGCAATCAAACCCAGGATGAACCAAACAACCAAGGAAAAACAGTCTCCTACAGGAAAAGTGTTTTTGCCATATATCAAAGGAATTACTGATCAGATGGGAAAGCTTATGAAAAAGCATAGCCTTCAAGCAGTATTCAGACCCACCCAAAAAATACAACAGATGCTATGATCAGCAAAAAACAGTAGAGACCCCCTCACCTCTGCAGGAGTATACCGTATACCCTGCAGCTGTGGACAAGTTTACATCGGGACCACAAAGCGTAGCATCCAGAGAGAATAAAAGAACATGAAAGACACTGCAGACTTGGACAATCTGAAAAATCAGCAGTGGCTGAACATAGCCTAACTCAAACAGAGCACAGTATCTTATTCCAGGACACCAAATTACTGGACAACACTTCCAACTACTTTGTCAGACTGCACAGGGAAGCCATTGAAATTCACAAGCACAAGCAAAACTTCAACAGGAAAGAAGAAACCTTAAGAATGAACAGAGCATGGTTTCCAGTTCTGAAAAACACCAGGCTAACAAAACACTCTATACCCGACAATAGCCCTGCAGAGAAGATTAGCACATCAAGCACCAATCCATTTGCAAAAGAACCTCCTCAGGATGTGAAGCCTCCCTCCATTAGCATTCCACACCCTGGGAAACTCTTACAGGATGACTCAGCTCAACCCCACCCCTCCTGAGTAGATATAAATGACCTGCCCACATCTTTTCCACACTGTGACACTGAGAGATCTCTGTCTTTTGGTGCTACACCTCTGAAGATGCCAGCCACAGCTACTGGCGAAACATCAGAAACTACAATGCCAAGACCACGGCAATACAGCCCGGAAAACCCACAACAACCATTGTCATGGTTGTTTAGCAACTTCTAAAATGGCCACTGAGAACTTAGTCTTCTGAGACCACAGTAGGCATTAATCTCTTAAAGCAACAGACATCGCTTCTATTATTTGGGTTGTTCTCAATGTCTCAGTATTTTTGTTTGTTTAAAGATTTCAGATTTGTCAGCAAACCTCAGGCTTCTCACAGGTCCATGGAAAAATCCCTCATCTGTTTCCTGGCACATTGTGTCATTTTTTTGATTTGCACTCTAGGGCTCTGGTTGGGAATTTGATATAGCTGTAGAACAGGTGGGTAGGAACAGTTTCATGTTTGAAAGAACAAGAAGCAGGGATTATAAGGTAAAAGCGAAACTGTGTGAAGAATCTTATTACCCCCTTGTTAACGTATAGGCCAACATGTACATGATCCTCTCGGTTTTTCTAATGTGTGGTCCTTATGATCTGGAAGGTTGAGCCTCAAGCCTGCTCTCAAACTGACACAGGAGAAATATTCTTGCGCTTCGACTGCCAAAATTATATTGATAAGAGTTTGTTTGAGCAGTACCAGGCAGCTTGTTAACTCTGGACAGTGTTAATGTGTCCAAAAAGGTAAAAAATGAGTTTTGGAATAACCCAGAAAGAGGAAAAGAAATGACTGATGAAGATGCTCTCTTTTTTAAAACATATGAACCTTTTAAACATATGAATATGTTCTTTAGTTAGTTTTGATAGAATAAGGCAAGCAAACCTGAGATTCGGATCTTAAAAGAGACATTTGGGTATTGGTGCAGGATTGATTAAGCAGTTTAAAGACAAATAGCAGCTGGAGGGGGGGAAATGACTGCAAGCTTGATGGTAGTTAATGTTTCAATGAAGAAATCTGGGCAAGAAAGATCAGGAAACAAGTGAAGCAAAGAACCCCCGGAGATTAATGTTGGCCAAAGGAAAATTTCTGAAACAGGGATAGTTTGAAAACTGGGCTTTGTAAGACTGAAACATTTAATTTTTTTTGTTTTGGAAAAGTCCCATTCACATTATTGCTGAAGGTATATTAATAGTATCTTTAAATGGTCAATAATTGATGTGATTTGGTTTAATAAATTGTGTTAACTTGGGTGAATTAGGGAACTGGTCTATGGCACACATTTCCATATAAATCCGCCAAATCTTCATATTCCTAGTTCACAGACTCTTAAGAATACCTTTTGAGAAAATGCATGTCTATGTATCATGGATGAAGGTAGAACTACAGGAGGACAGTTGCTGCATTGGACAAAGAGCCAACTAAGGGAAACAGAAAAAGCCCAGAAAGTGGTGGGGAAATTGGTTTGCTGAGAGTTTACGGCAAAGGGATCTTTCTTGCATAACCAACGAAGAATTTATTTATAAGCACTGCTGCAGAGTTTTGATAGGCTTATTGGTTTTCGAAGAGTTTTTAAGCTTGATGGCTCGAAAAATAATTCTATGGTCACAAATTCAGACACACAGACTAATTTTCCACACAGATTTTCTCTACACCAAACTCTCTTCTCATCCACACAGAAAGATTCTCTCAGGCCTTTCCACACAAAGCAAACGCCGCCGGCTCCAGCTGTGGGACCAGAACGCCGGGCCCACCAGCTCCTCTGCCCCATGCTCTGCCCCTCCCCTTAAATTAGTGACGGCTTGGAGGCTGCACATTTGAGCACCAGATGTGGTGTGAAGAAGGGGCTCCATCACGCTTGGCTCACCAGTTGTGCCACGTGATGATGCCAGATGTGGTCCCCTTTCCAGCTCAGCAAGTCAAGAGAATGCACTGCAGCTCCGGTTCCAGGAGGCAAAGGAGAGCCCCGGCCATTTGGCACACCCACCCCGATGCCCCCCACCCTCGCAGGGGCATCAGAAGGGAAACTGGTTAATGCCTCTTTGGGACAAGGACGGGCGGCTCTCGCCTAGCTGCAAGGCATGGAATCAGCTCAAACATCCCTCCCCACACGCCCATCAAGCCAGACCCCGATGGGGGCAGGAGGGAGCTCAGCAGCTCTTGCGAGAGGATTGCGTCGCTTCCTCTCCTGGGCCAGCGGCTGCCCTCGGCCTCCTTTCCCGCCTCCCATTGCAAGATCCTCCTTCCTCGGCTTGGGGGGCTTTTCCTTCGGCCGAGCCCTTCTGGTCGCCCCCGCCCTTTTCTTTTGCTTCCTCGACTCTCCTTGATTCTGCAGCAGGAATGAAAGTCCAGATTCTCGCCAAGAAAACTTTGCAGCAGGGCGGGGCGCGGGTCAGGTGGGGACGCGCGTCCCCTGTCGAAGACCCCCCCACACACACACACACACCTTTCCCACTCCGTCCGCTCAGCTCCTTGCAAAAAAGGCCCTCCGAGGGTTAAAGGCAGCGAGTGTGCACGATCCGAGAGGGAAAGGGCTGGAGGACCGGGCGGTCACTTCCTGCCAGACCCACCCACCCACCCAGGGAGGTGGTCTCGCTCCCGGCAACAGCCTCCTTCGCTGGGATCGGGTGAGCTGGAAATGCGTCGGGGGGGGGGAATGCAAGGGAGGGACGTGGGTGCAAAAGGGGGGGGGGCGAAGGTGAGGGGCTGAGAAGCATCCGGAGGGAGACCTGCATCCAAAGGCACCCCCAAGAGGTGGACGGAGGAGGGCATGCTGCCCCCCCCCACGTGTGGATTCAGCCCCCCATCTCTGTTCTCGCCCAGCCCTTCGCCGCCCGCTCTGAGCCTCCCTTTCTGCTCTTGCTGGACGGAGAAGGAGGCGGAAGATCCTGGGGGTCCGGGCCGCTGAGCCCCCGAGATGGAGAGCCGGGCCGGGGAGTCCCAGCCAGAGACCGGCGCCCAGGCAGAAGCCTTCCCCCAGAGCCGGGCGGGGACCCTGAAGCGCGAAAAGCAGGTGAGGGACCCCCAGAGATGTGGGGGAGGCTGTCCTCATGGCCCCTCCCCAGGACTTTGCAGGAAACCACCCAAGGAAGAGTCCATTCTGCCCACTTTCCCAAACATTCCCCGGCCCCCTTCCTTTCCTGACCCCTTTCCCTCTCCCTTCTCTGCTGTTTCAGGGGCCATCGGAAGAAGCTAAAGAGGCTCCAGCAGTGCCATGGCAGAGATTATTCCATGGGGAGGTCAAGCAGGAGGGCGATGGAGGTGCCCCTTCGCTGGGTAAGGAGGGTGAATTTAATGGGGGGGGCATCTTTGAGCTTAGTTTCCTTCTCTTGAGTATTCCTGAAATTCAAGGGCTGCCTCTACAGCCTGTAGAGAAGGGATGTTTGTTTACCTTGAGCTTCTCTTGCGATGCAATAAGGCGCATCCCGTTTTCTAGGTCCAGGCCAGCCCTTGGGATTCCAGCCAGGAGGCGGCAGGAGAGGGAGGGCTTTCATAGAAGGAGCAGATTGTGAAACGTGAATGAAGAATAATCTATTCCTTTTAGTTCTTCCTTCTCAAGTTCTCTCATGGAGCACTTTCTCCTCTTGAGACCCCCCCCCCACACACACACACATATTTTGATCAGCAGATGCAACCTGGCTCCAAATAATATTTATTTTATTTATTTATGTAGAACTAGAAACAAAGCCCATTGTGGGGGAAAATACAACGGGCTCTGTCACTGATCCTGTCTGGTGAAGGAAGGAGGTGGACATTGCCTCCTGCTCCACACCTGATCTCAGCAACTGAAGGAGAGGTGGGCTTTGCTATCTGCTGCATGCCTGATACAGGTCAGGTAAAGGGGGGCAGGCATTGCCACCTACTCCGCTCCTGATCTCAGCTGGGTAAAGGGGAAATGGGCATTGCCTTCTGCTCTGTGCCTGATTATGGCTGGGTAAAGGGGGCAGGCATTGCTGCCTGCTCTGCACCTCATCCTAGCTGGGTGAAGGGGAGTGGGCATTGCCACCTGTTCCCTGCTGGTTAAAGTGGGGAGCAGGCATTACTTCCTGCTCCTCACCTGATCCTGACAGATGAAGGCGGGCAGTGGGCTTTGCTATGTGCAAGGGGGGCAGGCATTGCTGCCTTTTCCAAGCCTGATCCTAGCTGAATGGGGGTGCGAGCATTGCCACCTTCTCTGCTCCTGATTCCGCCAGGTTGAAGGGAAGCAAAGATTGCTGCCTCCTTGGCGCCTGATTCGGACAGGGTGAAGATGGGGTGGGCATTGCCGCCTGCTCAGTGCCTTATTCCAGTAGGCTGAAGGGGACGGGCATTGCCACCTGCTCCACTTCTTATCCCGATAACCAGAGAACCTCGTGAAGACTAACTAGAACCAAGAGTTAACACAATGATATACTACAATTAAACAGTAATAGTAAGTAGTAGAAATACTACAATTAAACAGTAATATTAAAGTGCAATTTATAAGAATATTCACTATGTAATTCACTGTATTAATAAGCACACACAAAAGGAGACCCCAGCAACGTAAAACCATTACAATTCATTAACACGGACTGTGAAAACTCATATAAAATGCTAAGTGCTTAAGCCTATGACCATACAATTCAAAAATCATTGATAGCTGGTACAATATGTACAACAAACATACACTGGAAGTGCTGGGTGTTTAAGCAAGAAAACTGTTCATATCATCGTGGAGCTCTTACACAAGAGCATGCAAGTCCATGAGTAATCTGTGGGCGGGTCTACGCGGTGTAACAGCGAGGAGGAGGGGTCCAATCAACAAAAAGCCATCTGACGGATGGACCCGTTCCTATGCAAGAAGCTGTTTCGATTCTTTCTCAAAGATGGCAAAAACACTGGTCCTATTCAAAGTATTTCAATTCCACAATTTAACAAGCACGTCAAACCCTCTCCTTCAAATGATGGTAATGCAGACACGGGCTTTGATATCTTCTCAGCCACCTGAAACGTACATCTAGACTTTATGAATAGCCTTGTTTACACCAACAAAAATTATTAGCCTTAGTTGTTGTGGGTTTTCCGGGCTGTATTGCCGTGGTCTTGGCATTGTAGTTCCTGACGTTTCAATTATTAGCCTTGTGTGCACTAGCAAATATCATGCTGCATTTTCTTAGGTTCCATACCCAATTGATGAGACTTATGTACGTCCAAGATGGGGATCTGAGCTATTAAAAGGATTTAATAAATATTCATTTTGGAGCTGTCGCTATTATAGCTGTGTTAAAATTGTAGAGTTGCACAAATATTGTAAAAAAGCACGTTGCACTTTAGTGGCTGCGTATGGATTGTATGAGTTGCTTGAATATATTATTACTATTTGCATTTTAGACATTTTTGGTGCGTTTTCCCGGGTGGTTCCCACTTCTGTCACTTCTAATATCAGCTGGGTTAAGTTGGGGGGATGGGCATTGCCACCTGCTATGCTACTAATACCAGCCGAGTTAAGGCGTGGGGAGGGCATTGCCACCTGCTCCGCTCCTGTTCCTGGCCTGGGCTTCCCACTATGGCATGTTTTCTGGAGCGATGTGGTGAGTCGCCTGGGCTTTCCTCTGCAGCAGCGCCCTCTGGTGGCGCACCAGTTTATAAAGTGCGTTGTCTGAAACACGCTTACTCTATTATATAGTAAGATAATTTTGTGCCGCTTTCCACCCCATGGCAGTTGCCAAAGCAGTGTACAACAAAGATTAAAACATTAAAACTGTCTTTAAAACGTATTTATAAATATTTAAAAATCAAATGAAAACAGACATAATAATAGCAGTCGTTGACCCTGGACTGCCTTGAGGAAGGAGCAGGGCCTTGGAGGTGGTGATTCCAAGATGATGCCACTGTCTTCCCTGACAACCTAGAAAAGTCCATTCCCTTTCACAAGGGGGTTGTTGCATCTCTTTTGGAGACTAGTTGGGGCTCCCTTTTACTAGTTAAGCTGATCAGTTTTGTTCTGGTCTTGGTTTTTCGGCCCTCTGTTTTGTGATTCTCACTGCTGGATTTATTTTAATTGCTGTGGATCATCTGTTTTTACCTGGGAAGGGAAGCCACATAGAGAAGGGGCTCATCTAATATCCCAGGGAAGGAGTTCCACAGAGCAGGGAGAGCCATAACAAGGGAAGGCCCATTCCCTCCAAACACCATGAGATCTGTCCTCTCTACATGTCTTTACTGACTGAGGACATATGTGCAAGACATCTGAGACATGGAAGGCCCAGGGTAGAGAGGGGTTTAACAATGAGAGCTAAACCCCTTCCTTTGTCTCCCTCACAGGCCCTGGGAGGATGCCGGGTGGATATTCTGGGCCTTCCCTTCAGTGTGATGGAGCAGACACAACAACTGAGCAACCAGATCAGGTAGGGAAGGAAGCAGTGGGGAGAAGGGATGGGAGACCCCAGGGGCCCCGTCCTCTTTACAGCCCCTGTGTCTGAAGGATTCTCTTCCCTTCGTTTCTATCAAAACTGCTGACAAGGAAGGCTGTGAGTGCCACAAGAAAAGACGTTTCTTTGGTTCCTGTCAGAGAACTCCTGGCTCGTTGTCTTTATGGATCCTGGCTGAAGAGAAATTGTTTCCTCCATCTTTCAGGCTCTGGTGACCTTTGAGGATGTGTCTGTGGATTTCTCGGAGGAGGAGTGGGCGCTGCTGGATCCGGGCCAAAGGGCTCTGCACAGGGAAGTCACAGAGGAGAATTATGTGAACCTGGCCTCTCTCGGTACGGCTCTCCCTTTCTGTTAATCGATACTAAACCCAGGAATTTCTTCTGTTGTCTGTCAATGGATGCCACAGAAGTCACCAAACATATAAAATAGAAGATTTGGCTTTCTTTACTATTCTCTATCAAACTGTAAAATCTATTTTTTTTTCATTATTTGAAGGGAAGCCCTAACGAGAATGCTAAAATCAGTTTAGAAATGTTCAAGAACGGTGGGATGTCTCCAGACATGCCATTCTTTTCCTGGAATGAGATTTCTGCTTGCAGCTGAGAGTGCGGTGATTTCCACCAGTTCCCTGTGTCCCACTGGCCAACTCAGCCGTACCCTCTGTGCTGTTCCTCAAGGACAAAACTGCAGCAGGAAGGGGAAGTGGGCAAGTCCTGCTCTGTGAAGTCCACCGGTGGTCAGATACACGCCATCCTTTGATAGGCTGGGGTGATGTTATGTATACTGGCTGGTTTGCAAGACCTGAAAATTTGTTATGGCTGCATGTGCCAGAGCTGCTGTAGCATAGTGAAGTGGTTGGGATGTGGACCAGCTCTCTGCTGGTTTGACTCCCACTGCAGTGATGAGTGCAGCAGGTGGCCTTGAGTCGGCCACTCCTCTCAGCCCAGCTCCCCAGCTGTATCATGGGGACAATAATAACACTGACTTTGTTCACCATGCTAAAGCAGGCACTAATCTGTGAAGAAAAGTAGTATATAAGTGCAGTTATTATAAAAGCACGATTATTAATTTGTTCATGTATTTTACTCCTCTCGAAAAGGGCTTGTGATTCCCAAACCTGAGTGTCTCTCCTGGGCTGAAGAAGAGGAAGATCAGTTCGGAGGGGTTTCCAAGGAGGGAAGCAGCTTGGCAGGTAGCTACTGAGTTGTGTGATGGGAAATTTTCTCTCCCTTTTTCCTGGTTGGACGTACCAGACAGTACAAGCAATAACTGATGTTTCTGATGAGGCTATGAGTTCCCCTGGAAATCTTCAATCCTGTATCTAACTCCCACGTGGCCGTAATGTGCAGATACTTAAATCGGCAAGTTGGGGCCACTTGAGAATAAAACTGTTGTTTCTGCCAACCCAGGGGAGCCCCCAAGTGTTGGATTTGTTGAAAACCAACAAAAATATTTGTTGTTAATTTTGTTGACAATCAATAAAAATATATTGACTTAAAAAACACACACAGAGAGACAAAACAACAGCAAATAGTCTTCACATGTACAACTTCATCTCTCATCAGCTCAATTTAACTTTTTAAATCTGTGCTTCTTGCCATTTGTTTGCAAGTACAGTTGCCTTATGCCTTTGGTAACTAATTCTGTGGCCGTTTTTATTGTGATGATTTCATAGTGCTGATAACTTTTTAGGAAAATGTTTACAGTGGGTAGTTAATGAACGTTTGCATAATTTTATTTTGCAAACATCCTCCGGCAAATGTGTTTACAGGTGCAGTATTAAAAATGTTTTCTATTTTTTAAAAAAGCTCTATTCCCTTTCTGAGGCTATCCAGGCTGGTTTGGAATCGCAGCAATATTTTTTCCTTTCCAAAGCAGGACTCGTGGTTGCCCCCACTGACCTCCCCTCCTGCCTTGAAGAAGGGGAAGACCCATTTGTGCAGGACTGTCAGCAAGGAGCGAGAGCAGCAGGTGACGGTGAGTACCGTGGCAGGAGGGTCCTCCTTTCTCTTAGATCGGGTGATGAACTCTCTGGCCCTTTTTCTCATTGCAGAGTCCTGGCTCAGCACAGACAATGAAATTTGCACAACAGAGCCAGGCAAAAATTTCCAACAGGGATCTGCTCAGGATTCCCGTTTATTGAGACCCCTCCTTTGAAAAGCCTGATTATGATGGGCTACACACACCCATGAGCCCTGCAGCTGGAGGATTTGCTTAGGGGCCTGGCCAGAATCTTTGGCCACTCGACCGGACGTGAGTGACCCCTCGCCCTAAAGGCCTACAAAGAAAGCAGTGAAGCTGGCAGGAGCGGAGAAGAAGATGGCATCAGGTTAGGTGGGGGGGGGATGAAAAAGTGTGATGCGCAGGTTGAAAGGAGGAGAAAGGCAAAGTAGGGGAGGAAGTGGGGGGGGGAGAGAGAAGAAATGGGAACGGAGGGAGAAGACAGCCAGAAGGCTGCAGTGAGCTGAAGGGGGGTAAACGGGGGAAGGAATAGGATTCTCGTCTTCCCCAAAACATTATTAGTTAGTAAATCCAAACTTGGCTGATGTTGGGGAAGACAAAATGAGGAGAAATCCCTGTGGCATGGAAAGGACTTCAGGGGCAGCCCCAGACCTCTCCTTCCTATTAAAGAATCCGTCCCTTCCTCTGAGTCACTGAAAGGGGCGGTGTGTGTTTGGGGTGTGTGTGTGCGTGTTCTCTCTCTCTCCCCCAGCAAGTTCAAAGTCTGAAGTTTCTGCTTTGCATGGGTTGAGCGGTCAGGTGCATAGGTGAGATACTTTTGACCACAGTCTGAGATCCTTTAAAAAGAAAAGATCTTTATTCCCTAAAATACACTCTCTGTCCCAGGGTTGCCAACTGTGGGTTGGGAAATTCTGGAGATTTGAGGGTGGAGCCTGGAGAGGGCAGAGTTCGGGGAGGGGAGAGATACTGACAGGGTATAATGCCATGGAGCCCACCCTCCAAAGCATCCATTTTCTCCAGAGGACTTGATCTCTTTAGTCCAGAGATCACTTGTAATTCCAGAAGAACTCCAGACCACACCTGGAGGATGGCAACCCTACTCAATTCACTAGAGCATTAAGCACTAAAACGTTTTGTATATAACAGCACATAGAATTACAGAATTAATGTGCAGATTTAGGCCAGTGCACTGAAACAATGGCACAACAAGCCCGCCTGTGTATGTGTATTTATTCTTGTCAGGTCACTTACAACAGCCAGTATTTGGGCTGCAAAACCTTTATGGATTATTAAGCGTGTCAATTATTAATAATATTAGGATGTTTATATTCAGACATGCAAATGGGCTTTCTTATATGCTACTTCTTTGATCTCTTACTCTGAATATTTGACAGAGCTTGGCTCTTTAATTGAAACTGAGAGCCAGTTTGGTGTAGTGGTTAAGAGTGGCAGGACTCTAATCTGGAGAACCAGGTTTGATTCTCCTCTCCTCTGTTTGAAGCCAGCTGGGTGACTTAAGGTCAGTCACAGCTTCTTGGAGCTCTCTTGGCCTCTTCCGCCTCACAGGGTGATTGTCATGAGGCCCACATTTCATAAACGGCTCTGAGAGTTGCGTAAGTTGTCCTGAAGGGATGAATTGAGTATATTCAATAACAATAATTCCTGTCTCCTTTTCTTTCTCATTGGAATTGTTTCCTTATTTCTTCAGGTGATATGAGGGAGCACAAGAAAGAACAACAGCACAGAAAGAAAATCAAAGTACAGCAGAAGCAGCAGAAAAAATCCGTTTCTTTGGATAGATCAGATGTCAGTGAAATTGACCTTATCGGCCCTGACAAAATCCACACAGGGGAGAAACCATATAGCTGTTCTGAGTGTGGAAAGAGCTTCAGTAGGAAAAAAAACCTGAGTTCCCATCAAAGGATCCACACAGGGGAGAAGCCATATAAATGTTCAGAATGTGGAAAGTGCTTCAGAGTCAGCAGCTGCCTAGTTTTACATAAAAGGATCCACACTGGGGAGAAGCCATACAAATGTTCAGAATGTGGAAAGGCTTTCACAAGCAACTCAGGCCTTGTTTCCCATCAGAGAATCCACACAGGAGAGAAACCATATACATGCAGGTTTTGTGGAAAGAGCGTCAGAGTCAACTCAGCCCTAGTTTTACATCAAAGAATCCACACTGGGGAGAAACCCTATAAATGTTCTGAGTGTGGAAAGAGCTTCAGACAGAGCTCCGCCCTGGCTTACCATCAAACTATCCACACAGGGGAGCGCCCATTTAAATGCTCTGAATGTGGAAAGGGCTTCAGATCCAGCACACGCCTTATTTCTCATCGAAGCATCCACACAGATGGGAAACCATTTAAATGCTCAGAATGTGGAATGGCATTCATGCACAGCTCAGACCTTGCTTCCCATCAAAGAATCCATACTGGAGAGAAACCATATAAATGCTCAGAATGTGGAAAGAGCTTTAGGACAAGTTCAGCCCTTTCTTGCCATCAAAGAATCCACAGAGGTGAGAAACCATATAAATGCACAGAATGTGGAATGTCTTTCACGCACAATTCAGCCCTTGCTTCCCATCGAAGAATCCATACTGGAGAAAAACCATATAAATGCTCAGAATGTGAAAGAAGCTTTAGGACAACTTCAGATTTTAATAACCACCAAAGAATTCACACAGGAGAGAAACCATATAAATGCTCAGAATGTGGAAAGAGCTTTAGGACAAGTTCAGAACTTAATACCCATCAAAGAATTCACACAGGAGGGAAACCATTTAAATGCTTTGAATGTGGAAAGAGCTTCACAGTCAGCTGGTCACTAGTTTCCCATCTTACTATCCACAAAAGCGAATGTGTATGATAAGATCAAAAAAGATATTGCAGACCTGGAGCAGACCTGAAGCATGAATTCACAGCAGGACTGATAGAGGTCCAAAAGGCAACTCAAAGAAATGCCAAGGAGACTGAAAAAGTTAAAAAAACAATACAATGATTGTACATCTAGAAGCTGGGTTTCAACAATTGGAATTATCAAATCAAAAGACTGAAACTCTAGAAGTTCCAACCCGAAAATCTAACTTACATTTTGGGTCCATTCCAGATGATTTGGGGGGAATAAAAATGGAAGAGGTATTTTGTACTTTATTACAAGATCATTTTAACAGTGCAATCCTAACCTCCAAGACAGCATCGGTGCTCATGCGTCTGCGTAAACAGGGTGCCGCTACACGGCTCCCTATGGACTTTCCAGGAGAGTTCCGCTGGTGCCCGAGCATGACAAAGTGAGGCACGGCTGCTGGGAGGAGTGCCCACCTGCTGTTCCCCTGATAACCCCGCTCAAGCCAGCCAATGGCCACACGCTTCCCCTGACATCCAGGTGAGGGGCAAGCAGTGGTGCAGCCAATGGGGAGGCTGTGATCCCCACTGCCACCAATAGACACCCCCCCATCAGAGAGCAGGCATCCCTGCCAGGGAGGGGGACAGAGGTGACAGTGAAGGTTCAGATCAAACACCCACCCTCTCACCCATCCAGCCCCCATTTCTGATGAGGGCCAGACTGGTGGCTGCAGCTTGGTGCACCTGCAAATACCCACCGCCGCCACCACTACCAAAAGAAATAGGTTCCCCCTTCCTGAAAAGTAGGTCCAGATAGTAGGAAGCTGATCTCTGTTGCCTGGAGATCAGTTGTAATTCTGGGAGATCTCCAGCTACTACCTGGAGACTGGCAACCCTAAGTAGTCCCCAGGTTCCAGAGAAGCAGGTGGGAGGAGGCGGGGTCTTCAATGAGTAACAAGAACGCCCATTGGGAACCACGTGGGAGGCCAGGAGGCTGTTTGGAAGCAAGGGGAATGAAAAGTGCGCACACACTTGCTGCATCACCACTTGAACACATCACTGCATCTCCACAATGCAAGAACGGGGGCTGGACCTTGACAGCCATGTCCCAGTACTGGGGAGATGCCCCCCCCCAGCGTGGACTGACAGGCCCTCCCCACGCCAGATAGGCCAAGTCCATCCCTGCTTCTGCAAACAGATCCCCCACCCCCTGGCAGCAGCTTGCCACGCGCAGCAACCGTCTTCCTGGCTTATCAGATGCCAGCCGCTCAGACTATCAGAGAATGAAAGTCCTCAGCGCCTCCCCCCACTCCGCAGACATTCATGGGCCACACTTCAATTTCCACCGCACTGCCCGAAGTTACATTGAGGGGAGGAAGGGGGCAGGGAGGCTGGACGGGGCCCCACTTGATACATTTGCGGGGAAGTGTGAGTGGACATGTGTGACAGGGAGTTGAGAGAGAGGCTATCGCAGTGTTAATCAGGCATGCAAACAGAAGTTTGTTGTTCAACGCGTTTTATTAGACGGGACAAAGTGAGGGAGCTGAGGCATTTTGCGCAGCCCTCATTCTGCGCTCCCAGGGGTGAGGCTCAGATGCGGACACTTGTAGAGGATAACGGGGGGGGGGGGCTGAGGCAGGTCATCTCCCAGGAGGAGTCACGACATGCCTGCAAGAGAAAGACATACACGTGTTGCAAGTAACCCAGCCCATGGCTGAGCCAAAGCCCACACTCCAACATCTGAGATGCACATAGTAGAGAGCAGCCCTGGCAGCCCTACAGGTGCAGCTAGCGACCAGCTGATGCAAGACCCTCTGGCGAGGAAGCATCCTGCCTTGGGGTGATTTTACCTTTAAGGGAGAAGGTGAGCAGGTAGTTACAAGCACCTGGTCAAGAGCAGTCTTCGGGGCAACTGCCTCTAGGGCAGGCAAGGGCTGCCGCCACCGTCCTCTCCCCTTCCAAGGCTAGCGGTCCGGAGAGTTCAGGTGATGGGGCAGCCAGCACAAATCAGCGAGCCGGGTTAGTCACCGCCTCATCTCCTTCTTACCTGTAAGTTCTACCTCGCTCCTTACTGAGCTGGAACTTCAGAGTCAGATAACCTGCAAGGAAACGTGAGTGGTTATTGTTCGTTAGCCAGACACTCCGGACTTTGCCCTTCTTCCCTTGAGTGAGTGCACAGTTCTCCCACTTTTCTCGCAAAGTCCCCAAAGTGCACTCAGTGCCTGCCACCATGAGCACCCTCTCTCCCACCTCATGCTCAAAAGTACCCACACCAGAAGTCCGAGGGGCAGAGCCTTTGGCCATGTGCTCACTTACTTGAGGTCATGAGCTGCGCAGCCGGACGTTTTGTAGGGTGCATGAGCAGGTGACTGGGTGCAGGGAGGGGGGCTCATCCACCCCAGAAGCAGATGCGGATTGGCCCCCATGGTAGTTCCCATCCTATGCTCCTTCAGGCCATGGGGGTGAGGCTGGGCGCTCAGGGAAGGGGCCAAGTTTTCCCCAGCAATGGGCCTCTATGGGCTACATCACCTTTTTCTGTGGCATAGCTCTTTTGCACCACTGTGGATATTCCCGCACCAGGCAGAGCTTAGGAAGTGAACTAACTCTTGCCTGCCCCTTCTCAACCGGCACAGAGAGGGCGGACTAAAAATCTAATCTAATAAATAAATAAATATTGATTTAATATAGAGAGTTAACTCAAAATATGCAGTTAGGAACAAAAGACCCCAAGATGTAGTGATTAAATTTGCACATAAGAAAACTAGAGATTTCATATTGAAATACAGATTTATCAAGACCTTCCAGAAACCTTACTGAAAAAAGGAAAGACTTTAATTTTCTAAGACAAATCCTACAGGACAAATAAATAAAATACTTTCGGAAAATTCTCATTTGATGAACAGAACTGTCGTTCTTCAAAGCTTATGCTACAGTAAAGTTGGTTAGTCTTAAACGTGCTACTGGACACTTTGCCATAAAGAAGATAGTGACCCTATGTTACTCCACTCTTATAGACCCATTTCATTATTGAATGTAGATTACAAACTTTTTACTTCAATACTGGCAGAAAGGCTAAGAAAATGTATTGCAAAAATAAGACACCCAGATCAGACGGGAGTTGTACCTAAGAGATTGATGAGGGATAAATGCAATGGAATTTGTGGAGAAGAAGAGATACAAAGCGGCATTTATGTTTTTAGACACTGAAAAGGCACTTGATAATCTTTCATGGGTTTTTTTTTACAAAAAGTACTAGGAAATTTACATTGTGGTCCCAGATTTGAAAGTTGGGAATAATGCCAGATAATATTGAGAAAATACTATATGAATCTTTGAGCTATATGCTAACAGCAGCCAGGGTGCTAGTAACTGCAAGTAAATGGAAAGACGAAGAATGTCCAACTAAAGAAAACTGGAAAGATAAAATGACAATATGTGACAATGGCAAAATTAACAAATTATATAAATAGAAGACCTACCAGAGAATTTGAAAAGAAATGGGAAAATTACTTTGCCTATTGTAGATAAAGATGAGAAATAAAAGATAGAAATAAATAATGTAAATAAAGTAAATATAAATAGGAGCTCAGATTGACAGAGGTTATTGAAATATTATTTATTATAAGCCTCAGATTTTCCAAAATGGAAACATATATTATTTAATGCAATTAGTTTAGTATAGTTAGTATAGTATGGTGCATTGTGGTATAGTAATGATATATATAGATCATGGTGTGTTCTGAGCTATTGATTTGGAAGTGGAAGGGGTATAGCAGTAAATATTGTTAAATACTTTATGATAATATTTTTGGTTTAATAGCAAGACACAGTGGAAGAGAGTGGAAATGTCTCTGAGAATGGTTGCTGTGGACTTGAACATAATATTCAAAAGTTATATAGTGATGGTGCTCTAGATAATCTGTGTAAAGATTATCTTAATCTTCCCTGTGTAATAGGTATTTCTGTTTTTCCTTATTTTTTTCTCTATCTCCTTTGTTGTTTAGAAAATAAAAAATATTTTAAAATTTTTTTAAAAAATTCTGTGTGTGGAAAGATCTTCAGAGACAACTCTGCCCTGGCTTATCATCTAACTATCCACACAGGGGAGCACCTATTTAAATGCTCTGAATGTAGAAAGGGCTTCAGATTTGCACACAAATTTTCCAACAAAGAATATACACAGGGAGAAACCATTTAAATGCTCAGAATGTGGAAAGGCTTTCATATGCAACTCAGACCTGCCATCAAAGAATCCACACAGGAGAGAAACTGTGTAAATGCTCAGAATGTGGAAAGAGCTTTAATAAAAATTCAGACCTTTCTACCCATCAAAGAATCCACACAAGCAACAAACCATATAAATGCTCAGAATGTGAAGACTTTCATACAGAGCTCAAATCTTGTTTTCCGTTGAAAAATCCATACCAGGGAGAAACTATATAAATGCTTTGAATGTGGAAAGAGCTTTAGGATAAGTTCAGCCCTTTCCTCCCATCAAAGAATCCATACAGGTGGGAAACCATATACATGCTCAGAATGTGGGAAGGCTTTCACGTACAGCTCAAGCCTTAATGGCCATTGAAGAATCCATACCGGAGAGAAACCATAGAAATGCTTGGATTGTGGAAAGAGCTTTAAACTCAACTCATCACTAAGCTCAACTCACCATCGAAAAATCCACACAGGAGAGAAATCGTATAAATGCCCAGAATGTGGAAAGAGCTTCAGTCACTTATCATGCTTTACTTTCAATCAGAGAATCGACATAGGAGAGAAATCTTATAAATGCTCAGAATACGGAAAGAGCTTTTCAGTTACCTCATCACTTCCTTCCATTTAAGAATCCACACGGGGGACAAACCTTCCCCACCTTTGACTGACTAAACATTTGGAAGCCTCAGAAATTTGTCATGGTTGTTTAGCATCTACCCAAATGGCCACTGTGAATTTAGTTTTGTGAGACCACAGTAGGCACTGATCTCTTAAAACAACAGGCATCGCTTCTATTATTTGGGTTGTTCTCAACCTCTCAGGGTTTTTTTGTTTTTGTTTTGTTGCAGCAGCAACGAGAGATGATGATGATGATGATGATCCTATAACATAATTGTGTTAGCGGGTTTCTGACGACTCACATTGATTCTACTGAGCAGGCGCGGAAGTGCGCCCCCAGCGGGGATAGGGAGGGTGGCTGCCCGGCGAAGGAGCCTCACACCGCTGCCTCACTCCCGCAGCGCCCTGATCGGGGTGGCTGCCAGGCGGAGGAGCCTGGAGCACTGCCCTCTTGCGCCCCAATTGGGGTGGCTGCTGGCAGAGGAGCCTGGAGCCGGCCCCCCTCCGCCTCCCACCCGCAGCGCCCCAATCGAGGTAGCGGCCGGGCACGGAGGAGCCTGGAGCCGCCAGCCCCCCATGCGTCTCCCGCTTGCAGCATCCTCCGTGCCCGGGAGGAGGAGGCTGGAGCAGCCAGCCCCCGTGCGCCTCTCGCCCACAGCACCCTGATCAGGGTGACGGCTGGGCGGAGGAGGCTGGACCCGCCAGCCCCCATGCGCCTCCCTCTTGCAGCGCCATGACTGCCGGGCGGAGGAGGCTGGAGCTGCCAGCCTCCGTGTGCCTCCCGCCCGCAGTGCCCCGATCAGGGTGGCTGCTGGGCGGACGAGGCTGGAGCCCCCTCTCATGCTCCCTGCCAGCAGTGCCCTAATCCCTGACCTCCTCTCCCCACCAAAGCCACGATCCTGGGGGGCGGGCGTCCGAGTGGCCATGGAAGCCTCCCCGGCTTCCTCTCCCTCCCCAAGCCATGATTCTGGGGGGGGGGGGAAACGGTGGGGCACAGAGGTGGATAAGCATGGCTTACCTGCTCCCGCCCCAAAGCTATGATGGGGGGGGGGAGATTCTGGAGAGGCTGGGGTTGGGGGGGAGGAGACTTGCCCGCCTTGCCCCCACCCCAAAGCTTAGAATTGCCAGTCTCCAGGTGGCGGCTGGAGATCTCTCAGGATTACAACATATCTCCAGGTGACAGAGTTCAGTTCCCCTGGAGAAAATGGCTGCCTTGGAAGGTAGGCTCAACGGGCATTATTTCCACCTGAGGTCCCTCCCCTCTCAAAGCCCACCCTCTCCAGGCTCCACTCCCCCCCATCTCCAGGAATGTCCCAATCTGGAGCTGGCAACCCTACAAGTCCCAGAGGGGAGGGGAGGGGAGGGGGCCACGCAAGGGCAAAGGGGGGCATGGCAGTGGGCATACCTCGCTCACTTCCCCCCAAGCTACAATGGGGGCGAGGGCAGGGGGCCCGGAGGTGGGCATGCCACCCTGCCCTCCTTCCCCTGCCCCCCAATAAACTGGCTTATCCAATAGACAATCCCGGATTCCCTCATCAAGACTAAAGACTCCCTCTTTCTCTGGAGGGAACTTCTCTCCAGGCCTAAGTGGTCCTATGCTAACTAGCAATCTGACTAAACAAACAGAACAACAATTTAACTCTTTCACGACTGAGCGTAGGACACTTGCACAGATTCCAACAGCTTTCCACAAACAATGCAAAACTGAATTACTCAAAAAGGCCTTTTTTCTCAGTTAAGAGGGTGGTATTGTAGGAAAGGGATCCCAAATGTTTGCTAATGAGTTAGAGAACCATAGATTTCACCATTATGTTGCCTTACATGTTATCTGTTGCTTTAAATATGTACTCCTATATCCTCCATGTTGTTTGGTGTAAGTCCTAGAATTGATTATGTTCTATTTCAGCAGTTCCTCAACCCATACTGGATCCTTGCTAATACTATATCTTTGTAAACTTGACACTGTATGAAATGCCTGCCCTTGTCCTTGCCACTAAGTGTACTAACCTCACACTATGTAATCCGTCTTGAGTCTCAGTGAGAAAGGTGGAATATAAATAACATAAATAAAAATAAATAAATAAAGCAGAACATAATCAGTTCTAGGACTGACATTAGACAACATGGACCACTGGTGGTACATAGAAGCACATATTTAAAGCAGCAGATAATATGTAAGGCAATATAGTGGCGAAGTCTATGGTCCATATGAGACCCCCCCTCCCTACAATACAGCCCTCCCATTTTGGTAAAAAGCCTATTTGAATAATTTGGTTTTGCATTGTTTACGAAAAGCCAGGAGAGTGGGGGCTCTTCTGACTTCCTGAGGCAGGTCATTCCACAGGATAGGGGCCACCACAGAGAAAGCCCATGTACAGACTGCTGCTGACTTCACCTGTATGCAGCCTGGCCCCTGCAGGAGACTCTGTATCCAAGTGGCCAGGTCAGCAGTGTCAAGGCTCCAGCTACCTCCAAGCATGGAAGCAGCCCAACCATCCACACACCCATTAAGGCACCCCATGGAGGCAGGAGGGAGCTCAGCAGCTCTGGCAAGAGGATTGTGGAACAGAACAAAGAGGTTTGGGTCCCACTTTGTGTTTGAACAGGATGGGAAGGCCTGAGCCCGCCATAGCCTTAACGTCCCTCAACCAAGAGCCAGGTTTCCTAGCATCAGTGACCTGAGGCCTACACTGCAGGGAGGCTCCAAAGGACCCGTTCCTCCAGCGGTTGGGCTGTTTCAAGGTGGGATCCACTTGCCATCCACAAGTGGGTGGCCTTCCCGCCCTCCTGGAAGATGGGGTGGGTGCCAAATTGGCCACAAGCAAGAGGAAGCCCTAGACTCGCCTCCCATTTCCCCCATTTAACGTCCTCAATATTTCACCCTTAACTCTCTGCCCCCTCCCAACATCCCACCAGGAAATCCAGCTGGCCGAGCGAGTCCGCTTTGCAGGAGGGGCAGGAGAGGAGAGGCGGGTCCCTTCGCTGCCCGCCCCTGAGGATGCAAAGACGGAGCGACCCGCACCCTTTCCCCAACCTCGGACTGCACCATTTCACAAGTTGGAAACGGCAGTCTCGGCGGGCCATCCACACGTAAAAGGGGGGCTTCAAGGTTCTCTGCCCCGAGGAAGCTGCTGAGCGGTGCAGGGACCTCCCGGCTTTACAGAGAGTAAGGCACACACACACGCAGCCCGGGTGGTGGGTGGGCAGCGGCAGGGATCTTGGGGGTGGGGTGGGGGGCTGGCGCTTCCTCTCCTGGGCCAGCGGCTGCCCTCGGCCGCCTTTCCCGCCTCCCACTGCAAGACCCTCCTGCTCCTTCCTCGTCTCGGGGGTCTCTTCCCTCGGCCAAGACCCTCTTGTCGCCGCCAGCCCTTTTTTCTTGCTTCCTCCACTCGTCCCCCTCCGCGCATTTTTACCGCCTGGATTCTGCAGCAGGAATAAAAGTCCGGGTTCTCACCAAAAAACTTTGCAGCGGGGTCGGGGGAGCAGGTCAAGCGGGAATGCACATTGGGACCCCCCACCCCAGATGCCGGCATCTGCTTCCACTGCTAGGATCGGGTGAGCCGCAAAAGCATGGCTCTGGGTGGAGGGAACGCAATGCAAGGCGGGAATGTGGGAGCGAAAGGGGGGAGGGGGCAGGACCCAATGGCCCCCCCAGGCGGTGGACGGAGGAGGCCCTGCTGCCCCCCCCACGCGAAGATTCAGCCCCCTTTCTTTGTTCTCGCCCAGCCTTTTGCCGCCTGCTCTGAGCCCCCCCCCCCTTCTGCTCTTGTTCACCTGGATGAAGAAGGAGGCGGAAGATCCAGGGGGTCCCGGCCGCTGAGCCCCGAGATGGAGAGCCGGGCCGGGGAGTCCCAGCCAGAGACCGGCGCCCAGGCAGAAGGCTTCCTCCAGAGCCAGGCGGGGGACGTGAAGCGGGAAGAGCAGGTGAGGGACCCCCAGAGATGTGGGGGAGGCTGTCCTCATGACCCCCCTCCTTCCCCAGGGCTTCAGATTTCAGGAAACCATCCAAAGAAGAGCCCACTTGGCCCCCTTTCCCAAACATTCCCTGGCCCCCTTCCTTTCCTGACCCCTTTCCTTCTCCCTTCTGTTTCAGGACCCATTGGAAGAAGAAAAAGAGGCTCCAGCAGTGCCGTGGCAGAGGTTACTCCATGGGGAGGTCAAGCAGGAGGGCGATGGAGGTGCCCCTTCGCTGGGTAAGGAGGGTGGGTTTAATAGGGGGCATCTTTGAGCTTAGTTTCCTCCTCTTGAGTATTCCTGAAATTCAAGGGCTGCCTCTGCAGTCTGTGGAGAGGGGATGCTTGCTTGCCTTGAGCTTCTCTTGCAATTTAGCAAGGAATATCAGCCATTTTGTAGCCCCAGGCCAGCCCTTGGGATTCCAGCCAGGACAGGGTAGGAGAGAGAGGCCTTTCTTAAAAGGAGCAGATTGTGAAACCTGTAGGAAGAATAATTTATTCTTTTTAGTGCTTTCTTCCCAACAGTTCTCTCAGGGAGCACTCTCCCCCCTTGGGACACCCCCCCCCAAAGCACACATTTATTTTGAACAGCCCATGTTTATTTTATTTATTCATTTAAAATAATTATATGCTGCTTTCCACCCAAATATGTTTCCCGTGGTGGTGTACAACAAACACTTAAAACATTAAAGCTGTCTTTAAAATGTATTTATTAATGTTCAAAAATGAAATGAAAACATACAGACACAATAATAGCTGTTGCAGGCCCTGGACTGCCTTGAGGAAGGAGCAGGGCCTTGAAGGTGGTGGTTCTAAGATGATGCCACCGTCTTCCCTGCCAACCTGGAAAAGTTCCTTCCCTTTCTGCCTTTCACAGGGGGGTTGTTGCAGCTCTTTTGGAAACTATTAGGGGGCTCTAATCTTTTATATGTTGATGAGTTCCGTTTTGATGTTGGTCTTGAGGCCCTGTGTTCTGTGAATCTCACAGCTAGATTTATTTTACGCTGCTGTCTTTTAGAAATTGTTTTATATATTTATTGATGTTTTCAACTGATTTTAAAGTAGGATCCCCTGCTCCCCCCAACCCTTCCACTTGCTTGGCCCAATTCAGGCTAAATTGCGTCCTGCAGTGGCCCCATTCAGCCCCTTGGTGAACATGGGGGTGCTTGCATGCCATCACACGCAGAAAAAAAATCACACAAATGCTGTAAGGTAAGATCCAGGCTCCCAATCTACTGCTGGCGGAATCAGGGGACCTAGAAAACCTATTTTAAAGTAATACGTTTATGTATTTTATATATGTTGTATTCTGCTCAGAGCCCCATCGTGGAGAGAACAGATTAGAAATATAATAAACTAGTTTTTCACTAAGTAAATACATTCATTGATTCTTTCATTATAATCATTATCCTGTAATATGTGCATACTTACTATACCCCTCACATGTAGTTCATTCTACTCCTAATACTAGCTGTGTTAAGGTGGGAGTGGGCAGTGCCACCTGCTCTGCTCCTAATACCAGCTGTGTTAAGGTGGAGGATGGGCATTGCCACCTGATCCACTCCTACTACCAGCTGGCTAAAGGCAGCAGTGGGCATAGCCGCCTGCTCAGTGACATATTCCGGTAGATTGAAGGGGGTGGGCATTGCCACCTGCTCTGCTCCATATCCTGGCTGGGAGAAGGAAAGAAGAGCATGGCCTCTTGCTCTGCGCCTGATCCCAGCCAGGTGAAAGCATGGCATGGGCATTGCCACCTGCTCCACTACTGATCCCAACTGAGTGATGAATGGGGAGGGCACTGCCACCTGCTCCACTTCTGATCCCAGCAAAGTGAAGGAGGCGGGCATTGCCATCTACTCTGCTCCTGATACCATCTGGATGAGAGGGGGTGGGCATTTCCACTTGGTCTGCTCCTAATAACAGCTGGATTATGGCGGGCAGTGGACATTGCCACCTGCTCCGCTGCTAATACCAGCTAAATTCAGGTGGGTGTGGGCATTTCCACCTCCTCTGCGCCTATCCCCACTGGGTTAAGACCGGGGTGGGCATCTCCATCTTCTCTTCTCCTGATTCCAGCTGGGTGAAGGGGAGGCAAGCATTGCCACTTGCTCTGCTCCTTTTATCAGCTGGGTTATAGTGGGGATGGGCATTGCTAGCTGCTCTACTCCTTATACCAGCTAGGTTAAGGCAGGGGGTGGTCATTGCCATCTGCCCCGCTCCTAATATCAGCTGTATTAAGGCAAGGGGTAGGCATTGTCACCTACTCCCATCCTAAAACCAGATGGGTGAAGGGTGTGCAGGCATTGCCACTTGCTCTGCTCCTGATTCTGGCAGGTTGAAGGGGGACAGGCATTGCTGCCACTTGGAGCCTGATTCTGGAAGGGTGAAGGTGGGGCGGGCATTGCCACCTGCTCCCCTCCTGATCCCAACTGTGTGGTGGTGGGGGTGGGCATTGCCACCTGCTCCCCTCCTGATCCCAGCTGGGTGAAGTGGGGCAGGCATTGCCATCTGCTATTCCTGATCTCAGCTGGGTGAAGGGGGGTGGGCATTGCCATCTCCTCTACTCCTAATACCAGCTCCATTATGGCGGGGGATGGGCCCTGCCATGTGCTCCACTCCTAACACCAACTGGGTTAAGGCGAGGGTGGGCATTGCCACCTGCTCAGCTCTTGATCCCAGCTGGCTGAAGGGGGTTGGGCATTGCCACTTGCTCTGTTCCTTTTTTAAAATAGCTTTTTGTTAGTTTTCTCATATAGGAATAGGGGAGGACAAGGGAAAAGGTAGGGAGGGAATATCCAATATATATCATAGAGTCTGCTCGAGTTAGAATTCTCCTTATCTATGTTCTTTCATCATAATGTTTCATCAGACATTTAACTGTGCTTATTAATAATACATTACAGTAGTGTCTTCATATAGTTACTACATTCAAGTCGCTATATTTGTTTTTTATCCATTCATAAAATGGTGTCCATGGGGCTGCAAAATCTTCTTCTATTTGTCCTTTCATTAATGCAGTTAGTTTGTCCATTTCTGCATTTTCCATTATCTTCGCTATCAATTCTTCTTCTCGGGGTATTATTGCTCTTTTCCAGAAGGATGCCAATAGAGTTCTTGCTGCTGTTACTCCATGAATTATAAAATATTTCTGATTTTTTCCAATTTCTTCTGGTACGCAATTTAACAAAAATATCTCAGGTTTAAAAGGGATTGTACATTGTAAAATTTGTTGTAACAGGTTATGCACCATTATCCAGAATTTGTGGACTTCTTTACATGTCCACCACATATGATAAAATGATCCTGTGTAACATTGCCACCTGCTCCCCTCCTGATCCCAACTGTGTGGTGGTGGGGTGGGCATTGCCACCTGCTCCCCTCCTGATCCCAGCTGGGTGAAGTGAGGCAGGCATTGCCATCTGCTATTCCTGATCTCAACTGGGTGAAGGGGGGTGGGCATTACCATCTCCTCCACTCCTAATACCAGCTCGATTATGGTGGGGAGTGGGCACTGCCATGTGCTCCACTCCTAACACTAACTGGGTTAAGGCGGGGGTGGGCATTGCCACCTGCTCAGCTCTTGATCCCAGCTGGCTGAAGGGGGTTGGGCATTGCCACTTGCTCTGTTCCTAATACCAGCTGGGTTAAGGTGGTGGGTGCGGAGAAGTGGGGGCTGGTATTGCCACCTGCTCCCATCCCGATCCCAGTCTGGCTTCCCTCCATGGCATGGTTTCTGGAGCGATATTGTGCCTTGCCTGGGCTTCCCTCCCCAGCAGCACCCTCTGTTGGTGCACCAGGGTATAGAGTGAGTCGTCTGAAACACACGTACTCAATTATATAGTAGGATAATAAAATACTAGTAATAATGACTGCAGATCATCTATTTTCACCTGGGAAAGGAGTCCACATAGAGAAGGGGCTGATCTAATCTCATAGGGAGGGGGTTCCACAGAGTGGGGCAGCCATAACAAGAAAAAGCCCATCCTCTCCAAACACAATGAAATCTATCCCCTCTAGATGTCTTTGCCGAGCAACGGCATATGTACAAGAGAAAGAGACCTTGGAGACATCCAAGGCCAAGTGTATAGAGGGCTTTAACAATGAGAGCTAAACACTTTCCCCCTTCCTTCGTCTCCCTGGCAGGCCCTGGAAGGATGCCGAGTGGATATTCTGGACCTTCCCTTCAGTATAATGGAACAGACATGCACTCTTTGCAACCAGATCAGGTAGGGAACAGTGGGGAGAGGGGATGGGAGACCCCACGTACCCATTCCTCTTCACAACCCCTGTGTCTGAAGGAATCTCTTCCCTTTGTTTCTATCGAAACTGCTGACAAGGAAGGCTGTGAGTGCCACAAGAAACGAAATTTCTTTGGTTCCTGTCAGAGAACTCCTGGCTCATTGCCTTTATCCTTGCTGAAGAGAAAATATTTCCTTCTTCTTTCAGGGTCTGGTGACCTTTGAGGATGTGTCTGTGGATTTCTCGGAGGAGGAGTGGGCCCTGCTGAATCCGGGCCAAAGGGCTCTGCACAGGGAAGTCACGGAGGAGAATTACGGGAACCTGGCCTCTCTCGGTACGACTCTCCCTTTCTGTTCGTTAGTCAAATTGCTCCTATTGCCTGTCACTGAATGCTAGAGAAGTCACCAACTATATAAAATAGAACATCTGGCTTTCTTTATCTCTATCCAGCAAACTGTAAAAAAATTTTTTCGTTATTTGAAGGGAAGCCCTAACGAGAATGCTAAATCCATTTAGAAATGTTCATGAACGGTGGGATCACTAAAAACAGTTTTAAGGGGACAAATCATATCACTAACTTCTTATATAAATAAAACTAAACAATCCCTCAAACAAGAAATAATAAATAGAATTCAAAACACAGAACAGCTACATAAAGAAAGAGGAGGAAAGAAAATATATCAACAGCTCTTAAATGAACGTAAACGTTTGGATAACATTGAAACAGACCAAATACAAAAAAAACCTCTTATTTTTGAAACAGAAATATTGTTTAGTACCCCAAGAACACTCCGCATTATCTCATGGAAAATAAAAGACAAATTGGCTACCAGATACATCAAATCTATTCAAAATTGTACTGGGCAGATATATACTAAATCAAAGGATATAGCTCAAACATTTAAGCAATTTTAGTCGTGACTATACTTAACAAATTCACCAAATATGAAAGACATTAAACAATTCTTACAAAGTCAAAGAATCAAAAAGTTATCTGAAGATCATAGACAAATAATGGAAAACCCTATCACAATACAAGAAGTTAAAGAACAATACAAAACGTAAAAATATCAAAAAAATTTATATATAAAAAAATTATATAATATATATATATATAATATATATATAAATATATAAATATATATAAATTATATAAAATATATATAAAAATATTTATAAAAATATATATAAAAATCTCATTCCTCTGCCAGAATGAGCTTTCTCCTTGCAGACAACAGCACGGTGATTTCCACCGGTTCCTCATATCCCACTGCACAGCTCATCCTTGCCCTTTGTGCTTTTCCTCAAGGACAAAACTGCAGCAGGAAGGGGAAGGGGGAAAGTCCTGCTCTGTGAAGTCCACAAGTGGTCAGATGTGCACTGTCCCCTGGTAGGATGTTGTGCCTATTGGCTGGTTTGCAAGAATTGAACATTCGTTGTGGCTTTTTCCGTCAGAGCAGCTGTAGCACAGTGGTGAAGTGGTTGGGGTGTGAATCCACACACTGCTAGTTGGAGTTCTCTCAGCCCAGCTCTCCAGCTCTGTTGTGGGGATAATAATAACACTGACTTTGTTCACTGTGCTGAGGGGGCACTAGTCTGCTTAGAAGAGCAGTTTATAAGCACAGTTATTAAATAGTTCATGTATTTTTGCTCCTTTAAATAAGGGCTTGTGATTCCCAAACCTGAGAGTGCCTCTTGGCCGAAAGAAGAAGAAGAAGATCCATTCGGAGAGGTTTCCAAGGAGGGAAGCAGCTTGGCAGGTAGCTACTGAGTTGGGAAATCTTCTCTCTCTTTTTCCTGGTTCAAAGCACCAGACAGTGCAAGCAATAACTGATGTTCCTGATGAGGTTATGAATTCCCCTGGCAGTTGTCAATCATATAGCTAATTCCCAAGTGGTTGTAATGTGCAGATTCTTAAATTAGGAAGTCAGGGCCACTTGGGAACAAAACAGATGTTAGCAGAAAAATCTGAATACCAACAAAAATATTGACAATGATTTTTAAAAAAAGCATGTTGCCTTCGCACAATCAACTCAACTTGAGTTTTTTAATTTGTACTTCTTACCTTTTGTGTGTGTGTGTGTGTATGTACAACTGCCTTACATCTTTGGTAACTAATTCTGTGCCTATTTTTATTGTGACGATTCCATGGTGCTGATGAGTTCTTTGGTCAATGTTTATAGTGGGGTTGTTTATTCTTTTAACGAACATTTGCATTGTTTTATCTTGCAAATACCCTCCAGCAAATTTGTTTGCAGATGCAGCATTAAAAATGTTTTCTTTAAAAAAACCCAAAAAACTCTTTTCCCTTTTAGAAGCCATTCAGGCTGTTTGGGAGTCTCTGCAATATTTTTCTTTCTTTCCAATGCAGGACTTGTGGTTGCCTTCACTGATTTCCCCTCCTGGCTAGAAGGAGAAGATCCGTTTGGGCAGGACTCTCAGCAAGGAGCGAGAGCAGCAGGTGACGGTGAGGAACGTGGCGGGAGGGTCCTTCTTTCTCTTAGATCAGGTGATGAATTCTCCTGGCAGATGGGACTCACTTTCTCTCCTTGCAGAGTCCTGGCTCAACACAGACAATGAAATTTGTGCCATGAAGCCAGGCAGCATGTTCCAACAGGAGTCTGCTGCTTATTTCCATTCCCTCACTCCAAACTCCAGTTATTATGGGCTGCACATGCCAATAGGAACCATGGCTGAAGGAGCTGCTTCAGGTCTGGCCAGAGTCTTTGGCCACCAAACCGGACGTGAGTGAGCCCTGGCTGCAAAGGCCTCTGAAGAGCTCAGGAGCAGGAGAGGAGGAGGACAGGGCATCAGCTGGGGGAGGGGGAGTGAAAAGGGGTGATGGGCAGGTTAAAAGGAGGAGAAAGGCAAACTGAGGGCAGAAGGAAGGGAGAGAGAGAGAGAGAGAGAGAGGGAGGGAGGAGGAAGAAGCAGGAATGGAGAAGGTAGACAGCCAAAAGACTGTTATGGGCTGAAAGGGGAGTAAATGGAGGAAGCAATAGGATTCTCGTCTTCCTCAAAACATTATTAGTTAGTAAATCCAACCTTGGCTGATGGTGGAGAACACAGAATGGGGAGAAATGCCTGGGGCATGGAAAGGACTTCAGTAACACCTCCAGATCTCTACGTCCTGCTGTTAAAGAATCCGTTCCCTCCTTGTCTTCCTTCTCGCTGTCCTTGCTCAAGAGGTGGAGGGGAATCCACGTGCGGGAGGGAGGGCTTGCCCCACTTGTCAGCAATAACTTCCGACTGGGGCTGGTACCAAGGAGGAGAAAGGGAAACAGGGTGCCTTCGAAAACAAAGCCATTTGCAAACTTGCCTTGAGTGTTCCCCAAGTGTCTGGCCAGGACTGGAAAGAAGAAGTCTGCTCGGGAAGATTTCTGCCACGCTCTTGCTGACCTCATACCTAATACCCATGTAGGGCTGTCCCTGAGGCACCCTTGGCGGGTGGCTGTTTGTTTCTGATGGGCTACCACCCCTGTCCTATGTAGCATACACCCTGTGTTCATACACTCCTAACTGCGACTCCTGTCTAAGGGACCTTCCCCTTTGGGCTTCCTGGTTCTTGGGCCTTTCTGACCCTTAGGGTGAGGTCCTTCACCTTGGATTTTTGCCTGCACCAAGGCCCAGCCCCGGCTCCTTTCATGTCCATACATTTTGTCTAGATGTGTGTTTTAATACAGGCCCCCATACAAGACCGGCACAAAATTATGTATTTTTTTACCAAGATGCCCTAGGAACCCAATAAATCAATAAATTATTTACTCAAAATATTATTATTCATGTCTTGCTCACCATGTGAATAAAAGATATACAATCAGTCAAATATTTACAATGTGTACATATACAATTACATAAATACACACATATGTCCCATAATAGCTGCAAAGAGACAATGATAATTCTATAACTTCCTATACAAATTTGCTGGAGTAATGACAGTTCTTGGAATGATTCTTCCTCGTGTCCTCACACTCCAAATATGTGGTGATGCCAACAGGATGGTCAGTATGAGGTAAGTGTTCAAAAACAGCAATGTCAGAAGAGCCTGATATGAGCCCTCTGGATCTCCAGGTAGGTGGCAACGAGCCCGCCAGCTTAGAGTTGCTCGTTTCGGTTTCCCTTCATCCTGGCCTCCTCTATGCACATAATAGTCCTAGTCACACTCTCCAGATAGAAACTTTCCAATTCCAATCAACGCTAATTTACAGCAGGTGTAAAAATTTGACTGATTGTATATCTTTTATTCACATGGTGAGCAAGACACGAATAATAATATTTTGAGTAAATAATTTATTGATTTATTGGGTTCCTAGGGCATCTTGCCCTTGGTGGTAATTGGCTTTGTTGGGACCCTTTTCTCTTTTTGTGGCTGTTGGTTGTTATACAAAATTATGTATAACATGGCATTAAAACTGTCTTGCTGAAGCAAGCTGAATAGAGCCTACACTTTAATAATAGCTGTACAGCAGGAAATTGGAGCCAGGCAGTAACCCTGACTGGGACTGCTAATGCAGCTTCCCCCCTCTGCTGTCATGGGCAGAACCCTTGAACTTTCGTTACTCAGCCTTAACCAGGCTTGGTCAACCCTCTTTTACCTATGTCATATAAAAAACTATAGGGAATTACAGAATTAATAAAAAGAAATAAAATGCTGTACCCTCACAGGCATTTCCTTCACCTTCCCTTCCCTGAAATGGACATAAGCCTGAAGGAACTTTTGAAAATGGAGGCTGGTTAAGACATCCTCCATTTGAGAAGTTTGTAGTTCTTTCCCCCGGAAGCTAATTTGCTCTGAGATCGGGGCCTCCCTGCGTATTTATTTAGGGATCCTGAGTCTGTCTATCATATCTCCTGTAACTACTCATTGTAAAAATAGCATCAGTTGGAGGGGAGAGTGAGGAAGAGAGATCAGAGATGAAAAGGAAGTGGAAAGAGGAAACGTGGAGTGGGACGTGGCGGAGGGGGGTTCCTACTTACTGGTTGGATTCTGCAATTTGATGTCCTGGATTGGTTTTCATGAAATTCAAAAGGTACACGAGGAGCAAGCTTTACACAATTCACAGTATTCTGTTGTGATTGTAGCTAAATGGTTGGAGAGAGAGCTTAGAACAGCTAAACGGACTTTGTCATTCCAGAAAGGAAGGTAATAATAATGGGATGAATGGTCTGTATTTAAGCTGCACAGGAATTTTCTGTGCCTTTAGGATCAAATATGGCTCTTTTTTAAAAAAAAGGTGCCATGCTTCTGTTAAGATCCTAGAGGGGTACGTGGAATGCTATAAGTGGCCTCATGTGAAGGGAATGGAAAGCAGAGATCTCAATGGAACTAAAAGGCCTCTGCTTCACAGAGAAGGAAACGAGAGAGGCAATCAGTTGCCATGAATACAAGAGCATCCAAACTGCAGCTTTATGCCAGTGCACTGAAACAATGGCACAACAATCCCTCCTGTGTATGTGTATTTATTCTTGTGAGGTCACTTACAACATAGTAGGGATGTATATATTCAGACATGTAAATGGGCTTTCTTATATGCTACTTCTTTTATCTCTTACTCTGAATTTTTGACAGTTTGGCTCTTTAATTAAAACTGAGAGCCAATTTGGCTTAGTGGTTAAGAGTGGCAGGTCTCTAATCTGGAGAACCAGGTTTGATTCCCCACTCCTCTGCTTGAAGATAACCGGGTGACCTTGGGTCAGTCACAGCTTCTCGGAGCTCTCTCAGCCCCACTGACCTCGCAGGGTGATTGCTGTGAGGATACTAAATAACACATTTTGTAAACTTCTCTGAGAGTGACATAAGTTGTCCCAAAGGGATGAATTGAGTATATTCACTAATTTCTGTCTCCATTTCTTCCTCCTTGGAATTGTTTCCTTATTTCTTCAGGTGAGGGAAGGGAGCACAAGAAAAAACAACAGAACAGAAGAAAAATCAAAGTAAAGCAAAAGCAGCTGAAGAAATGCATTTTATTGAATGGAGCCAATATCGATGTAATTGGTCTTACTGGCCATGAGAGTATCCATACAGGGGAGAAACAATATAAATGTTCAGAATGTGGAAAGGACTTTAATTATAGAACACGACTCACTTCCCATCAGAGAATCCACACAGGGGAGAAGCCATATGAATGCTCTGAATGCGGAAAGTGCTTCAGAGTCAGCAAATACTTAGTTTTACATAAAAGAATCCACACTGGAGAGAAACCCTATAAATGCTCAGAATGTGGAAAGACTTTCACAAACAACTCAGACCTTGTTTCCCATCAGAAAATCCACACAGGAGAAAAACCATATACATGTTCAATATGTGGAAAGAGCATCAGTCGGAAAAGATTCCTGGCTTCCCATCAAAGGATCCACACAGGGGAGAAGCCATATAAATGTTCTGCATGTGGAAAGTGTTTTACACAGAGCTCAGCTTTTGCTTACCATCAAAGAACACATACCGGAGAGAAACCATATAAATGCTTAGAATGTGGAAAGGCTTTCACGAGCAGCTCAGAACTTTCTATCCATCAAAGAAACCACACAGGAGAGAAACCATATAAATGCTCAGAATGTGGAAAGTGTTTCAGGCAGATCTCAGCCCTTGCTGTCCATCGAAGAATCCATACTGGAGAGAAACCACATAAATGCTCAGAATGTGGAAAGGGCTTCAGAGTCAACTCATTACTAGTTGTACATGAAAGACTCCACACTGGGGAGTCTGTGTGTGGAAAGAGCTTCAGACAGAGCACCAACTTGGCATCCCACCTAGCTATCCACGCAGGAGACAACCCATTTAAATGCCCAGAATGTGGAAAGGCTTTCACAAGCAGCTCGTCCCTTGCTTACCATAAAAGAACCCATACCGGAGAGAAACCATATAAATGCTTTCAATGTGGAAAGAGCTTTACTATAAGTTCAGTCCTTTCTTCCCATCAAAGAATCCATACAAGTGAAAAACCACATATATGCTCAAAATGTGGAAAGGCTTTCACAGTGTTGTCAGCCCTTATTTACCATCAAAGAATCCATACTGGAGAGAAACCATATAAATGCTTTGAATGTGGAAAGAGATTCACAGTTAAGCAATTACTAGTTTCCCATCAAAAATTCCACACAAGTGAGAAACCATATCACTGTTCTGAGTGTGGAAAAAACTTCAGTTCAGAAAAAAACCTAGCTTCCCATCAAAGCATCCACACAGGGGAGAAGCCATATAGTTGTTCTGAGTGTGGAAAGAACTTCAGAGAGCAAAGATACCTGACTTACCATCAAAGGATCCATACAGGGGAGAAACCATATAGATGTTCTGAATGTGGAAAGAGCTTCAGAGTCAGCAAATCTCTACTATTACATAAAAGAATCCACACTGGGGAGAAACCATATAACTGTTCAGAATGTGGAAAGTGTTTTAGGCAGAGCTCAGCCCTTGCTATCCATCGAAGAATCCATACTGGAGAGAAGCCATATAAATGCTCAGAGTGTGGAACAAGCTTCAGTAGCAGTACAGGTCTTACTTCCCATCAAAGAATCCACACAGGAGAGAAACCATATAAATGCCCAGAATGTGGCAAGTGTTGCAGGCAGAGCTCAACCCTTGCTATCCATCGAAGAATCCATACTGGAGAGAAGCCATATAAATGCTCAGAGTGTGGAACAAGTTTCAGTAGCAGTACAAGTCTTACTTCACATCAAAGAATCCACACAGGAGAGAAACCATATAAATGCCCAGAATGTGGCAAGTGTTTTAGGCAGAGCTCAACCCTTGCTATCCATCGAAGAATCCATACTGGAGAGAAGCCATATAGATGCTCAGAGTGTGGAACAAGTTTCAGTGGCAGTACAAGTCTTACTTCACATCAAAGAATCCACACAGGAGAGAAACCACATAAATGCCAAGAATGCGGAAAGAGTTTTAGGACAAGTAAAAATCTTAAGTCCCATCAAAGAATGCACACAGGATAGAAACCATATAAATGTTCTGTGTGTCAAAAGAGCTTCAGGCAGAGGTCTGGCCTGGGTTACCATTTAACTATCCACAAAGAGGGGGAAACCATTTAAATGCTCAGAATACAGGAAGAGCTTCAGACCAAGTTTTCCCCTTCTTTTCCATTAAAAAAAATCCACACTACATCTCTACAATTGTTGTGAATGTGGAAGGAGCTTTATTTATGAGTTAAGTCTTACTTTCCATCTAAGAATCCACACAGGAAAGAAACCACGATATGGAAAGAACTTCAGACACCGATCATACTTTAGTTCCCATCAAAGAATCAATGCAGGAGAGAATGTATCTTAATTCTTAGATTGTAGAAAGTGCTTTGCAGTCAGCTCATCACTTGCTTCCCATCTAAGAATCCATGCAGGGGACAAACCTTCCTTACCTTTGACTGACTGAAAGCTTGGAAGCCTCAGCAATTTGTCATGGTTGTTTAGCAACCACCAAAATGACCAGTGAGAACTTAGTTTTGTGAGACCGCTGTAGGCATTAATCTCTTAAAGGAACAGACATCGCTTCTACTATTTGGGTTGTTCTTAACTCCTCAGTATATTTTTTTTTGTTTAAAGATTTCATATTTGTCAGCAAACCTCAGGTCTCTCACAGGTCTATGGAAAACTCCCCCATTCATTTCTGGACCTACTATGTTGATTTTTTGATCTGCACTCTGGGGCTCCAGTTGAATTAGATATACTGATAGAATGTATGGGTAAAAACAGTTTCTTGTAGTGAATCTTTTCATATGCGAAAGGATAAGGAACAAGAATAAAAGGTAAAAATTAAACTGTTTGAAGAAAATTTAAACTGTTTATGTACAGTGGACATTAAACTATCCTATTATCTCCTTGTTAGACTTGGTTCTAATGTATAGGACAACATATACATGAATCTCTAGGCTTTTCCAATGTGTGGGCCTTTGGGCCTGGAAGGTTGAGCCCCAAGCATGCTCTCAAACTGACACAAGATAAATATTCCTGCATTTTGACTACCAAAACTATATTGAAAAGAGTTTTTTGAGTAGTACCAGGCAGCTTATTCACTCTGGACAGAGTTAAGGTGTCCAAAAAAGCTAAAAATGAGTTTGGGATCATACCAGAAAGAGATAATGAAGCTCCTCTCTCTTTTTTAACCATCTGAATTGATGCTTTTGTTAGTTTTGATGGGAAAAGATAATCAGGCTAGATAATACAATTCTTAAGGCACCTTTTTGATATTGGTACAGGATTGATTAAGCAGTTTAAAGAGAATTAGCAGCTGAAAAAAAAATAACCACAAGATTGATGGTAGTTAATGTTTCAATGAAGAAATCTGGGCAAGAAAGATCAGGCAACAAGTGAGGCAAAGAACCCCCGGAGATTAATGTTGGCCAAAGGAAAATTTCTGAAACAGGGACAGTTTGAAAACAGGGCTTGGTAAGACTGAAACGTTTAATTTAATCTTTAAGGAAAATCCTGTTCACATTAACTCTGTTGCTGAAGGTGAATTGATACCATTTTTAAAGGGCCAATGGTCGATGTGAGTTGGTTTGACAAACTAAGTTAGGCTACGGAGAATTAGAGAACTGGTTTACAATGCTTGTTTCCCTACACATCTGTTATGAAGATTTAACAGATGTATAGGGAAACAAGTGTTGTAAACCAGTTCCCTAATTCCAGTTTCCAAATTCCTTAGAGTCCAGAGACTCTAAGGATACTTTGAGGGGAATTGTAGATGCATGTATTACAGATATAGCTAGAACTACAGGAGAACAGCTGCTGCATTAGACAAAGCAAATCATAGAAGACTAGCAACAACGCCCATTCTGGGGGAAAATTCAATGGGCTCTAGAAAGGCATGGCTTGTAGGCAGGCATTCCCTCACCTCCATCATTGATCCCAGCTGGTGAAGGAGGGAGGTTGGCATTGCCACCTGCTCCAGGCCTGAGCACGGCCATATGAAGGGGTGGTAGGCTTTGCTAACTGCTCCAGGCCTGATTACAGCTGGGTGAAGGGGGCAGGCATTGCTGCCTGCTCCGAGGCTGATCCCAGCTGGATGAAGGCAGGGGCAGACATTGTCACCTGCTCCCTACTGGGTGAAGAGAGGAGCAGGCATTGCCTCCTGATCCCAGCTGGTTGAAGAAGGGCGAGCATTGCTGCCTGCTTGGCACCTGATTCCAGCAGGGTGAAGATGGGGTGGGCATTGCTGCCTGCTCAGTACCTTATTCCTGTAGGTTGAAGAGGGCGGGCATTTCCACTTGCTTCACTTCTTATCCCAGCTGGGTGAAGTGAAGAAGGGCTTTGCCTCTTGCTCTGTGCAAGCCAGGTGAAGGCACACAGTGGGCACTGCCACTTGCTCCTGATCCCAACTGGGTGATGGCAGGGGCAGGCATTGCCACCTGCTCTGCTCCTGATCCCAGTGGGCTGAAGGGAGGACAGGCACTGCTACCTGCTCCACTCCTAATACCAGCTGGGTTAAGGCCAGGGATGGGCATTGTCACCTACTCTGCTCCTAACAGCAGCTGGGATAAGCCGGGGGGCAGACATAGCCAACTGCTCTGCTCCTGATCTCAGCTGGATGAAAGGAGGTGGGCATTGCTACCTGCTTTGTTCCTAGTACCACTGCATTATGGCAGAGAGTAGGCATTGCCATCTGCTCCTCTCCTAATACTAGCTGGGTTAAGGCAGGGGGCAGGCATTGCCACCTGCTCTGCTCCTAATACCAGTTGGGTGAAGACAGAGGGTGGGCATTGCCACCTTCTCTGCTCCTGATCTCACATGGCTGAAGGAAGGCGGGCATTTTCACCTGCTCCACTCCTAATACCAGCTGGGTTAAGGCTTGGGCAGGCATTAACAACTGCTCCACTCCTAATACCAACTTGGTTAAGGCACAGTGGGCATTGCCACCTGCTCCGCTTCTAATATTAGCTGGGTTAAGGTGGGGGGTGGGCATTGCCACCTGCTCCGCTCCTAATACCAGCTGTGTTAAGACGTTGGCAGGCATTGCCAACTGCTCTTCTCCCAATACCAACTGGGTGAAGGCAGAGGTGGGCATTGCCACCTGTTCCACTCCTAATACCAGGTCATTCCCACCTGCTCTGCTCCTGATCCCAACCTGGGCTTCCCACCATGGCATGTTTTCTGGAGGGACCTGGTGCCTTGCCCGGGCTTCCCTCCTTGGCAGCGCCCTCTGGTGGTGCACCAGAGTATAAAATGAGTTGTCTGAAATATGCTTACTCAGTTATATAGTAAAAAGATAATTGCTTCATGAATACGTGTTACATTTCTTTATGGCTGTATGCTGCATAGGGTTACTGACTAGGCTAGGCTAAACTGTATTTTAGGAATTTACTTTGTATTGGGGATGCTGAGGTATTTTGGAAATTGTCTTATAGGAAAGGAGATAAATTCTTGTTAACTCTGTGTATCAATAAAATTCACAAAAATACGTGAGATTTGTTGTCCTATCCCTTTTCTCCTGTAAGTATCATTTTCTTGCATAAGATTCAAGTTAACTTGGATGCCCACAGGTTGACATCCTAAAGCCTTGTTATGTCTCAGAATCCTCTCCACTAGCAGGTAAAAGGTCCCAGAGTGGTGCAGGCTGTTATTCTACCCGAGAGGTCTGCAGCCCCGGTGCACCGCTCTGCCTGTGATGGTGGGCTCATTTGATGGGGGTCTGAATGACCCCCAACTGTCCTGCCCGGCTATAACCGAGCCTTTGATTTGTAACTACAGTGATACTTTACTTTGCTTTGAATTTACGGAGCTCAGCTTTAACTAAAGAGAAGGGCAGGAGGGTGTTTTTCGGGAGGCTAAAGTCTTCACCATTGTGGGTTCTGTTTCACCACATCACCGTATAACCATTTACATGTTCAGTTCATCTTTCCATTGTTTCTGTAATTTTTTTTTGTTTGCTTTTCCCTTTAGTATTTTATCTTGGGTTCTTATCATGGCGCTCCCATAAACTGCTTGCGATCATCAAGGACTTATTGCAGCAGAGCGAGGGCTGGCTCCCCTCTCAAGACCCCCACGTTTCAAGAAGATTGAGTCAAGTGGTCCAATTCTATGGTCCTCCCAGCTACTCTCCCCTGTTTCCGATGGGGTCATGGGATCTAATAACAACAACAGCTTTCGACTTATATATCGCCCTTCAAGATGACTTAACATCCACTCAGAGCGGTTTACAAAGTATGTTATCATTATCCCCACAAACAAGCACCCTGTGAGGTGGGTGGGGCTGTTGTGAGAGCTCCGAGAAGCTGTGACTGACCCCAGGTCACCCAGCTGGCTTCAAGGGGAGGAGTGGGGAATCAAACCCAGTTCTCGAGATTAGAGTCCCGCGGTCTTAACCACTACACCAAACTGGCTCTGTGCTTTCTCCAGGCACAGAAGCCAGGCCAAATTTTAAAAAAGCAACCAGCCTCCCAAAAGGCAGTAACAAAGACCAGCAGAAGCAGATAATCCCAGCAGAAACAACTGGGCTGCAGAAGGAAAGCAAGGAAGGTACACACTCCTTGGCAATTTTTTTTCCTTTGTGCTTTTTGGAGGATTGGGTAAAAGGGGGGAGGGAGAGTGGAGGGGAATATACTCAGAATTAACTGGGAAGCCAATACTGGTGTACCCAAAATGCCCAAATTTGATAGGCTTTCCTGAATATACCTGGCAAATACTGATATGGTGCTTTGGGGTATATTTTCAGCCTGGGCATACAGAATTGCACACTCCTAGTAGGATCTTGCCTACTGGAACAGGCATAGCTGAATTTGTATGGGAAATGCATGCCTGTGTTGAACGTATTTATATTTACAGTATAAATATAACTCCACTTCATTTAAGTCTGCCTTTCTCACTGGGACACAAGACGGATCACACAACGCAAGTCAGTACAATCAACAGAATGAGGTAAACAATGTAGTAAACTAGAAAAGAGCAAGAGTCTAGTAGCATAACTGATGTGCATATGCCACACCCCCTGACATCACCTATCCTGGCTGTTTTGGGCCCAATCTTGGCCATTCAGGGCCGAAATTGGGCTCAAAATGGCAAAAAGGGATACTAAATGACAGAAAATGGCCATTTTGGGCCTGTTTTGGGGCCTAAACGGCCCAGATCGGGTCAGTGCTGGGCAGGGGAGGGTTCCCCCACCTGGCACCAATCCAATCCAGGCTGTTTCGGCACCAATCCAGGCCGAAACAGGCCCCAAATGTCTGAAAGTCAGGTAGGTGGGGCCACCTGACATGTGACCTCTTTGGAGAACTGCCAGAACTGCGTTTCTGCGCGTTCCCCCTCAAAATGAGCCCTGCTGATAATGGTGAACCCAAGCAGGGTTCTCGGGTCAAAGGGAGCCTGCCCCAGGGTCCACCTGCCCAACACAACCGTAGCAGCTACCAAGGTCCCCTCCCAACTCCTGGCACCAGTGCGGAAACCGAGCCTCGACACTAACCAGGCTGTACTTAAGATAACTAAAAGTTATCAAGGGTAGCACAGGTCAAATTGGCCTAGCTATTGTCTTCAGACTGAAGCTGTTGGACTAAAGAAACATCACAGAGCTGTAAAATATAAATTCTTTATTAATAGGTGAAGATGATTTTTAAGCCCTTTGGATAGCCCAGGCAAGCCTGATCTGGTAAGATTTTGGAAGCTAAGCAGGGTCGGCCTCGGTTAGTAATTGGATGGGAGACCTCCAAGGAAGACGAGGGTTGCAGAGGCAGGCCATGGCAAACCACTTCTGTTAGTCTCTTGTCATGAAAACCCCACCAGGGGTCGCCGAGAGTCAGCTGTGACTTGACAGCACTTTCCACCACCTCCCACGATTTCTAAAGTAGATAGTGTTCATATATAAGGACAGCTAATAGAAGAAGGCTAAAGAAGCTAGCGTCTAAGCATTAGGGATGTGCGTTTCGGCATTCTGAATGCCGAAAGAATGCCGAAACAAAAGTGTTTCGGCATTCTTCAAGAATCCCGAAACGTTTCGGGGAATGCCGAAACGTTTCGGGATTGCCGAAAGAAAAACCCGAAACGTTTCGGGATTCTTTCGGCATTCTTTCGGCATTCGAGAATCGCCATTTTGATTTTGCTAGCCGTTTGCCTTAGCAAGCGGCTAGCAAAATCCTGCTGGAAGCAAAGGCTTCCTGCAGGCTCTTAGAAGAGGGGAGGGGGGGAGAAGGAGTGAATCACTCACTCCTTCTGTCACCCCCCACCCCTCTTGCAAAGGAGGATAGGGAATCCTGCTTTGCCTTGCAAATGCAAGGTGCAAGCATTGCATTGCACTTTGCATTTGCAAAGCAGCAGAGATTCCCGCCAAAACTAACAGGTAGGGGAGGGGGAGCAGGAGGAGGGTGGCTCTTGGAGTGTGGGTGGGGAAAGGCAGGGGACTGGGGACTTTAGGAGTCACCAATCCCACTGCTGCATTCTCATGCCAGCCAATAGATTTAAATCTTTGGCTGAGGCTGCAGCAGGGGATTTAAATTTGGAGCAAGACTGTCTGGAACACTTCTGTTGCTGCTGCTGCTGAGCTGTGACCGAGAGAGGAGAAGAAGAGAGACTGCACCTGGAGCCTGGAGGACATCTGCCTGGAGGATCAACTGTGCTGGACATCCTGAGAGGACACCTGGTAGGCCTTTTTAAAATTTTTGTAAATTTTTTTGATGCTGGGCAATGTGCTGCTGTGGCCTGCCTCTGCAAAAAGGTGTTGCAGTTTATTCTTGGCATGGCCTGGGGGACAGGTTGGGCAGACAATGTTTAATGGTGGGGTGGGGGTTTCAGCATTGGTTGTTGTGCTTGCCTTCTTTAAGCTTGATCCACTGTTTTAAGATTAAAACAAGAGTGTGCCAGCTTTGGGCCTACACAGGCCAGAAGCCTTTCTTCTGGCTGGCTCTCACAGTTGTGCTCCACAATCTGGAATGGTGTGGCTTGCTTTTCTGTGTCTGGTCCCCTGCTTGCAAGGATTCCCAACAGGCTCCGTCCTGATCAACTGTGCCAGCCTGTGGGCCACACACAGGTATGGCCTGGGGGACAGGTTGGGCAGACAATGTTTGATGGTGGGGGGGGGTTCAGCATTGGTTGTTGTGCTTGCCTTCTTTAAGCTTGATCCACTGTTTTAAGATTAAAACAAGAGTGTGCCAGCTTTGGGCCTACACAGGCCAGAAGCCTTTCTTCTGGCTGGCTCTCACAGTTGTGCTTCACAATCTGGAATGGTGTGGCTTGCCTTTCTGTGTCTGGTCCCCTGCTTGCAAGGATTCCCAACAGGCTCCGTCCTGATCAACTGTGCCAGCCTGTGGGCCACACACAGGTATGGCCTGGGGGACAGGTTGGGCAGACAATGTTTGATGGTGGGGGGGGGGGTTCAGCATTGGTTGTTGTGCTTGCCTTCTTTAAGCTTGATCCACTGTTTTAAGATTAAAACAAGAGTGTGCCAGCTTTGGGCCTACACAGGCCAGAAGCCTTTCTTCTGGCTGGCTCTCACAGTTGTGCTTCACAATCTGGAATGGTGTGGCTTGCCTTTCTGTGTCTGGTCCCCTGCTTGCAAGGATTCCCAACAGGCTCCGTCCTGATCAACTGTGCCAGCCTGTGGGCCACACACAGGTATGGCCTGGGGGACAGGTTGGGCAGACAATCTTTGATGGTGGGGGGGGGGTTTCAGCATTGGTTGCTGTGCTTGCCTTCTTTAAGCTTGATCCACTGTTTTAAGATTAAAACCAGAGTGTGCCAGCTTCGGGCCTACACAGGCCAGAAGCCTTTCTTCTGGCTGGCTCTCACAGTTGTGCTTCACAATCTGGAATGGTGTGGCTTGCCTTTCTGTGTCTGGTCCCCTGCTAGCAAGGATTCCCAACAGGCTCCGTCCTGATCAACTGTGCCAGCCTGTGGGCCACACACAGGTATGGCCTGGGGGACAGGTTGGGCAGACAATCTTTGATGGTGGGGGGGGGGGTTTCAGCATTGGTTGTTGTGCTTGCCTTCTTTAAGCTTGATCCACTGTTTTAAGATTAAAACCAGAGTGTGCCAGCTTCGGGCCTACACAGGCCAGAAGCCTTTCTTCTGGCTGGCTCTCACAGTTGTGCTTCACAATCTGGAATGGTGTGGCTTGCCTTTCTGTGTCTGGTCCCCTGCTAGCAAGGATTCCCAACAGGCTCCGTCCTGATCAACTGTGCCAGCCTGTGGGCCACACACAGGTATGGCCTGGGGGACAGGTTGGGCAGACAATGTTTGATGGTGGGGGGGGGGGGGTTTCAGCATTGGTTGTTGTGCTTGCCTTCTTTAAGCTTGATCCACTGTTTGAAGATTAAAACCAGAGTGTGCCAGCTTCGGGCCTACACAGGCCAGAAGCCTTTCTTCTGGCTGGCTCTCACAGTTGTGCTTCACAATCTGGAATGGTGTGGCTTGCCTTTCTGTGTCTGGTCCCCTGCTAGCAAGGATTCCCAACAGGCTCCGTCCTGATCAACTGTGCCAGCCTGTGGGCCACACACAGGTATGGCCTGGGGGACAGGTTGGGCAGACAATGTTTGATGGTGGGGGGGGGGGGTTTCAGCATTGGTTGTTGTGCTTGCCTTCTTTAAGCTTGATCCACTGTTTGAAGATTAAAACAAGAGTGTGCCAGCTTCGGGCCTACACAGGCCAGAAGCCTTTCTTCTGGCTGGCTCTCACAGTTGTGCTTCACAATCTGGAATGGTGTGGCTTGCTGTTCTGTGTCTGGTCCCCTGCTAGCAAGGATTCCCAACAGGCTCCGTCCTGATCAACTGTGCCAGCCTGTGGGCCACACACAGGTATGGCCTGGGGGACAGGTTGGGCAGACAATCTTTGATGGTGGGGGGGGGGGGGTTTCAGCATTGGTTGTTGTGCTTGCCTTCTTTAAGCTTGATCCACTGTTTGAAGATTAAAACCAGAGTGTGCCAGCTTCGGGCCTACACAGGCCAGAAGCCTTTCTTCTGGCTGGCTCTCACAGTTGTGCTTCACAATCTGGAATGGTGTGGCTTGCCTTTCTGTGTCTGGTCCCCTGCTAGCAAGGATTCCCAACAGGCTCCGTCCTGATCAACTGTGCCAGCCTGTGGGCCACACACAGGTATGGCCTGGGGGACAGGTTGGGCAGACAATGTTTGATGGTGGGGGGGGGGGTTTCAGCATTGGTTGTTGTGCTTGCCTTCTTTAAGCTTGATCCACTGTTTGAAGATTAAAACCAGAGTGTGCCAGCTTCGGGCCTACACAGGCCAGAAGCCTTTCTTCTGGCTGGCTCTCACAGTTGTGCTTCACAATCTGGAATGGTGTGGCTTGCTGTTCTGTGTCTGGTCCCCTGCTAGCAAGGATTCCCAACAGGCTCCGTCCTGATCAACTGTGCCAGCCTGTGGGCCACACACAGGTATGGCCTGGGGGACAGGTTGGGCAGACAATCTTTGATGGTGGGGGGGGGGGTTTCAGCATTGGTTGTTGTGCTTGCCTTCTTTAAGCTTGATCCACTGTTTGAAGATTAAAACCAGAGTGTGCCAGCTTCGGGCCTACACAGGCCAGAAGCCTTTCTTCTGGCTGGCTCTCACAGTTGTGCTTCACAATCTGGAATGGTGTGGCTTGCTGTTCTGTGTCTGGTCCCCTGCTAGCAAGGATTCCCAACAGGCTCCGTCCTGATCAACTGTGCCAGCCTGTGGGCCACACACAGGTATGGCCTGGGGGACAGGTTGGGCAGACAATCTTTGATGGTGGGGGGGGGGGGTTTCAGCATTGGTTGTTGTGCTTGCCTTCTTTAAGCTTGATCCACTGTTTGAAGATTAAAACCAGAGTGTGCCAGCTTCGGGCCTACACAGGCCAGAAGCCTTTCTTCTGGCTGGCTCTCACAGTTGTGCTTCACAATCTGGAATGGTGTGGCTTGCCTTTCTGTGTCTGGTCCCCTGCTAGCAAGGATTCCCAACAGGCTCCGTCCTGATCAACTGTGCCAGCCTGTGGGCCACACACAGGTATGGCCTGGGGGACAGGTTGGGCAGACAATCTTTGATGGTGGGGGGGGGGGGTTCAGCATTGGTTGTTGTGCTTGCCTTCTTTAAGCTTGATCCACTGTTTGAAGATTAAAACCAGAGTGTGCCAGCTTCGGGCCTACACAGGCCAGAAGCCTTTCTTCTGGCTGGCTCTCACAGTTGTGCTTCACAATCTGGAATGGTGTGGCTTGCTGTTCTGTGTCTGGTCCCCTGCTAGCAAGGATTCCCAACAGGCTCCGTCCTGATCAACTGTGCCAGCCTGTGGGCCACACACAGGTATGCTGCTTTGGCCAAGGTAACCCTTTTTGGTTGCTGGCCTGGCACTCACAGTTGTGCTCCACAATCTGGAATGGTGTGGCTTGCGTTTCTGTGTCTGGTCCCCTGCTTGCAAGGATTCCCAACAGGCTCCGTCCTGATCAACTGTGCCAGCCTGTGGGCCACACACAGGTATGGCCTGGGGGACAGGTTGGGCAGACAATCTTTGATGGTGGGGGGGGGGTTCAGCATTGGTTGTTGTGCTTGCCTTCTTTAAGCTTGATCCACTGTTTGAAGATTAAAACCAGAGTGTGCCAGCTTCGGGCCTACACAGGCCAGAAGCCTTTCTTCTGGCTGGCTCTCACAGTTGTGCTTCACAATCTGGAATGGTGTGGCTTGCTGTTCTGTGTCTGGTCCCCTGCTAGCAAGGATTCCCAACAGGCTCCGTCCTGATCAACTGTGCCAGCCTGTGGGCCACACACAGGTATGCTGCTTTGGCCAAGGTAACCCTTTTTGGTTGCTGGCCTGGCACTCACAGTTGTGCTCCACAATCTGGAATGGTGTGGCTTGCGTTTCTGTGTCTGGTCCCCTGCTTGCAAGGATTCCCAACAGGCTCCGTCCTGATCAACTGTGCCAGCCTTCGGCCCACACACAGGCCTGCTGCTCCGGCTTTGGTAACCCTTCCCGTTTGCTGGCCTGGCACTCACTGTTTTGCTTCACATTCAGGTTGTTTATCGTTGGTGGACCTCTTCTGGACTGGACTGCACTTGGTGGACATCGGCCTGCAGATCTCTGCGTGGAGGATCAACATTGCTGGACATCTGCACTGGTGGACTGGTAGGGTTGTTGTTAAATTTGGTTTTTGAGCTTATGTCTGCTGCTGTGCCTACCTGCGAGCATATGCTTTGGCTCTGTCTTTATGGCTTGGGCCGGGGGGGGGGGGCATTTTCTGGTTGGGCAAGAGGATATTGTTTGGGGGTTAGGGGGGCCAGCATTGATCGCAGTGCCAGCTTTCTTTCATGTTTCATTTTTCAAGTTTGAGTGTGGGGTGGGCATGAACTGCTGTTTCACAGGACTAAAAAATGAGTGTGCCAGCTTCTGGCCTGCACAGGCCAGAAGCTCTGCTGGGTGGATGTGTTTTGTTTTGCTGCTGGTTGGCCCTAGCCTTTAAGGGGGGGGGGCTGACTTGGCTTGTGCAACGGGGCCTTGAATTTTGGGGTTGCGTGTGCGGCGTGTGGTGTTGACTCTGCTAACATTTCCAATTTTCTTGACAGCATCGTGGAGGAGAGGAGGACCAGCTGCAAGACCGCCTGAACATCGCTGGACTGCAGGACTGGTGTTAGTGTGAGCGAGTCCGGGTTGACATTTGGGTGGCCTTGGGGGTGGGTTCTTGCTAGCTTGGGAGGGGGGAGGCTCATCTTCAAAACACCACATCCACACCCCACACCGACATACCACAGATACATCGGTCCCGCTAAATAGTGTCTCTTAGGTAGGTAGGCCAGTTGGTAGGTGATCAGTGGATAATTGCCCTCAACATAATTATTAGGGAAACCGAGCCTAGTTTTTTTTAAAAAACTAAATAGGGACTCAGCAGGGAAAGCATTAGTGAGTGAGTGTTAGGTTTGAATTCTATATATATATATATATATATATAAAAATTTGTAATAGCTGTCAATAGGCTTCCCATTAGTGCCCCCATAACTAGGGTTCCACTGCCCATCTCTGGCACACGTGGTGGTGCCAGGCCGGCCCGGGCATACTAGTGTGTGAGTGTTTAAGGCTTCGTCACCTGTTATTGGGGTTTAGGGCCAGCTCAATTCCAGAGGAATTCAGCTGATTGGCAGGCTCAGGTTCCCTGACATAAATAGGGTTGCTTAAAAAGGCACTTGATTGTTCATCTCCAAGTCACAGAGCCACTAGAAACACAGATTTATAGCAGGTTAGTTAGGTCTTGAAAACAAAGTTGACCTTTGTTTTCTAAATCTTTTCTGATTAGTTAGGGTTGAATTTGGGAGGGGAAAGTATGTCAGAGAGGAAAGCAGAGAGGGGACCCGGGGGAAAGGCTAGGGAGAAATCTAGAGGGGAGGAGGGGAGGGGGAGGGGGACTGCTGCGGCAGCCCCTCCATCTGAGCGGAGGAGGCCCTCCCCTGCGCTGCTGCCGTTCACCAGCCTGGCTTCTGGTGACAGGAAGAGGGTTCGCAAGACTCTCTTTCCTGAGGCAGCTGCTGGAGGGCCACCCCCAACCCGGGTGCGTGAGGCAGGGGCTGGCACTGGGCAGGGGCCTGCTGCTGAGGCTCCTCCTCCTCCAGTGGTTGCGAGCCAGCTGCTGGAGGAGGGGCAGCATGTGGTGTCTCCTGGGATGGGCGCGGAGCACATGACTTTCCCTGCGCTCCCGCTCACCCCAGGAACCCGGAGGATGTTGGAGGAACTGCCCGTGAGACCCCCCCTGGGGCGGTCCACCCCAGTTTCCTCTGAGGCCAGCAGCAGGCCTCTCGCGGCTGTGCAGGAGGAGAGGACGCGGGAGGAAGAGGCAGAGACTGTGGTGGAAGAGCCCACATCTCTGCCCCTTCAGCCTCGTCCATCCCCACCTGCCCGGCCGAGAGTGGGACACGGTGTGTCCGGCCAGAGCACCTCACAGGAGGTGCCGCAGGGTGGTCCCGAACGCGCTTCTCCTGGGAAGCGTGGGATGCCCTTTTCCTCCGAAATCTGGAAGCACTTCCAGACAACGGAGGATCCCCGAGCAGCCCTGTGCCTGCATTGTAGGCAGCGCGTCAGCCGTGGCAAAGATGTGTGGCATCTCTCCACGTCTGGGATGAGGTACCATATGAAGAGGCACCACCAGGCGGTGCTTCTTCGGGAGGAGGGTTCGAGTGGCGCCGCACGGCCGCCAGCTAGCCAGAAGGAGGCAGGCTCCTCTGGTGCTCTCCCCCCAAGGGTACCTGCAGGAAAGGGACGCCAAGCCTCTCTCCCGGAGATGCTTGGTATGCAGGGCGCTAGTGTGCCCAGAGAGGGGATCCGGAGGGCGAGCAGGCGCATCACGCGCCACATCGTCAACATGATAGCAGTGGATGGGCAACCGTATTCCGTAGTTGAAGACTTCGGCTTCTCAGGGCTGCTCCAAGATTGCTTTCCCTGGTACGCCGTCCCTGCTCGCACGTCGTTGAGCAGATCGGTGGTGCCCTCGTTTTACAGGGCTGCCAGGGATCATGTGAAGGCACAGCTGTCCCGGGTTGCCGGGAGAACTGTGCACTTCACATCGGACATCTGGACCTGCCCAAGTGTGCAGCAAGCGTACCTCTCGCTTACTGCTCACTGGTGGGAACCCGAGTCGGTTCTGGGTGGGGGCCGGGGGGAGGTGCCTAGCACAGCTAGACAGGGAAGGATGCGAGACCGCCAGGCCGGCTACTGCAAGGCCTTGCTTCACGCCGAGGTGCTCGACGTGTCCCACACGGCGGAGAACATCGCTGCCACCTTAAGGAGACAGTTGGACGAGTGGATAGGCCAGGGACCCGCCACCGTGGGATGCATGGTGACGGACGGTGGCAAGAACATGAGGGCAGCGGCGCATCTAGTGAGCCGAGAGAGCGTCTACTGTGCCGCTCACAAGCTTCACCTAGTGGTGAGAGATGCGCTGGGGTTGGGCTCCTCGAAGGAACCCGTGGATACCCGGACCCGTGAACTCCAGTTACTTGTCCAGAAATGTCGGAGGCTCACGGGTCACTTCTCGCGCAGCGTGAAGGCCACGCACGAACTGCGCCAGACACAGGTCAGGACAGGTGTGCCAGAGCACGCTCTGATCACTGACGTCAGCACTCGCTGGAACTCCACCTGCGCCATGCTTGAGCGCTTGGTGGAGCAGCAGGCCGCACTCCACGCGTGGCTCTCCGAGCACCGCGGTGCGAGTCAGGTGGGTGAGTTCAACCGGGAGGATTGGCTCACCATCACCCAGACAGTGGAGGTCCTGAAGCCCTTCAAGGACTTCACTGTGGCGGTCTCGTCAGACACGGCGACCCTCGGTCTGGTCATTCCCCTGGTGCACACGCTCCAGAGGAATCTGGCCACCCTTGCAGACCGGGTCGCGCCCCGTGCTGACCTTGTTCCAGCGGTGCGCGCATTAGTGAGAAGGCTGCAGCAGGGCATAGCTGCCAGGCTAACTCCTCTCACTAAGGAAGAGTCATACATGTTGGCGACCATGTGTGACCCGCGCATAAAGGGCACTTTCGCCGAGCGGGACGGGAACCTCACCCAAGCCAGAGACGGGCTCTGCTCTTGGGTGAGGCGCAGGCAGGCCAAGAGGGGACGCCTGTCGACAGGGGGGACGCAAGAGGGGCCCTGCCGTGCGGGTCCCTCTGACGCCCCCTCTGCGCAGGCCCCCCCCGAGGCCACCACCGGAGTGCCGATGGAGATGGAGATGCTCCGGTGGGCCCTCGTCCCCTCTGGGGTCGTGAGGACCGTGAGAGAGGATCCGGCGGAGGCGATGGTCAGGGACTACCTCGCGGAGCCCTGCGAGTCGCTCTCCACCGATCCGCTCAGCTACTGGGCCAGGAAGGAGTCGGTCTGGCCGGACCTCTCCCTCGAGGCGCAGCGGCTGCTCTCATGCCCTCCGACGAGCGTGGAGAGCGAGCGCGTCTTTTCACATGCGGGCGACATTGTCGGCCCACATCGCACTCGCCTTCTCCCATGGAGAGTCGAGCAGTTGACCTTCCTGAAGGTCAACTCTCGCCTCTTCGATTTCTCAGGACTGGACTTCCAGAGTGACTGAGGTGAGCCCAACTTGTGGCCTGCATCCTCTATGAGTCCAATCCTTTGGAATCGCGCTCTCCCCTGTATAAAACCCTGTATATACAGTTAAAACCGGCCAGTAGAGGGAGGGTGGTTAGGAACCAGTGGCAAAGGGAAAACACCCAGCAATTTGAAAGCCCCCCCCCCCAGGGTATTCAAAACATCTCCCATCACTGAGACATACCCTGTGGGACCAAATTTATTATGAAAAATAATGCCCCAGAAACATGGATTGCTACTGGAGGGAGAAACAGGTTAGATAGGGATTGCTTAGGTGTTTTTATCAGATGAAATCATTGTAAAAAAAATTGTAGAAGAATTGTTGTACTGTTTTTTGAAAGTTGATGTTCTGTTCATGTAAAAAAAAGGAAAAAAAACCAAAAAAAAATGTTGTGATTATGTTTTTTAAAAGTTGATGTTCTGTTCATGTAAAAAAAAGGAAAAAAAACCCAAAAAAATGTTGTGATTATGTTTTTTAAAAGTTGATGTTCTGTTCATGTAAAAAAAAGGAAAAAAAACCAAAAAAAATGTTGTGCTTATGTTTTTTAAAAGTTGATGTTCTGTTCATGTAAAAAAAAGGAAAAAAAACCCAAAAAAATGTTGTGATTATGTTTTTTAAAAGTTGATGTTCTGTTCATGTAAAAAAAAGGAAAAAAACCCAAAAAAAAATGTTGTGCTTATGTTTTTTAAAAGTTGATGTTCAGTTCATGTTTAAAAAAAAAAATTTGATGTTAATGTTGGGTTTGCATGGTTGGGGGATGCGGGAAGAGTGGTGGATGGGCACCGGCCAATGATGATCTCTCACAGATGTTCCCAGGTAAATTCTGAGGCTGGTGTGGGGGTGGGGGGAGACCTCTGCAGAACTGCTCCAGAAATACCATTGTCCAGTGCCTTGGAAGTGCCCAGTTCAGCTTTGTGTGTCTGAACTGAAAGCACAGCCACAGGAAATGACATAGGTTCTGCTGGACCCTGTTGCAGTGGTTCCCCCCCATTAAGTCGTTTTATGGAGGGAGAGTTGTATTAGGCTGGTAGTTATTATGATCATCTTCTGTTTCCATGCCCTGTTGTGCCCGCTCACTATGTAACCTGTTGTAATGTTCAAAACTTTACTGTTTGTCCATTTCAAAAAAAAAATTGTGTTTAAGATTCTCTGATGTGTAGTTAATTGTGTTGTGTTGTGCTATGAGGGACAATAAGTGTAATATGTTGTGATTTGTTGACCACTTGTAATTTGAAAATGAGAAAATAAAGGTTTTTTAAACTTAATGATTGTGTGTCTGTGTTCCCTTCTTTGATGGGAGGTTGGTTCCCAGCATAGGGAACAATGGGGCAGGCTGGCCAGCCTGTTCCTGGGGTACTCGGTGTGGGGCAGCTGAGGGTGGTTTTGGTTCTGAGAGGGGCTGAGTGGAGGATTTGGGTCTGTGTGTGGCAGCTGGGGTGGGGGAACTGGGTTTGTGTGGGGCTGAAAGGAGTGGACTATGGGGGATGAGAGCACTGGTCGTCCCTTTTGCCCAAGTAGGCCCCTGCTACTGTCCTGGTGTGGGCTTCCATGCCTCTATCAGTTGCTGGCCCTCCTTTGCCATCTTTTTCAGAAATTTTCCTAGGGCTGCCAAACTCCTGGTTGGGCTTGAGTTCAGGTTAGAGAGAGTAGTTCCCTACAGATAAACTGGCTGCTTCCAAGGGCAATCTCTTTAGAGGGCAAATGCGGACCATGGATTCTGGGGGAGATCCCTACTCAGATTTTCCTTTGCACAAGTCCCACCCCCAAATTGCCAGTAACTTCCAAGGCCAGAGTTTGCCACCCCAGAGAGATCCCGTTCCCACCCTCTTAGCCTTGGCATGAAAGTTGTAGCCACCATGGAACGCTTCCAGGTTCCTGATTCCAAGCCCAATGACACCAATGTAAGACAATCCAGACCTCCATCAAAAATGGATTTTAAGTAGCAGTGGGATTGGGCTGCATTTCAGTCATTCACATATCTGGTTGTGTTCCCAAACATTTAGCTTATGGTTTTTTAAATCGGCGTATGGCACTTAAGGACACTTTTAAATGGTTCTAAAAACATATTTTTATTATGAAGTATTTAATGTGGCATTGATCAAGGGCAGGCCTTTTGGCCAAATGAGCAGTATCAGTACAGTAAAATTTAGACAAAGCTCATAGGAGGAAAAAGCATTCACACTGTGAAGTGGGAAGAAAGTTTCAATTTACATGTACCATGGACTCCGAAAAAGACATGTCCAGACCAAATCAGGCCTGCTTTCTCCCTTGAAGATATCAATTGATGATAGTGCTTATGTCACATCATGAGAAGACAAGGTTCACTAGAAAAGACAATAATGCTAAGAAAAATTGAAGGCAGTAGGGAAAAGAAGAATACCCTAGATGTGGTAGATTGACTTCGGTTTGCAATACATGGACAAGGTTTTTGGGATACTGTGGAGCTCAATATAATTCTAAAGTACACCACAAGTGATTTGAATGCATAAAACATACAGACACATACACATAAAATGTATATACCCCCTCCCCACCAAATTAAAGGTTTATCTTATGCCCCGGTTTTCTCCCCCATGGGAACCTAGAGTGGTTTACACATTGCTGTTCTCCCTTGATTTGTTTCACCCTCATCACAACCAGGCTAACAATAGACAGCTGCTCCATGCCTCACATTGGAGTGACTCCACCGATGGCCTTCTTAGTTGTATGAGGGGGTGGAGGGGGGGGGAGGAAGGAAACAACGCACTCCTGCCCACTCTATCTGGGGCCTAGGTTGCCAAATTGCTTGGCCTTGGCAAGGAGCCAGTGGTGGGGCGGCACTGGTTCTGGGGCCCCGTCAAGAACATTTGTCCAGGGCCCCAAAATCACCTAGACTGCCTCTGGAAAACACAACACAATTGTTTACTTAGGCTGAGCCAAGAACATCCATCAAGCCTACAAGGCACAGAATCAGAGTCTGCCAGATTCTAGACCAACTCTCTAGCCATTGCACTACAGTGGATATCTAAAAATTGTTCATACCCCCACCAGCAACTTGAACATTTTTCTCCAAAAGGCACACAACTTGGCTGGGTCTCAAAAAGGACTATGATGCATGGGCCTGTCAATGCATACTGGTACTAAGGCTCTGGCCGGGGGGAGGGGGGCATTGTGCCAATGCCACCCTGGCTTTGGAAGGGGACAGTAAAATAGAAGAAATAATCTAGCTTCAGTGCCTCCCCCCCTTCTCTCTCTCTCTCTCTCTCTCTATAATGTGAGTGAAAACATTACTATACCATCACTGAAGCCTACAGGATACATAGGGTCTGTTCACACACGCATGATCATTTAATGGCAATGCTCTGGCATGATGATGTCTGTTCTAGGAAGTGATGTGATCATCACACAAGGCTGGGGAGCACGCACAATTCACAGCAGGCAGATTTGGGCCACAAGGGATCCTGCTTTGGCCTGCAGGGCCCAAATCAGCCCACTGCAAAGCACAGGCATACTCTCAGGGCAGCCAGATGACATCAGTGACATCACGGCAGCAGCCCCTGGAGCGTACCTTGAAGGCTCATTCACTGACTTTCCCCCTTCGGGGTGATAGGTGAGAGTGGGGGATCCCCCACCAAGGGGAAACGGATCCCTAATTGTGTCTGAGGTTGTGGAAATCAAATGGGTCATATTGCTTCTGTCTTTGAGGGACTTACATGCACATTATATTTAACTCCAGATTTCTTGATTGTCAAGGAATGCATGTGGTGGGGGGTGGGGGGAAGGGTGGGAGAAGGGCCCCTGAGGGTGAGGGTGGCATTTGGCATGCAAAATGCCACCCCTGGCAAGACAAGCCTCTCCCAGCTGTCAGTGGTAGAGATGAGAGCAGAGCACCTACTTGGGGAGGCCATGAAATGGCCCCCCCAAGTGGGAGCAGGCTGAGCCTTGGTGGGGGGATGGGAGGAAGGGTGGGAGAAGGGCCCCAGAGGGTTGGGGGGGGGATTTTGTTGCAGTGGTTCCCCCCCATTAAGTCGTTTTATGGAGGGAGAGTTGTATTAGGCTGGTAGTTATTATGATCATCTTCTGTTTCCATGCCCTGTTGTGCCCGCTCACTATGTGACCTGTTGTAATGTTCAAAACTTTACTGTTTGTCCATTTCAAAAAAAAAAATGTGTTTAAGATTCTCTGATGTGTAGTTAATTGTGTTGTGTTGTGCTATGAGGGACAATAAGTGTAATATGTTGTGATTTGTTGACCACTTGTAATTTGAAAATGAGAAAATAAAGGTTTTTTAAACTTAATGATTGTGTGTCTGTGTTCCCTTCTTTGATGGGAGGTTGGTTCCCAGCATAGGGAACAATGGGGCAGGCTGGCCAGCCTTCTCTGCGGGTGGTGGGGGGGTCAGGGGGGTGGTTGTCTGTGTGCCAGGGCAGGTGCTCTTTCCCAGGGACGATTTGGCACTGCCACCATTGTGGCACCCCTTGTCTGTGCAGAACTGCCCTGGGAAAGAGAGTTTAGGGGTTCCCAAAAGGGGAGGGCAGGCCAGCCTGTTCCTGGGGTTATGGTGGGTGTGGGGCAGGTGGGGGTTGATTTGGGTCTGTGAGGGGCTACTGGGGGGATTTGGGTCTGTGTGTGGCAGCTGGGGGGGAATTGGGTTTGTGTGGGGCTGTGAAGGGTGGACTTTAGGGGCTGAGAGCACCTACTTGGGGAGGCCATGAAATGGCCCCCCCAAGTGGGAGCAGGCTGAGCCTTGGTGGGGGGTGGGAGGAGGGGTGGGAGAAGGGCCCCAGAGGGTTGGGGGGCATTTTGCATGCAAAATGCCACCCCTGGCAACACAAGCCTCCCCCAGCTGTCAGTGGTAGAGATTAGAGCACCTACTTGGGGAGGCCATGAAATGGCCCCCCCAAGTGGGAGCAGGCTGAGCCTCGGTGGGGGGTGGGAGGAGGGGTGGGAGAAGGGCCCCTGAGGGCTGGGGGGCATTTTGCATGCAAAATGCCACCCCTGGCAAAGGAAGCCTGCTTCTTCATTTTTTCCCCATAGGAAATAATGAAGAAGATGCTCCTTTATGGGAGGATGGGGGGACCTGCTTTGGGGGGCCATAACATGGCCCCCCAAAGTCCAATCTGTCTGAAACTTGGGTGGGTGTTAGAGAAGGGTTAGAGGAAGGTCCCCACCAATTTTGGGCTTATTTGGTGGGAAAATGCCTCCTCCAGGCGTCCTGAAAGACGGAGGCATTTTCCCAGCAAAATAACCCGAAAGAATCCCGAAAGAATGCCGAAATAATGCCGAATCCCGAATCCCGAAAGAGATTCTTGTTTCGGCATTCGGCTAATGCCGGTAGAGAATCTTGTTTCGGGTAATCCCGAAACAAGAAAGCCGAAAGTTTTTTCCTTGCACACCCCTACTAAGCATACTTGCCAAAGTTTTCCTTCAGCAAAGCAATGATCGGCGTCAGGGTTCCAGGTACCAAAGCATGATGGTAAATCCAGATGGCCAACTCGGAGTTCTCTGCCCCCACGAAGGTGCTGAGTGCTGCAGGGACCTTTGGGGCTTTGCAAGAAAGAAGGAATTCACACGCACCCCGGGTCTTGGATGGGCAGCGGCAAGGGCCGGGGGGGGGCTTCCTCTCTGGACCAGCCGCTGCCTTCGGCCTCCTTTCCCTGGCCCCCCATTGCACCTCCCTCCCCAGCCTTGGAGGTCTCTTCCGTCGGCCGAGCCCTTCTGTTCACCCCCAATTCTGTTTTCTAGCTTATTCAAATCCCCCCGCTATGCCTTTTCCGCTCCTTAATTGTGCAGCAGGAATCCAAGTCCAGATTCTCGCAAAGAAAAAATTGCGGGGGGGGGGGGGCAGGTTAGACCGGGATGCGCATCGCTCTTCGAAGCCCCCCTTCCCTCTCCGCCAGCTGAGCTCCTTGCAGAAAGGCCCCCCAAGGGTTAAAGGGAGCGAGTGTGCATTCCTAGAGAAGAAAGGGGCTGGAGGACGGGGGAGTCACTTCCTGCCAGAGGCCCCACCCCCTACCGTGTGAAGGGGGTCTTTCTGCAGGCATCAGCCTCGACCCCCAGGATCGGGTGAGCTGCAAATGCATGGGGCGGGGGGGAGTGGAGGGAATGCAATGCAAGGCGGGAACGTGGGAGCAAAAGGGGCTGGAGGGGGACTGAGAAGCATGCGGAGGGGGGGCTGGATCCAAAGCCCTCCCCCACATGCAGATTCAACCCCCCTTCTTTGCTCTCGCCCAGCCCTTCGCCGCCTGCGCCTCCCCTTCTGCTCTTGCTGGACAAAGGAGGAGGCGGAAGATCCAGGGGGTCCCGGCCGCTGAGCCCCGAGATGGAGAGCCGGGCCGGGGAGTCCCAGCCAGAGACCGGCGCCCAGGCAGAAGGCTTCCTCCGGAGCCAGGCGGGGGACGTGAAGCCGGAAGAGCAGGTGAGGGCTCCTCCCGGGACCCCCAGAGATGTGCCAAAGGGCTCTGCACAGGGAAGTCACGGAGGAGAATTACGGGAACCTGGCCTCTCTGGGTACGGCTCTCCCTTTCTGTTAATTCATACTAAAAACAGGAATTTCTTCTGTTGTCTGTCAATGGATGCCACAGAAGTCACCAAACATATAAAATAGAAGATTTGGCTTTCCTTACCGTTCTCTCTCTATCGAACTGTAAAATCTATTTTTTCATTATTTGAAGGGAAGCCCTAACGAGAATGCTAAAATCTGTTTAGAAATGTTCAAGAATGCTGGCGTGTCTCCAAACATGCGATTCCTCTGCCAGAATGAGCTTTCTCCTTGCAGACGAGAGTGCGGCGATTTCCACGGGCTGCTCATATCCCGCTGCACAGCTCATCCTTGCCCTTTGTGCTGTTCCTCAAGGACAAAACTGCAGCAGGAAGGGGAAGGGGGAAAGTCCTGCTCTGTGAAGTCCACTGGTGGTCAGATGCACACTTTCCTCTGATAGGATGGGGTGATGTTGTGCCTACTGGCTGGTTTGCAAGACCTGAAAATTTGTTATGGCAGTGTTCACTCCTTTCTCTTCTCTCTTCAGGCTCCGGTGACCTTTGAGGATGTGTCTGTGGATTTCTCGGAGGAGGAGTGGGCGCTGCTGGATCCGGGCCAAAGAGCTCTGCACAGAGAAGTCACAGAGGAGAATTACAGGAACCTGGCCTCTCTCGGTACGGCTCTCTCTGTTTATTAGTCAAATTGCTCATATTATCGGTCTCTCACTGGGTGCCCGGGAAGTCACCAAACATATAAAATAGAAGATTTGGCTTTCTTTACTGTTCTCTTTTTATTGTAAAATCTATTTTTTCATTATTTAAGGGGAAGCCCTAATGAGAATGATAAAATTAGTTTAGAAATGTTCAACAATGGCGGGATGTCTCCACACATGCAATTCTTCTGCCGGAATGACATTTCTTCTTGTGGGCCAGAGTGCGCTGATTCCCACCAGTTCCCTGTGTCCCGCTGATTTCCGCCAGTTCCGTGTGTCCCGCTGATTTCCACCAGTTCCCTGTGTCCCGCTGGTCAACTCGGCCGTGCCCTCTGTGCTTTTTCTCAAGAGCAAAACTGCAGCAGGAAGGAGAAGTGAGGGAAAGTCCTGCTCTGTGAAGTCCACAGGTGGTCAGAGATGTGCTCTCCCCTGACGTTGTGCCTACTGGCTAGTTTGTAAGACCTGAACATCTTGTGGGGGCTGTATGAGCCAGAGCTGCGGTAGCATAGAGGCTAAGTGGTCGGGGTACAAATCAGCACTCTGCTAGTTCGACTCCCACTATTGCCATGAACTCTGCAGGTGGCCTTTGGTAAGCCACTCCTCTCAGCCCTAGTTTCTCAGCTCTATTGTGGGGATAATAATAACAATAATATTCACCATGCTGAGGGGGACAGAAGATCAGTATTGTAAGCGCCATTACTATACAAGCACATTTATTAAATAGTTCATGTGTTTTTACTCCTCCCAACAAGGGCTTGTGATTCCCAAACCTGAGTGTCTCTCCTGGCCGGAAGAAGAGGAAGATCCATCCAGAGACATCTCCAAGGAGGGAAGCAGCTTGGCAGGTAGCTACTGAGTTGTGTGGTGGGAAATTTTCTCTCTCTTTTTACTGGTTGGAAGGACCAGACAGTGCAAGCAACAGCTGATGTGTGTGATGAGGCGATGAGTTCCTCTGGCACTCTTCAATCATAATGCTAATTCCCAAGAGACCATAAAGTGCAAATACTTCAACTAGCAAGTCGGGGTCACTTGGAAACAAAACAGATGTTAGCAGAGAAATCTGAATACGAACAAAAATATACTGTTTTACTCTTTACTGTTTTAAAAAACCCAGTGTGTTGTCTTTGCACGCACAACTTGCTTCATCTCTCATCACCTCAATTTGAGTTTTTAAATTTGAACTTCTTACCATTTGTTTGCATGTACAATTGCCTCACATCCTTGGTAACTAATTCTGTGGCTATTTTTATGGTGATGATTTCATGATGCTGATGAGTTTTAGGTTAATATTTGCAGTGGGGTAGTGTATTCTTTTAATTAAAAATTGCATTGTTTTATCTTGCAAACACCTTCCAGGAAATTTGTTTGCAGGTGCAGTATTAAACATGTTTTCTGTTTTTTAAAAAAAGCTCTTTTCCCTTTCTGAGGCTATCCAGGCTGATTTGAAATCCCAACAATAATGTTTTCATTCCAAAGCAGGACTCGTAGTTACCTCTGCTGACCTCCCCTTCTGCCTCAAAAAAGGGGAAGATCCGTTTGTGCAGGACTCGCAGCAAGGCATGAGAGAAGCAGGTGAGGGTGAGGAACGTGGCAGGAGGGTCCTTCATCTGGCAATGAATTATCCTGCTAGCCGTCACTCACTTTCATTGCAAAGTATTAGCACAGATAAGGATATTTGTGCCCTAGAGCCAGGTAGCATGTTCAAACAGGGGTTAGTGGGTTATTCCCATTGCTAGAGAGATTCCCCACTCTAACCTCTGATTATCGGGACTTTTTTTCAGCCAGAACGCTGTGATGAGAAGATGGCATCAGCTGTGGGGGGGGGAATAAAATGGGGTGACAGGCTGGTTAAAAGAAGGAGAAAGGCAAAGTGGGGGCAGAAGGAGGAGAGAAGGAAGTAGGAACAGAGGAAGCAGACAGCCTGAAGGCTGAAGTGGGCTGAAGGTGGGTAAATGGGGGAAGCAATAGGATTCTCGCCTTCCCCAAAACATTATTAGTTAGTAAATCCAACCTTTGAGAACCCAGAATGGGGGGAAATGCCTGGGGCTTGGAGAGGACTTCAGGGGCAGCTCCAGACCTCTACGTCCTACTGTTAAAGAATGCATCCCCTCCTTGTCTTCCTTCTCGCTGTCCCTGCCCAAGAGACGGTCCTCACTTGAAGCCAGCTGGGTTGCCTTGGGCCAGTCACAGCTTTACGGAGCTCTTTTTTTAAAAAAAATGTATTTTATTGGTTTTTCCATAAAAGTAGAAACAGGAGAGGGGAAGGTTAAGAAGGAGTGATAAAAGAGAAGGGAAAAATCATTTAGACTTCTTACATCAACATTCTAGTTATCTATACATCATGTTATTCCTACCAAGTGTTCAACTGTGGTTACTGGTAATAAGTTACAATAGTGCCTTTATATATTTACTACATTCTAGTCTTTATATTTAATTTTAATGAAGTTGTAGAAGGGGGTCCATGGGACAGAAAAGTCCTTTTTGGAGCTCTTTTAGCCCCACCAAAATCACTGGGTAGTGAGAATAATAACATGCTTTGTAAACCTCTCTGAGAGTGACGTGTTGTCCTGAAGGGCAGTATATAAGTCTAATAATATTATTATGTTAAAAAGTTGGGGACTCCCAGTTCTTTGCAATGCTTGGCCCTGTTGACCCTGTAGATCAGCTGTCCCCAACCTTTTTGGCACCAGGGACTGGTTTCGCGGAAGACAATTTTTCTATGGACCCAGGGTGGGGGGATGGGCAAACACACCTCGCCTACACCTCGCCTGGCTGGCCCTACAATTTTCATTAGAAATATAAGCTCACCTGGACAGCAGACTCCCATCATGCCTCTTCTCCTGCCACCACTCGGCACACATACAGTTGCTGCCTTGTGCTGTGGTTGGTGTGGCTGTGGTTGTGCTGTGGTCAGCCGGCCTGGTGAGGTGATATTTCTAATGAAAAGTGCAGGACCTGCCAGGGGAGGTGCGGCTGCCCCTCCCAACGGTGACTGCCTACCTCGCCTTCTCCCTGGAGCCGGCTGTGCACTCGCCCACCACTCACCTCCTGTGTGGCCCTGCTAACAGGCTACGGACCAGTAGTGGTCCACGGCCTGGGGGTTGGGGACCCCTGCTGTAAATACTTACATACTTTCCTTTCACCCAATCTTGGTTTCTGCAAGTTGCCCTCGCAGTTCCCAGGAACAGTCTTCCAAAAATGGGTCTTTAGGTTGAGGGATGAATTGAGTATATTCATTAATTTCTGAATTGGATTTATCTTCTTATTTCTTCAGGTGATGGGAGGGAGCACAAGAAAGAACAGCTGCACAGAAGGAAAATTGAAGTAAAGCAGAAGCAGCGGAAGAAATCTGTTTCGTTGGATACAGCGGATGTCAGTGAAATTGACCTTATCGGCCCTGACAAAATCCACGCAGGGAAGAAACCATATAAATGTTCAAAATGTGGAAAGTGCTTCACAATCAAGTCATCACTAGTTTCCCATCAAAGAATCCACACTGAAGAGAAGCCATATAAAAGTTCAGAATGTGGAAAGAGCTTCAGAGTCCGCAAATTCCTACTTTTACATAAAAGAATCCACACTGGGGAGAAACCATATACATGCTCAGAATGTGGAAAGAGCTTCACAGTCAAAGCATCACTAGTTTCCCATAAAATAATCCACACTGGAGAGAAACCTTATAGCTGTTCTGAATGTGGAAGGAGCTTCAATCAGAAAAAAAACTTGGCTTCCCATCAAAGCATCCACACAGGGGAGAAACCATATAAATGTACAGATTGTGGAAAGAGCTTCAGAGTCAGCAAATCCCTACATTTCCATAAAAGAATCCACAGTGGGGAGAAACCATATACATGCTTAGAATGTGGAAAGAACTTCACAGTCAAGTCATCATTAGTTTCCCATCAAAGAATCCACACAGGGGAGAAACCATATAGCTGTTCTGAGTGTGGAAAGAGCTACAGTCATAAAAGAACACTCACTTCCCATCAAAGCATCCACACAGGGGAGAAGCCATATAAATGTTCTGACTGTGGAAAGAGCTTCACAGTCAAGTCAAAGCTAGTTTCCCATCAAAGAATCCATACAGGAGAGAAACCATATAGCTGTTCTGAGTGTGGAAAGAGCTACAGTCATAAAAAACCTCTGGCTTCCCATCAAAGCATCCACACAGGGGAGAAGCCATATAAATGTTCTGACTGTGGAAAGAGCTTCACAGCCAAGTCATCACTAGTTTCCCATCAAACAATCCACACAGGGGAGAAACCATATAAATGCTCAGAGTGTGGAAAGCGCTTCAGACAGAAAAAATACCTGACTTCCCATCAAAGCATCCACACAGAGGAGAAGCCATATAAATGTTCTGAATGTGGAAAGCGCTTCAGAGTCAGCCAATCTCTGGTTTACCATAAAAGAATCCACACTGGGGAGAAGCCTTTTAGCTGTTCAGAGTGTGGAAAGGGTTTTAGGCAGAACTCAACCCTTGCTTTCCATCAAAGAATCCATACCGGAGAGAAACGATATAAATGCTTAGAGGGTGGAATGAGCTTTGATAGAAGTGGAAATCTGACTTCCCATCAAAGAATACACACAGGGGAGAAGCCATATAAGTGTTCTAAATGTGGAAGGAGCTTCACAGCCAAGTCATCACTAGTTTCCCATCAAAGAATCCACACAGGGGAGAAACCATATAAATGCTCAGAGTGTGGAAAGAGCTTCAGAGAGAAAAAAAACCTGACTTCCCATCAAAGAATCCACACAGGGGAGAAGCCATATAAATGTTCTGAATGTGGAAAGTGCTTCAGAGCCAAGTCATCACTAGTTTCCCATCAAAGAATCCACACAGGGGAGAAACCATATAAATGCTCAGCGTGTGGAAAGGGTTTCAGGCAGAACTCAACCTTTATTTCCCATCAAAGAATCCATACTGGAGAGAAACCATATAAATGCTCAGAATGTGGAACGAGCTTCAGTAGAAGTGGATATCTTACTTCCCATCAAAGAATCCACAGAAGTGACAAACCATGAAATGTTCAGAATGTGGAAAGACTTTTAGGAACAGTTCAGACATTTCTTCTAATCAAAGAATCCACACATGCGTAACTGTCAGAGACTGCCATCTTAGATCTCAGATAATTTCACTGCATGAGTCCAAAGATGCATAAATTAAAGGTTTTTATTGATAATCTAAGAGTTTAGTACAAGAGACCTTTCTGTTCCCTCCCCCTGTTAAGCATTAAATTCTTCAGGCACTACCTACTCCTTCAGGCACTACCCGCTTCACTACTACTCACTCTACTCCCAAGTTCACATCTAATAAGTTGCAGAAAGTAAAATGAAAGTAAACAAAGTTGATGTTTAGACTAGGTCCGCAGATCCTCTTCATCTCCCTGGTAACATAGATAACTGCATTTCCAGAGCTTCTCCCACAGAGAAGCAGGCAGGATTAACACACACAAGGCTGCATTGGACCCACAAGGGTGCACTGGCACTTTTAAGGCAGGGCACAGATCTGGTCTGCAACAGTAACCCCCCAATGAACCCCTCAAAGAATGGCAATAGAAACTCATGAACCAAGAATCTTATTATATAAAAGGCAAGCTGTATTACTGATGACTCACCTTTTATCCTGGTGCACCTCCAGAAGGCGCTACCACAACAGGAATCCCAGGTGAGGCAGCCCATCCTCCAGAGAGCGTGCCAGAGCAGGAAGCCCAGGCTGGAATTAGATGTGGAGCAGGGGGTAATACCCACCCATCCTTCATGCATCTGGGATCAGGCGAGGAGCAGGTGACAATGCCCACCCCCACTTCACCCAGCCAATATCAGGAGCAGAGCAGGAGGCACTGCCCACCCCTGCGTTCACCCAGCTGGAATCAGGTATGGGAGGCAATACCTACCAGCCCCCCTTCCCCTTTCTAGAGCCCATTGTATTTTTCCCAGCAATGGGCCTTGTTGCTAGTGGTACATAGTTATTTCTAGGCAATAGTTTTTCCCAGACATAGAAGGAGAGAGAGGGAAAGTGACAGCAACAATAAAAGGGAATGACCGGTTAATGGCACTGCTACCCAATTTGGCAGTCCTCTAATTAGTTGGGGGAATTAGCTTAAAGGAGACAAGTGAGGGGGGGGGCTAATGGATCCTCCACCCGTGTTTATGGGGATTATTCCCTTAGAGAACTCTCAAATAAATCAGATGTTCAACTGGAAAAGTTTCTTTATTAAAAGTGAAATAAAAGGGCAAATGTACAGAAAATCTTACACAGCACACATATGATGCTAACTAAGAAGAAACCAGGAAGGAAAAGTGGAGAAAGAAATTTTGAGGGCTGCGATAGTTACCAGCCTAGAAGAGAAGGTCTGCAGAGGCCACAGCAAAATGACTAGCATTTCACAAAGAAGAGAAGAGGCCCAAACAGATTTGGGGGATGTGGACGGATACAGAACTCACACATGGACCAGTGGCCAGGTAGTCCAGATACAGGGCAAAATGTTCCCTGAGGCAAGTTGACATCTTCACCTCAAGAATAATGACTTGATGGCTTTTTCCAGAGGAGGACAATGGAGTTGGGAGAGGCTTAATGTGGGTGGAGTGAACTGCTGTTTCAGTTCCTGAGCGGATAAAAAAGATTCAGTATGAGGGAAGCAGGAAAGCTGTGTGCAGCCTGAGCATATTTAAGCATTTCTGAGAGAAATATGGAGTCTGGAGAAAACAGGCAAGCTGTGTGCAGCTTGGGTTTCCCTCCAAAGCAGCGCCCTCTGGAGGTCCACCAGGGTAAGAAGCGAGTTGTCTTGAATATATCAAGCCTTTTATATAGTAGGATTAGGCATTACTGTTGCTTTTTGACTATACGCTGCATTCATAGGTGTAAATTACTGGGGGGGCTGAGGGTTTCAAGCCCTCCTGGATTTGGCCTCAGTTACAATGGCCGCTGAAGCACAGGCCTGCCCACCCTTCCTGTTCTATCATTTTTCAATTTCTACTTTGGGGCTCTGTTCCTGTTTGCTAGTATGTATTTGTGTGTTTATTGAGAATTCATAATTTAAAAGAGTCATGGGTTATATAAATAATTTACAAATAAATGTTACAGAAGAATTAAGAGACTCCGAAGGAAGAGAGATGACTTTGAAAATCAGGCTCGCCGAAGGCGCGATTTTCACATTCTCAACAATATACGCCCCAAACAATGCAAGAAAAAAATTATTAAAATGTTTTCCAATCCATTTCAGATTTTCAAGGGGAGGCATGAAGTAATGGATCCCCCCCCCCCAAAATAGGTGTTTTTCAAAGGAGGCAAACTTCCCCAAAGTGTGTTTAATTATATGGAAAGGTATTGTAAGATGCTTGGAGGATCAAAAATCTGACTACTAGAGACTAGACTTTCTTTTCTGACAGACACAAAACATATGCAAGGATTGATACATGCTGGATATCAAAAACCTGTCCAGGGATGAGCCTCCCCTCCCTCCTCGCCGCCGCCCCCCTCCCGGCCGCACAGGCCCCGAAACTCACCTGGCCGGGGCAGGCGCGGCGGCGGACGAGCGCGGCCGCGGCAGTCGGCTCGGCAGCTGGGCGGGACGCCGTTGCTACGCCGCGGCGGAGGCCGCCGCGGCAACGACCCAGGCAGGAGGGAACGCCCCGGGAGAGGCGAACCGGCGGGCCGGACGGCCGGCGGGGCAGACGCCACCGGGGCAGACGGCCCCAACGCGGCAGCTGCAGCGGCAGAGGTGAGGTGGCGCAGCTGCGAGGCCCACGCTCGTGAGGCCCAGCCCCACCTGGTGCCACGAGGCAGCGAGGGGGTGGGAGCCGGACGCGGCGGCAGCAGGCGATAGGCCAGCCCGCCCGCCCATCAGGGGAACGGGGGAATGGCGCCCAATGGCAGCCGGGAGGCGGGAGGAGGGAACACCGGGCCTCCCACCCAGGAAGGGCTGGAGCCAGGTGTTGCTACCGGCATTGGGGCAGATAATGGGCCTCACCTGGGGCGCTGGCAATTGGGGAGCGGGGCGGGGCTGCCCCTAGCGAGGGAGGGGATAAAAGGGGTCAAAGGCTCCCTGGCCGGGGAGGAGAAACAGGGAGGCTGTCCTGAGGGAAGGACCATCCCTGGACCCAGAGGCTGTGCTTGCCTGCTGCCATACACGGCTTAACAGCCCTGGGGCCATCTGAGGCCAATCTGAAGGGAAGCTGAGACCCCTGGAGCCAGCATACAGGCCGCTTGCCCGGCCTAGGTAGCAGCGGGACCCCCCCCTGGACCCGCTGGCTGCACAGACCGCACTCCCGCCACGACGGACCTGACAGACGCGGCGCCCCCTGCTGACGGAGAAACTCACAAAACCTTAGTTGTTAATGTAGAGAGTGCAAAGATACAAGCCAAAGGCTTTGCAGATCACAATCTGTTAGTAGTAACTTGGGAACAAAACAGGCAGAAGGGAGAGACGGAGATTAAATGATCATCTTTTCTTACAAGAAGACACAGTAAAAAAAAATGATTGCTATTATCATATAATTTTACTGTTTACAATATCATTGTTTATTATTATATTGTTTACTCTTTCCTTTTGATGCAATTATAATTGTGATATCATCTTTACTTTTTGTTTATAAATTATTATTTTTTTATAAAAAAAGAATTTATACACTGCCTTAAAACACCTGTGAATATGGCCCACATAAAGTGGCTTAGGTCTTAACCATGTCTGCCTCTTTCAATGTAGCAACAGTCAGGCTGTAAGGCCTCTGTTGGGCCTTGCTTGGCTCCAAATTAAATTTGGGGAATGTTAGAGGAGGAGGACTTGACACTGTCACTTCTCTCAGGTTTTGGAGGGGGACAAACCAGAGACAGAAAGGATTAGGTATCTGTTTACTGTTTCCTACTTTACTGCCCTGTACTATCCTTTAATGTGTAGATTGCTAATCTCAGGACTTTCTCCTCATGACATCTTTCTCTCCCTCCCTTTGTCACACTTCCGCCTTTTCTCTCTGAATTACACCTCCTATCAAAGTATGGAGTTCCTATAATAAATTCTTTTCTAAAGCTAAGGGAAGTGTAAGTTTGTTACTTTCTTTCGTACACTCACACCAGCCACTGTGCTCCATCTGCCCATCACATTTTCTCTGCAATCTCTGCTGCTGTGTTAAGGACCAGTTTCTGTTCCTTTTAATACAGAAAAAGTGAATCTCTATTTTACTTTTCAGTAACATTATCATTACATTGTATTTTGAGAATGCAACACTGTGGAAGGGTAGGCTCTAGGTTTCCTTGTTAAAATCGATTTTTTTTCATGGTAGTGTGTGTGTGGGAAGGGGCTACTTCAGTCACTACTAACTTCCTCTTTCAATTTCCATTCCATTTGAAGCGGTATCCTTTGAAGAAATGGACAATTCCTAAAATGGCAGCCGGGGTGCTGCCTCTCTGGAGCAGTGAGGAAGTCCATCTTTTCCTTTTGCCCTGTGTGCAGCTCAGAGAGCTTCACTTTGCTGTTACCTGAAACGGTGTGATATAGTTTCAAAAGGGCCACCAGCTAGCTGATGATGGTTGTTGTGGGTTTTCCGGGTTGTATTGCCGTGGTCTTGGCATTGTAGTTCCTGATGTTTCGCCAGCAGCTGTGGCTGGCATCTTCAGAGGTGTAGCACCAAAAGACAGGGATCTCTCAGTGTCACCAAAGATCTCTGTCTTTTGGTGCTACACCTCTGAAGATGCCAGCCACAGCTGCTGGTGAAACGTCAGGAACTACAATGCCAAGACCACGGCAATACAGCCCGGAAAACCCACAACAACCATCGTTCTCTGGCCGTGAAAGCCTTCGACAATACAACTAGCTGATGTTTAGAGAAGAAATTGGGGAGGGAAGAGTTGAGTGGCACTTTCAAAACTACAGCAAATATATTGCTGTAGGATTTGGAGATTCTTTGGCAGATGGATATTTTGTGTCTTCTTCAAGCCTGTGATTTCCTATGTTTGCTGAAGTGGGTGCTGGTCCAGTTCCTTTTTTAAGTTGATTAATGGCCCAAGTAAGCCTGTTAAGCATTCTTTTTAAAATGCCTATAAAGAGTTGATCAAGTAGGTGTGTATTGATAATTGTTAACCACCTAGGCAGCTACAGCTAACATCAACTGGTTTCTAGCATATAATAGTATTTTTGCACTGTGGCTGACTTTGCCTGGTGGTTTGGATTAAAAGCTATAAAACAGTTTGGCAAATTGAAATGCTATTACGAAAAGTTAGAAGCTCCAGGGATTACACCCTGCCTGTACAATCCAGGCAAGGCTGTCTTGGCACCCCTAAATTTGTAGGGTGCCCCTCCATAAATCCCCCATGGCCCCACCTCCATACAGAGTAGAGGCCCCCTCCCTATGATGTCACTTGGCACTGATTCCTTTGAGGACCTAGCATAGCAACACCTCTGGCCCAGCCCTGCCCCCTGGAAATCGGAAAGTCTACATCCCTGGCTGCATAGGCTTAAGGACTAGGCTAGGTTCAACTGTATTTTAGGAATTTACTTTGTATTGGGGAAGCTTTGGAAGTTTCTCATGGGAAGGAAAGAGATAAATTGTTAACCATACGTATCAATAAAATTCACAAAACTACGCGTGATTTGTCGTCCAATCCCATCTCTCCTGGACATATTTTCCTGCATAGGATTCTAATTAACTCTCCACTACCAGGTAAAAGATCCCAGTGGTGCGGGCTGACATTCTCCCTGCAAAGTCTGTATCCCCAGTGCATTGCTGTTCACTCTCTGTTGTTTTTGTCATTCTTTCTTTGTTTACTTTTCCCTTTAATCGTTTCTCTTTTGTTCTTATCCTGCTAGTCCCATAAACTGCTTGGGATCATCAAGGACTTCACTTCGGTCAGGTGTTCCATCCTGTCCCTCGGATTTTCCTCTTTCTAACTCATCTCCAAGGCCTCGTTACTGGTCAGAGTGGGAATGGAGAGGGAGGGATTGTTCCTGGTTGCCCCAGCACCAGCCACTGGGGAGAAAGGGCACCTCTCCCTGCAAAGGGTTGTGTGATGATAATAATAATAACAAAAGTCTGTGAGTTACACTTGCCTTCCCCAGCACCAAGCAAGGGAGGCAGAATTCTGCTGCAGATATGCACCGCTAGGGAGTTTCCATGCTGCTTAACATGCCATGTACATTAGATATGCATTGTTTCCGAAAGATTTTATCTCTAAGCTCAATGTTATGCTTGTTTTCAATTTTCTCCTACTGTATCTGTTCACTGAATGTCCTAACTGTAGTTCATTATTCCCCTTATGAGGAAATCCTTCATGGGGGCTGGAAGTTCTATTTTTTTTAGCAATGTACACCAACATCACAGCAGAGCGAGGTCAGGCTGTCCTCTCCAGAGCTCCAAGTTTCAAGAAGATTGACTCAAGTGGTCTGATTCTACGGGCCACAGAACACGGTCCCCCCCCCGCAAGCCACTCTCCATTGTTTCCTCTGGGGTGGTGTGATCCAGTGCTTTCTCCAGGCACAGAAGCCAAGCCAAACACACAAAAAGGAGCCGGCCTCCCAAAAAGCTGTAACAAAGCCCAGCAGAACCAGAGAATCCCAGTAGAAACAACTGGGCAGCAGAAGGAAAGCAAGGAAGGTACACACTCCTTCGCAACTTTTTTCCCTTTGGACTTTTTGGAGGATTGAATAAAGGGAGGGAGGGAGAGTGAAGGGGAATATACCCAGAATTAACTGGGAAGCCAATACTGGTCGATCTGAGGTCCCCAAATTTGATCGGGGTTCCTGAATATACCCAAAAAATACGGATACGGTGTTTTTCAGGTATATTTTCAGCCTGGTTATATGGAATTTCACACCCCTAGTAGGCATGGCTGGATTTGTAGATGGGAATGTAGATAGATCAAGATGGGTAGCCATGTTAGTCTGTCTGTAACAGTAGAAAAGAGCAAGAGTCCAGTAGCACCTGTAAGACATAACAAAATTTGTGGTAGGGTATGAGCTTTCGTGAGCCACAGCCTACATCTTTGGATACCGTATCTCAAGAAGTATCTGAAGATGTGAGCTGTGGCTCACGAAAGCTCATACCCTACCACAAACTGTGTTAAATGTATTTATACCTACAGTCCCCTCCCACTTCACTAAAGTCTGCCTTTGTCACTGGGACACAAGACAGATCACGCATCAATAGGACGAGGAGGTAAACAATGCAGTACATGATATAATAGGAGCAGGACTGAAGAAATCTGAAACAAGTATTAAACGTAACGTAAAATAATGCAAGAAATGGTATTCCAGACCTGGAAATAGAATGCACGGAGAGCATCCAAAAGCAATTCCCCGTGGGAGGCCTGTTTCAATTCTTCTTGAAGGTGAATACAAACAAGGGCTCCTTCACCTGGAGGCAGGTAAACCCGGCCTTCTTTCTGCCACCAGAATTGGCTTAGCCATTGTCTTCAGACTGAAGCTCTTGGACTCAAGAAACATCACAGGGTTGTAAAATAGATATTCTTTATATATAAGTGAAGGCAATTATTAAGCCCTGATTTGGATAGCCCAGGCAAGCCTGATCTGGGCAGATTTTGGAAGCTAAGCAGGGTCGGCCTTGGTTAGTAATTGGATAGGAGACCTCCAAGGAAGACCAGGGTTGCAGAAGCAGGCCATGGCAAACCACTTCTGTTAGTTTCTTGCCATGAAAACCCCACCAAGGGTAGCCAGGAGTCAGCTGTGACTTGACAGCACTCTCCACCACCTCCCACGATTCCTAAAGTAGAAAGTGTGCATATAAGGACAGCTAATAGAAGAAGGCTAAAGAATCTAGCATCTAAGCATACTTGCCAAAGTTTTCCTTCAGCAAAGCAATGATCGGCTTCAGGGTTCCAGGTATCAAAGCATGATGCCAAATCCAAATGGCCAACTCCTGTCCAGACCCCAGGCTCAAGAACCGGGGGGGGGGGGGGCTGAAGGCAAGGCCAGCAACAAAGCCACGAGGGAGGCCAAGAGCAAAGGCGGAGCTCACTGAGCCAAACTTTATTCCCAGGGGATCAGCAGCGAGGCTCCATAGGACCTGTCCCTCTGGCCCTTGGGCTGTTTCAAGGCGGGGTCCCCTTGCCACCCACAAGCCCTGCTGGGCAAGGCTTCGGACGCCCTCCTGGAACAAGGGCCAGTGCCCAAATGGGGTAGGATGCTCAGAAGAGCCCTGAAAGCACATCCCTGGTTCTGCCAGAAACCAAAAGCCCTGGACCCGGCTGGATCAATAGTCCATATAAACCAGCCGCTGTGGCATAGAGGTGAAGTGGCTGTGCTACAAATCAGCCCTCTTCTGGTTCGACTTCCTCTACTGCCATGAGCTCTGCAGGCGGCCTTGGGCAAGCCCCTCCTCGCAGCTCAGCTCCCCAGCTGTATTGTGAGGATAATAATACACTGGTCACCTCTCTGATGGGGGCACTACTCTGCCTAAAAAAGAGGTATATAAATGCAGATGTTGTTGTTGTTAGTGTTATTATTATTAAAATAGCATCCAAAATAAAGAGAGGACTTTTCATTAAGCTGCCTGGCATGCTCTGTTTTTGTCTCCAAGAAATCCAGCTCCAGGAGGCCCCAGAGGGCATCGTCTGGCTCAACTGTATCGTTGAAGGCTTTCATGACCAGAGAAAGATGGTTGTTGTGGATTTTCCGGGCTGTATAGCTGTGGTCTTGAACCACGTGGTCCAAGACCACGGCTATACAGCCCGGAAAATCCACAACAACCATCTGGCTCAAGTGTTGCCTCTTCCATCATTTTCTCTGACTCTGAAAAGGTCTTCTGGGTATGGATTGGGAGTTGTTTGGTGAACTAGAAGCGCCAAAATTTTCCACTAAATGGTAACTTGGAACAGCCCCCAAAACAATGCCCTATGTAACGGGACAATGCCCTATGTGGGCCTCCGACATCCCTGCTGTGTGTGTGTGTGGGGGGGGGCTAGCTCCAACACAGCCGCATTCAGCATTTGCAAGAGGGCTGAGCAACTGAGCACATGGGCTAGTTATAGAGGTCAAAGGGTTTCTTTCAAGGCTGAAACAACCCATATATTTTGTACTGAAAGGTAAGTCCTCCCTCAAAGAGTTTTATGTAGGGGACCCTCTTTGAGTTCTATAAAGATGTTGAAAGAATACATCTGAGTTGAATACTTCAAATAATAACTAGGGGTGTGCAAAACAAAACAAACAAGCCAGAAATCAGTGTTTCATTTTGTTAAAGCAGCTTCCTGAACTATCCTACTATATAAAAGGCTAAGCGTATTTAAGACAACTCACTTCATACCCTGGTGCAGCTACAGAGGCTGCTGCTGTGAAGGGAAGCCCAGATGAGGCAGCCTGACCTCCAGAGAGCATGCCGTGGCAGGAAGCCCAGGCCGAAATCAGGTGTGGAGCAGGCGGCAATGCCTGCCCCTGCTGTCTGCAAATTGGGATCCAGAGCAGAGCAGCTGGAAATGCCCACCCCCCACCTTCACTCAGCTGGGATCAGGAGCAGAGCAGCTGGCAATGCCCATTCCCCAGCTTTACTCAAGTCAGGAGCAGGAGGCAAAGCCCGTCCCTGCCTTCACCCAGCTGGAATCAGGAAGGGAACAGGTGGCAATACCTGCCCCCACATTCACCCAGCTGGAATCAGGAGTGCAACAAATGGTGATGCCTGGCCTGCCTTCACCCAGTTAGGATCAGCTGCGGAGCAGGAGGAAATGCCCACCCCTCTTCAGCTGGCCAGGATCAGGAGCGGAGCAGGTGGCAAAGCCCACCCCCCTTCACCTGGCTGGGATCAGCAGTGGAGCAGGAGGCAATGCCCCCTCTCCCCTTCACCCAGCCAGGATCAGTAGTGCAGCATGAGGCAATGCTTGTCCCCCTTCACTGAGCTGGGATCAGTAGCAGAGCATGAAGCAATGCCCATCCTCCTTCACCCACCCTGGATCAGGCGCAGAGCAGGTGGCAATGCCTGCCCGCCCCAACTTCAACTGGCAGCAACTGGTGGCAATGCCCACCCCTTTTACCCAGCTGGGATCAGTAGCAGAGCATGAGGTAATGCTCATCCCGCCTTGCCCCGCCTGGATCGGGCACAGAGTAGGAGGCAATGCCTGTCCCTTCTTCACTCAGTCATGTTCAGAAGCAGAGCAGGTAGCAATGCAAACCCCCGCTTCACCCAGCTGGGATCAGGCATGAAGCAGCAAGGCCCTCCCCTTCACCCAGCTGGGATCAGGTGCAGAGGAGGTGGCCTTGCTCACCCCCTCCCTGCTTTCATCTGGCTAAAATCAGTGTCGAGGAGGAGGGAATGCCTGCCTGCCCGCCCGCCCTTTTCTAGAGCCCGTTGTATTTTTCCCCACAACAGGCTTTGTTGCTAGTGAACTGAGTATTTGAAACAAAATTATAATGACACCCTCCTACCAAAAAGTTTGTTTCATTTCCATTTGGTTCTTACATCGCAGCGGCATCAATAGCTTGTTTTCCTCAGCAACATTCACCAATCGGATCCCAAAAGGATTCCTCCCAAGGAAGGAGGCACGTGCACAATGCTCGTGAGTTCATCCTTTCCCCCCCGGCAGTAGTACTGGCTCCTTATCTGGTGAGTCCTTGCAAGAAGAGACCCCCTCCCCACATATCAGCTTTGGAAACATTAGGAGAATATGCAGACTTCAATCATAGGCTGCAAGTCTGAAGACACTTTCCTGGGAGAAAACACTGTTGAATAACATGGGACTTACATCTGAGTACACCTGTTTAGAATTGCTTTCTCTCCATCCTGTGAGTCATTTGCCTACGCTGCCTTTTCAAAAACCAGCCCACACCTAAATGAAAACTTATGAAGAAAACGCAGGTGTTTTTAGGGGTCTTCTTAGGGTGGGATCCAAGCAAACAAACTGCCTGCCTGCGCTTGGGCAATGGAGATTCATGGTAATTCATGCAACAACACCCCTCATGGGGGGGGACTGCAAAGCACAAGAAAACATAACACCAATGGGCAACAGCATGGTTTATTTGCATCAGAGAAAAAGGAAAAAGGGAACATAAAGATTGTTTTTAATGTGCCAGCCAATTTCCCACCATCTGCTGATGGATTGATAGTTTAGGGGGAAGACTGTGTTCTGTGTGAATTTGGTGCCACTAAATACAAAAACAGTTGCCCCAAAAGACCCTGGAAGCCCTCATTCCAAAGAACGGAGATGAAACTCATAACAAAAAAAACATCAAATGGACTAGATTCAAGCAGGCAACGCCCATCTAAAAATAATGTAATAGTATAAAGTTCCTTTAGAAACCCCACATTCAAAAAAGAAACTGCAATGTTTTCATAACACACCCATAATCATTACACTTCATTTCATTGTGGAAATTTGCTCCCGGAGAACTGGTCTCTGGGGCATGGAAGTGTAATTCCATGACATCTCCAGGATCTGCACGGAAGATGGAATCCCCTAGGTGACTCATCTGTGGGGCGTACCAGATGGTCACTGACATCGCAGCCCTCTGATGTGGTTGCGCAGTCACTGGGTCTTTCCTCCCTGTCACCTAGGACTCCAATGGGAGGGGGGCTGCAGAGGCTGCATTGATGGATGGGAGTTCACTGTGACCCTTTCAGCCACTCAGAGAGCTGTCATCAAGCCCCACTCTGATTGGTCTCGAAATTAACACAGGAGAGAGGTGCGGGGTGAATCAGCAAACAAACTGTATAAACCGCACCCTACTAACTAGATTATATGAATATATCAACTTGTTTAATAAAGCACTTTCATAAGAATCATTAATACAAGCATAATACAAATTCACATCATCTGAGGATCAACATCCATCATAACCCAATTCAAATATATAATTTTTGTTGTGCTGTGCAAGATTCTAATATAATAAAGGTAACTTTATTATATTAGAATCTTGCACAGCACAACAAAAATTATATATTTGAATTGGGTTATGATGGATGTTGATCCTCAGATGATGTGAATTTGTATTATGCTTGTATTAATGATTCTTATGAAAGTGCTTTATTAAACAAGTTGATATATTCATATAATCTAGTTAGTAGGGTGCGGTTTATACAGTTTGTTTGCCCACTCTGATTGGTGGCTGTTGCCCAGATTGATAGAGTCTCTGGTTCACTCATTTTGCAATCTGGTCCATGAAGAGGGGAATGCAGGATTTCCCCTCCTTTGTCGAATGCCCACATGCAGTGGCTAGTGGGTTGTAGGATTTGGTTGTCAGTTCTGAAAGCTTTCATGTAATTATACTGAACTATGGAACACAATATTACAGTTTTTTGTCAAACTGCTTGCTAATTTTGACAGCCAATATACCTGACATAACATCCTTCCATACTTCAAGAATCTCTATGGTTTTTCTCCTACATGAACTCTTTGATGGGAAGTAAGTTTATCACTCTGACTGAAGCTTTTCCCACATTGGAGACATTTGTATGGTTTCTCTCCTGTGTGAATCTTTTCATGAACAGCAAGATCTCTATTCTGAGTGAAGCCTTTCCCACACTTCAGGCATTTGTATGGTTTCTCCTCTGTGTGAATCCTTTGGTGGAGATAAAGGATTCCCCTCCTACTGAAGCATTTTCCACACTCCAGGCATTTATATGGTTTCTCTCCTGTGTGAATCCTTTGATGGGATTTAAGGTTTCCATTCTGACTGAAGCTTTTCCCACACTCCAGGCATTTATATGGTTTCTCCCCTGTGTGAATCCTTTGGTGGAGATAAAGGATTCCCCTCCTACTGAAGCATTTTCCACACTCCAGGCATTTATATGGTTTCTCTTCTGTGTGAATCCTTTCATGAACAGCAAGATCTCTATTCTGACTGAAGCTTTTTCCACACTCCAGGCATTTATAAGGTTTATCCCCAGTGTGAACTCTTTTGTGGGTATAAAGGCCGCTCCTATTACAGAAGCTTTTTCCACACTCCAGGCATTTATATGGTTTCTCTCCTGTGTGAATCCTTTCATGAGCAGCAAGATCTCTATTCTGACTGAAGCTTTTTCCACACTCCAGGCATTTATAAGGTTTATCCCCAGTGTGAATTTTTTTGTGGGTATAAATGCTGCTCCTATTACAGAAACTCTTTCCACACTCCAGGCATTTATATGGTTTCTCTCCTGTGTGAATTCTTTGGTGGGAATATAGGTTTCCCATCTGCCTGAAGCTTTTCCCACACTCAGGGCATTTATATGGTCTCTCTCCTGTGTGAATTCTTTTATGAACAGCAAGATCTCTATTCTGACTAAAGCTTTTCCCACACTCCAAGCATTTATTTGGTTTATCTCCAGTGTGAATTCTTTGGTGGGAATAAAGAAATTTTCTATCACTGAAGCATTTTCCACACTCTAAGCATTTATATGGCTTCTCCCCAGAGTGAATACTTTGGTGGGAATAAAGGCTTCTACTTTGACCAAAGCTTTTCCCACACTCTGGACATTTATATGGTTTCTCTCCAGTGTGAATGCTTTGATGGATTTTAAGGTTTCCATTCTGACTGAAGCTTTTCCCACACTCCAGGCATTTATATGGTTTCTCCCCTGTGTGAATCCTTTGGTGGAGATTAAGAATTCCACTCCTACTGAAGCATTTTCCACACTCCAGGCATTTATATGGTTTCTCTCCTATGTGAATCCTTTGATGAACAGCAAGATCTCTGCTCTGACTGAAGCTTTTTCCACACTCCGGGCATTTGTATGTTTTCTCCCTTGTGTGAATCCTTTGATGGAAATTAAGGTTTCCCCTCCTACTGAAGCATTTTCCACATTCCAGGCATTTATATATTTTCTCGCCTGTATGAATTCTTTGATGAGAACTAAGGCTGTCACTCCGAGAGAAGCTTTTTTCACACTTCAGGCACTGAAATATTTTCTTTTTGTTATACGTCCTCCGTTGAATATTAACATCTGATTTGTTAAGGACATTTTTCCTGCTTGCAGTGAGCTCATCTCTATTCTCTCCTTTGTATATTTTTTCCAGTCTACTCCCATCTACAAGACCAAAAGTATTCCTCCCTTTATATGGATCTTTTCCCTTCTTCTTCCTCAAGACATCATGATATTCAGCTTTCTCTTTCACATCTGAATATAGATTCTCTTTCTGTATCACTGGGTGCTTTTTCCTTTCATCCGGTGACTCCCATACACCTCCTGTGGAAAGAAAGAGAAACTTCATGTGGTGTAAAGTTTATGAATATTGGTATATTAATCTCCCACAGTCAGCAGCCATTTCTGCCCCTAACCTTCTCATTTCCTTCTAAATTCCAAGTCAACTAACCCAAGATGACAAAATAAAGCTCATGTGCTATGGAGATCTTCAATTTTAAACTGAACCAGTAGTTTTATCCGTTTCTCCCAGGGTGAATTACAAGGGGGGACTGATGGGGAGGTTGTGGGGGAGAAGGGCACGCTGTAAGAGAGGGGCAGCCATTCATACACATAGCAGAAGGTCCGAAGAGAGGTGGCCAGCCAGTTGGAGAAAAAGGCAATCCAACATTAACAAGAAACCTGAGTTCTTTCCGCCTGTCTAACACCATAGAGGTCAATTTTCAAAGGAAAAGAGAATGATTTTACCTTTTACCTTTTCCCTGTGCTCAGATTTCCTGATGGGTGGCCAAGCGGAAAAGGGTGGCTGGGCAGAACTTGGGAGGAGGGGAGAGCTGCCCACTGCCCCTCCACCACTCTGGCACCTTAGGCAATGGCCGAGGGCCACCTAGTGGATGTGCCACCCCTGCACCGGCTGATTCTTCTGCCTAAGTGTGGTTGCCCACTGACAGACTGCAATTCTCATGTGAGCTGGCTGGTGGCCTTAAAGTGCCAACCCCAGTTGTCAAAGGAAGAAGAGGGAAAAGGCCAGAGAGGGAAGAACTCCTCATTGTGGTCTAGTAACACCAGATGCCACAGAGTAAATCTCTCATTCCCTGTGGGAAAAATAAGGGACAGTGTGGTTGTTTTGCCATTCCTGGCAAAAGCGCACAGAAAAAAATGGGAATGAACCAAGTTAAGTGCTGTTCACAAGGCAAGAGTACCGAGCTTTCGTGCCTGGAAACACATTCCAAAGTCTTGGCTGGGAGTCTTGTCCTGTGACAGACTGCATGGTACTGGCTGATCCGTAGCATGTGGCAATTTAGAGGGACAACAGCATTTCCCTGTGAGAAGGGGCAGCCCTTCTTGGGAGGGAGGGGGGGACTTATCTTCTGAGTGGAGCTCTGCTTTGAGAAGGCCATCAAACACAAGCATCACAGAGAACAGAGATACACCAGCACCCGACTGGGTGAGGCATAACTGGCCACAGGAAGAAGGTAATTGGAATAGTCAGGGGTCATTTTGTAGAAAAAGAACTGCAGGAACTCATTAGCATAACTCATTAGCATTTGCCACACCCCCTGACATCAGCAGAAGTGTGTCAGAAGGCAACCCCCACCCCTCAGGCCCCTTTCTCCAAAAAAATCTCCAGGTAGTTCCTGAAAATAAAGCTAAATGAACTCAAAGCAGCTTACCCTCCTCTACAGACCCAGCCCTAGCAGCTCTACTTGCATGGACGCAACCACTCACTTACTCACTAGTCATGAATTAAAATAAAGCAGAATGAATTCAAAGCAGCTTACCCTCCTTTGGAAAGCCAGCTGCAGTAGTCCGTCTTGCACTCACTCACACACACACACATGAGTCACGAATGAAAATAAAGCAGCAGAATGAATTGAAGCAGCTTACTCTCCTTTGGAGATCCAGGCCCAGTAGCCCATCTAGCACTTACTCACTCCTCTCTCTCTTTCTCTTTCTCTCTCTCACGAGTCATGAATGAAACTAAAGCAGCAGAATGAATTGAAGCAGCTTACCCTCCTCCTTTGGAGATCCAGGCCCAGTAGCCCAGCTTGCACTCTCTCTCTCTCTCTCTCTCTCTCTCTCTCTCTCTCTCACGAGTCATGAATGAAACTAAAGTAGCAGAATGAATTGAAGCAGCTTACCCTCCTTTGAAGAGGAGGCAGAGGGGAGGAAAAGAAATCACGTGGGCGGGGCCAAAATCCACGTGACTTCTTTTTAGCTCTACAGGAAAGCTGTTCTGGCGCATTCCCTCTCCAAATGAGCCCTGGGGATAGTTTTAATCTGAACAAAATAGGAATCAGTAAGTTAAATTCTCCTCTCACTATGCTATGCTCTGCATGATAAGCCACTCCCTTTCTAAAATGGGTGACCCTGTGTCCTCCTCCCCCTAGCTCTCTGCTAGCTCATGTGGATTCTAATAATATGAAGCAGAAAGCAGACAGCAAACCTCTTAGAGGCAAATGGAGGCAGCTCTGAGAAACAAGGAAGGGGACTGAGTGGGTGAAAGCTGGAAAGACGTGAACTCCTTGCTGAGGTCCAGCAACCTGAGAACAAAGCCAGAAGCAGAAATCTTGCTTTCCTCTCTCCCCCGCGCCTGAGCCAGATTGGCCAAGGATCCTGGAGATTTTTTGCCTTCCTCTGGGGATAGAGCAGGGGTCACTGAGGGAGGTGATGAGGGGGGATTGCTGTGAATTTCCTGCCTTGTGTGGGGGACTGGACTTGATGACCCTTGGGGGTCCCTTCCAGCTGTTTGTGTATAGAATCTTTGGTTCCATTCTAAGCCTTTACTATTACATGATTCGTTCAAATGGAGGCAACATTTCCCCTATATTTCTAGCCATATCCATGACACCCAGGACATCCTGTTTTTCCCCAAGTATTTTAAACTGCAACCAGGATCCACCCCTTCTGCTTAGCAACTGATTGCGTGTTGTCTGAAGCAGACATTCGGGAAGCTGATTTGGCACTCCAGGAAATGTGCAGAAGAGGGTCTTGCAGAGAGGGAATGTGGGTGAAGGGCGGGGGGTGGGGGGGAGCCTGGCTGGCCCAGAGCTAGTCCAGATGTAGCTCAGACTGAGTGAATAGGGGCCCTTGGTGGGAGGCGGGACTGCTTCTCCCTTCAGAGGCGAGAGAAAATTGCCAGCTGCAAGACAAGGTGATCGGGAAGTGAACTGTTGCTTTTCAGGCTGGGTTCTCTTTTGGAATATAAATGGGGCACCTTGTTTCCCCCCCCCCCTCTTACTTTCTTCCTGTACTTAACTGCTAAGGAAAGGGTTTGGAGCTAAAGCCTTTGGGGGGACCCCTGCTCCTTTATCACACTGGAAAAGAGGGAATGGGAGGGAATCTCCAATTTGTGGGGCACCCTTCTTATGATGGGAGGAGAAACTGATAAAGTTTGGGGAGGGGGCGGAAAACTGATGTAAAACAGCTCCAAGAAGCCTGCATTTTGTTCTCTGTTCTAACCTTGTTCCCTGAGAAAGCTTTCCCATCTTCTCTTGGCTGTTTCACAAATCTCTCAGATTACCACTGAGTGAAGGTTAGTCAAAGAGGTCCTAACTGCACACACCAAAAAAAAACATGGTTTATCCCACCCTTCTTGGAGGGATTCAAAATAATCTACCTGCCCTCTGAAAGGATGAGCTCCTTTGTTTTTAACAGCAGCCTGGCACACAGGAATTCAGCAAGCAAGGCTCTCTGAGATACAGACAAAACTTGCTAAACCTGCTAAAATCCAGTTTTTCCAAGTTTGTTCTTCAAGGTTCTGGCCCACAGTTTTCCTGCCTGTGTCCTCCATGCCTAAGACTACACTGATGTAAAAAGAACGAACGGAGTGGAATGACCCCAAGGCATCCCTTTGTCCACCTCTCCAATGCAAACAGAAGACCATAAAAGGCCTCAGAGCATGGAAATATTTTTTCATAAATGTACAGTAAGGGACCTATACAAATACAACTATTATTATGGTTGTTATTTAAAATGCTGGCTTCCTTGGCTGCTCTGAAAGGCTCATGAAGAGGCCCTGTTGACATCCCATACATGTTCCTTCTAGTTTACAAACCAACATTTTAACTTACAAACGAACACTGAGAGCCTCCACTGGAAGAGCCCCAAGAGAGTCTTTCTAAGAAGGAGCCGTTTCTGCCCGTGAATTAAGGGAAAGGGCAGCCTTACCCAGAGAGGCCACAGCCTGACGATTGGCCTCCGTGACTTCCCTGTGAAGGCGTCTTTGGTCCGGATCCAGCAGAGCCCATTCCTCCTCCGTGAAATGCACAGACACCTCCTCGAAGGTCACCGGAGCCTGAAGAGAGAAGAGAAAGGAGTGGACAGCTCAGACCCAGGGAGGGAGGGGTGGGGGTACAGGGAGACCCCCAGATTCATGCCTTGCAGTCCCCCACTTACCCGATCTGGCCACACAGAAACCACTTTCTGTCTTTCGCAAAGAGATGGCAAAGAACAGGTCACTTCTTTCAAGGCCCCGCCTGGAAGGAGCAAAAAAAGTAACTGGAAGACATTCTAAACTTTCCAAGTCTTTAGTATTTCTGTTCCTGGCATTGGGGGGGAAATGATTCCTCTCTTGGTTCATACACACAACTCCATATATTTGCAACATGTAGTCTTGCCACAGTTATAGCATTAAAAAATTATGGCCCATTTCTCCAATGGTGCAAAAATTGACAGAAGGAAGAAGGAAGAACTCTAAAATGCAAGAAACAGGCAGTTCTAAACTCAAGGACTGAATTGCAGCTCCCAGAACCTCTTGGCATGTGGGCAAGATTGGCACATACGGAAAAAGGCAGCCTTGCAACAGGTGAAGTACCACTGCCCACTTTGCTGGGAGGCGCACCCTCTGTCCATCTCCCAGGGCAGCTCATCAAGGCTGTGTCAGTCTCATAACCAGGCCCAAACTGGTGTGGAAGGGATCTACACAACTGGCCGCATCCTGGAAAGCCTGAAGCTGTCCAGCCACCACCTGTTCAATCCCCTTGGCCAAGAATGCAACATTTCAGACCAGTGGAGTGAGAACTCCTAAAACCAGGGCAGGGGTCTTTCTTTCTTTGATTATTTTTATTTTTATTATTAAATTTATAGCCTGCTCTCCCCACAAGCGGGCTCAGAACGTGTAGCATCGAGTAACAAAACCACATTAAAACAAGTCAGTACAAGAAGGCAGCGACTCTGCACGGCAGCCCATATTGCCAGAACCAACCCAATACAGCCCAGGGGGTGGGAGATGGTATAAAACCATAGGACAACAGGGGGGGGAGGGTTACAATCCCCCCCCTCAAAAGGAGCTCCCTTATGCCCCAACCTCCCCATAAGCGGGCTCCAGGCGGATCACAACAAGGATAAAACAACATGGTATAAACACGCCCCAATAACAGCCATATGCCTGATGGAACATCTCTGTCTTACAGGATGATAAACCTTGCTGGGTCTTACTTTTGACAGAGTTCCACCACGCTGGTGCCATGACGGAAAAGGCCCTGGCCCTGGTGGAAGCCAGGTGAGCATCCTTAGGGCCAGGGACCACCAGCACTTGTTTATTGTCTGACCTAACCACCCTCTAGAGAACGCACGGTGAGAGGCGGTCCCGCAGATTGTCAGCTTCAATCTTTTTTAGCTAAACCAGTATTAACATGCGAGAGGTCTTGCATATTTTGGACTGAAAAAGTATCCCCAAATGAAGAGAGCAAAGGATGCAACACAAACCAAGCTATAAAATTGGTAGATTTATTCAGATCAACTTGCATAGGTTACAGAGAAAACTTTCAAAAATCATATTGCAGTGTTCTAGCACGCCAGACTGTGACGTTATATGGAAACAGGAGTAGCATAGCTAAAAAGATGCTAAAAAGCATGATGAGGTATCTGACCAATCCTGAAGATGCCTCAAGAGGTCCGTATTGGTGAGGAGGGAGAGAGAGCTTCACCTTTTCTTCTGAGTCTAAAAAGGAAAGGGAGAGACAGGAGGAAGAGTGTATTCCTTCCTCCTCTCTTCTCATGGATTCTGCCATTTCCAATGCTCAATTTTATGTTTCTTTTAGTAGTTTCTCCCCTCTCTTCCGCCAATAAGATTTCTCAGAGTCATCTCTGGCAAGGAAACCACCTAAAAATCATACAGTCTGCAAAACAGCTGGGTCACCTCGACTCCCAAGTATTTACCATCATTGCTCAAATTATGACAACATGACACTGAGAGATCTCTGTCTTTTGGTGCTACACCTCTGAAGATGCCAGCCACAGCTGCTGGCGAAACGTCAGGAACTACAATGCCAAGACCACGGCAATACAGCCCGGAAAACCCACAACAACCATCTTTCTCCGGCCGTGAAAGCCTTCGACAATACATATGACAACATGCATCAACAAAAATCCCCTGGGTTATTCTGACCCATTCCAACCATACTCATTGTACCACGTAATTGTTCAAAGGTTCATTTAGGCTCCATTTTGTTTGGTTCAGTATGTCCTAAGTTCCTTATAACTATGTGATTATAGCTATATAAATAATGATATATATATATGGTAACTGCCAAGTTATCCGGTGTAAATTGTTCTTAGTAGCTTATGTGTATGCATGTACTATGTATTGTTTAGCAAAAGCAATCGTATAATATGCTGTCAGGAGGATTATACTGTTGAATATAGGCCTACTTGCATTATAGATAGACAGTTGTTTTTCAGAGTTGTTTTACAGAGAGAGAGAGAGAGAAAGGAACTTTAGCTCACGTTCAGTCCCTCTATCTATTTCCTCTTAACTGCAAGTGTGTGCGCAAGTCTTTCTGTATGAGAAACAGATGATTTGGTACATTAATCACTAATTTTAGTGGTTTGAATTTTAAGAGTCCAGCAGAAAAGAAAACTTTTAAAACTGTGGCTTGACTTTTTTCACCCGATGTTCCCACAAATATGTCCAAGCCGTTCTGGGCAGTTATCAAAACACTGACCTCTCAAATTATTTGCTTCCCTCGGTCCACAGGCTATAAGCAAACAATACACTGTTTTCCGACCAAAGGGCACAGCATTCTGGATCAGTGGAAGAAAACACATTTTGTGTCTGAGGCGTAGCTTTTCATTAAAATGGTGTTTTTGTGATCAAAGATGGCTTCAAGATTGATAGGTACAGGAATGCAACAAGATAAGCTGGTCTTCATAAATGGGCACACCACAGCCTCTTTCAAGGCTGAGGCGACCACGCCCTCCCTCTCAGGCCCGTCCTGACAGATTTAATTAGCCAGATTTAATTTAAAACTGGATGATTCAGCCCCCTGCCACATCTGAACCTGTCTCTGCTAATGCAGAGTCCACATTGGAAGGGATGCTGAGCAAAATGGGCACGGTTGGGCCACCGGGCAGTTAATTTCCTCCTTCAGGCCAGATCCCAACAGGCCTCACACCACCTGGAACAGCTCCACTGGCCTCCACTGCACAGATCAAATGGTGGATTAAAAGAGTTCTTTGCTGCCATTCCCTCCAGAGAGGAGGCTTCACAATGAGCATTTCCCCTCTCCCTTGTCGTGTCACAGTCCAGACCCCTCAGTAAAGCTAGTGGCTGCCTGGGGGTGCCTAGGTGGGATTGTGTTGAGTGCTTGGGTCATTTCCTCATTCCAGAGGTCAACCAAGGTATGGCCAGCCAACCAAACTGGCAGGAAAATCCCCCAGGGCCATCTGAAAACCAGTTGGATCCACCCAGCGACAGGGGCAGATTACCTTAACTGATCTCCTGCCCCTTCAGTGTCCCTGTAAGCCTAAAGCCCAGCCAGTGGTGATCTGCCAACACACATACCCCACCTTCAGATCACCTTCCCCCTGCCCAGAGCAAGACACCAGATCAAGAGTCTGCCCTGTGCAGGATGTGGGGCCTCTTATTACCTGAGACAGGACTGTGGTTGTCATGGAAATCAAGAAATCCTGAACTGTAACCAACCGGGGACCCTTAGAATGGAGGCCAAAGTCCCCCAGAGCAACCAGCCTCAGTTACTAGGCCGTAAGGTCTCCTCAAGGCTTATAATTTTATTGCCATTCTTTTTGGCCCAATTTCTAACATTATTTGCATCAACTGTCCGTTTTTGAGTGTGGAGGCAGCTTTGTTCTCAACTTCTTTCCTACTGGCACCAGAGGGGAAGGGAGTAGGAAATGTTTTTCTTGTGTTTTCTCCCATACATAGAGTGGATTCTCACAACATTATTATGGGCACATTATAAATCCCTACAACAATCCCTTCATCTGCAACCACAGACCTACTGGCATTTTTACAAAGTCGTTAACCAGGCAGTTACCCTTCACCCTTACATGTGTGTAATATAAATGAAAAAGGGGTATCGCCTAAGCCACTGCTCGTTCAATTATTTTACACTAAAAACTGATTCTAGGCTTCCACTTCCCCAAATGGATTTTTCTATACTGAGAAGCTGGAGTGAGCATCTTTCCCACACTGTCTCAGGGAATAAAAGCAACCCACCTACCCACGAGGAAGACAACCAGTGGGAACAAAGACCCCTCTGATCTTACCGGGAAAAGCTGCTTCGTGGTAACGCTTCTGTGTGATCTTTTGCTGCATCTGAAACAGAAATGGGGGTCCCAAAAAGGGGAGACTGTTGAGAAAGGGAACAGGAAAAAGACTTGGGGGAGATCTAAAAATGTTGGGGCAGCCTGTACAGATTTTGAGGGTATCCTTGATCATATCTTGTGCCCCACGTATTACCCAGATGGATCCTCCCTCTCACCTGCTGGTCCCGATTCTTGGCACCTGCCTGGCTCAGGAGGAAGCCTTCTGCCAGGGCCACCGCCTGGGAACTGGTCTCCGGCCCGCATTCCCTGACCCAGCTCTCTATCTCTGGGGGCAGGACGGCCAGGAGTTGCTCCAAGACCACCAGGTCCAAGATCTCCTTCTTGCTGTGGCCTTCTGGCTTCAGCCACTGGTGGCAAAGATGGTGGAGGCGGCTGCAGACCTCTCGGGGCCCTTCGGCCTCCTGGTAGCGGAAGTGCCTGAATTGCTGGCGCAGCACATCTGAAGGGAGAAAATCCTCTCCCAGGCCCTTCTGCACTCTTCCTTCCCTTCTGTTCTCAGCCTTGGTAGCACCACGGCCTTTTCTTGCTTCTCGACCGACTGATCCTGGCTCTCCCTTCATCGTCCCTTCCAGCCTCCACCTGGACCAGCCAATCACCATCCTCCTCTGCCGGATTCTTCTATAAAGGCAAGTGCCAGATGGATGACCTCCTGCAAAGAGAGGATATTTGCTGGAAAGATATATCTGGACACCTGCCTCTAAAGAGCTGACCTTTGACTCAAGGAAGCTCATGGAATGCCCCGGATCAAAAGTGTTCATAAAGAAGAAGCCAGACAAGGTGAAGAGGAGCTTCATCACAGCAAGCAGAGAGGCTGTACTCTGCCCAATAAAAGCAAGGCTAAACCAAGAACTAAAGATTTCTGCAGCATTCAGAAGCCAGAGAACATTACGGGGCGCCAAGAGTGGGATGCGTATTTGCAAAATAGTTGCAAAGTTAGAACGAGCGGCCCAGAAGCAGGATGGCACAACTGGAGCAGGTTACAACAGGGGTTTGGCTAATTCATGGAAGCCAGCGGAGCCATGGAGGAGACAGAGAAGAGGGAAGGGGCCCTAATTTGGAACCTTGCAGGGCAGTTAGGGTGCCTCCTGCCATACTTTGGGGGTTCCCTGTCGGGCTATAGACCTGATCTCTGATGCCATGCTTTAAGAGTGCTATTGTGTAGCTTGTGTATCAAACCGGCCTGAGAAACCTTAACTGTTGTTACAAGAAGGAATGCAGTTATCAACGTTGCTACAGAGATGCAGCCCGCTGGTCGGAGAAAGACACAAGAACTCTGTTTACGTTTACTTTTCCTGCTTTCACTGCATAGATGGCAAAATAGAGTTTAGCTATGGGGGGACACGACCTGAGTTCGATCCTGGCAGAAGCCGAGTTCAGGTAGCTGACTCAAGATTGACTCAGCCTTTCATCCTTCTGAGGTTGGTAAAACGAGTATCCGGTTTCCTGGGGGCAAAGTGTAATGAATGGGGAAGGCAATGGCACAGAGTTGCTGTATCTTTCTCTGACCAACTCTTCACGTCTCCATAGCATAGCAACATTGATAACTGCATTCCTTCTCACAGCTTCTCACAGCAACATGTAAGGTTTCTCAGGCAGGTTTGATACACAGGTTCCAATAGCACTCTTAAAGTACATCAGAGATCAGGTCTACAGCCCGACAGGGAACCCCCAATCCCCCAAAACATGGCAGAAGTCACCCTGACATTTGTTGCTGAAATCCGGCAAACTGTGGCCCAACCCACGGATTTATTTTATATCTATTCACTATCAGAAGAATTGCCATTCTATATTTTCATACTACTCGGTTTTAAATTCATAATTTTAAATTCTTCATTACAACAAGCTTTTTAAGCCCCCTCGGTCAGATTCTTCAATATACAGGAAAGCAAAGCCAGGCAAAGATCCTTTGAGTTCTGCGGATGATTTGAGGAACGGAAGTCCAAGAAATGACTTCCCAGGGCTTGCAAGGCATCGGATGGCCGCAGGAGTCCATGAACTCAAGAGGAGGGGCCGATTCCCAAAAGCCAAAGATCTGACCTTAGCAAAGGCAGAACAGAGTGAAGAGGGGAACCCTCCAAAAATCCAAGTTTGCTATTCCAGAACTGCAAGAAGAAAAAAAAAACAGGAAGGGCCTGTGGGAGCAGGGCTGCGTGACAGCAACGCAAGTATTTGGAAAAGACTTATGGGACTGCCTCTCCCCCCATGTCCCATCATGGCAGCTTCACTCATCTGAACAGGGCCTTCTGCCAGGGCCACCCTGAAAAGGAGCCAAATCAACTGCTGCCCACACAGGTGCCTTCTCTGTGGTGGCCCCTTCCTTGTGGAATGGCCTGCCTGCGGTGGTCAGGAAAGCTCCCATTCTCATGGCTTTCCACAAACTATGCAAGGCTGAATTATTCAGGAGGGCTTTTTACCCAGATTGCAGGTTGATGTCATAAGAAATGGATCAGAGAGATGCTCTGGAAAAGGCTGGGACTATAGACTATTCTACTGGGTACTGATTAGTAACACTGATATGCTCCTATTGGGCATTTCCATGTCAATTAATATGTTCATGTCAGACTATTTAGGTTTTGTTTCAGCAGGGTTTCATCTTTATATTCATATTGATGCATGCTTTCCAATCTCTGCAGTCCCACCCTGTTGTATTATTTATTGAATGTCCAAATTATTGATCGTATTGGCTCACGCTGTCCAATCCCCCTTGAGCCTCAACGAGAAAGATGGACTATAAATAACGTCAGGAAGATTAAAATAAACAGACGCCAAAAGAGAGCCCCCCTTGCTAGAGTCTGCAGACAGCAGCAGGCTGCAAAGAAAATATGGCGGAAGGGGCTTGCCTTATTCCTAGAACTCAGCCCCATCTCCGGAGAAGAGGAGCTTCCAGAGAGCATTGCATTCCTTACCTCTTTTGCAAAAAGTCCTCAGGCTTTGCCTCCTCTTCCCTTGGCCCAGCCACACCGCAGGAACTCGACAGGCTACTGGGACCCCGGGACAGGAAGTGACTGTCCCAGTCATGTGGCTTCCCCACTTCTGGCCCCTCTAGGAATGGAGAATCTTTCCCTTTAACCCTTCAGTAGACTCTCTCTTTCACTCTGCCAAAGAGTGCATTTTGCCATTGAAACATCCCCCACTTTGGGGCGCCACAAGAGTGCAAATATTTAATTCCAGAGCAAAGGTCCTCATGCATCCTAAGGAATTTTACAACGGGCCCCCCCAAAACTCATGTGGCTGTGGACATGTTGAGGGAGACAGTATGAGTGAAAATCCTGGGGGGCGAAGACGCTTGAGGCTCCGTGCCCGGGACCCACGTTTTTGCTCAATGCTGGGGAAGCACAGCAAGAGATATGTGATTTTTGTGGTGCTTCGTCTTGACCACGGTACGAGGCACGGGATCACGGTGGTTTAGTTTAGTGTCAGCGAAAAAATAATGTGATTTCAGGAGGATCCATGCCTTGGAGCCCTGTCTTGCCCCAACCCTTGAGGAGAGGCCAGGCAGGGGGGGCGGACCTGAGGGGCTGCAATGGGACAGCCTGGCTCCAGATGGTGGGGGGGGGACTCCATCCCTTGACTGGGCACCCCCACAGTGTCCCTTTGCATCATGGTAAACAGCCTCCCTGTGCATAGAAATCTAGCCCTGCAGGGAGAGAGTCTCTGCCCTCCGTCTGTGCTGGTGGGAATCAGGCCAGAGACTGGCGTCTTCCAGGCGTGCTAGATGGGGGCCTGGTCTCTTTCTTTCAATCTGCACCTGGTGCTCCTGACCCTGAAAAGATCCTGCCACTCTGGTTCATCATCTCTGGGGGGTTGGGAGAAACCCCCCACTTCCCACACCCCCCAGAGGGGTAGAAAAGCAGCCCATCACTTAGAGGAACAGGATTTCCAAAGGGGCAATTCTGGGAATTCTGTAGGCCCCACACAGTGCCTCAATTTTCCAAAAAGCAAAGGGCAGGGCTGTGTGTTTGGGGGAGCCTGATTTAGAGTGACGGAAAGGCATTCCAAGACTAGGTTGGAAAGAAGCGGAGAGGGCAGGAATGGGGGGGGGCTCTCCTCTCCCGCTCAAATCTCCCACACTTTCTGCTGCCCCCAGCCTTGACCCATCCCCAGTCCAAAAGGGCAAGCAGCTCCCTTTCCTCTTCATGGACCCTGCAGGTCTTCATTCCCCATTTCTTCTTTGGTGACTTCTTTGGCTTTGCACAAAGCAGCTCTTTCTGATGCATGGAGGGGGGGTGCCTGGGGGATGGGGCTCTTCCCCAGAATTAAAAGATCCCCTTCCTTTCTTTCTGCTTTTGGTCTTGCATAACCCCCTTCCCTTCCCCCCTCCTTCAAAGCCCCTCTGAGCTCACCCAATCTCCCTCCCCAGCCACTGAAGAATTAGCCAGGGAAAAGCCAGGAGGGGGCAAGAAATGGCTCCCCCTGTACTACAGGAATACCTGATTAGCAGATACGAAGAAAGGCATTCCCCAATAGAGATGTGCTCATTTTAGAGTCCTTCCTTCCAATTAATTCCCGATTCTATTTACTGATTTCCAATTCTATTTGCTCAGGAAGGCCTGCTTTGCAGGGTTATGCTGTTTATGCACAGCTGCTTTGGGGGAACCCTGATGGAGCATTTCTCCCCGAAAGTTAAAATGGTCCACTATGGAGGTTCGTGGACCCAACTGAATTCTAGGACCCTGGGGGGGGTGTATTTTCAGGACTGAAAGCGCCTGCTCTGTAGAACACGCAGTGGGAGCTTGGAACGTGAAGCCCATGAAGCCAGAAAACAGCCTTCCAGGGTTCGCTTTTCAGATATCTACAGCGAAGGATCAAGCGTTGCTGGGAAATGGGCACTGAGGAACTGAGTTCAACTTAAATTATGGTAATCCTGGTCGTTATCATTTAAACGAGGCACTTTTGTTTTTAGCTTGCTCAGAGGAATCAAGTTACAACAACTTAACACCAAATTGATTATCCAGCCCTACTACCATTAACCACACAGAGCTGCTGGTGTGAAAAGGCCTGTAAAATCATTTTTCTTCACAACGGACTTCTCTTTCTTTTTGTAACATCCCATCTGAGAAGGAGTTCTGCAGAACTCAAAAGCTCTTGCACGGTTAGGTAAAGGTAAAAGTGCAAGCACCGAGTCATTACTGACCCATGGGGAGACGTCGCATCACGACATTTTCTTGGCAGACTTTTTATGGGGTGGTTTGCCATCGCCTTCCCCAGTCATCTACACTTTACCCCCAGGAAACTGGGGACTCATTTTACTGACCTCGGAAGGCTGGAAGGCTGAGTCAGTCTTGAGTCGGCTACCTGAACCTGGCTTCCACCAGGATTGAACTCAGGTCATGAGCAGGGCTTGGACTGCAGTACTGCAGTTTACCACTCTGCACCACGGGGCTCTTCTTATTTTGGTTAGTCAAAATAAACAAGTATTTGTTTGTGGTCTGACTTTCTCACTGAGAGCCAAGGCAGATTACACAGTGCAAGTTCAGATGATTGACAGCTAGGATGTTCCATGAGCAGGTACGATAGGGTATGGGTTGCAGAAAGTTGGACACCATCATAAATCCAAACAGAGATGAAACAAAAGATGAAACACTGCTGAGACAAAGCAGAAAAAGAATGACAGGCGACATCTTTAAGGACACAGAAATGCACATTAACAGGCAGTACCAGCAGAACTGCCTATAGCCCCTGTCCCGTTACCGAGACATCTCTCTGTGCCATTTCTTACAGCACAGCCATATAATTTGGGGAGAAAGCTGTTGTCCGGGAGTGGCTACTCCGCACCTCCCGGACATACCCAGCTGGCCCTCCGTGGGCTCCACGTAGGACGTCGGAGGGGCAACGAAGCCCGATGAAATAACATGGCCTGCCATGGAGACTGCCGAAGTGGGGGCAGGGCCACCTGCAGAAGCAGCGGCAGGGCCGGCAGGACCCCACCAGGCATTGCAGCCCTCCGGGGATGCTGCAGAGGCCACAGAGGCTGAGCCCGGGGAGACAGCATGGACCTCCAGGGGGCACCGCTGAGGACATGGATGTGGCGACGAAGACCAGCAAGGCAACATGGCCCTCTAAAGACGACACAGAGGCCACAGCAGGGCCCGTCAAGGTGGTGCGACTGTCTGGGGCCACCGTAGAGGCCTCAGCCACGGCGGAGAGGCCCCGAGAAGGAGGCACGTCTTGAGGAGAGGCCACAGAAAGCCCCAGACGCCTTCCACAAAGCAGAGAGACTTCTGGGCCCAACAGGAGCAGCCTGTCAGGAAAGGAACTTGAGCCTTAAAAAATGCATTGCCACGAGCTGACTTTAGGAGCTGGTGAAGGCAGCTCTACAGGCTTGAGAGGGGCTTCAGCAGGCAAATTGCCTGCACCTGCGTGAATGTGGCACGACTTGTGTGTTATCACGCTTCTCTCTTTTCACAAGTTTCTCAAGGCAGTCATTGTTAAGTGGTGGTTTGCCCTGATTGGCTGAATTCGCTTTAAGGTGTGAGTGTTTCCAGCTAGGGAGGTGCGGCTCTTCTTGCTATTGACGCTGCCCGACTATCGCTTGATCTGAACATCGCAAGGCCAGCTATACTGCTACGGAGCCTGTTGGTGAGGCCAACCTGTGAGAGTATTAGTCAGCTAATGTAAGTGTTTCAGTTATGTTAGCTCTTAGTAAGGATTTGTTATTTTGTAGATGCTTGCAAAACCTGAGTTGCTTAGAATAAAAAATATTTTTTTTCTTTGTGTGCCTTGGTTCACTGTCTCTAGTGCCATAAGCTGTGTTACACTGGGTGCGCTCACATCTATGGACACAGCCTTGGTCCTGACGGCAGGGGCGGGGCGGGGCGGGGCAGAGAGACGTTGGCTCAACAGCGTGGCCCGAGCAGAAGGGTGAGCCCAGCAAGTCCCACCTTGCTGGCTGGCCTTAGGTGGCCAGGGAGGGGCCAAGGGCAGGGCAAGCCCAACGGGAGTCCCAGATAGGCCAGTGGCCCTGGCAGTCACCAGAAAGGAGCAAAGCCTGGGGGAGACAAGGGAGGTCTATAAAAGAGAGTCCACCCAGGGAGCCAGTGAGGAGTAGTTGGAAGAAAGGACGAGGGGGGGAGAGACCCAGACCCAGACCCGGGAAAGAGAGAAGGTAAGCCTAGCCAGCCCAACGGTGGGAGAGAAGGTGCAAGGGTGTAGTAAAACCCCTCCTACCACCATTTCTGAGGCCTCCCCTAGGCTGGGTTTGACACCTAGGCCAACCTGGAGGGCAACCCCCCCCAGGCTCTGAGGACCCCGACAGCCGTCCTGAATCATTCAACTTTGCGTAGTCTGCGGGAAGCCAGCCGTGTTGGTACTTTCCTGACCTCCTCAGGCAGGCCATTCCCTAATGCAGCCACTGATAGTATTTATTTATACTGTATTGATTGAATTTGTATCTAGGTGTAATTCGCCTCGAGTCTCAGTGAGGAAGGTGGATGATACACGTAGCCTAGCACGTGTATAGGCTGCTATAGACTTTGCCCGTTCTGCCCAGATGAATGGCAGAATACTAGGGCAGAGCATAGGGCAAGATGCCATCCAGATATGTGGGGCAAGGCCACCAAGGGCTTTGTATGTGTCAGTCAAAACCTTGAATTGAGCCCAATAACTGATGGGTAGCCTGTGGAATGACTCTAGTTATATGGATCATGCTTGGGCAGGACAGGGGGCGGGATTACAAACCAACTTGCCCTTTTTACGTTACTCTAAAGCAATCTTCCTCTTCCTTATCTTCGTCTGGAGTTCCACATGGAACCCCTCCAGTCTTTGAACCACATCGGCTTCACTTTGGATGCCTCCAGCTATTATTATTAAAGAGAGGCAGTTTGGTGCAGTGGTTAAGAGCGCCAGGACGCTAATCTGGAGAGCTAGGTTTTCATTCCCCACTCCTCCACTTGAAGCCAGCAGGGTCAGTCACAGCTCTCTCGGAGCTCTCTCAGCCCCACTCACCTCACAGGGTGATTGTTGGGGGGATAATAATAACACACTTTGTAAACTGCTCTGAGTTTGGCGTTAAATTGTCCTGAAGGGCAGTATATAAATTATCTTCTGTCCCTGCAGCCCCCTCACCATGTTCTGAAGAGAAGCAGAGATGAGGTTTCCTGAGGAAACTCTCAGCCTAAATCTTACGGATGGCCGTCCATGTTTCCCCTCAGCTATCTAATCTAATCAGGCTATTCAGCGAACTTGATAGACTTCCTGCCTGATACTTACCAGGTCATCAAGAAATATTTTTACCTTCAGCCCATCCCAAATTGCTATGAGGGGAGGTGGGAGACACAGAATCTTTACACCATTTCAGGGGTGCCGGTGTCTGTCTGTAGATTTCACATTATTATCATCTGAGCCAGCATTTGCCATTTACTCCTCCACCATCAAGTCACTTTTTCAGGTTTTATATTTTACTCGGTTCCCACTTGTATCCTAACAACAACCCTGTGAGTTAGGTGAGAGAGAGAGAGAGTGATTGTCCAAAGGTCACCCATGGTTGAGTGGAGATTGGAACCCACTCCCATCTCTATTCCACACTGCTTCCGCCCCCTTCATTTCTCTGCGTCGCACTTTCCTCCCCACCCCCACATTCCCCCATGATCTTGGGGCTCCCCCTTCACGCAAAAGCAAACTGAACAGGCAGAGCTGCCTGGGATGGCAGGTGTGGGAAAGACAAAGACTGCTTCCCCACTGGGGGTGGGTGTCTGGGAGAACACTTTAATTTTCTGGGACGTTCCATGGCTGACCTAAAAGGAGCAGTCCTCAAACAGAGAAACTTCAAGGGGAGATTACAGTGAGATTGCTGAAACTGAGTTCATTCACAAGTTCAGAATAATGGATCCTCACGGCTGAACAGAGACCTAGGATTCTTGTTTCACTACAGATGCTTATTTCTGCTCCAATCAAGCTGCTTTATACCTTCACATCCTGATGCCCTCTCCTGTGCCCCCCCACCTACCTTTAGGTGGGTTATAAAGGCGCAAGGATCCCCATTCCTACTTGTGTCTGAGGAAGGGAGCGCTGACTCTCCAAAGCTTAAACCCTGAAAACCTTTTTGGCCTCTTAGGGGCCACTGGACTCAAATCCTGATGGTAAGAGTTATTTTATTAATGAAATCATTAATGTACTATAGGTGTATGTTGGATATCCACAGCTAAAATCACAGGCCTGTCTTATTGAGATTTTTCCTGATAAGATAGATGTTGTAAGTTCGGGTGATGGTATCAGAGCCGTATTTCAGACCAACTCTGACTGGAAGAAGGGGGAAAGTATCTGACACTTCATGGGAAAGAAGCAGAGGGGTAGAGATAAAAGGTTGACAGGCAGGGGGGGGGGGGAGGAGCAAGAATTGCATAAGAGCAGCTAGAAGTGTTCTTCCAAGGAGGTGTCATGGTCATTTATGACAAATTATGGATACAACTGGAAAAAGATATGGTGAAGTGGAATAGACTAATGGTTGTTGTGGGTTTTCCGGGCTGTATTGCCGTGGTCTTGGCATTGTAGTTCCTGACGTTTCGCCAGCAGCTGTGGCTGGCATCTTCAGAGGTGTAGCACCAAAAGACAGAGATCTCTCAGTGTCACAGTGTGGAAAAGATGTAGGTCATTTGTATCTACTCAGGAGGGGTGGGGTTGAGCTGAGTCATCCTGTAAGAGTTTCCCAGGGTGTGGAATGCTAATGGCGGGAGGCTTCACTGTATCCTGAGGAGGTTCTTTTGCATATGGATTGGTACTTGATGTGCTAATCTTCTCTGCAGGGCTATTGTCAAGGATAGAATGTTTTGTTAGCCTGGTGTTTTTCAGAACTGGCAACCATGCTCGGTTCATTCTTAAGGTTTCTTCTTTCCTGTTGAAGTTTTGCTTGTGCTTGTGAATTTCAATGGCTTCCCTGTGCAGTCTGACAAAGTAGTTGGAAGTGTTGTCCAGTATTTTGGTGTCCTGGAATAAGATACTGTGCCCTGTTTGAGTTAGGCTATGTTCAGCCACTGCTGATTTTTCAGGTTGTCCAAGTCTGCAGTGTCTTTCATGTTCTTTTATTCTTGTCTGGATGCTACGCTTTGTGGTCCCGATGTAAACTTGTCCACAGCTGCAGGGTATACGGTATACTCCTGCAGAGGTTAGGGGGTCTCTGCTGTCTTTTGCTGATCGTAGCATCTGTTGTATTTTTCGGGTGGGTCTGAATACTGCTTGAAGGTTATGCTTTTCCATAAGCTTTCCCATTTGATCAGTAATTCCTTTGATATATGGCAAAAACACTTTTCCTGTGGGAGACTGTTTTTCTTTGGTTGTTTGCTTCATCCTGGGTTTGATTGCTCTTCGGATTTCATTTCTGGAGTAGCCATTTGCCTGAAGTGCGTGGTTTAGATGATTCATTTCCTCATTGAGAAAGTGCGGCTCACATATCCGTCTTGCACGATCCACTAATGTTTTCATTATGCCTCTTTTCTGTCGGGGATGGTGATTGGAGTTTTTGTGTAGGTACCGATCAGTGTGAGTTGGTTTCCTGTAGACCTTGTGACCTAACTGAAAGTTTGCTTTGCGGATGACCCAGGTATCCAGGAATGGGAGTTTTCCCTCGATTTCTTTCTCCATGGTGAATTGTATGTTCAGGTGGATGTTGTTGAGATGATTCAAAAACCCCATCAATTCTTCCTCCCCATGGCTCCAAATGATAAATGTATCATCCACAAACCGGAACCATACACTAGGTTTGTGGGGTGCTGATTCTAGAGCTGTTTTTTCAAAATGTTCCATGTAGAAGTTTGCTATAACTGGGCTGAGTGGGCTCCCCATGGCCACCCCATCCATCTGTTCATAGAATTCGTTGTCCCATTGGAAGTAACTGGTTGTCAGGCAATGGTGGAATAAGGCTGTTACATCCTCTGGGAAAATCTGATTAATAAGTGCAATGGTGTCTTTTACTGGAACCTTGGTAAACAGGGATACAACATCAAAACTGACAAGTATGTCTTGTGGATTGAGTTTCAGAGAACTGATTTTGTTGATGAAATCTGCTGAATCTTTGATGTAAGACGAGGTTTTCCCGATGTGGTCCTGCAGGAGATCTGCCAGATGTCTAGCTAATTCATATGTCGGTGAACCAATGGCACTCACAATGGGTCGGAGTGGGACTGAATCCTTATGTATTTTGGGGAGTCCATATAGTCTAGGTGGCAGCCTTATTCCACCATTGCCTGACAACCAGTTACTTCCAATGGGACAACGAATTCTATGAACAGATGGATGGGGTGGCCATGGGGAGCCCACTCAGCCCAGTTATAGCAAACTTCTACAAGGAACATTTTGAAAAAACAGCTCTAGAATCAGCACCCCACAAACCTAGTGTATGGTTCCGGTTTGTGGATGATACATTTATCATTTGGAGCCATGGGGAGGAAGAATTGATGGGGTTTTTGAATCATCTCAACAACATCCACCTGAACATACAATTCACCATGGAGAAAGAAATCGAGGGAAAACTCCCATTCCTGGATACCTGGGTCATCCGCAAAGCAAACTTTCAGTTAGGTCACAAGGTCTACAGGAAACCAACTCACACTGATCGGTACCTACACAAAAACTCCAATCACCATCCCCGACAGAAAAGAGGCATAATGAAAACATTAGTGGATCGTGCAAGACGGATATGTGAGCCGCACTTTCTCAATGAGGAAATGAATCATCTAAACCACGCACTTCAGGCAAATGGCTACTCCAGAAATGAAATCCGAAGAGCAATCAAACCCAGGATGAAGCAAACAACCAAAGAAAAACAGTCTCCCACAGGAAAAGTGTTTTTGCCATATATCAAAGGAATTACTGATCAAATGGGAAAGCTTATGGAAAAGCATAACCTTCAAGCAGTATTCAGACCCACCCGAAAAATACAACAGATGCTACGATCAGCAAAAGACAGCAGAGACCCCCTAACCTCTGCAGGAGTATACCGTATACCCTGCAGCTGTGGACAAGTTTACATCGGGACCACAAAGCGTAGCATCCAGACAAGAATAAAAGAACATGAAAGACACTGCAGACTTGGACAACCTGAAAAATCAGCAGTGGCTGAACATAGCCTAACTCAAACAGGGCACAGTATCTTATTCCAGGACACCAAAATACTGGACAACACTTCCAACTACTTTGTCAGACTGCACAGGGAAGCCATTGAAATTCACAAGCACAAGCAAAACTTCAACAGGAAAGAAGAAACCTTAAGAATGAACCGAGCATGGTTGCCAGTTCTGAAAAACACCAGGCTAACAAAACATTCTATCCTTGACAATAGCCCTGCAGAGAAGATTAGCACATCAAGTACCAATCCATATGCAAAAGAACCTCCTCAGGATACAGTGAAGCCTCCCGCCATTAGCATTCCACACCCTGGGAAACTCTTACAGGATGACTCAGCTCAACCCCACCCCTCCTGAGTAGATACAAATGACCTACATCTTTTCCACACTGTGACACTGAGAGATCTCTGTCTTTTGGTGCTACACCTCTGAAGATGCCAGCCACAGCTGCTGGCGAAACGTCAGGAACTACAATGCCAAGACCACGGCAATACAGCCCGGAAAACCCACAACAACCATCGTTCTCCGGCCGTGAAAGCCTTCGGGAATAGACTAAATTTATCACTGATGGGGCGAATATCAGCTGTTAAGATGAATGTGTTACCTAGGGTGATGTTTTTGTTACAAACTATTCCAATTGTTAAAGACAAGAAACAATTTGACAAGTGACAAAAGAAAATCTCTGACTTTGACTGGGCGGGGGAAAAAACAAGAGTGAAGATGAAAGTACCTTGTGATGCTAAAGAAAGGGGTGGACTACAGGTACCAAATCTGAAGCTTTATCATGATGCAATATGTTTAATGTGGATGAAGGATTGGGCTAATTTAGCTAATCAAAAATTGTTAGCTCTGGAGGATTTCAATAATGTATATGGATGGCATGCATACTTATGGTATGATAAGCATAAAATGGATGGTATGTTCCAACATCATTATGTAAGAAAGAATGTATTTACAATTTGGCAAAAATATAAAAAAATATATAGGGGGAAAAAGACCAATGTGGATTGTCCCAGCAGAAGTGATAAACCCATGCACTGAACATAAGGGAGAAGAATGGATAACATATAAAGATCTACTGACGGTGGAAGGAAATACTTACAAAATGAAGAGTCAAGAAGACCTACCTTTTAAATATGGTTGGTTACAATACAGACAAATTAATGACCTATTTGAAGTTGACAAAAGAAAGGTGGGATTTAAGGGAAAAAATTCAGAATTAGAGGATCTTCTGTTTGGAGAAGGAGGGAAAATGCTATCTAAGCTGTATAAATTGTTACTGAAATGGGATACAGAAGACGAAATAGTTAAGACTCAGATGGTGAAATGGGCGATACATTTTAATAGATTTAATAAATAGATTTAATAAATTTTAATACGATGGAGGCCAGGGAACATACGTGGAAAAATACACTAAAAATATCAACGTGTTAATTTAAAGGAAAACTGTTATAAAATGTTATATAGATGGTACTTGACACTGAAAAAACTAGCCAATATGAGTAAAGATATGTCAAACAAATCTTGGAAACGTAAACAGCATGAAGGTTCTTATTATCATATGTGATGGACGTGTGAGAAACCTAATCCTTTTGGGCTAAGATTTATGAGAAAATGTTGCTAATTATGAAGGGTAATTTGGTTAAAAGTCCGGAGCTGTTACTGTTAGGATTAAATATGGAAAAGATTAATGTAAGAGAGAGAACATTGCTATTTTATATGACAGTGGCAGCAAGGATGTTGTATGCACAATACTGGAAGCAAGAGAAGATACCGGAAACTGAGGAATGGATACAAAAACTGTGATACATGGCGGAGATGGATAAAATGACGAGAAAACTGAGAGAGCAAAACTCAAAAGAATTTCAAGAAGACTGGCAGAAACTGAAAGATTATCTAGAAAACAAATGGGATGTAAAAGGGAAATTACTGATTTTTGATAATTATTTAAAAAGATAGTTATGTAGAGACTTTACCTGGGATGATAGGGGTAAGATGTAAAATTAGATTTAATGATAAGAAATAGAATGGTCCTAACACTGTTGGAGGTCGATATAAGAAAGGGGGGGGGCATATAATAACTAGGGAAGGAGGAAAGTGGAGTGTATTAATGTATGTATATGTTGACCTACCCAATAAAAAAAATCTATTAAAAAAACCTGTATTGTCGAAGGCTTTCACGGCCGGAGAATGATGGTTGTTGTGGATTTTCCGGGTTGTATAGCCATGGTTTTGGACCATGTGTCCACTAAATGATAACTTGGAACAAAATTTTCCACTAAATGATAACTTGGAACAATGCCCTTTGTAAGAGGACTGTGGGCCTCCGACATCTCTACTGTGGAGGGGGGCTACCTCAGCCACATACAACATTTGCAAGAGGGCTGAGCAACCGAGCGCATGGGCTAGTTATAGAGGTTGAAGGGTTTCTTTCAGGGTTCAAATGACTAACCCATATAAATATTTTGTACTGAAAGGTAAGTCCTCCCTCAAAGAGTTTTATGTAGCAGACCCTCTTTGAGTTCTTTAAAGATGTTAATTTGAAAGAATAAATCTTCTGAGTTGAATACTTCAAATCATTACTAGGGGTGTGCAAAACAAAACAAGCCAGAAATCAGTGTTTCGTTTTGTTAAAGCAGCTTCCTGAACTATCCTACTATATAAAAGGCTAAGCGTATTTAAGACAACTCACTTCATACCCTGGTGCAGCTACAGAGGATGCTGCTGTGAAGGGAAGCCCAGATGAGGCAGCCTGACCTCCAGAGAGCATGCCGTGGCAGGAAGCCCAGGCCGAAATCAGGTGTGGAGCAGGCGGCAATGCCTGCCCTGCCGTCAGCAAACTGGAATCCAGAGCAGAGCAGCTGGAAATGCCCACCCCCACCCTCACCCAGCTGGGATCAGTAGTGGAGCAGGTTGCAAGACCCATCCCCCGCATTCATCCAGTTGGGATAAGGAGCAAAGCAGCTGGCAATGCCCATTCCCCAACTTCACCCAGCTGGGATCAGGAGGGGAGCAGGTGGCAACGCCCAGCTGGGATTAGGAGGGGAATGTCCGATTTAGACACGTCGGAGGCTTCCGACCCGGACCATTCTGCTGATGAAATACCCAGTAGACAACTTAGAAGTAGGACTTACTCCTCTGATTCTTGAACTTTTTTAGAGAAAGGGAACCAACGTTTCCCACACAGAACTCGCAAGAAAGTTTAGTATTCAACCTGTCTTCCCGGACCTTATCTGAGGTTGAAATTCAAGTTCTCAATAAAGGTTTGGGATCACCATCTTATCCAGGGGCGGCGCAAGGGTTTACCACGCTCGTGGCCGGCCGGGCGCCCCTGCGTGCACACGCGCGCACCAGCCTGCGTGATGATGTCACATGTGACATCATCACGGGAGCGCACGCGCCGCCGCCGGCCCGATTGCTGCGGTGGGCAGCCTCCGAGCTCTCCCGCTTGGTTGCCTGCGCCGCCGCAGATGCCTGCCCGCGGTGGCTGCGCCTGGCCGGGGGCTTGTGCTGGCAGCGGCAGCAGCGCGGGGTGGAAGGGATAGGAGGCTGGTGCTTTGTGGCGCGCACTCCCGCGCGCCGCACCTCCTCCGGCGCTCCCTCCGGCACCCCGCGCCTGCAGCCACCGCCTACCTGGCCTCAATAGGCCCGCCGCCCCTGATCTTATCGTCCCTTTCAGACACAGATAGACATTTTCAAACTCATCAGACAAGTTAAATTTTAAAAGTTCTTTGCCGCTCAGCCACCATCTGTCTGTGATCCCTGCCCTGTTAAAAGTTCCTTGTCTTTTTTCCCTTATGTGTCAGATCCTTTAATAGAGTCCTTTGAATTTTTGGTTCAGAGAGATTTACGTCAGCTTGAATCCTGCCGTTCTTACACCCGCCAACATTTGACTAGGCAGGAAAGAGAGTGTTTGTCCCACTTAAATTCAGATCGATCTTTGGTTATTAAACCAGCTGATAAGGGTGGTGGCATTGTGGTGATGGATGTGTCCATGTATTTGGCGGAAGCCAATAGACAACTTTCGGATTCTTCAAGTTATTTACGCATTTCTACTGACCCCACTTCCAATGTTAAATCCTTGATCACTATGGTTCTGCATGAGGGTGTCAGCCTGGGTGAGATTTCGGATCATGTTTTTGGGGGCCTGATTAATAACTCTCCCAGGGTCCCTGTGGTATATCTCCTCCCTAAGGTTCACAAGAATATTACACCTCCCCCGGGGAGGCCGATTGTTTCTGGGTCCAATTCAATCTTGGAACCCCTTGCTGTATTTTTAGATTCCTTTTTACAACCCTTTGTTTTGAATATGCCATCCTACATCAACAATACTTCCACCTTTATCTCCTTGGTGGAAGGCAGACCTGTTAACAGTGACCATGTTTTTGTTACATTGGATGTTGAATCACTATACACAAGCATCCCCCATGAGGGGGCTAGAGCCGTTATTGAAAATATTCTATATAGGTGCTCTGATCAACATCCTTCTACCCTGTTCTTATTGGGACTTTTAGATCTGATCCTAGACAAGAATTATTTTCGTTTTGGAGAGTCCTTTTATTTTCAAACAAAAGGGATAGCGATGGGGAGCCCTGTTGCTCCCTCAAGTGCGAATTTGTACATGGCTGATCTAGAAGACAAATTCATCTATAATCAGACTAACAATCCCTTTTGTAACAAATTAGTGTTGTATTTTCGCTATACTGATGATCTAGTAGCCATTTTGGACCATGAAGATACTGTCCCTGCCTTTGCCTCTTGGCTGAATTCTCTTGACCCGTGCCTTAAGTTTATGTACAATGCGCACCCCAACTGTGTGAATTTCCTTGATGTGACTGTTTTTCGGGATGGGAACAATACTATTTCTGTTCGCCCTTTTAGGAAATCCACAAGTCGGGACTCTTACCTTGAGTATTCATCTTTCCACCCACGTAATTTACGTGATAATATACCCTTTAGTCAGTTACTAAGAGTCAAAAGGAATTCCTCTGCATCCCAAGATTACAAACGTGAAGCTCAGTCAATGCGACATGCTTTTGCAACTCGGGGTTACCCTATGGAGATTATTGAGAAAGCCCTTTGTAGAGTAAAGCGCGTCCCCCGGTCTGATCTGCTTATTCATAAGCCCAAAACCAGTAAGACAGGTATTTCGTGGGCACTTGATTATACTTCTCTAGCCCATAAAATTAAAAATATTATATTAAAACACTGGCATCTCTTAGCAGATATTCCTGGCTGTAATGTTGCTCCAACCATTCGGTTTCGTCGCACCCGTAGTATTAGAGATTTTCTTGTCCACAGTGACTTGCCACGTGAGCCTGCAGTGGGACCTGGTAAGGGTCACCACAGGTGTGGACATTGTTCTGCATGCCCTTTTTCGCTTGATGGGTCCAACACTGTGTTTGACAAATTGGGTTTAACTGTCTCTTTAAATGCTTTCAGCACCTGTTCGACTTCTGGTGTTGTTTATGTTATCATTTGTGGGTGTAAAAAACTCTATGTCGGCAATACTATCTGCCCTGTACGTGTCAGGATTTTGGAGCACTTGTCAAGAATTCGCTATCAAGTGGTTGAAGCTCCACTCAATGAACATTTTCTGGAATCTCATTGTAAAGAAAATGAGTTGCGATTTTCTGTCTTGTTTCTTCTTCTAAAGACTCGGTCAGCGAACAGAATTAGCGCGTAAAGAATCCTATTGGATATATAGACTGAAGTCTTTAAAACCTGATGGCCTCAATTCTGAATTATCCATGACTTGCTTTTTGTAAGTTTGGTATTACTGACTTTGGGATGTATGCTGTCTTTTTAAGAACTGTTCTTATATTGTGAGAGTGTTGGGTGTTTCCCCACAGGCTTTTGAGCTTTGTAGGCATTGTTGCCACAACAGAGATTTTAGGTGCTTTATTGTATGTAAGTAGTCTTTACTTGGTTACTTCATTTTTGCTTTGTTACAAACTTGCTTGTAAATTTACTTTGTTGGGGTGTTTTTGCTAAGTGAATGTTATATCCTAAGATTACTAGTAATTGTCTATTACTGTTATTGTGTTTATTCACTTTGTTAGAATGTTTTTGCTAAGTGAATGTTACATAATAAGAATATAGGTATATGTTTATTACCACTATTGTATTTTTATTTTTAGTTAAGGTGTTCCTCTGCTTTTTCGACTCCTGAGGAAGAGAGATTGAAACAAGTTCTTTGCTGGCTCCTTGTAGAGTCGTTGGGGTCTTTGTATCCCTTGGTTGGATGTGGACACCTGCAGAGAAAACACACAAGTCTAGCAACATAAAGATCTAAAGACTTTGTCTTCAAACAAGATCTTCAAAGATTTCTACTGGACTTTCCTTGCACCTTAAAACGTCGCTATGTTGCACTGACTATTGCTGCCTGTGTCCTCCTGGTGTTTGGGGGCTTCAATTCATGTTTGGTTCAATTTTGAACCTCTATTCATCACTGATATATTAAATTGTGTTATATTTGGTATATTGTTGTTACATTGTTTGCCCTTGTATTATATTGGCAGGTTCAGTTCTTGTGAGGGTGGCTCTATAGTTGTTGGGGATCAGGAGGGGAGGGGAGCAGGTGGCAATGCCCAGCTGGGATTAGGAGGGGAACAGGTGGCAATGCCTGCCCCCCACATTCACGCAGCTGTGATCAGGGGTGGAGAAAATGGCAATGCTTGGCCCCCCTTCACCCAGCCAGGATTAGCTGCGGAGCAGGAGGAAATGCCCGCTCCTGCCTTCACCCAGCTGGGATCAGAAGTGAAGCAGGAGGTAATGCCCGCCCATCTTCAGCCGGCGAGGATCAGGAGCGGAGCAGGTGGCAAAGCCTGTCCCCCTTCACCTAGCTGGGACCAGCTGTGGAGCAGGAGGAAATGCCCGCCCCCACCTTCACCCAGCTGGGATCAGGAGCGGAATAGGAGGCAATGCCCCCTCTCCCCTTCACCCAGCCAAGATCAGTAGTGCAGCATGAAGCAATGCCTGTCCCCCTTCACCCTGCTTGGATCAGGTGCTTGGATCAGGAGGCAATGGCCACTCCCCACCCTGCTTGGATCAGGTGCTTGGATCAGGAGGCAATGGCCACTCCCCATTCAACCGGCCGGAATCAGGAGCGGAGAAGGAGGCAATGCTCATCCCTTCTTTGCCCAGTAGGGATCAGGAGCAGAGCAGGTGGCAATGCCTGCCCCCCTTCACCCAGCTGGTATCACACGAGGAGCAGATGACAATGGCCACCCCCCTTCACCCAGCCATGATCAGGAGCAGAGCATGAGGCAATGCCCATCCCCCTTCACCCAGCCTGGATCAGGTGCAGAGCAGGTGGCAATGCCCCCCCTTCACTGAGCTGGGATCAGGAGTGGAACAAATGGCAATGCCTGTCCCCCCCTCACCCAGCCAGGATCAGCTGTGGAGCAGGAGGAAATGCCCACTCCTCTTCAGCTGGCCAGGATCAGGAGCAGAGCAGGTGGCAATGCCTGCAGCCCCTTCACCCAGCTGGTATCACACAAGGAGCAGATGACAATGGCCACCCCCCTTCACCCAGCCACGATCAGGAGCGGAGCATAAGGCAATGCCCATCCCCCTTCACCCCGCCTGGATCGGGCACAGAGTAGGAGACGATGCCTGTCCCTTCTTCACCCAGTCATGATCAGAAGCAGAGCAGAGGGCAATGCTCACCCCCGCTTCACCCAGCTGGGATCAGGCATGAAGCAGGCTGCAAGGCCCTCCCCTTCACCCAGCTGGGATCAGGTGCAGAGGAGGTGGCCTTGCTCACCCCCTCCCTGCCTTCATGGGGCCAAAATCAGTGTCGAGGAGGAGGGAATGTCTGCCTGCCCACCCTCCCTTTTCTAGAGCCCGTTGTATTTTTTCCCACAACAGGCTTTGTTGCTAGTGAACTGAATATTCGAAACAAAATTATGATGACACCTCCTACCAAAAAGTTTGTATGTTTCATTTCCATTTGGTTCTTACATCGCAGCGGCATCAATAGCTTGTTTTCCTTAGCAGCATTCACCAATCGGATCCCAAGAGGATTCCTCCCAAGGAAGCACATGCACAATGCTCTTGAGTTCATCCTCCCCCCCCCCCCGGGTAGTGGTATTGGCTCCTTATCAGGTGAGTCCTTGCAAGAAGAGATACACACACCCCCACATTATCAGCTTTGGAAACATTAGGAGAATATGCAGACTTCAATCATAGGCTGCAAGTCTGAAGACACTTTCCTGGGAGAAAGTACTGTTGAGTAACATGGGACTTATGTCTAATAAACCTCTTTAGAATTGCTTCCTCTCCATCCTGCAAGTCATTTGCCTACGCTGCCTTTTCAAAAACCAGCCCACACCTAAAGGAAAACTTATGAAGAAAACACAGGTGTTTTTAGGGGTCTTCTTAGGGTGGGATCCAAGCAATCAAACTGCCTGCCTGCACTTGGGCAATGGAGATTCACAATAATTCATGCAACAACACCCCTAATCATTGGGGGGGGGACACGACTGCAAAGCATAAGAAAACATAACACCAATGGCCAACAGCATGATTTATTTGCATCAGAGAAAAAGGAAAAAGGGAACATAAAGATTGTTTTTAATGTGCCAGCCAATTTCCCACCATCTGCTGATGGACTGATAGTTTAGAGGGAAGACTGTGTTCTGTGTGAATTTGGTGCCACTAAATGCAAAAACAACTGCCCCAAAGACCCTGGAAGCCCTTATTCCAAAGAACTGATGGGAAGTAAGCTTATCACTCTGACTGAAGCTTTTCCCACACTCGAGGCATTTGTATGGTTTCTCCCATGTGAATCCCTTGATGGGAATTAAGGCTTCCATGCTGACGGAAGCATTTTCCACACTTTATTCATTTATATGGTTTCTCTCCTGTGTGAATCCTTTCATGAACAGCAAGATCTCTATTCTGACTGAAGCTTTTTCCACACTCCGTGCATTTGTATGGTTTCTCTCCTGAGTGAATCCTTTGATGGGATTTAAGGTTGCTATTCTGACTGAAGCTTTTCACACACTTCAGGCATTTATATGGTTTCTCTCCTGTGTGAATCCTTCGATGGAAATTAAGGTTTCCCCACCTACTGAAGCATTTTCCACACTTTAGGCATTTATATGGTTTCTCTCCTGTGTGAATTCTTTTGTGGGTATAAAGACCGTTCCTATCACGGAAGCTTTTCCCACACTCGAAGCATTTATACGGCTTCTCCCCAGTGTGAATACGTTGGTGGGAATAAAGACTTCTACTCTGACCAAAGCTTTTCCCACACTCTGGACATTTATATGGTTTCTCTCCAGTGTGAATACGTCGGTGGAAATAAAGGCTTTTACTCTGACCAAAGCTTTTCCCACACTCTGGACATTTGTATGGTTTCTCTCCAGTGTGAATACGTTGGTGGGAATAAAGGCTACTACTCTGACCAAAGCTTTTCCCACATTCTAGACATTTATATGGTTTCTCTCCAGTGTGAATACCTTGATGGGTTTTAAGGTTTCCATTCTGACTGAAGCTTTTCCCACACTCCAGGCATTTGTATGGTTTCTCCCCTGTGTGAATCCTTTGATGGGAATTAAGGCGTCCTCTCTGACGGAAGCATTTTCCACACTTTAGGCATTTATATGGTTTCTCTCCTTTGTGAATCCTTTCATGAACAGCAAGATCTCTATTCTGACTGAAGCTTTTCCCACGCTCCAGGCATCTATATAGTTTCTCTCCTGTGTGAATCCTTTGATGGGATTTAAGGTTGCCATTCTGACTGAAGCTTTTCCCACATTCCAGGCATTTATACGGTTTCTCTCCAGTGTGAATACTTTGATGGGTTTTGAGGTTTCCATTCTGACTGAAGCTTTTCCCACACTCGAGGCATTTATATGGCTTCTCCCCAGTGTGAATACATTGGTGGGAATAAAGGCTACTACTCTGCCCAAAGCTTTTCCCACATTCTAAACATTTATATGGTTTCTCTCCAGTGTGAATACCTTGATGGGTTTTAAGGTTTCCATTCTGACTGAAGCTTTTCCCACACTCGAGGCATTTGTACGGTTTCTCCCCTGTGTGAATCCTTTGATGGGATTTAAGGTTGCCATTCTGACTGAAGCTTTTCTCACATTCCAGGCATTTATATATTTTCTCGCCTGTATGAATTCTTTGATGGGAACGAAGGCTGTCACTCCGAGAGTAGCTTTTTTCACACTTCAGGCACTGAAATATTTTCTTTTTGTTATATGTCCTCCATTGACTATTAATATCTGATTTGTTAAGGACATTTTCCCTGCTTGCAGTGACTTCATTCTTATTCTCTCCTTTGTATATTTTTTCCAATATAGAGTCACTCCCACCTGCAAGAACAAAAGTATTCCTCCCTCTATAAGGATCTTTTCCCTCCTCCTTCATCGGGGTATCATGATATTCAGCCTTCTCTTTCCCATCTGAATACGGCTCCTCTTTCTCCATCACTGGATATTTTCTCATTTCATTTGCTGACTCCCACACGCCTCCTGCTGAACAAAAGAGAAACCTCATGTGATGTAAAGTTTATGAATGCTGGGGCATAAAACTCCAACAGTCTACAGCCATTTGTTCCCCTAACCTTCCCATTTCCTTCCTAATTCCAAGTGGAGTAACCCAAAAGGTCAAAAGAGAGCTCGTGTGCAATGGAGATGTTCCATTTCGAATTGAACCAGTAATTTTATCTGTTTCTCCCAGGGTGAATTTAAAGGGGGGGAGCTGACGGAGGGGCTTGGGGGGAGAAGAAGGGCACCCTGTATGAGAGGGACAGCCATTCATACACATGGCCAAAGGTCTGAAGAGAGAGGAATAGGTAACCCAACATTAACAAGAAACTTGAGTTCTTTCCACCTGTCTAACACTATAGAGGTCAATTTTCAAAGGAAAAGAGGCTATGATTTTACCTTTTTCCTTTTCCCTCTGCTCAGATTTCCTGGTGGGAGTCCCAGTGGTGGTAGGGTGGCTAGGCAGAATAGGGGTGGGGGGGAGCTGCCTGGTGCCCCCCAATGACTGGCTCCTTAGGCAACAGCCAAGGGACACCAACGTGCCACCCTTGTGCCAGCTGATTCTTCTTCCAGCATGTGCTTGCCCACTGAGGGACTGCAATTCTCATTGGAGCTGGCTGGTGACCTTAAAGTGTCAACCCCAGTTGTAAAAGGGAAGAAAATCGAAAAATCCTCCCGTCCTAAGGATACCCCAAAATTTGGAGACATAGCCCATGCCCTCTCTTCCAGTGCAGTAAAGGACCAGGGGTCTCTCCAAAGGCTTTAGCTCCACACTATTTCCTTATCAGTTAAGTACAGGAAGAAAGCAAGAGCAGAAAAAAATAAAGGGCCACATTTATATTTCAAAAGAGAATCCAAACTGAGAAGCGACAGTTCACTCCACGATCACCTTGTGTTGCACAAAGAGGAGCAAGCTGGCAATTTTCTCTCACCTCTGAAGGGAGAAGCACTCCGGCCTCCCACCAAGGGCCTCTATTCACTCAGTCTGAGCTACATCTGAGCCAGCTCTGGGCCAGCCTGGCTGCCCCCCTCCTCAACCCACATTCCCTCCATGCAAGACCCTCTTCTGCACATTTCCTGGAGTACTAAATCTGCATCCCAAATGGCTGCTCCAGATAACACACAATCAGATGTTAAGCAGAACGGGCGGATCCTGGCTGCAGTTTAACATACTTGGGGAAAGCCAGGATTTCCTCTTTGTTATGGATATAGCTAGAAATATAGGGGAAGCCTTGCTGGATTTCACCAAGAAGTTCATAGAAGAATAGGAGCCCCTCAGAAGCAGGTCAGTTAGATATTAGCAAATAACTCTAAAAAAATAAGGAGCGGAATTGATCGGGAGCCTCTTCTTGGAAGGAGGTCCTTGCCTGCTTATCTTTGGGTAAGATACTTCCTTGGACTCATCAAGTTACAGTAAAGCTTAGAATTCAAGCAAAGATTCTATACACAAAGAAACATAGCATTGGAAGGGAACCCAAGGGTCATCAAGTCCAGCCCCATGCACAACGCAGGAAATGCACACCTAATCCCCCTCCCCCATGACCTCCCTCAGTGACCCCTGCTCTATCCCCAGAGGAAGGCAAAAAATTTCCAGGATTCCTGGCCAGCCTGGCCCAGAGGAAAATTCCTTCCTGACCCCAAAGTGGTGATCAGCATTACGCTAGACAGGGCTTTTTTTCTGGGAAGAGGTGATGGAACTCACTGAGTACCCTACGCACTCACTGTTTGCATGAGTGCGCTCCCGGAACCGCACAATGACATCACTGCTGAGAAGTGATGTCAACATGCAGGCAGTGGCCGCCCATGAGCGCTCCCACACTCCACCGGGGGCCCAACTCAGGCCCAAATTGGCCTGGAACACACTGCTGCCACCACCCCAATTGAACTGATCACTCAGCTAGGATCTGGCACAGAGGGTGGCGATTCCTGCCCACCCTTTACCCATCTGGGTGTCATGTATGCCTGTCTGCATAAATGCCATGTATATGTAATGTGCTGTCTAGGTATCCTCTGAGACTATGGAGAGTTCTGAATACCATTCCATGTTTGCTGTTTGGGAGCTCTGTATGTTATCTCTGGGATGAGGAGTGGAACAGGTAGCAATGCCCGCCACCCAACGTCACCCAGCCGGGATAAGGAGTGGAGCAGGTGGAAATGCCCCTCCCCTCTTCACTCAGCTTGGGTCAGTAGCAAAGCCCACTCCTCCCATCACCTGTCTGAGATCAGGAGCAGGGCTGGTGGCAATGTCCACACCCCTGCCTTTATCCCGTCGTGATCAGTGAAGGAGGAGGAGGGAATGCCCGCCCGCCCTCCCTCCCTCCCTTTTCTAGAGTCCATTGTATTTCCCCCCACAGTGGGGTTTGTTGGTGGTAGCAGTAGTAGTAATAATAATAATAATATCAACATTTGATTTATATACCACCCTAAAGGCCAACTTAACCGCCACTCACGGTGGTTTACAAAGTATGTTATTATTATCCCTACAACAAATCACCCTGTGAGGTGGGTGAGGCTGAGAGAGCACTTAGAAGGTGTGACTGACCCAAGGTCCCCCAGCTGGCTTCAAGCAGAGGAGTGGGGAATCAAACCCGGCTCTCCAGATTAGAGTCCTGCCACTCTTCACCACTACACCAAACTGGCTCTTCAAGGCTCTAACATACGCTATTTGTTCTTCAAGATTTGACCGTATGCTATTCCTACCTGTGCCCTCCATGCCTAAGCCTACACTGATGTAAGAAGAAGGAACAGAGGGGAAGGACCCCAATGTATCCCTTTACCGCCTCCCCACACCCTGTTATCCTCCTCATGCAAACAGACCGTAAAGGGCTCGGAGGAAGGAAATCTTTCTTCGTACTTTGTAAAATGCACGGGGAGGGCCCTATAGAAATACAAATATTATGATGATTGTTATTTCAAATGCTGGCTTTGTTGGCTGCTCTGAAAGGGCCAAGAAGAGGCCCCGTTGACATCCCACAAATTTTCCTGTTAGTTAACAAACCAACATTTTAACTTACAAACAAATATATACTGAGAGCCTCCTAAGGAAGACTCTCATAGGAGCCATTTCTGCCTGTGAATAAAGGGGGGAAAGGGCAGCCTTACCCAGAGAGGCCACAGCCTGACGATTGGCCTCCGTGACTTCCCTGTGAAGGTGTCTTTGGTCCGGACCCAGCAGAGCCCATTCCTCCTCCGTGAAATGCACGGACACCTCCTCGAAGGTCACCGGAGCCTGAAGAGAGAAGAGAAAGGAGTGAGCAGCACAGACCCAGGGAGGGAGGGGTGGGGGTACAGGGAGACCCCCAGATTCATGCTTTGCAGTCCCCCACTTACCCGATCTGGCCACACGGAAACCGCCTTCTGTCTTCCGCAAAGAGATGGCAAAGAACAGATCACTTCTTTCAAGGCCCCGCCTGGAAGGAGAAAAAGGTAACGGGAAGACATTCTAAACTTTCCAAGTCTTTTAGCATTTCAGTTGCTGGCATTGGGGGGGAAATGATTCCTCTCTTGGTTCATACACACAACTCCCCGTGAATCCATACATTTGCAACATCCAATCTTGCCACAGTTATCACATAAAAAAATTACAGCCCGTTTCTCTAACAGTGCAAAAATGACAGAATTAAGAAGGAAGAACGCTAAAATGCAAAGAACTGGCAGTTCTAAATTCACTGACGGAATCGCAGCTGCCTTATCCCAGAACCTCTTGGCACGTGGGCTGGACCGGCACATATGGAAAAAGGCAGCCTTGCAACAGGTGAAGTACCACTGCCCACTTTGCTGGGAGGCGCACCCTCTGTCCATCTCCCAGGGCAGCTCATCAAGGCTGTGTCAGTCTCATAACCAGGCCCAAACTGGTGTGGAAGGGATCTACACAACTGGCCGCATCCTGGAAAGCCTGAAGCTGTCCAGCCACCACCCATTCAAACGCCTTGGCCAAGAATGCAACATTTCAGACCACTGGAGTGAGAACTCCTAAAACCAGGGCAGGGGTCTTTATTTTACTATTTTTATTTTAATTATTAAATTTATAGCTCAATCTCCCTGCAAGCGGGCTCAGAACGTGTAACATCAAGTAACAAAACCACATTAAAACATAAAAGTCATAAAACTCTACATGACAGCCCAATACAGCCCAGGAGGAGGGAGATGGTATAAAACCATAGGTAAGTATAAAACCATAGGACAACGGGGGGGAGAAGGGTTACAATCCCCCCCCCCTCAAAAGGAGCTCCCTCACGCCCCAACCTCAGCCCTAAGCCTGGTAGAACAGCTCTGTCTAACAAACCTATAAAAAAACAAACGAGAGGTATTCCTTGGGAAGGAAACAATAAAAAAACCAAGATCCCAGGAATGAGAAACGTCACTTCAAAGCACCAGTACTAGGTATAGAACCAAAACAAGATATAGATGCCATTGAGTTCCACTCGCAGACGGTCGATTTTCTTAAGCTTCCGCTTTCACCTTCCTGTCACTCTCTCTAGAACAGGTAGATGGCGCTATTGTATCTGAGTGTTAGTGGGGGGGGGGGAATAGCCTCATCTGACCTCAACTGTCGTTTCCCTTTATGAATCTCGCTCAGCTTTTGCCGAGGGCACAGTTTAAGGACTGCTTTTCCTTACAAACATACATGAATCTTGATGAGATGACTCTTGCTAAATTAGTGTTTTGTTTCTATTGCTGTGTGATTCAACATTCTGTCAGTGGAGCAGCATAATAAAGCGTTTACTGTGACTGTGCCTACTCAGCTCACTTTGGTGACATGGCGCCTGCTCACCCGCCCGGTGCAGCCCTGAAAGGAGGGCTTCACCGCCCGAGGGCTTCACCGCCCGAGCTGCAGGCGGGTTGGTAGGGGTGCAAGAGCGGGGGGGGGTGCGTGGGAGAGAGAGGCGCCTGAGAGTGCAGGCGAACATGTCATGCCTCCGGGGGGAGAGGGTGGGGGAAAGAGGCGCCCGAGTGTGCAGGCCGACCAAGCGAGCTCTAGGCTTGCCGGCTCTGCCAAGGGAGGGGGTTGGGTGGGAGAGAGAGGCGCCCGACTGTGAAGGTGGGGGAGGAGGGGTGTGGGTAGGAGAGAGAGGCGCCCGAGGGTGCAGGCGAACCCATCAACTCGCAAGCTCTAGGCTTGCTGGCTCTGTCGAGGGAGGGGGTGGGGTGGGAGACAGAGGTGCCCGAGGGTGCAAGCGAACCTGTCGACTCGCCTGCGGGGAGGAGGGGGTGGGGGAAAGAGGCGCCCGAGTGTGAAGGAGAACCTGTCAACTCCATCCGGTGCAGCCCTGCTGAGGGCCGCACTGAGCGAGCTCTAGGCTTGCCTGCTCTGCCGAGGGAGGGGTGGGTGGGGGAGAGAGAGAGGCGCCCGAGTGTCAAGGAGAACCTGTCGACTCACCCGGTGCAGGTGACAGGTTCGACAGGTTCGCCTGCACACTCGGGCGCCTCTCTCTCTCTCCCTCACCCCCCCTCCCTCGGCAGAGCAGGCAAGCCTAGAGCTCGCTCTGTGGGGCCCTCAGCAGGGCTGCACCGGGTGAGTCGACAGGTTCGCCTGCACACTCGGGCGCCTCTCTTTCTCCCCCACCCCCCCTCCCTCGGCAGAGGTCCATAAGAGCGCCACCTGGTGTTCAAGGCCTTTAATTATTCCGCACAGAGAATAATCAGAATAAAGAGCTGAGCATGCTCAAAGCCGCAGTGCTTCATGGGATACTTTCCTCGTTGCGGGAGGACCGTGGAGAAACACGTGCAAAAAAGGACACGGGAACAAAGACAGTGTGATCACAGTCTTTGTGGTGAACAGGTGAGGAAAAAGCTTTAACACATGTAAACCTTTTCACATGCTAAACACGTGCTTTTCGTCACTTGTAGTTCTGCTCTAAGTCAGGAGAGTTCGAAAAGATGGATGGAATGAGCAATGCATACCCAATCCAAATGTAAGAAAAAGAAGACAGTCCAAAATTGGTCAAATACAATTTCTGTCATCCTACATCAATATCACACTCCACATTAGGATTGCCAGTTTCCCATACCCTCCTGGTGGAAGAGGGGGAGCCGGCACTCACCTTTTGAATGTCTTCATGTGCACACAAAGCACGTGCACACTTCCAGCATGGCGTGATGATGTCACTTCCAGGAATGACATCATCACACTGCGCCAAGAACATACCCCGAGAGTCCCATTCCCCCCCTCCCCCCCCCCCCGCTGACAGGTGAGTGGTGGCAGGGGGAAGGCTGGGAGCAGGGGGTCTTCTGCCCCAACCAGGGGATAGAAGAAGAAGAAGAAATGAAAGCAACAAAAGGCACCGTGAACAAATAACTAAACAAAAAACTAAACAAAAAAACGAAATAATAAACAATAATGAAAGAAGTCTGCAGTCTCATGTGACATGACCGCCACAAAGAACTCAGAGGCTCAACAATTGATCAGTCAGACATTCAACAATAAGGGTCACAAACTTACAAAGATAGGTCATCGTGGCAGGGACTTGCTTTTTACTGTACTATATGTCAGTACATTTACCAATCCTGATTTCGTTAAAAGAGATCTGCTCAGAAAGGAGGCGTGGTGGATTTTTAAGTTAAATACCATTTCCCCTTCAGGTTTAAATATTTACATGGATTTGTCTTGTTATTTGACTTGATTTAATCACAGTATGGGCATACTGTTCCGGCTCTTTAAATTTGTGAAGGAAGGGTTTTCCCTCAGCGGCTTCTCATTATGATTAGACAGCTTTTCCTTTACTTTGTTGCTGTCCCTGATGTATGCCTGAGATGAATTGGGAATGTTCTTGCTTTTGAATTGTGATTTCCTTTGTAAGTATATCAGAGCATCACTCTTTATTAACTTTCAACATATTGTGTAATATATTTTTATTGTTTGTGTACAGGGCTCATTTCAAGGGGGAACGCACAGGAACACAGTTCTGGCAGTTCCCCAAAGAGGTCACATGTCAGGGGCGTGGCATTTGCTAGTGAGTTGTGCTAATGAGTTATGCTAATGAGTTCCTCCAGCTCTTTTTCTACAAAATGACCCCTGCTTGTGTATATGAATTGGGTTTTTTTAGTGTGGTAACTTCCCAGAAGAAGGACAATAGAAACGGGACAGAAACACTAGTACCCCTGTTGCAGTTACACCTCAACTATGGAATAACTCCTCCTTTGAACTTGGTGGGCATTTCCCTTTGAATTTTGTATATTTCATTGTTCCATTGTACTTTATTTGTAACTCGGGGCACTGTCACTTTATATTTATAAGTGCTGGTCGCTTTCTTACCTATATTTATTGATACATTGCAGATGAGCATATTGCACTTTATTAATTGTGCTTGAATATTGCCATATCTTTGTAAGTTATTCTTTTTTCCAATTTTTTTATTAATATTAATAATGCTTACAATACGAGATAGTTACAAAGCTTTTAAGTATTCTTAGTGAGACTTTTGTGGTTTACAATATAAGGTAGATAGTCTGAAGTTGTTACACAAAAGGTTAACTTTAGCCATAAACTTATGCTTGAAAATTGTTAGAAAAAGGGCTATAATAAGTAACTATCATTGAATCATTACAACATTCCCAGACCAAATCCTTCTTCCCTCCCCCTCCCCCCTCTTTCCCCCCTAAAGATAGTTATCAACCATAAATTCTCCTGACTTTCTCTTCCCTCCCACCGCACCCCCCTCCCCTTCAACCCTTCCCCAAACCCCACATATAGACAATCCTGACACGGTGACCTGTAGGTAAACCCTAACAGGCTATTGGTATAAAATACCAATTCCAAGTGCAGGAAAAGACAATGAGGGCTAAGTGCAATTACCCCCTATCCCCCCTACCACCCCAATCCCCTATGATATCTTAATTAACTGCTTTTTTCATTAACTTCACAACATGAAAAACTATGCCCTGCTTATTGAGAACAATCCTCTAATTCAAACGAACTGGTATTTTGCTATTCTTAATGGGAGATAAGGCAGATAACATTCTTCTTTTCTGAGTGTTCCTCTCCATTTCTATTGCGGGGTCAATTCCAATGGCTCTAAGAAGTGCTTCTCCAGACTCTTGATCAATAGCTCTGTAGATTTGTTCTTGATGTGACTTCTAGATGAACAAGATTAGTCCATTTATAGTTGATTTGGGCTTTCTTTAGAGCCTCAGATGTTCTTTTCAGTTCTCTTCTTTTGCTCAGTACTTCTGGTGGTAGATCAGTGAAGGCTAATATTGGGGTTCCGTTGTAGTCAAGTGCTCCCCTCGCTCTGGCAGTTGCAAGAATTTTTTTTCTTAATGTTCCCATCTTGAAAGGTAGCAATGATGTCTCTGGGATACTTGTTCCTGCTGCTGTTTCTTGATCCCACTCTATAAGCATTTTCTATTTTTATAGTCTCATCTTCGTCTTCATTCCACTGCAGTTGCTTTATTAGCCATGACGCCAAAAAGTTAGGCAGCTCTTCATTTGTATTAATATTTTCTTTAAATCCTCTAAATTTAACGTTCCTCTGTCTTACAGCCATTTCCAACCTTAATAATCGTTCTTGTTGATAAGTATTTTTACGCTGAAGCTCTTTGACTTCTATCTGAGTTGCGTTGTTTATTTCTACCACTTTATTAGCATTGTGGGTTGCTTTATTTAATTCGATTTTCATTTCAGCAAATTGTGCTGTAAATTGCTGTGACAACATTTTTATGTTGTCAAGCAGATTTTGTTCCATTTGTTTTATTAATTGGGAAAAGCTATCCTGTTGGGAGGGTGAGCTTATTTCGGCAGTTTTAGTTGCGCCCACCATTTTGTCTTCCTCTCCCTGCTGCCTCCCAGACTCTAGTGCTGTTTCCCGGCTCGGAAAAAAGTTCTGTAAGTTTTTTATTGCCTTTACCTGGTGCCTCTTTTTCTCGGACATCTGCTTTCCCATAATTAGTGTGTTTCTTTTCGTTGTGATGATTTTAAAAGGGGAATTGGAGGGGGGAGGATGGAGCTCTTGCACTAAGTGTCCTTCCTCCTCTCCGTCGACGCCATGCCCCCTTTGTAAGTTATTCTTGAATGTCGGATTCTTGAATGTCGGATTGATTAATTGTTGAGCCTCTGAGTTCTTTGTGGCAGTCATGTTATATGATTTAATGAATACATGAGAGACTGAAAACTTCTTTCATTATTGTTTATTATTTCATTTTTTTGTTTCGTTTTTTGTTTAGTTAGTTGTTCATGGTGCTTTTGCTGCTTTCATTTCTGATTTCCAACCAGGGGATAAGCAACCCTACTCCGCACAGAGGTGGGGGAACGTATACAGGAATGTGGAAAAAAAATTCTAAATGTATGATCAAATGAAAAATATCTTTTTTTTTTAGCCAGATATTAAAAACATAGGCCTACAACAGGTTTAAAAAATGGACTATATGCTTGCTGATATTTGACAGTTTGGCTTTTAAAAATGAACATTTAAACTTTCATTATCTGTTTTTCAAATAGCTTATGTGTAACTCACTTTGCATGCATTTTAACATAGAAGATTAAGGAACACTTTTATAAGTTAAAAAAATGTAGCGCATGGCCTCAGCTATGCTCTGCAAAAATGGTACGCAGTGTAACAATATCTTAATCCTACATAAAGACAGTTTGCTCTGGCAAATCCTGTCCCCCCACCTCCAACTAGAATGATTAATGTTTCCAGTTGAGTGAAAGAAATGTGGTTTAGATGTTGGGAGAGGAAGGAAGAAGAATCGGAAACACACTGCGCAGCTGCATTAAGTTATACAGCAAGAAGAAGAAAATACACCCATCCTCAAGAGGAACAGTTTACTGTTCAAAGACATTGATAAGATATGAAACAAAAAAAGTGGGGTATAATGCAACTGTTTCCTTGGGCGATTCTTTTCCTCCCAGGTGAGTAACTTATATTTTCATTGCAAAGTTCTTCCCTAACAAAACTGTTCTCTTTCAAAAGAGAGTAAGGGTTTGTGGTATAGAAAAAAGATCTACTCGGTACATAGTTTCTAAGCAGAATAAAATTTCTGGAGATTTTGAAGCCACAGGGGAAAGGTATTTTTTTCCTGGCAGGAACAGAAATTCTGGGAAATATTGAAATATGTTCAATGCTTATTTAGTTACTTTCCTTTCATACTTAAATTGAACAACATAAAATACATAATTTATAACTTAGCATATAAAGTAGTACTACCTGGTATATTTAATTTAAAAGTATAAATATTTTAGTTTTCTATAAGGAAAATGCTAAGTATGACCATTACTTGAGGAAGAGTTTCAAACTGCCACATTCTATCTTAATTTTTTTCCATCTGAGCAAAAAATTAAAGTTGAAGGAAGAAAACAAATTCTGTAGTAAACAAAAGGAAGTATCAGGTTCCGCCACGGCAGCAGCAGCTGTAGCCTCTGCTCTTCCCTCCTACACCATCCCTTGCCAAGTGCACCCACCCACCCACCATGACCTCTCTACTGAGCCTGCCTTTATAGGGCTTCTTCCAACTTCCCCCTCCCTTCCTCCCAGGCTCCCTCCTATCCCTGGGCCGCCTCCCAGCCCTGGGCAGAGTGCTCATGATGCCATCCAGCTGGGGAGCTCCCAGGTGTTTCTCCTCCCGTTCCTCCCTGCTCTCCTATACTTTCTTGCAGGATGGGGCTAGCAGGGCCTTTCCAGGTGACGTGGCTTGGCCACCTCCGCCTCTGTTCACAAGGTGCCAGACTGGCCTCCTGGGTTCTGGCTGGTCCCCTGGGGTGGACGTCAGGCCTGCTGGTCCCACCTGGGGTGGGTGCAGGGGCTTCTAGCCTGTCTGGCCGGGTATCAGTGTCCCAGGCATGCATTTGTACTTATTGCCCTTTGGGGCTTGGTTTGGCAGCGTGTTTTGCCGGCCACCCAGACTGGCTCCATGTCCCCTTCATTCCCTGCCGGCAGGGGCTGAGTCGCCTCCCCCAGGCTCTCTGTGCCTGCAGCCAGGGTGCCGTCAGTCCTTGGGTAAGGGATCTGTAGCAAGTCCAGGGCGTTCTGGGTGTTCGTCCCTGGACAGGAAGTATATTATTTGGACAGATATTTTCTTATTGAGGGCCAGACTAGATGTGACAGCATCTATTGGTCCAGACTATGGATGATGGCAACCATTTTTAAGCCTCATAAAGTGCTTTAAAAATGCTGCAAGGGCCCAAATCAGGTGCCCCCACCCCTGAAGCTGTTTTGGCACTTGAAAAGGCGGGGAACTGGGGAGTGTTGTGTATGGAATATCAGAGGTTTTCCCCCAATACTCCCCTCCCCTGCCAATTTCCCATTTTTTCCATTGGAAAAATTGAGAAAGTCCTCAGGCTTTTTAATTCTTTGCATTTGGAAGGAATGAAACGCTTTGTGAAACAAGGTTTTTTCTCACACACACACACACAAAATTTTTCACTGGAAATTTTTTCTGCACTCCTCCAAACTGTCCATTTTTTCCACTGAAAAAGTTGAAAAGTCCCCAGACTTTTTTATGCTGTTCATTCTGAGTTTGAAAAACTTTGCCTTAAGAAGCATTTCATGCATTCCAAAAGAGAAAATATTTCATATTTCACAATGCGCAAAACTCGCGCGAGGAAACGCGATTTTTCGCATTTTCCCCGTCGCGATCCGGAAGAGGACGGCATGAAGCACCTTAAGGTTAGTCATCTGGAATCAGCCCAGGTCTTCAGTATATATCCCAATTGCAATTGCTTGTTTACACTGAATTTCCTTTGCCATTCTGTGTATGAAGGAATATATTATAATATTTAGGGAGGCAGTTCTGTTTCAGCATTTCTTCAACTCTGTATTGGATTCTTGTTAAAGTTATGACTTTGTAAATTTGTGTTCATTTACCCTACAGCACTGTTTATGAAATTGTCCTTGATAGTGACTATACTAATCTCATACTGTGTAATCCGCCTTGAGTCTCAGTAAGAAAGGCAGACCCCAAATGACATAAATAAAATACAGAAACATTTGCGCAGGCAGTAGAGCATCTACTTGCATTTTCTCACACTGCACCGACAGTTATCTTTTTTTTTTAAAGTAAAATTTTATTAAAACTGTAAAACACAACTATAAACTGTTAAACAATAAGCACACAAAATTTAAAAACATGCATAAAGTCAAAGCAAGTAATAAGTAATTAAATATACAAAGATTTATAACTCACAAGAAGTCTATATTAATAATGAGTAGTAATTATACTAAGTAATGCTTATTGCAGTATAAGGAATTATAGTTGATCTAGTAAAGAGAGGGAATTCTTACAAAGTACACCAGATACTCTATGAAACTAAGAGATGTTTTATATATTTGCGTATGTATGAAAAATTTTAAGGCCGGGTACGGATATCCAGAAAATAACAGGATATGAAATTCCTCTGGCACCAGAAATTATCCTGTTAGATCAATGGGATAATTGGCAGACCCATATTCCCACATTAAGGATAAAACTAATAACTACCTTACTGGTAGCTGCAAAGAATGCAATAGCTACACTTTGGAAATCTAAGGCTATCTCCTCAATTGACAACTGGCAAAAAAAAAATGGGACGATTATATATTGGAAAAGTTGTATGATAAAATCTATCAGGTAGAAAACTTCCCAAGAACAACTAATTTTATGGAGAAATGGTTTCCATTTTTTGAATATCTGGAATATAACAGATATCTTTTTGAAGGCTTTGAAAAAAAATGTAATTGCTATTATGCTTTAGCACAATAACCTGAATGCAAACTATTGCCATGATTTCCTAGTTTATCTCAATTCCTAGCTTTCATTTTCAAAAAGGAAGTCTCTCACACTTTTCACTGGCTAGACATCCAATCATTATGTTATTGCTTTCCAATTTTTCCAAATGTCCCCCCAAAGTCCTCCAGGGGTGCAGCAGGAAAAATGATGAACACAAGGGGCCGTCAGAGCAGAAGGAAAGGGCACTGGAGTTGACAAGACCTTTGGAAATGCTCATCTTCCCATCCAGGGGGTTGGACTGTATTCTTTCTAGAAAGATGGCATCAAATTTGGTTTGAGAAAGAACGTACCAAGGACAGGGAAAACCTGGAAAGTTGACAATTAGAGGACTATGGCCATTTTCACACTGCTTACTTTCCCTTAGAATGACCCGGAACACTGTGCAAAAACCACAGAAGATCGTGTTTTCTCACACGAGATTTGCACTACATTGTGCAAATCTCGCACCAGAAAATGCAATCTTCCGCGTTTTTTGCACGACATTCCAGGTTGTTCCAAGGGAAGGTAAGCAATGTGAAAATGGCCAATGTCATATGGATATTCCAAACAAATCCGAAAACACTGCAGTTTGGAAGCCTGGGTGGAGGGGAGGAAAAATAACCCTCTAGGTAGATGTGGCATAACTGAGAATTCAGAATCGGACATACTTTTGGCCTGTCGTACCCTGTGCTGCTGTTCTGTATGCAAGAAGAGGATTATGGGTGTTTGCTTTATTCTTTGCAGGTTGTTTCTCTGGATCACTGACCTGTCCCAGTACAGTGCATGCGCCCTTGGGAGGGTTGCTGACTATCCTATGTAATTACACAGATTATTCAACCAACAACAAATACTGTTGCAGAGGAGAAACTTGGGATTCTTCCTGCGAAAAAATAATTGCAACAACAAAGTCATCCCCTGTAGAAAAACAGGGCAGAATCTCTATCAATGATACTCACAGCCTCCATCAATTTAGAATCATTATAGAGAACCTGACACTGGAGGATGCTGGGAAATATTGGTGTGGGATAGATATATCTTTAGGGTATGATCAGTATAATCTTGTCACTGTGGAGGTCTTCAGAGGTAAGTTTTAATTGTTTGAGACAAATTTGAGAGGATGAATATTTATAGTGAACACTCCCAACTTTACTTCCACGGGTCTTTCCAAGAAGGAAAGAAGCAGCCAGGCAGCCCAACATCCTGCTTGCTGAGAAACCTCCCCTAGCTTTGAAATTTTATCAAGGTTCCCAAATGTGGCCACCATCTCCAGGCAGGGAAATTCCTGGAGATTTTGTGGGTGGAGCCTAAAGAGGGCAGGGTTTGGGGAGGGGAAGGACCTCAGTGGGGTACAATGCCATAGAGTCCACCATCCAGGGGAACTGATCTCTATGGCCTGGAGACCAGTTGTAATTCCAGGAGATCTTTGGCCACCCCCTGGAGGCTGGCAGCCCTAGTCCCAGGTGTAACAGTGGCCATAACACAGAGTGCAGAAAGCGGTCCAGCAGCTTTCTGCCATATTTGGATCTAGACTAGCTGATAATCGTCTCCCCAAGGAACATTTTGTATTGTAAAATATCTCTGGCTTTGCAAGGGGTGGGGGAATGCTTGAGAAATTGCTGAAAGACCTGGTTTCAAATTCTATCTCAGCCACACCCTGAGAACTAGTTCAAATGTTTAGAAAAAAAAATAGTCCTTCCTCTTTCAGGATGCACCTGGGAGATCATGCTTCAATGCTCATCATGCACTATTCAAGCCATGTGCTATTTGACTATCCTGTATAGCCCGTCTGCAAAACAACCTACCATACACTTTCATTATTGTTACAAGGGAATTAAAGTTCTGTAAGCTAATTTAAGAAAGTTTGTCAGAGGATTACCTGAATGCTGGAGAATCAAGGAGTTACCAGGTCGGCTCCAGCAATGCATCAGCAGCTGGTGCTGATGTTCCTAGATCTTCTCTCATTTCCTCCCGGCAGCCACTTACAGCCTCAGGCTTGCATAAAGTAATAAATATCCCCGTGGGTCAGGGTGCTGCAGTGAAGATAGCAAAGGAGGACAAATCACTCCCTCCTGCATCTTCTAGCAGTGGAACTCATGTCCTCAGAAATCAAGTTTTCTGAACTCAGAAATGGCTTCTGGGGCAAGGGAAGCAGAAAAGATTCATGCTCTTTCCACAAAGATCTGCAGTCCTTGCGCCAGTGGATCCATGGAGCCAACCCATTAGACAGACCTGGAGGAAGGTTCACGGGTGTGTTGAATACCTTTCTCTCCTTTTCCCAAAAACTTGCTGCCAGCCAGAAGCTATTCTTCATCAAAGGAGGAACAGAAAGCAAATCCTAGTTCACAGTCCTTTGTCAAATCTACAAAGCCATGAAAACAACGTGAAGATAACTGTAAAATAGGAAAGAATCCAGTAGCACCTTTAAGACTAACCGACTTTATTGTAGCATAAGCTTTCGACAACCACAGCTCTCTCTGTCAGATAAATGGCATATGCATTTATTGTAGCATAAGCATATGCCGTGCATCTGACAAAGAGAGCTGTGGTTCTCGAAAGCTTATGCTACAATAAAGTTGGTTAGTCTTAAAGGTGCTACTATTTTGCCACTGCAGACTAACACGGTTAACTCCTCTGGATCTAATATAATTGTATGAATGCATAATCTATGTGCCATCAGAAGGGGGAAAAAACCTCTATAATTCAAATTTCCAGATTAAATTAGCCTTAGTTCCTAGAAGATACGTTAAAACAATTCATACCTATTCTCCTTCTGTCCTGCCTGTTTTTTATATCTGAATCCATGTCAGTAGTGACATTTTCTAATTTAAAATAAATGATAATTCATCTAATTTTTTGTTACCTGTGAGGGGGAGCTCTGGGAGGGAGACAATAATGCAAGCAACATCCCATCCCCCAGAGGGGGATGCACAAGATGGCAGTTCCTCCTCCATTAATAGATAACCACAACACGTGGTTCATCTCACAGAAGAGAAACTCCAGTCCCAACCAAGTCTCCAGCCTCATAAGAAGACCACACGCGAGAACCATTATTTGCTTGAGTAAGCAAGTTGACAAATCTTCTAAACCAGGTCTGAGAAGCTGCCCAAGAATGGTTCTTGATTATGACAAACATGGGATTGAACAAAATATCTGTGGAGTCAGGACATTTTGTGAGTTTCTGATTGTATAATTAAGACTATACAAGCACAAGGAGAAGTGATCCAGGTTAAAGATCCCAGAGGTTTCTACCTTTTGATTTCTATTTTAGAAGAATTGCCTCCTACCACAACAATAGCTGTAACAACTGGGTATTTTTCCACAGTCCACACTTCCAACACAGGACTGACTGACGACACCTCAAGGTAAGAACAGACTCGTGAGATACAACAGGTGCCTATTCTAATGTTGATGCAAAGAATTTCAAGGCATGGAAGCCATAATGTCATTTGTGATTTCCAATCACTTTGAACAGAAATACAGAATAGGGCAACAGAGATGATTAAGGAAATGCAGCACCTTTTCTACGAGGAGAGGGTAAAGAGTTTGAGCCTTTGCAGTTCAGGGGGGGGGCATGAAGGGGGGGGTATCTGATAGAGGTATCAGATTGTGAATAGAGTGGAGAAAGTTGATAGAGAGTGCCTCTTCACCGAGGCCCATAATGCTAAAACTTGAGGGGGCTCGTAAGTTCGGAATAGACAAAAGGAAACCCTTTACTCTGTGATTAAATTGTGGAATTCGCTATTAGGGGATGTAGCGATGGCCATGAATACAGATGGCTTTAAAAGGGGGTTAGATGGATTCACGGTTGGTAAGTCCACCTTTGTCATTGGCCACAGTGATTGAAGGGAATCTCCTTATTCAGAGACAGCCAACTTTTGAATACTAGTGCTAATTGGTCCTTCAAGGCAGCTGGTGTGAAAGAGGATGCTGAACTAGATGGACAACTGCTCTGGTTGAGCAGAGCTTTCCTTTTGTTCTTATGAGCATGTGATGGGGAAAAAACGATATAGACATATTTTAAATAAATAAAGTTTTGCTCCCTATAATGTAATATTGGTTGGTAAATGAAATCAAAGGCTAGCTAAATGTGTTCTAAATGTGGAGCACTGAGTGTGTCATCTTCATTCAGGGGATAAACTTTATGCCTTTTACGGTACCCCATTCGGATCTTCAATGTAAAGAGAAGGGCATGCTGTCTTTGGAGACTGCAGTGGCACTGAAGTAGTTTGCAATGAAGCAGCAGAAGTAAAAAGAGAGAGGGCGATGCTTCCCCTTTATCACAGCTCCTGTTAATAGCAAAAAGATTTGTGTTCAATGAAGGAATATTCTGAGCTTCCAAATTCCCAATTATTCTGTCACCCAGCACCAGAAGAATGTTATACCCAGAAAATAGGAGCAGTCACAGTTGAGTAATCTCACACGTACATTCTCCCCTTTTTAATCCCAGCTCTCCTCTCAAAATCGAGCTCTTTCTACCCATTGTTCTTCTGGTGCTGATGGTGGTTCTTTCAGTGGGAGGCCTATTGGTGATGTGGAGGCTGAAGAAGCGAAAAGGTGAGTGGATGATTGCAAGAAGTCCCTGTCTCTATCTTGGTGATGGGGTCTCATCCTTCCTAGGCTGTCCCTAGCCTGCACCTAACCCCCTACCTCTTCTTTCTCAATCTTCTTTTCTCATTTCCCTCATATTCCCGCTCATTGTAGCTTTGCATGATCTCAAATTCTTGAGATCAGTTGAACATCTGTTAAAGTAAACCGAAGGCAACTGAGACAGTATCAATGAGTCCATCCCCTGCGTTCAATATGATGAATTGGGAGTGATAGTAGGAATTTATCTATATTTATTGACTACTGATATGCTAATTGGTACAATGAGTGATTCCGTGCATTTTGGATAATGCACTTCCAATCCTCTTTATAGATCATTTGGAACAGATTTTTGTGTGTGTGCAGAACAAAAAATCCACCTCAAATGATTGATAAAGTGCATTGAAAGTGCATTATCCAACGTGTGCGGAATAGCCAGTATTAGAAGCAATTATTTTGTCTAAAACAATCTCTATCCTTAGAACAAGATGTATCTTCTGTACTAGGTTTTAAGAATACTCTTGTAAGTAGACATCTAGAAAGAGAAATGGGAGTCAAATGCTATTCCCAACTCAGCCACTGAGTCTTTCTATAATCATGACCAATACTGAGTTTTTAAAAATAGGTACCACCTCAATCCTTAATGTAGAATGGTCCTGAAAAGCGGCAAAACAAGTCACTGCTGTGGTCCTATGTCTTCCACGGTTCCTCTGTTTTAAACGTGGTTGTAGCCACAGAAGAGCTGTGAGAGGCTTCCCCCCAACCGAAAACATTTCAAGTCCTTCCCTAAAGGTGGATATTTCATTTAAAAAAGAGAGAGATTTTAGCCTTTTTATTTGAACATAAAAAGAAGTGTTTGGGTAATTTTTGGTTCAGTTGTTTCGGTAAGTCTTGGCTCAGTTGTTTACAAAGAAACCTGTACCCTGACCTAGAGTTCTGACCAATGAGTACAAGAGACCAGGATAACTCATAAGGGCTAGAAATTTAAATTTTATATATTTTAATTTAATTAACATAAAACCTATCAGATTGCTATATGTATTTAGATTATGGCTGCTGTGTATTTATTCCATGCCCACTCACATACAGTGCAATCCTATGGTGAGTTACTCCAGTCTAAGCCCATTGAAATCAATGGTTTTAGACTGGAGTAACTCACCATAGGATTGCACTGATATTGACCACATTTCTGGCTGCTGGCCTGCCTTTAAATATGGGCATCATTTAGGGAGCGGGATGATTATTCCTCAGTAACTCCTACATTTCTGGCCAGCTTATGGATTCTATGCACTGGATCAAATGATTGCCATAAACTATTAAATGGGCTAAAGTACAAGTTAAGCATGCCAAAGGCATAAATCCATTTGCCACAGGAAAGAATTATGTTACTGTACTTCAAGGAGGCATAAAACAAAATGGGAGTAAATGCCATTAAAATACCTATGCTGTTTGTTCTGCAATTTAATCTTGTGTGCCAGCATAGTGTAACAGAGGGTTATATCAGGACCTGGGAGAGTCAGGTTCAAACCCCTGTTCTGCCATGAAGTTCACTGGGTGATACTGGGCCAGCCTTATATCAGGTTAACAGGAATGTGATGAATAGAGAATAAGGCCATTTCCCCATGCCCTTATAAGGATGGCCACTCACAAAACACTGGCGACTTTCCTCCAGGAATCCAGATGTTTACGTTTGCAAAACAGTTGCGGGCTGTTTGGCTTCCGGTTTTTTGGCATCTTTTCTGGAGATACACTTTCTGCGGTCCCAGAAAAGATGCCGAAAACCAGAAGCCAAGCAACCCACAACTTTTGCAAATGGAGACACTGCCAGAGTTTTGTGAGTGGGCCGTCCCTATAAGGGTGTGTGGAAATGACCTGAACTGTGTATGCTGCTTTGAGCTTCTTGGCTGAAAGGTGAGATAAAATCAAATAAATAAATATCCAGCTTGTTATGAAACACTCTACTACTGCCACATCACTAAAGTGTTTTGGGCATTTTCTATAGAAAATGTACAGCCTAGTCCTCCTTTTAAAATGCCAGGAGGTGGCCAAAGTGTTGCCTTATTTGAATTAATATTTCATCCTATTCATGGGCTCCCTTGTTGCCATGCTCCAGTTCCCCACTCCCAGCCTCTTTCCCCCCACTCCCAGCCTCTGTCCCCCACCACCACTCACCTGGTTGTGGGGAGGACCCGGGGGAACAGGCTTTGGAGGCTCGTGCATGAGGACTCCAAAAGGTTGAGTTTCGGGTCCTCCTCCCCCTGCTGGGAGGGTAAGGGGACCTGGCAACCCTATGACAAATGCTGCAAATGGGTTAGGGGCCCCTGCATACTTTGGGGATTCCCCAGATATTTAAAAAAACCTTTATAATTTAACCAAAAAGGAAATAAATCCTTTTAAAGATGGCCTGATAAGGAATGAAAATGCTTTAGAAGGATGAAATGTTGAGATCAGTTGAGCGTCAGGGTCACTCTAGATGTTACTTCTTTTACAAACGTTCACCATGGAGCTAACCCATGCTCTACACAAACAGCAGCTATAAAAAAGGGAGAGTGCAAATGGACTTGGAAAGCTGCCATTGGGGAAGGGAGAGCTCCTGCCTTTCCCTCAAGCTTTCCCCCCCCCCTGTGCAATAACTGTGCTGGGGGAGGGGGAGTTTTCCTATTTCTGCTGTCACACGTGCACACAATATCTCCATGTGGAGCAGCAGAAATGAGGAAATGTCTCCTCTCCACACTGTTTTTGCTTGGGGGGGGGGAAGCTTTGAGGGACAGGCAGGAGCTCTCCTGTGGCAACTTTCTGAGCCCTTTTACACTGTACTTTTTTTAAAAAAAGAAGCCATTCCCTAGAGCTGTTGTGTGACTGCATGGAGCACCAGTTGGCTCCGCGGCAAACTCATAAAAGAAGTAACATCTAGAGTGACTTTCAGTTAAACAGACAAAAAGCAGTGAAAGGGAAATCAGCCTTCTCAAGTGCTTGAGAGCGTAGAGAATCCTGAAGGGGAGACTCTGAGGTAAACAGGATTTCAAAATTGTTCCCCGGCAATTCCTGAAGGCCCCCAGCTTGTTATGAGAGAAGGGGGGGGGGAATGCCAGTGTGGAATCATATTCTTAACAGATAGTGTATGGACATTCCTTATATCCAGGGCTTTTTTTCTGGGAAAAGAGGTGGTGGAACTCAGTGGGTTGCCCTCGGAGAAAAGGGTCACATGGCTGGTGGCCCCACCCCCTGATCTCCAGACAGAGGGGAGTTGAGATTGCCCTCCTAAACTCCCCTCTGTCTGGAGATCAGGGGGCGGGGCCACCAGCCATGTGACCATTTTCAAGAGGTTCCAGAACTCCGTTCCACCGTGTTCCAGCTGAAAAAAAGCCCTGCGTATATCTGTTTAAATCTCTGTGGTGGATTCCCTTTCTGAAGGAGCAAATTAATATCCCCTGGGCCCACTCACTGCTTCAGGGTCCTATCTAATTGTTCTTCAGCTGGTGGCACCCAGAATTGGATTGCATCCCAACCTAAGGAAGGTCCACTACCACTATTTTCCTTCCTTTAAATGCTTATTTATTTTAAGAGAGACTGAAAATCAGAGAGAAATAGATAGGGGGAAAGGGAAAAAAACTACACAAAGATAACCATGCGGAATTAAAAACTGTAAAAGGTGACGCTAGAGTTGGGTCCTATATCTGAAAAAATTATAGTCCTACAGCTATTGACATGGTAGATGCAGAACAAGGATTAAACTGTACCATATCCTGAAAATTACAAGCACAACATGCATGACTTAAAAATTGCCCACATACTTTGTAGTAATCCGAGGGATCATGCGATTATTTTTGCCACCTCCAGCATATTAGTCTATTTTTTTTACAGCCACATGTTTTCTCAGCGGAACCCTTTCCAGTTGGAAAAGGCCCACGTATTCCTGCCAAGGCCCTGGGATGGCACACACTGGCCATTTCCACACACGTTGAATAATGCACTTCCAATGCACTTTTGCAATCCTTTAGAAGTGGATTTTTTGTTCCACACATGGAAAATCAGTTTCAAATGTTCACTAAAGAGTATTGAAAGTGGATTATCCTGTGTGTGTGGAAGCAGCCCAAGTGTACGACGGAGGTTTTTCAAATCTGGCTATAAACCCCTGTAAGAAACGGAAAACAATCTCATATCATTGGCGGTACGAGTCCTAGTAGCGAGTCCAAGGTAATCAAAGTATGTATTATGTGGTTGTGTTTGTGCTACCATGTGAATGCAGAAACCACAATACATTTCTATAAATACACTTACTGGGTAATGTGTGTTTCTATTTATCCAATAGGTAATATTCTGGTTATCTGATCATATGATTTGATATTACACAACTGCAAGGAAGCTGAGTAGCAACTGAGAAGTAGCTTAGATAGTAGCAGGGCAATTTCTTGAAAGATAAAGCTAATTTTGAAAGCATGTGTGGTCCATTGGGGGGATCAGAGGGACCTCTACAGACGCACAGGAAGGCAACTGAAGGTAACAAACAAACTGCACAAATGCACTTCCAGCCAGCCCTAAAACTGCTGAACACACACAGATTTAGCCCAGTCCAGACAGCTGTAGGAACTAGGTTGAAAAGATCAGGGAACAGTGCCTACCTTCCATAACCACCATGCCCACAGGCCTTCTCAGAAAGGTTTACCACTTGATTGGAAAACTAATTGACAGAGGTACAAAAGCTGCTATCTTCCCTTGTCAAACCTTTGTTTCGTTATTTCCCCCATGTGTTGTTTACAGCAGTGTTTAGTTTTGCATCAATATCATATAAATTGTCTGCTACTTTTTCAGCCGCCAAAGCATGTGGACATAGCCTTGTGCCTCTGGTAAGAAGAAACCAAATAGTTGTTCTTATTTTCTTATCTTTCAACCACTGACAAATATACCTCCATCAGTAGGCTTGTACAATCAAAGGACTATTTCAGTGATTTTGACAGGGGTTGCCATGGAACATGGCTGTGAAGGGCCACTTTTAAGAAAGACGCTCGAGCCAATTCACAATGTAAATTTCCCATTCATGCAAGCATTTCTAGCCTTCTGCATGTACGTAATCAAACGGGTAAGACTAATCTGTGAGCTAGATTTTAAGAATATGTTTAACAACAGCTTTCATGATCATAGTGCACATTTCACCCACCCCCAAGGGGTTATTATAATCATGGAGCTGGCGATAACTGTAGCATAGCCACTTTATTAACATGTGAATGTTTGCCCATGCAGACACACACACTAAAGGAAAGTTCTGGCTGCCTGGATGAATAAGAAATATATTCTATCATTCAGCCTCCAAAACCTATGGGAGTATGAGTTACAGCAGGGCTTTTTTTCTGGGAAAAGAGGTGGTAGAACTCAGGACAATGACGTCAGTTTTGGTCAGCTGGAACAAGGGGGGAGTTTTTAAAGCTTAAATCACCCTTGGTGAAAATGGTCACATGGCCGGTGGCCCCGCCCCCTGATCTCCAGACAGAGGGGAGTTTAGATTACCCTCCGTGCCAGAGCGGCGTGGAGGGCAATCGAAACTCCCCTCTGTCTGGAGATCAGGGGGCGGGGCCACCAGCCATGTGACCATTTTCAAGAAGTGCCGGAACTCCATTCCACCACGTTCCTGCTGAAAAAAAGCCCGGAGTTACAGGCCAGGTTTATGAAAGCAGGAGGCATCATCAAGGGTGGGGTGGCCTAAGAAGCAGAATTCCTGGATTAGCCAGTGAAGACACAGGGAGACACCGTTCATCATTCTGGGTCTAGATGTTCCAATCTACTTTTATAGCCGTATCGGGAGGATAAAAGTAATGTTTATGGTGAAACTGATTTGAAAATAAAACGTCACTTATGGCTGCAAAGGTATGTCTGATAAGAAACAGGAGAAAGGGATGTGGCCGAGTAAGTGAGTGCACTCTAAAAATGACGCGATATAGCAGCATCTTAAAGAAGATGCCTTGATTGTGCTGCTTTTTGGGGGGAGGGGGGAGGGTCTAAGCATTTATTCAGTTTTATTTACATATTTGTTCCTCATATCCTTATTTACCCATATATCATTATCTAGCCATGTTGTGGGGAAGGGGCAGCCTTCCATTCTTCTGAGGTCGGTAAAATGAGTACCCAGTTTTCTGGGAGTAAAGTGTAGATGACTGGGGAAGGCAATAGCAAACCACCCCATAAAAAGTCTGCCAAAAAAACATTGTGAATGATGCGACGTCCCCCCATGGGTCAGTAATGACTCGGTGCTTGCACGGGGGACTACCTTTACCATGACCTTATTATCCACCCTATGATGTCTGTGAAAAGCTACTGCTGATTTCACATGCAACAGTTGCACAGTTTAGCTGTGACACATATATTACATAGTCGTACAGCAGTGGTTCTCAGAGCCAAGCTACAAGTGATGTCTTACACAGGTTGGACACTTGTCTGCTTCCCTCAAGTTTTGCTGGGAAATGTAGGCATCCTGGTCTTGCATCTGTAATGGAGAGCCAAGCTGTAAAACCAGGATGCCTACGTTTCCCATCAAAACTTGAGGGAAGCTGACAAGTGTCCAACCTGTGTAAGGTGTCACTTGTAGCTTGGCTCTCAGACTGCAGTTCAACTATCGACTTGTGATAATTTATTTTGAAGGCTCTGTTGCCAGAATAAAAGCTCCTCCCTTTCTGGTATATACAAACCTTTGGGCCCCTTAGATAACTGGGATCCATAATCTGAGATAATGCTGTTATTTGGTGGGATGCATAACCTGAGATGAAGAAAATCATGGGGTCCACTCAAAGACACCAGCAGACACCAGATTGTTTTTTGGTTCAGTCCCAGGATCCAAGTCGTGCTGAATGTGATGTTTCAAATGCAACCATAGCAGAAAATGTCAGCCCAAACGACAAGACTCCTTCTCTCGACTCCAATCAAGCTCTAAACTGTACTGTCCAAGTAGAATATACATCTGTGATAAGAACTGCAGCTCTTCCCACTCAACCTCAGGTATTAGAGACAATACATAAAGATTGTATGTTTACTAAGTACATATTAAAAGAGTTAGTTTTGAAAATCGGATACTATGGCTTTATGCATCAGATTAGTGAGTGTGCAGCATTTAGCCCAGGGAAAAATGTATCCTCTATCCATTCTAGCACAGTCCCTCAAATGATATACCTGCATATGGAATCAGATTGCAGAATCAATCTTAGTTCATGTTGATCTACATGATATTTGACATCATCTGGAGGGGATACATAATGAGAAAGGTACAGGTTTCCACTGCTCACATGTAGAAGCAGTGAAGTGCTTGCACCCTTGTGCCATTGAATTTCACATTCATGTGGCCCTTGGGTCACAGCACAGCGCTACTGTTGACTGGGGAGCTTTGCAAGGAACAGCAACTTCCTCAAAAGTCACCTGTGGCCTTTTATGTGTTATTGATAAGGTAATTAAAAACAAAATAAAAATGGTTTCCCATTTGAACCAGTAATTTCCTGTTATCTCACCATCACCCATTACCGTCATGCTGGTTTCCCCTTCATCTTCTGGGATATCACTGCTTGCCATCTTAAGCAATAGCATACTGACTGTCATGGTAATAAAACTTCTTTTTGGAGAGACTTCAAGTAGGCCAATATGTTGCCTTAATTCTCTATATTTCAAGAAAGTTCTGCTCGGTGACTCTCCAGACAATTGCTGTGATCTTCTAGACTTGCCATAACACTACTAAGCATTTTGCCACAGCCCAAATATTGCAATGTTATTCAAACTTGGGGAATATGGACTTTTTTACATTATTTATTTATTATTACATTTTTATCCTGCCTTCACTTCAAGGCAGCATATATTTCGCACTCACAAGTTTGAGTTAGACAAGACATTATCTCTTCGTCTAGGAGGTCACACAGTCAACTGAGATTTGAACTCGGGTCTTTCCTGTCCATCTTACTATCCAGCACTCTTATTCTTGGCAATGCCTGATCTACTTTTTTCTGTGCAACATATTATTCAATAGGCACTAAGAAAATGGTCTGGAGGGCTTGGAATTATGTTTTTGATTGCCCTGTTTGGATGAGAAAAAGGGAGAAGTACAGTTGATCACCAAGAATAATTTAAAAATAACTAAACTTTTCACTTTATTTTTTTTTTCACTTTCACAACATGACTGCTCCTCTGGTCAACTACAAGTGACGAAAAGCACGAGTACAACGAGTGAATAAATCACATCTGATCATACCTGCCCGTGTTCATTTCTGCTCCATGATGAACACGTGTGTTGCTCCTATGCACGTGTCGGGAAATACGTCTAGTCATATTAGCCCGTGTCCGATGAGATACCATTGAGTTCCACTCGCAGACGGTCGATTTTCTTAAGCTTCCGCTTTCACCTTCCTGTCACTCTCTCTAGAACAGGTAGATGGCACTATTGTATCTGAGTGTTAGTGGGGGGGAATAGCCTCATCTGACCTCAACTGTCATTTCCCTTTATGAATCTCGCTCAGCTTTTGCCGAGGACACAGTTTAAGGACTGCTTTTCCTTACAAACATACATGAATCTATAAAAAAGAGACCAGTCTTCATCTTGATGAGATGACGCTTGCTAAATTAGTGTTTTGTTTCTATTGCTGTGTGATTCAACATTCTGTCAGTGGAGCAGCATAATAAAGCGTTTACTGTGACTGTGCCTACTCAACTCACTTTGGTGACATGGCGCCTGCTCACCCGCCCGGTGCAGCCCTGAAAGGAGGGCTTCACCGCCCGAGCTGCAGGCGGGTTGGTAGGGGTGCAAGAGCGGGGGGGGGGGTGCGTGGGAGAGAGAGGCGCCTGAGAGTGCAGGCGAACATGTCATGCCTCCGGGGGGAGAGGGTGGGGGAAAGAGGCGCCCGAGTGTGCAGGCCGACCAAGCGAGCTCTAGGCTTGCCGGCTCTGCCGAGGGAGGGGGTGGGGTGGGAGAGAGAGGCGCCCGACTGTGAAGGTGGGGGAGGAGGGGTGTGGGTAGGAGAGAGAGGCGCCCGAGGGTGCAGGCGAACCCGTCAACTTGCCAGCTCTAGGCTTGCTGGCTCTGCCGAGGGAGGGGGTGGGGTGGGAGACAGAGGCGCCCGAGTGTCAAGGAGAACCTGGCAACTCCACACGGTGCAGCCCTGCTGAGGGCCGCACCGAGCGAGCTCTAGGCCAGAACCTGTCAACTCACCCGGTGCAGCCCTGCTGAGGCGCCCAAGTGTCAAGGAGAACCTGGCAACTCACCCGGTGCAGGGGGTTGAGGGCTGCACCAAGCGAGCTCTAGGCTTGCCTGCTCTGCCGAGGGAGGGGGTGGGTGGGAGAGAGAGAGAGGCGCCCGAGCGTCAAGGAGAACCTGTCAACTCACCCGGTGCAGCCCTGCTGAGGCGCCCGAGTGTCAAGGAGAACCTGTCAACTCACCCAGTGCAGCCCTGCTGGGGGCCCCACCGAGCGAGCTCTAGGCTTGCTGGCTCTGCCGAGGGAGGGGGTGGGTGGGGGAGAGAGAGGCGCCCGAGTGTGCAATGTTTCCCCTCTCCCAACAGCTCTCCAACCTAGAGGATTATTAAACAATGTGTGTCCATTTGAAATGACTGTTCTGAGAAAGGGAAAGTGGGAATGATCTGTGGTCCTTGCAGCTGTGAACCCATGAGTTCTTTTGCAAAATAATAAACCAAGTGAGAGTTTTCCAGCATTCAAGAAGCTACATGAAACCGAGATATTTTGCTCATAATTGCATGGAGAACAAATTACCAGTATTGTGACTCTTTTTGACACACTGGACTTTACAGCCGATTAGGTCCCAAACTTATATTCTTTATAGTATATTGTCATTGCTCTGAGTGCATTAATATTTGCATTGCATTTAGAAATATGGCAAGTGAGATCAAGATTATTTAAATTTAAAAGGGCCTGAAGCATCTTAGGGATCAGTTTATTGAGAAAAGTACTAGGCATCAAGTAATGGGTTGCAGTCGATGATACCCATCTCTACTTTTCTTTTTCACTTAATTCCAAGGATGCTGTGCATGTTCTGGATGGATACTTGAAGTAAGTTACAGGCTGGACAAGAGTCAACAAGCTGAAACTGAATTTTGACAAGACAGAGGTTCTCTGACTTAATAGACTGCCCAGCAATGTGAGATATCCCCTGTCTTAAATGGGATTACACTCCCCCTGAAAAGTCAAGTTCATAGCTTAGGGAGGGCTGGTGGCTCACCGGCTCTGCCAGGTGAAGGGGGGAAACCATTCTATACTGGCCTGAGGAGAGGGGGAAGGAAGCAAGTGGATGTGTCTGCGCTTGTTAACTCTCCTAATGAAGTCTGTGGATGGGGGGAAAGGAACACCATGCAAGACACAGTATTCGAAGCGCAGGCAACACTGTCATGGCTACTTCCGGTGCGCTGCCGGGCTAGTGAAGATGTGTTTGGGGAAGATTTTCTAGATGCCTGTTTGTTATCCCTAGTGGACACAGTTTTTTTTTCCTGCCCCACCATATGACAGCCCACACCACCCACAGATTTTTCTACACTTTCTCTCCTTTGCAATCTGCTGCCCAGTGACGCCTGGTGTGGGCTTTCGGGGACCACAGGTCTCTTTGTCAGATGCAGCTGGCAGGGAGAGCTGTGGTTACCGAAGGCTTATACTACATAGGAATTGGATACCTTCACTGCTACAAATACAGCAAACTGACTGCACACCAAAAGGAGATGTTTACATTTCCAAGCAAAGGAATGTTTTGATTGCCTCCATGCTAATTGCATTCTGTCCTCTTGTGATTTATGCCCCCCTCTTTCCTCTCTTTCTCTCTCTTTCCCCCTCCTCTTCTGTATCTGCCCAGTTTTGATCAGGCATCTGCTGAAGAGAACTTGATTCTCGAAAGCTTATGCTATAATAAAATTGGTTAGTCTTAAAGGTGCTACTGGACTCTTTTTGATTTTGCTACTACAGACTAACACGGCTAACTCCTCTGGATCTGCTTCCCATTTAGTATCTCTTAACATGCACAGATTAAATGGGCAACTACAGCACAAATCTGAACAGCAGTAACTTTATTTTTATCAATTTGACACAGAAACTTAGAATATAACAGTCTTGAATCCAACAAAAAATGTTTGGCAGTGTTAATTAAATACTTAAAATGGGCCCCAGACCCCCTCCAGTGTTGCATCGGTGAATCTCTGGGGGAAGGAAAAGATGGGCAAACACCTCCCATATCAACAGCAGGTTAACGTGAAAAGTATTTGCAGTATGCCGAACGAATGCTGAGAGCTGTTTCCGTCAATGCAGCCTCAGTCCAGGGGATCAGCGGTCTGTCCTCTCCTGCTTCAAGCAGTGGGTCGTGGGGAAAGGGACCATAGACAAGATCTTCCTGCGTGATGCATATGTTGTGCAGTATGCAGCATGTAGTGATGACTGCGGTCAAGAGTCTCTCCCCAACTTGGAGTCGTCTCTGCAAACAAAGCCAACGATTTTTCAGAATCCCAAAACTCCTTTCCACCGAAATACGAACCCGGCTTAGTCGGTAGTTGAATCTTTTCTGTGATTTGGTGTATGCAGCGGGGTACGGCTTCATGAGCCAAGGCCGGAGGGGGTATGCCGGGTCGCCGACGAGGACAGGGTTAAACGTTACTCCCTCTATTGTACCCGGTATTCTTGGCACTCTTGAACCATCCTCCATTCTCTTGAATAAGGGTGAATTCCGCAAAACTCGGGCATCATGTGCTTTCCCCGGGAACCCAACAAATATGTCCAGGAATCTCGCTCGGGTGTCTACCACAGCCTGTAGAATCATTGAACAGTATCCCTTGCGGTTGATGTAATGCTCACCTGAGAACGGGGGGGGGACCTGATTTCAATGTGGGTTCCATCCACGGCTCTCCACGCATGCGGAAATCCGCGCTCCTCGAACCCATCTAATATGGTGTCAATGTCATCTACTCGGATCCACTTCTCCGTTAGTTTGGCTGCTATTAGCTCACATACCTCATCAAAGACAGTGCAGATGGTTGATACCCCTCGGCCAAAGGCGGGAATTGATGCAGCATTAGTCGTGCCCATGGCCAATTTCCAGATGGTGATGGCAACCAGCTCTTCTGGAGGTAGCGGTTCACACATTGTTGAGGTTTCCCTTTGTAAGTGTTCAGGAAGCTCTTCAACTATGTACTCAAAGGTTTTCCGATGCATGCAGAACTGCTGAAGCCATTGAGAGTCATCAAATTGATATTTACTCCACCATGGCCACCAATACGGATCTGCTCTGGGAAGTATCCACACAGACCTTTTTGAGCTCAAGAGCTTGAGAACAAGGTACGGCATCTGTTTCACTTCAACCAGCTGCAATATCGCCTGTTCGAGACGTTTTTTACGCCTCATGTCCAGGTCAGCCACTTGGCCCAGACTTTGCAGTTGTGCATATAGTTTGCACAGGGTCAGGTTCGTTTTCACAAGGGATACAGCCACCTTGTGAACAGAGAGATGCAGAAGAGTAAAAAGAGATTGATGTCTCTGCTTCTGAAGAGTGGCGAAATGCTCAGCCGCATAAATGGCTTTGTCCAGCCGCCTAGATGATAATTTTCTTGCTTCTCCCACAGCAAATGGTCCCCAGCATGGTCCTGAGGCCGACAGATGACACATTTTTGTGTTTGGGAATGAAGGAGCAAGCTCATGTTGTGGCATATCCTTTTGCATGCTGACTCAATGTGGTGCATTTAAACGTGTAGTGCAAGTAATGGCTTCCCACGGGTGCCTCTGGGAAGAGGAAGTTCATGCGACAGGCGACCTGAGATGCAAGAAAATGTTCCTTCCTACCTTTCCCAAAAGATTAAATACTGCATCAGAAAGAGTCTTCTTTCTGCTGTAACCATGGAAGTTGGGTTGCAGCAGTGACCAACGGCAGTTGCTGAATTTGAATCTTGCAGTGAACCACAGTTCTGAACTGCTACATTCTAACCGTTTATGCTGTGCCACTAAGCCAAAGGGACAGCAGAGGAGACAATTCTGAGGTGTGCACAACATTGAGGCAAATTGTGTTTACCACCCGAATAAGTCCTCAGAATGGATCAACACATGCCATCTACTAGTCTGTCAGACACACAAACTCCATTTGGCACTGCCACATTATCGGCTCCTGGCTCTGTTCCACTGGTGATCACATTGTCCACAAGCCCACCCTCCAATGGAACAGATTTTGCTTGATCATTGACTGGATCTCAAAAAGGAAGGAATGTGCAATGGTCGGAGGAAGAAACTCGAGCTTTTATCCAGATATGGGGTGACGACACTGTGCAAAGCAAACTCTCAAAAAGCTACCGTAATGTGAGCCAGTTTCAGTGGATCGCAAATGAGTTGGCCAGCCGTGGTTTCTCAAGAGACTGGGAACAATGCAGACAACGTGCAAAATCACTGCGCCACGGTTACAAAGAGTGTGTGGATGGGAACAGTAGGTCTGGCCATGGACGCAGTGTGTGGCCCTTCTTCGAAGAGCTCAACCGATTTCTCAGGATGGAGCAAGATCTGGTTGTCCCAAGGGTGATGGGAACTGCTGTGCCATCAACCATGGTGGACCGCAGAAGAATGTCTTCCCGTAGAGGGAGCGAGAATGAGGGGAGCAACGTCCAAAGAGATGGAACAGCTGAGGAGTATAGCGACTGCTTCGAAGAGCCCAGTGGTGATGTTATGCCTGCTAGGGAAGCCAACAGTGAGCAGAGCAGTGGACACGATGTGGAAAGCATGGTTAAGTTAAACAATTTTGTCCCTTGAAACTGATGGTTGCATCTGGATGCTTTTCGGGAAAGTGCCTGTGAATGCTCTTGAATGGCACTTGGGTGAGGGTCGCTAATCCTGCCAACTAAGCATCCCTTGCAACATTTTCTGCTTGAGGGTTGGGGGGGGGCTATGGTTGATCTACGGGCACAGCAAGAATTGCATTGAGAGCAAGGGACAGGTTACTGAGTAGAAATCTGGCTTAAATTTAATTTTCCCCTTTCCCCCTCTCCCCATAAAGTGGTCAATTCTGGCACCCCGAGAAGCCGCTGCTATACTCCAGCAGAGAGAATGGCGAATTTGCGCCTGCGTCGCAGGGAACGGCCACGGAACGAGGCCCTAACCAGCCTTGATGCCACTAGAGTTGCTGTTGAGAAGATGGCAGAAGATTCCATCAAAGCTAGTGAGGCCGAGGCCGAGTTCCGTCGTGAAGAGATGGGGTTGCGCAGGGAAGAGGGAGAGGCACGAAGGGCTCAAATTCAGCTGCTCAACCGAGCCGTGGAGGCAGCAGAAAGACAGGCCATAAATGCAGAGAGTGGGCTGCAGGACATGGTTCGAGCCATCCGTGAGACACAGGAGGCTTTTTGGGGACAATTCGAACGTCACAATTTGCTGCTAGAGAGATGGTTGACTGACCACGATCCTCAGCCATCAGCCATCGGGGATTTCATGGCAGCAGAGACATTCTCCAGCTCTCAAAGCCCAACTCCCGAAGCCCCCACAGCATCTGGATCGTGAACAAGGGATCCCATACCTATGGATGAGAATAAACTGCCCACTGTTGCAGAGTCCAGAAGTAAGCCCAGGAAACGCTTTGGAGTGCGCCCCACTCCAGAGAAGCTACCCAGGGATCTCCTGTTCAAGAAGCGTCAACGCACTGGCCCTGCTCGTTTTAGGCTGTGTAATGGCAATGCAAAGGCTGTTCTGAATTTGTTCGTTAAATTTTCCGTTTTTGTGGCGGTTTGAGGAGGGGTGGCTTTATCTCCAGTGCTGCTCTGCATTGCTCATCCATCCCTCTCCAGATTTAGAGGAAAAATTCCACTTCATAGGTTTCAGTAGAGCAGGAGCTTGCTCCATACGTGACAGTTATAGTTAATGTTTTAAAAATTTATAGGTTTTGTTCTTTAAAAAAAAATTTCAAAGTTGTTTTTGTTTCGGCTGTGTGATGTGTGTTATTGCATTCCCTAAAGTTTCCGATTTGTGATTTATAAGGTGACTATACCTCACCAATTGTTCACTGTAATAAAAATTAAGTTTAAACTTTACAACAGCCCCTATTTCTATTCTTTGCTGGTGCATTTTAAGGGGGGGGAGCGTGATATGCTGGCGATCAGAGATGAACAACCACCCATTGTGGCGATCTAAAGCTAGTTAGTTGCCTTTAAATTCACAAGTCAATTGGATTCACATCTTTTGGGTCATAATAGCGGATGAATAATACACAAACATGTCCCCTCGGGCCATCCATTTTTTAAAAAAAGGCATCCCAGGAGTGTGGGTGTAGATGTGCCAACAAAAAGTCTTAACCAGCACCCCCCCCAAAAAAAAATTCTAGCAAAAGACCCCCCTCAATCACATTTTCGAGTTACAGCCAGGAGCATCTCGCCCCTCTTCCCCAAATCAGCAATCAGTGTTTAACATCCAGATATATGATGCTGATCCCGTCAACTCTACTTACCAGCAAGTTCCTTGGTAGCCACCCTGTAGACGCAGGACCGGTTGAAAAGCGGGCAAGAGAGACATGCACTTGAAGCAGGACTTGCTTTTCTATTGCCACAAGGGCATCCACAACAGAGACGTTTTTACACAGGCTGAAGTGTGGTGCAACACGTCCTTGGAAGTAAGCTCAATTGTGTACTGCCATCAAAGCTGTTGCCACTTATTAAATTTTCCAGACCATTTAATAATTCCACAACTTGATTCAACTCGTGCAGTCAGTCTGAGATAGATGTACCAGTGAGTACGTTTATTTCAGGACAGTGCTGAAATGATAATTCTGTGACTCTCTCAAACACACACTAATATTAGATACAATTGAATAACATCAGATAACTGTGGAGACTTGTCTGGAATTGCTTCCAAGGTCTTTCAGAGCTCTCTGAGTTATTGGCATATTATTGGTTACTGATTATTGCAATAGTAACAGAAGTCCCTAAGAATGAGCCAAAGACTCTGCCATCTGAGAAACTGAAGGAATGTAAAAACTCTCCTTCTGTCATCGCGGAACTTCTCTGATGCAGATTCTCCTTTGCTTTCATGTGGTAAGTTTTCGCAGGTGGAGAAAGATGGCAAATGTGGGAAGATAAGGCTGGAATTGTTGGCAAATTTCTAGTGTTTTCTGCAATAATATTATAAAATTAAGATTGGGGGAAAGAGAAATTAGCTGGGTCTAGAGAACATTGAATGCATTATGATTTCTGGAGACGGTGATTCTGGCATTTGCAAGGAGGTTTAAAATTGTTCTCTGTCTCCCTACTCAAGAATCAATGTGCAGGCTTCACCCCCATTAGAACTTCCTCCACTTTCTAAACAAGCCGGGAGATAATCATGCCTGGCTCCCCTCCCTCCCACCCCCACCCTTGCACCCCTGCCAACCCGCATGCAGCCCTGGCAGTGAAGCCCTCCTTTCAGGGCTGCGCCAGGCGGGTGAGCAGGCGCCATTCACCAAACTGTGTTGAGTAGGCACAGTCACAGTAAACGCTTTATTATGCTGTCACACCGAGCCTTTCCACCATTCCCTCCACAGCAAAGCCAAAGTGAGGTGAGTGGGCACATTCACAGTAAAGCTTTATTATGCCGCTTTATTATGCTTCTTTCCCCATGCCCTCCCCGCCCCCCGCAGGCGAGTTGCCAGGTTCTCCTTGACGCTCGGGCGCCTCTCTCTCTCCCACCCACCCCCCCTCCCTCGGCAGAGCAGGCAAGCCTAGAGCTCGCTCGGTGCGGCCCCCAGCAGGGCTGCACCGGGTGAGTTGCCAGGTTCTCCTTCACACTCGGGCGCCTCTCTCTCTCCCACCCACACCCCTCCCTCTCCCGTGAGCTCTCTTTAAAAGCGCCGACTAGGATCAGGGGACACTTAAGAGCTTTTGAGGGGATTGCACTTCTTCTCTCCCCCTCTTGAGTGAGAACCAAGGGATGCAACAGAACTTTGTGGTCAATCACTTGCTGCTGCACTCCACATACTAAGGTGCTTGTGGAGAAGGTCCATAAGAGCGCCACCTGGTGTTCAAGGCCTTTAATTATTCCGCACAGAGAATAATCAGAATAAAGAGCTGAGCATGCGCAAAGCCGCAGTGCTTCATGGGATACTTTCCTCGTTGCGGGAGGACCGTGGAGAAACACGTGCAAAAAAGGACACGGGAACAAAGACAGTGTGATCACAGTGTTTGTGGTGAACAGGTGAGGAAAAAGCTTTAACACGTGTAAACCTTTTCACGTGCTAAACACGTGCTTTTCGTCACTTGTAGTTCTGCTCAGAGAGTTCCACCAGGTTGGTGCCAGGACAGAAAAGGCCCTGGCCCTAGTCAAGGTCAGGCAAGAATCCTTGGGGCCAGGGACCACTAGCAGTTGTTTATTGGCTGACCTATTGGCTGACCTAAGCACCCACCGGGAAAGGTACGGTGAGAGGCAGTTCTGCAGATACGCTGGTCTTCAGAAGTGGGCACGGCACAGCCTGTTTAGAGGCTGGGGCGAACACCCCCTTCCCCTCAGGCCCAGTCAACCAGGCCCACACTGACAGAATTCATTAGCCAGGCAGAGCAAGGGACTTAGAAGCAGGAGGTAGGCCTCAGACATCCACAGATCCTGTCCACACCTTCCACGTTGGAACGGATGCTGAGAAAAATGGGCACGGTTGGGCCACCGAGCAGTCCACTTTCTCCTTCAGACCAGATCCCAACAGGCCTCGCACCACCTGAAAAAGCTCCACTGGCCTCCACTGCGCAGACCAAATGGTGGATTAAAAGAGTCCTTTGCCGCCATCACAGACAGAGAGTAGACTTCACAATGAGTGTTTGCTCTCCCCCTTCTCTTGTCACAGTCCAGACCCCTCAGTAAAACTAGTGGTTGCCTGGGGGCGCCTAGGTGGGATTGTGTTGAGTGCTTGGGTCATTTCCTCATTCCGGAGGTTAACCAGGGTATGGCCAGTCAACCAAACCGGCAGGAAAATCCCCCAGGGCCATCTGAAAACCAGTCCGATCCATCCAGCTACAAAGGCAGATTACCTTAACGGATCTCTGGCCCCTGTACAGTCTGGGTGTCCCTGTAAGCCTAAGGCCCAGCCAGTGGTGATCTGCCAATGAGAGGGGGGCTGTCTTCAACCCCCCCCTTCAGATCACCTTCCTCCTGCCCAGAGCAAGACACCAGATCCAGAGTCTGTCCTGTGCAGGACGTGGGGCCTCCTATTATCCTGGACAGGCCTGTGGTTGTCATGGAAATCAAGAAATCCTGAACTGCAGCCAACGGGGGAGCCTCGGCAGGGAGGCCTAAGTCCCCCAGAGCAACCAGCCTAAATTATTATGCCATTAGATCTCCTCAAGGCTTATAATTTTATTGCCCTTCTTTTTGGCCCAATTTCTAACATTATTTGCATCAACTGTCCGTTTTTGAGTGTGGAGGCAGCTTTGTTCTCAACTCCTTTCCTTCTGGCACCAGAGGGGATGGGAGCAGGAAATGTTTTTCTTGTGTTTTCTCCCATACGTAGAGTGGATTCTCACAACATTATCATGGGTACATTATAAATCCCTACAACAATCCCTTCATCTGCAACCACAGACCTACTAGCATTTTTACAAAGTCGTTACCCAGGCAGTTACCCTTCACCCTTACATGTGTGTAATATAAATGAAAAAGGGGTATCGCCTAAGCCACTGCTCGTTCAATTATTTTACACTAAAAACTGATTCTAGGCTTCCACTTCCCCAAATGGATTTTTCTATACTGAGAAGCTGGAGTGAGCATCTTTCCCACACTGGCTCAGGGAAGGGGGAATAAAAGCAACCCACCTACCCACGAGGAAGACAACCAGTGGGAACAAAGACCCCTCTGATCTTACCTGGAAAAGCTGCTTCGTGGTAACGCTCCTGTGTGATTTTTTCCTGCACCTGAAACAGACATGGGGGTCCCAAAAAGGGGAGACTGTTGAGAAAGCAGACAGGAAAAAGACTTGGGGGAGATCTAAAAATGTTGGGGCAGCCTGTACAGATTTTGAGGGTATCCTTGATCATATCTTGTGCCCCACGTATTACCCAGATGGATCCTCCCTCTCACCTGCTGGTCCCGATTCTTGGCACCTGCCTGGCTCAGGAGGAAGCCTTCTGCCAGGGCCACCGCCTGGGAACTGGTCTCCGGACCGCATTCCCTGACCCAGCTCTCCATCTCCGGGGGCAGGACGGCCAGGAGTTGCTCCAAGACCACCAGGTCCAGGATCTCCTTCTTGGTGTGCCTCTCTGGCTTCAGCCACTGGTGGCAAAGATGGTGGAGGCAGCTGCAAGCCTCTCGGGGCCCTTCGGCCTCCTGGTAGCGGAAGTGCCTGAATTGCTGGCGCTGCACATCTGAAGGGAGAAAATCCTCTCCCAGGCCCTTCTGCACTCTTCCTTCCCACAGTTCCCTTCTGCTCCCAGCCTCAGTGGCACAAGGGCCTCTTCTTTCTTCTGGTCCAACTGATCCTGGCTCTCTCCTCATCCTCCTTTCCTCTCCAGACAGCCTCCACCTGGACTAGCCAATCACCTTCCTCCTCTGCCAAATTCTTCTGTAAAAGAAGTGCCGGATCGAAGACCTCCTGCAAAGAGAGGACATTTGCTGGAAATATGTATCTGGACACCTGCCCCTAAAGAGGTGACCTGCGAATCACAAAAGCTCGTGGAACACCCCAGAATCAAAGGTGTTTGTAAAGAAGAAACCAGACAGAGCATGTGAAGAGGAGCTGTATATATAGCAAGCAGAAAGGCTCTACTTATCTTAATAAAAGTCCAGACATGTGCCTTCTCTATGGTGGCCCCAACTTGTGGAATGGCCTGCCTGAGGCAGTCAGGAAAGCCCCCACTCTTCTGGCTTTCCGCAAACTATGCAAGACTGAATTATTCAGGAGGGCATTTTACCCAGGTTACAGGGCAGTGTCATAAGAAATGGATCAGAGAGATGCTCTGGAAAAGACTGGGGCTATAGACTATTCTACTGGGTACTGTCTAGTTAGGGTTGCCAGTCTCCAGGTAGTGGCTGGAGAGCTCCCAGAATTATAACTGGTCTCCAGGCCACAGAGATCAGTTCACCTGGAGAAAATGGCTACTTTTGAGGGGTGGACTCTATGGAATTACGCCATGCTAAGGTCCTTTCCCTCCCCAAACCCCACTTTCTCCAGGTTTTCACCCCCTAGATCTCCAGGAATTTCCCAACTTGGAGCTGGCAACCCTATGTCTAGTGGTGGTGATATGTTTCCATAGCAATATGTTCATGTCAAACTACTGAGGTTTTGTTTCAGCAGCGTTCTGTCTTTATGTTCGGACTGATGCTTCCTTTCAAATGTCCGAAATCCCACCCTGTTGTATTATTTATTGAATGCCCCAGCTATTGATCGTATTGGCTCATGCTGTCCAATCTACCTTGAGTCTCAGTGAGAAAGATTATAAATAACATGAATAAAATAAAAAAATATTAAACAGATGCCAAAAGAGAAGCCTCTTTGCTAGAGTTTGCAGACAGCAGCAGGCTGTAAAGAAAATATGGCGGAAGGGGCCTGCCTTGTTCCTGGAAGAACTCAGCTCCACCCCGGAGAAGAGGAGCAGCAGCAAAGCCCTTTGGATCAATGGAGCCCTCTGGTCGATCAGGCCAAAAGCAGGGAGGCGCTTTGCAGAGGAAAGATTATTGCAGGACTTACCTCTTTTGCAAAAACTCCTCGGGCTCTGCTCCCCTTCGCCTAACCACTCAGCAGCCACACGACACGCTACTGGGACCCCGGGACAGGAAGTGACTGCCCCAGTTAGGTGGCCTCCCCTCTTTTGGCCTCTCTAGGAATGGAGGCTCCTTCTCTTTAACTCTTCAGTGGACACTCCAGAAAGCAAAAAAAAAAAAAAAGGCCCACTTGTGGCTTCACCCTGCCAGAGGGTGCATTTTGCCACTGAAACAAAATAAAGCCACCTGATAATTTCTTAGCCTGTGGGCATCACCCTAACAATCGCACTTCCACCACTTCTGGGTGCTGCCACAGCACAAAAAGATGAATCCCAGGCACAGATCCTGTGGGGGTCCTCTGGATTTTCACGTGGCCACGGGGGTCCCCCATACCATCAAATCACGGACCATGTCCATAGCTGCATAGCACACCACAAAAATCACGCACCCAACGCTTCATGGCACTGCCACGATGCAAAAATGGGATCCCAAATCATGGATGGTCATGGATAACAAATAAGGATTTCTACTCGGGGTTACCCAAAAAAACTCACCATTGAGAGCTGCTGTAACCCAGTGGTTAAGTGATTTGGCCACAAATCTGCACTCTTTTGGTTCGAATCCCGCTCTTGCCATGAGCTCAGTAAGTGGCCTTGGGTAAGCCACTCTGCTCAGCCCCAGCTGTATTGTGGGGATAATAATTGCATTAACTTGTTCACCACTCGGAGTGAGGCACTAATCTATCCAGAAGAGTGGAATATAAGTGCAGTCTATTATTATTATTATAACATGTCATGTCCACAGCCACTGACTGGACCAAAAAAATCACTCATCTGCCTCTTTGGGGCACCACAAGAGTGCAAATATTTCATTTCAAAGCACAGATCCTCATGCATCCTAAGGAATTTTACAACGGGTTCCCCCAAACTCATGTGGCTGTTGTGGGAGACTTCAATGAGTTTGAGAGGCACTTACGTAAAAATCCTGAGGGACGAGGATGCATGAGGCTTCGTGCCTGGAATCCATGTTTTTGCTCAACGGTGGTGACACAAAGCCCTGGATATGTGATCTTTTTGGTGTTTTGTCTTGACCACAGTATGAGGTACAGGATCATGGTGGTTTGGTTTAGTTTAGTTTCAGTGAAAAAATAATGCGATTTTAGGAGGATTCATGTCTTCAAGCCCTGTCTTGCCCCACCCCTTGAGGAGAGGCCAGGCAGGGGGAAGCCCTGAGGGGCTGCAATGGGACAGCCTGGCTCCAGATGGTGTGGGGTGGGGACTCCATCCCTTGACTGGGCATCCCCGCAGTGTCCCTTTGCAACATAGTAAACAGCCTCCCTGTGCATAGAAATCTAGCCCTGCAGGGAGAGAGTTTCTGCCCTCCGTCTCTGCTGGTGGGAATCAGGCCAGAGACTGGCATCTTCCAGACGTGCTAGATGGGGGCCTGGTCTCTTTCTTTCAATCTGCACCTGTCCTGACCCTGAAAAGATCCTGCCATTCTGGTTCATCATCTCTGGGGAGTTGGGAGCAAACCCCACTTCCCACACCCCTAGAAGGGTAGAAAAGCAGCCCATCTCTTAAAAGACCAGGATTTTCAGGAGGCTTCTGTCGCCCGAAGGCAGCTGGGCCAGACGGCCAGACCCTTCCCACTTCAAACCACAAGAAGAGAGAGATCGAGGCTCTGAGAGGAACAAGCCGTTTTAATGAAGCAATAGGAATACACAGGCCTGTGGGTGCCAAAGAGGAACCCAGAGGCTTCCTGAACAAGGATTTTTATAGACTGTAAATCATCACTGATAACTGACAGATTTTAAGCATCCTATCCTCGTCCGCAATTTCCCTCTCCCTTTCCCCATTGGCTGAGGTACTTGGGAGTTACACCTTTCCGGTTTTCGCCTAAAACTCCGCCTTAGTTTACATCTCCAATTACTCTGATGGCAAAACCCCCTACTCATATTTGTTTTATACCATACATAGTTTGTCACACATTAGCGCACACACACACGTCTGCAAGTCTAACCACAAAGGTCATAGCCCTTAGTGCATCTGCTACCTTACTTCCTATTTTATATAGCTGAGCGCAAGTATCTGCTACTTACTTCCTATTTTCCATGGCTGAGCACAGCTATATTTATCCTGCAAAAACCCACACAACTTTCCTGTTTCAGTGAGACAGAAAACAGCTATGTATAAACTTCTTTATAATCTGTAGGTAAGAAAAAGGTCATAGCGAGCAAGCAAATGGTTACTTTATCTAACCCCCTGCATATATATAATATAGCCTGAGTTGTAGCTGAACCTGTGAGCAGGGCAGGGGTCTGAGATATATCTAGGGTTTGCAGGCAGGGTGAGGGCCTGAGACAGGAGGGGGGGCAATTATGGATTTTCTCTTTTTGGTGTTGGCTTACACTTCTGTAGACCCCCTTCAGTCCCTCAATTTTCCAAAAAGCAAAGGACATGGCTGTTTTTTGGGGAGCTTGATTTGGAAGGACAGGAAGGCTTCCCAAGGCCAGCTTGGAAAGAAGCAAAAAGGGCAGGAATGGGGGGGGCTCTTCTTCCCCCCTTAAATCTCCCACCCCTCCTGCTGCCCCCAGCCTTGACTCTTCTCCAGTCCAAAAGGGCAAGCTGCTCCCTTTCCTATTCGTGTTGCCTGCAGGTCTCCATTCCCCATTTCTTATTTGGTGACTTTTTAGGCTTTGCATAAAGCAGCTCTTTCTGATGCATGGGGGGGGGGAGGGTGAGACTGTGGGAAGGGGCTCTTCCCCAGAATTAAAAGACCCCCTTCCTTTCTCTCTGCTTTTGGTCTTGCATTGCACCCCCTTCCCATCCCCCCTCCTGCAAAGCCCCTCAGATTCCACCACCATTCAAGCATTTGCCAGGGAGACTCAGAGGAGGGGGCAAGAAATGGCTCCCCACCACCACCATCTGCCTCTCTAGGCTGCAGACTCTCTGGCCTTAACCCTTGGAAGGGATCTCACCAGTTCGAACACCACATCTGAAATCCAGGCAATATTGTGCCTAATTTAATTGGATGACTGAAAATTAGAAATACATAAAATTATCTGATAATTATGGGGGACCGTTTTACCCTTTCAAAGCCTTTATTTTTGGAGTCTATAAGATTCTTTGAGGATCACTTTAGTAGAAGGGGTGGAGTCCATTTTTGTTTTCCCAGTTTTCCTTTTGAAGGTCCCTCAAGCCTTCTGGTAAGTAACAGCAACATTTTGGCAAGAAAGAATCTTGAGAAGCAAATTTTTAAAACAAGCATTTAGTCCCCCACCCCTATACAGAAATGCATCAGCTCTAGCGGCATAAACTGTCTTTGGCTTAAAACTTAAATGTGTACGAGGAAAAGCCCCCCCCCCAACCCAGACTCACCTCCGTCTCTTGGTCTCCCCCCCCCCCCATGCTGCTGGGCTGCTTTTTAATAGAAACATAACCAAACTTTCATTCTTGAGCTCAAATGGCAGGATGTTATTCCTGCGTTTTACAGTATCTCCCCCTTTTAAATTAAAGGTGTCTTGAGATGTGCATAGCAGAGGCAGTCTTGGTTTTGAGGGAGGTCCAGTCCCAGGATGTTCCCTTGAGCCTAATTCAAGATCTGAGGTGGGATTGGCGGAGATGTGCAGGGATCTCCACAGAGTGTCCGTGCAGGGGAGATGCGTCCCAGTGCGCATGATGCCTGGCTAGAGGGAGAGACAGGGTTTCATCTCCAGGGAATATTCCATGTCTCTCTCTGACTAGCTCTCCACAGGTGCTGCTTCCTAAAAACACTGCCTGCCTCTCCTATGTTGTTTCCTGTACACCAGACACAGCATGTTCCAGAAGCTTAACTGGCGATCTTAGGAAAGTCACTAAGTTTTCAGCCTGACCCACCTCACAGGGATATTGGCAGGATAAAACTGGGAGGGGATTGCACACCGAGTAAGGTATTAAACCTGTAAAGGCTCTATCCACCGGTGGCAGGCATAATGCCTCAGAGACTCAAGCTATGGCTTGAGGGCTTCTGGGTGATCATGGGAGCTACAGTGCAAAAGGAGAAAGGATGTTGAATGTCAGGATGACGGGGCCAGAGCCGTATTTTAGACCGTCCCTGATTGGAAGAAGGGGGAAAGTATTTGACACTTCATGGGAAAGAAGCAGAGGGGCAGAGATAAAAGGTCCTCAGGCAGGTGGGGGAAAGGAGCAAGAATTCCATAAGAGCAGCTAGAGGTGCTTTCTTCCGAGGAAGTGTCACGGCCCTGGCCCCCTCCAACCAGCTCAGGCACCAGATACCCATGGGGCAAAGAAGCAGGATACTTGCTCTTCTCTTTGGCGGCACCACTTAGTCCAAATGTTCTTTTCATTAAGGTTCCTGGCGTGCTCTGTTTTTGTCGCCAGGAAATCCAGCTCCACATAATCATATTCTGTGGGCACAAGATGGCTAGCTATTAAAGGTGAAGAATAGATTAGTTGACACTCCCAAACCAGAATTTGAGAATCTAATAGATTCAGCTTCAAATCATAGCAAGGGAATGATATCTAAAACATATAATATAATCAGGGCTTTTTTCTGGGAAAAGAGGTGGTGGAACTCAGTGGGTTGCCCTTGGAGAAAATGGTCACATGGCTGGTGGCCCTGCCCCCTGATCTCCAGCCAGAGGAGAGTTTAGATTGCCCTCTGCGCCACTCAATCTCAACTCCCCTCTGGCTGGAGATCAGAGGGCAGGGCCACCAGCCATGTGACCATTTTCAAGAGGTTCCAGAACTCTGTTCCACCACGTTCCCCTTGAAAAAATGCCCTGAAGATAATACTATCTACCCAACTTTGCCCATTGTTGGCGGAGATGTTAACATACTGAATCTTTTTGGAATGCAGTGCTAAAGGAACTTCAGAAAATAACAGGATATGAAATCCCCCTGATGCCAGAAATTATTCTATTGGACCAATGGGACAAATACCAATACCAAATTTCAACAATATGAAGAGACCTAATAGCCACCCTACTAGTAGCCACAAAGAGCGCAATAGATACCTTTGGGAAATCTAAGTCTATACCCTCAATTGATAACTGGCACAAAAAAAATCTGGGACTATTATATATCAGAAAAGTTATATGATAAAATTTACCAAGTAGAAAATTTTCCAAGAACAATCAACTTTATTGAGAAATGGTTTCCTTTCTTTGAATACCTTGAAAATAATAGTTCCTTACCTGGTCTTAAACTCTTTCATACATATGCAAATATATAAGTAATCTGTCAATTTAATATGTTAGAATTTACAAGTACTTTCTCCTTATATTCGTTCAGATATATGCTCAGATATAACTCTCTAAACTGCTTTAAAATGCATTCAATTGTTACTTATTATGACATGTTATGTGTTTATTCATTTTGATGTATGTATTTATTAACGGATTTTAGTATTAACTTCTTGTATGACTGCAAATTCATGATTGTATATAGTTTAATAGTTTATTGTTATATTTTTTTTAAAAAATAAAGATATATTGATATACACACACACCCAAAAGAAAAGGTGAAGAAGGTGAAAACTGGGCTGAGGGGGCATAAAGAAAACCCTCCACAGGAGGCCAGCAGGATAGCTTGCCCACGCCTCAGCCACCGCCATATGGAGGAACATCTCTGTCTTACAGGTCCGGCAAAATGATAGCAAGTCTAGCTGGGCCTGAGTTTCAACAGACAGGGTTCCCACAGGTTGGTGCCAGAGCCAAAAAGGGCCAGGGGACACCAGCAGCTGTTTATCTGCTGAACACAGCACACTCCAACCAACATATGGTGAGAGGCGGTCCAGTAGGTATGTTGGTCCCAGTCCACTAAGGGCTTATTGCTTAAAACTAAAATCTTGAACCTGATCGGAATTCCACCGAGAGCCAGGGCAACTGGTGCAAAACAGGTATTATATGTGACCTATACGGTATGCCTGTAAGGACACCCGCTGCTGCTTTCTGGACCAGTTGTAGTTTCCGCCAGCTATTCCAGAACCCAGGTGGCATGAGTGAGCTGTGACTAGCCCAAGGTCACCCAGCTGGCTTCAAGTGGAGCAGTGGGGAATCAAACCCGGCTCTCCAGAGTCCCGCACTCTTAACCACTACACCAAACTGGCTCTTGTGTCCATCTGGGTGTTGGGCATGTGGCTGAAGACTTTTGGCAGTGGGGCTCTTGAAGAGGAGTGCGGGGCTCCATCTCCGTGCCTCCTGCTCCCTTCTCCTGCTTCCAGCCAGCAGCCTCTCCTGCTGCTTGGCAGAAAAGACACGTGCTTCCTCGCTCACCACAATCTCCCTATGCTTTAGGGACAGGCGGACGGTCTTCCTCCTCTGAGCTCTCCAGAGTTGGAGATTGGCGCACACACTGCTTTCCTCTCTGGCCTTTTGTGAGAGTTTCATAGAGGCTTGGGGCAGCCTCCCAATTTTTCATTTTTCAGGAATATGCTGGATGCTAGGCTAGGTGAAGGCCAAGAGGGAGTGCCTGGTTGGGCGCAGGGAGTGGCAGCTCCATGGGCGGACGGTGGGCCTTTTCCTTTCCCTGGGATGCAGCTGGAAAGGGGACGGGCATAGAGCGCTGCTGGTCACAGAGATAAGAGAAAGCTTTGCCCGTAGACAACAGAAGGGGAAGCAGGTAAAAAGCAGCCAGGATGGGAGTTTTGTTTTCTTTCTTAAGACTTGCTGCACTTGTGTTGATGGCTCTGTAAATGACACCTCGGAGACTCAGCAGGCAAAGTTCCCCCACCCCATGTCTCTGTGGGAAGAAACTTCTTTGCCTGCTAAATTATTGGGGGTCCTTAAGAGAGCACAATATCTAGATTAGGAAAAGGAGTTATAATTCTCCTTGACACAAAGGGGTGTGTGTGTGGAATCCAGCTGATTTGCACACAGCCAGGCAACCTGCATGGTGGGCACAGATGGTACTTGGCTACTGAAAGGTCCTGGTTGCTCGAGGTGTGCTGGGGAAGGCAGGGGGGAGGGGAAAGTCCCTAGGTAGTTGCGAGGGGATCTCTCAGCTCCTCACAGCACCTCCCCCCTTCCCAGCCTGCTGTGGCTCATATGCTGTGGAGCTTTACATAACTCTACCACTGAAGCAAGGCCTGCTGCTTCCCGCTTTTCTGGCTTCTCTTCTCTGTGATTTTAAAGTTCATTGGGGATTCCTGTCTCCGCCCCCCACCCTCAGTTTTTGGTCAGGCAGTGCTTTCAATTACATAGAGGGTCTTCTAGGGTTAATTAGCAATGCTCACCCCCTTCACCCAATGAGAATCGGATGCACCCAGCCAGGATCAGGCGCAGAGCAGGAGGCACTGCCCTCCCCCCCCCCTCTACCAGACCGGGATCAGGTGCGAAACAGGCAGAAATTCTCCCCATTCACCCAGCTGAGATCAGGCATGGAATAGGTGGCAATGCTCCCCCTCACCTGTCAGGAATCAGGTGCAGAGCAGGCAGCAAGGCTTGCCTGCACATCCTCCCCTTTCTAGAGCCCGTTGTATTTTTCCCCACAACGGCCTTTGTTGCTAGTCCTATTATATAAAAGGCAAGCCATATTGGTAACACCTTTTATCCTGGTGCACCTGCAGAGGGTGCCGCCATGGCTGGAAGACCAGGGGGGGCAGCCTGTCCCTCTGAAGGGTGCGTCGTGGCAGGAAGCCCAGGCGAGGCGGCCCATCCCTCAAGAGGGTGCACTGAGCCGGTAAGTTGAGCCGTGGTGGCCCGTCCCTCTGGAGGATGTGCTGTGGCGAGAAGGACAGGTGGGGCAGCCCATCCCCCTGGAACGTGCACCATAGCTGGAAGGACAGGCATATGGCGGCCCATCGCTCCAGAGGGTGTGCCATGGTGGAAGGCCAGAGTAGGCGGCACATCCCTTCGGAGGGTGTGCTGCAGCGTTAAGCCCAGGCGTGGTGGCCTGTTCCTTGGGATGGCACGCCACGGAGGAAGCACAGGCGTGGCAACCCGTCCCTCCAGAGGGCACTCCGCAGCGGAAGTAGAGGCATAGTGGCCCAACCCTCTGGAGTGCGCTCCGCAGGGGGAAGGCTAGGCGAGGCAGCCTGTTCCTCTGGAGGGCACAGTGTGGCAGGAAGGGCAGGTGAGACAGCCCATCCATCCAGAGGGTGCACTGCGGCTCAAAGCCCGGGCCACGTGGCCTGTCCTGCTGGAGGGCCTGGGAAGGCAGCCAGTCCTTCCAGAGGATGCACTACAGCGGGAAGCCTAGGCGAGACAGCCTGTCCCTCCAGAGGGCGCACTGTGGTGGGAAGCCCAGCATCCCTCCACAAGACGCTCCACTTTCTAGAGCCTGTTGTTTTAAAATCGGGCTTGGTTGCTAGTAAATATCTGTGATTAAAATCATAGATATGCAACACTGTTAAATGGACCTGAGCTGAAAGGGAGGGGGAGGAACACAGACAAAGATGGCGGAAGCTTATACATTCTGAAAAAACATCTTACAGATGCCATGGAAATAGTTTCATTCATTCAGGAAGTGACTGAGTGGTCTATTTTATTTCATTTATTTACATTACTGATAGTCTGCCTTTCTCACTGAGATTCAAGGTGGATTACAAAGAATACGTCAGTATAATCAGCAGCTGTTCAATAAACAATGCGATAGGGTGGGATAGCTGAAATTTGAAAACAAGCAGAAGTTCAGTAGAAAAACCAATGGTGAAACTGAGTCGAAATCCAGTACAGCGCTGGAGGGGGGGGGGGACAACAACACTGAAACACAACCAAAGCAGATTGATAGGACTTATTAAACTATGAAGTAGGAGCACACTTACAGCCACAGACGGTACGCAGTAGTAGAGTCTACAGATCCTGTCCCTGTACCAATGCCTCTCTTTAAGGCGACTCTCACAGCACAGCCCTAATAGCTGCCTAAGAAAGCCCTCGTGAATAATTCAGTTTTGCAGTGTTGGCAGAAAGCCAGGAGAGGAGGAGTTTTGCTGACCTCTTCAGGGAGGCCATTCCATAAGGCAGGGGCTGCGGCAGAGGATGCCCGTACAGGGGCAGCTGTTGGTTTTGCCCCTTTGAAGGGTGGCGCCTGCAGAAGGCCCTGTTCAGACGAGCGGAGCTGCCATGTTGGAGCACAGGGGGCGAGGCTGTCCCACAGACAGGAAGGGCTTTGTATGAGATTGCCAAAACCTTGAACTGAGCCCAGTAACTTATGAGTAGCCAATGAAGTGATTGCAGAATAGGAGTTATAGTCAACCTCTGCCTAGATATCTGCGGGATTCAGCACCAATGGGAGCCTCTGAGTTGACTCTGAGGGGAGACTATGTAGAATACATTACAGGAGTCGTATCTCCATGTTCCCATGCCATGGATACAGGTGCTGGAGGCTGCTGCCCAAGGAAGCCAGCTGCGGGGATTGGCAGAAACCGGAACTACCATCGAACCTTCCAGCAACCTCATTTGAAACAACCAAGAAAGAGACCGGCATTGATGCCAGCCGAATCCAGCTGAATCCTCCTGCCCGTCCAGGTCCCACAAATCCACAGGGCCTCCTCACTCAACATGAGCTGCTAAAACACCTTCGCTTACCTGAGCAACACTAACAGGCAAGAGCAATGGATACCTGTACAGAATCATTCTCTCTGGAGGCCCCTGTTGAATGGAACAGGCGGCCTGTTGAGGTCGAATATGCTCCCACAACTGTATCATTCCATACAAAAACACAAGTTATAAAATGGAAATCGTGGTATTTTCTTTATGAAACTACCATTTTGAAGAGGATAGGGATGTAGTTTTAATCTACAAAACATTTTGGCAAGTTCTCTGCATTTTATATTGTACATGTTATAATATTGCATTCCTAATTTTCTAATAAAATTAGTTTGGCTATAATGTGTTTCCGCACTTCAGAAATATCTAGGTTTCCTCCCAGGTATGAGTTATATTAATGGGAAGTAAGGTTTCCACCATGATGGAAATATTTTCAAGACTGCTGGAATTTATAAGGTTTTCCCCCTAGGTGAATTCTTTCATGGGATGTAAAGTTTCCATTTTAATTAAGATTTCTCAACACTTGCAGTTTCCTGTGTGTGAATTCTTTGATGGGAATTTAGTCTATCCCTCCTCCCAAAGCTTTTATCACATTGTAAGCATTTATATTTTTTCTCCCCTGTGTGAATTTTTTGATGATAAGCAAGGGTTGAACTCTGTCTGAAGCTTTTCCCACACTCTGGGCAAGTATATGGTTTCTCCCCTGTGTGGATTCTTTGATGGGAAGTAAGGCTTCCGCTCAAACTGAAGCTTTCTCCACACTCCAAGCATATATATTTTTTATCCCCTGTGTGAATTTTTTGGTGGGAAGAAAGGTTTCTACTATGACTGAAGCATTTTCCACACTCCCGGCATTTATATGGCGTTTCCCTGGTGTGAATTTTTTGATGAAAAGTAAGAATATCTTTCCGTCCGAAGGCTTTTCCACACTCCAGGCATTTATATGGTTTCTCCCCTGTGTGGATTCTTTCATGGCAACATAGCTGATACTTCTGCCTAAAACCTTTCCCACACTCCAGGCATTTGTATGGTTTTTCTCCTGTGTGAATACTTTGATGTGAAACAAGATTTCCACTCTGTCTGAAGCTTTTTCCACACTCCAGGCATTTATACTTTTTCTCCCCTGTGTGAATTGCTTGATGAAGAGTAAGTTTTGCATTCTGACTGAAGCTTTTCCCACAATCCTGGCATTTATACGGTTTCTCCCCACGGTGAACTATTTTTTGATGGGTAGTAAGGTTTCCACTTTGACTGAAAATTCTTCCACACACTGGGCATTCATACTTTTTCTTCCCTGTGTGAACTGCTTGATGGGAAGCAAGGTTTCCATTCTGACTGAAGCTTTTCCCACACTCTAGACATTTGTATGGCTTCTCCCCTGTGTGAGTTCTTTCATGGGAAGTAAGGGCTGAACTCTGACTGAAGCGTCTCCCACACTCCAGGCATTTATATGGTTTGTCCCCTGTGTGAATTCTTTCATGGGAAGTAAGTTCATCTGTCCGTTTAAAGCATTTTCCACATTCTAGACACGTATATGGCTTCTCCCCTGTGTGAATTCTTTGATGGTGAGTAAGGTGTCCACCCTGACTGAAGGTTTTCCCACACTCCAGGCATTTGTATTTTTTATCCCCTGTGTGAATTCTTTCATGGGAAGAAAGGGTTCCACTCTGACTGAAGCTTTTCCCACACTCCAGACATGTGTATGGTTTCTCCCCTGTGTGAGTTCTTTGGTGAGCAGAAAGGTTCTGACTGTGAATGAAGCGTTTTCCACACTCCAGGCATTTATATTTTTTATCCCTTGTGTGAATTCTTTCATGGGAAGAAAGGGTTCCACTCTGACTGAAGCTTTTCCCACACTCCAGACATGTGTATGGTTTCTCCCCTGTATGAGTTCTTTGGTGAGCAGAAAGGTTCTGACTCTGAATGAAGCATTTCCCACACTCTAGGCATTTATATTTTTTATCCCCTGTGTGAATTTTTTGGTGTAAGATAAGGCTTCCCCTCTCACTGAAGCTTTTCCCACATTCGAAGCATTTATGTGGTCTCTCCCCTGTGTGAATTCTTTGATGGGAAGTTAGAGTATCTTTCCGTCCAAAGGTTTGTCCACATTCTAGGCATTTAAATGTTTTCCTTGTATTATGGGTGTTCCAATGCATAGTTGTATCTGCTATTTCAGAAAATCCTTCCACACTTCCTGGACACTCATCCCTATTGTCTCCTTTGGATATTTTCTGAAAGAGTGGCATTTCTTGAGAAATGTTACCTTGGAAAACATCACAATTTTCCCTCTCATTAAGTGGGTTTGTTCCCTCCACCACGCTTAATGCATCAAAATATTCATTGTTCTCTTCCAGTTCTGAATATGTATGTTCTCGCTCCATCACAGGATATTCAGTTGCCAACTCCCACACACCATCTGCGGATAGTAATAGTAATAATAATATTATAACATTTGATTTATATTCCACCCTTCAGGACAACTTAATGCCACACTCAGAGTGGCTTACAAAGTATGTCATTATTATCTCCACAACAATCGCCCTGTGAGGTGGGTGAGGCTGAGAGAGCTCTGAGAGAGCTGTGACTGGCCCAAGGTCACCCAGCTGGCTTCAAGTGGAGGAGAAGGGAATCAAACCCAGTTCTCCAGATTAGAGTCTCACTGCTCTTAACCATTGCACCAAAGTGGCTACACATGACATGAACAGAGCCTAGAACACAACCAACTGACACTGAGAATGGATGAGTTCAAAGGACTGATGTCTGGACACTTCCAAGTCTGTGTTGGGAATGCTAGATGGTATTGACCAATCCCATTTTTGTGACAATTAAATGAAAATAGTACTTCCCTGGATCAGTGACTGATGCAGGGATCCTTCTTTGAAGTGAACTGCAAGTCAGAGGAGCTGACCCAGAATGCAGCCACAAGACACTTGGTTTGTACTCAGATCACGGACTGGTTGATTCTTTGCTCTTCCCTGGTCAGTGGGGGATGATGGAATTGGGGCAGTGCAAAAGGCCGTGTGGATTTTCTGCCTGAGGTGTCTGACTCACAAAGTTCTCACTGGCCATAACTGGAAAGACATGTCCTGCTACCCTGAGAAGGGCACCCCTCGAGTTCAGAACAAAATTTTCATTGCCCTCTCTCTTTCCGTTCAGTACAACGAAAGAGCAGGGGTCCCTACAAAGTCTTCTGCGCATCTTTTTTAACAATAAAACATGGGAAGGAAGCAGGAACGGGGAGAAAAAATAAGGGCCCAGCATACATTCAACAAGAGACCCCAACTGATGAAAAGACTTCACTCTCCCTTCACCTCCAGCTCCGCCCCCCGCAGGCACAGGGCCCCTGCGGATCCCCAGTCTGGGCTACATCCAGCTCAGCTCAAACCTTCCCTGCTAACTCAGTGGCAGTTTCATTCAGCACCCCAGAAGGCTCCTGTATTCCCCGATGAGGGAAACGGCCCTCGAGAGAGATGCAGCCCGAAACCAGGACAGAAGTCGTTCTGGTGGGTGACGGAGAACTGATCATCTCAGCTGAAATCTCTCCCCACTCCCTGCACCCAGTTTCCTGCTCCCTCCTGTATTTCGGAAGCTGGAACTGGGTAACATTTACCCAGTGTGAAGAAGCAAAGCCTGTGGGGAAGAAGCCAGGGAATTTGTTTTTCACTACAGGCGTAACTCTAAAGAAAATATAGTTTGAGGACATGGATACAGACTAAAAAAAGGAACAGAGAAAAGCTGCAACGCTACTGGAGACTCACAAATGATGTGTATTTGGATTAATGAATTCAGTGCTCGAGTGCTGGACTGAGAGTCGGCTAGAACCAGCTCGGCCAATAGAGAGGAGTTAACAGAAAAAGGACGTGACCTGTTACCTGCCTGCCTCCAATATTAAGTCTGTTCAGCCAGATAAAGGTTTTTCAGCCTTCATGTCACCTCACAGCAGGTCACTCTTCATAAAACATCCCGCCCTGTCTGTCCTCATCCATCACAAACGTCACTTCTGCACCTTGGCTGGGGGACCCCAGCAGCTTCCTGACTCCTTGCTCCAAACAATTGGAAGAGGCGAATCCTACTCGGGACTGAGAATACGCTCGGAAGACGAGAGTTGCCTCTCCAAGATGCTGGGTTTTACTTTGGGAGCCTCTGCTTTTGCAAATATTTGCAGGTCAGGCCCTTCAGAACCACTGACAAGATTGCTGTGTGGTGGGGGACAGAGGAGAAGGGAAGGTGTGTGCATGAGCACATTGTCTGGAGCTGCTTTGTGTAACTTGTCTGTAGTAAAGCTCAAGCTTTCCAAGCGCAATGTCTGCGGTTCAGTCCCTGGCTGCTCTAATTAAAGGGGTCTCGGGGGTAACAGGGCTGGGAAACAGCCTGGCCAGAGAAGCCACTGTCTGGACAAAAATGGATCAGGGAGCCTAGAAGAAGAAAGATCCCTGTTTTCATGATCTACAGACACCTCTCAGCCTTGACAAGCCATCTAAGTGTTTCTGAGGGGGAGCAACTGTGAAGATAAGAACCCAGAACCCCCCCCCCGACCCCGACCTTGGAAGGAACCGCAAGAAACACAGAGACCCACTACAGACCTAGGCTGCTCCCAGCCACTCCTTCCTCTTCATCACAGAACTCGATAAGCAGCGCCTCCTCTTCCTCCAGCCCGGATACGAGGACCGGTGTGGCAATCAGAGGTCCTTTCATTAGAAAAAAAAAAAACACCCCACAAAATTATTGTTGTTTCTTGTGTCCCTCAATTCAGCTATTTCAATGCAGGTTCACTCCATACCTCCAGAAATACACAACAGGCAAGTAAGAGGGGCTAATGGAGGGCGAAGAACACAATGGTCTGAGAAGCATCCATCCCCTATTAGCACTTCTGCTCCTGCCCACAGCCCAGCTGAGACTGAAAAGCCAGCTCCGAACTCAGTCAGAGGCAAAGAAGCCGGCAGAGCTCCCTCCCCAGCCACATCTCAGCACAGGTAAGGCAGGCCAGCCCAGACCTAGACGGCCCAGGTTAGCCTAATCTCAGATCTAAGCTGCTGAACCATATTGGGAAACTGGTTGGGCTGTGAACCAGCACTCTGCTAGTTCGACTCCCACTCCTGCCATGACCTCTGCAAGTGGCCTTGGGCCAGCCGCTCCTCTCCGCCCAGCTCTGCAGCTGTGTCGTGGGGATAAGAATAACACTGACCTTGTTCACGGCTCTGAGTGGGGCACTCATCTGTCTAGAAGAGCAGCTATTATGAGGATGATAGCGATAATTATGGGGACGATAGGCAGAAACTTTTGAATGAATCTACTGTGTCCTCTGTTGGAAGAGTCCTGGGAAAGCCCAGGGAAACCTGTCCAGTCCATCTAAGGCTGGAGGTGACCTTCCCTTGGAGGCGCTGCAAATTCTCTCATTGGATCAGCCTTGTCGAAACTGCCCCCCCCCCCGCCCCTGGTTCCTCTTCGGGGACAGAGTGTGCAGGCCTGGCGGGAGGAACAGCCCCAGCTTGCAATGGCTGCCCTGTTGATGGCCCCGGGATCAGGGGAAGATGAGCTGGGTGTCCATATCTGCTGGACCCCTTTCTTCACCTTCTCCTGGGGAGCAGGGGGGGGGGGGTCTTAGCATCTTTTGCTGCTTTTTTGGCACTACAGGCCCACAGGCCTGGAGGGAGGGAAGACCCACTGGTGAGGAATGGAGAGAAGAGACAGCCCTCAAAGGTAGAAGAGTTTCCCCATTTCCCCCGTTGCTAATTCTGGGACTCTCTTTCCATGGTCAAGGCCAGAGGGAGTAGGGGCAATGCCCTTTCAACACTCACAATTTCTGGGGCTTCCTGGCCTTGTCCAGATGCAGGAGAGACAGGCATCAGCTTGGATGAGCTGAGAAACAGTCTTCCTTCTTCCCTCCCTCTTTTCCTTCCTTCCTTCCCTCTCTCCCTCCCTCTCCTTCCCTTTCTCTCCTTCCTTCTTTTCTTTCTCTCCCTCTCTCCCTTCCTTCCCTACCTCCTTCTCTCCCTTTCCTCCCTCCTTCCTTCCCTCCGTCCCTCTCTCCTTCCTCCCTCCCTCCCTCTCACCATTCTCTCCCTTCTTCCTTTCTCCCTCTCTCCTTCCCTCCCTCCCTCCCTTTCCTTCCTCCCCTCCCTCGTTCCTTCCCTCCGTCCCTCTCTCCTTCCTTCCCCTCTTTCCATGGTCAAGGCCAGAGGGAGTAGGGGCAATGCCCTTTCAGCACTCATACTTGCTGGGGCTTCCTGGTCTTGTACAGATGCAGGGAGACAGGCATCAGTTTGGATGAGTGGAGAATCAGTCTTCCTTCTTCCCTCCCTCTTTTCCTTCCTTCCTTCCCTCTCTCCCTCCCTCCCCTTCCCTCTTTCTCTCCTTCCTTCTTTTCCTTCTCTCCCTCTCTCCCTTTCCTTCCTTCCTCCTTCCCCACCCTCCCTCTCTCCCTTCCTTCCCTCTGTCCCGCTCTTCCTCCCTCCCTCCCTCTCTTCGTCCTTCCCTCCCTCTCTCCCTTCATTCCCTCCCTTCTTCCTTTCTCCCTCTCTCCTTCCTTCCCTCTCTCCCTTCCCTTCCTTCCTCCCCTCCATCCCTCTCTCCTTCCTTCCCTCCCTCTCTCCTTTCCTTCCTTCCTCCCTCCCTCCCTCCGTCCTCTCTCCTTCCTCCCTCCCTCCCTCCCTTTCCTCCCTCCCTCCCTTTCCTTCCCTCCCTCCTTCCTTCCTCCGTCCCTCTCTCCTTCCTTCCTCCCTCTCTTCGTCCTTCCCTCCCTCTCTCCCTTCCTTCCCTACCTCCTTCTCTCCCTTTCCTTCCTCCCTCCCTCCCTCCTTCCCTCCGTCCCTCTCTCCTTCCTCCCTCCCTCCCTTTCCTTCCTTCCCTCCCTCCCTCCTTCCTTCCATCCGTCCCTCTCTCCTTCCTTCCTCCCTTCCCTTCCTTCCTCCCACCCCTCCCTTCTTCCTTCCCTCTGTCCCTCTCTCCTTCCTTCCTCCCTCTCTTCCTTCATTCCCTCCCTTCTTCCTTCCCTCCCTTTCTCCTTCCTTCCCTCCCTCCCTCCCTCCCTCTCCCCCTTTCTACTTCCTACCTTCTCTCCCTCCCTCCCTCCCTCCCTCCCACAGTACTTTGAAGTAGGACAGGGCCTGCCCAGGACTCCCCATCCCCATCGTTGCTTGGCAGGGGGAATTCAATCCAAGGCTGCTTTCCTGCTAAAGAGTGAGAGGCGTGAAGGGAGGGAGGCTGCTTTTGGGGATTTTTCAACGTTGGTCCTGCCAGGCCCTTGGTGAGGCAGGAGAGATGGAAGCTGGACTGCCCTCAGAGCGGGCAGGGCACAGAGCTGAGGGGGCGCAGCGCCTCCCAGGGAAGAGGGGCAGCCTCTGCCGGAAATCTGCACCTGCCCAGCCCACACAGCAAGGGGGACGCACACAAGGCCTGCAAGCACAGGAGGGCCTGCTTCCTGGGAAGGGGGCTACACATGGCTCCACTTACAGGCTGGGAGGAGGCGAGTTTCCTTTATGGGGACAGACTGGCAGAGCAAGGACAGCCGAGGCAGGAGGGAAATGATTCTTTTACAATAGGAAGTACAAGTCCGGAGCGGCCACTGAAGCTCTTTCGCTGCCTCAGGTGTGTCAGCCAAGGTGTGTGATTCCTAACTCACCATGTTTTGGGGAAGACCGGAGTCCCAATCCCAAATCAAGTGAAGGACAACAAAACTTGTGTGTGTGTGTGTGGGGGGGCGTTTTCAGGGAGCTATGCTGGGCTGCCTGCCCCCTTAGTATCGCTGCTGGATCCTGCCTCACCTTTCCTACTTCTCTGCCTGCTCTGCAACTCTCTCCAGCCGCAGGTGCTCTTTTGCTTTCTCCACCACCTACCCGACCACCCACTCACCCTGTGATGTTAAGCTTCCCCCCTCCCACTTACCCCTCTTCCCTTTTCAGTACTTTTGGTTGCTTCCCACTGCAGCTCCAGGGCTTGCCTCCTTCACCCCCCCACCTCCCCTAACCTCCCAGGCTTATCAAATCTCTGAGGATTCTCTGTGGGCAGCAACAACGGAAGAGGTTATATGTGGATGCTGAGACAACAGGCTGTTGTGGGGGAGGGGGAGAACCCCCCCCCCCAGTGAATTGTTGTTGGTTTTCGGATTTTTCTGCAAACCTGAGGGGGGTCCCCAAGTTTGGAGAAATATCTGCTTCATTCCCAAGTGCCCCCACCTTGCTGATTTAAGTATCTACATTTCAGGGGCACTTGGGGATGAGATATGCTTGAAGACTGCCAGGGGGACTCATAGCCTAAGAGGGTATTGCTTATAATGTCTGGTGCTTGCCCTTGGGAAAAAACAGAGAAAGTTCCCAATATCTACCTGCCAAAGTCTCTCCCTCCTCGGAGACCTGTGCAACTGGATCGTCCCCTTCTTCCAGCAAGGAGACCCACTCGGGTATAGGAACCACAAGCCCTTATTTGGAGGAGGAAAAACACACCAATTATTTCTGGCCTATGCGGCTACAACCATTTCTTAAGGCTTACAAATTACTCAGTTTGCACAATCTCATCCTTTCCCGTCAGGGGAAAAGAGTGGAAGGCAAGCTGCTTGAATGCCTGGTTACAGAAGAAACACAGATCGGCTGTTTCACATGTTGGGTGGCTTCCCTGGCATTCACTGATGGAGGACAATAGGAGCAATTCCTGTTTTTAGTATCGATTAACAGGAAGGGAAAGCTGTACCGAGAGAGGCCAGGTTCCTGTAATTCTCCTCCGTGACTTCCCTGTGCAGAGCCCTTTGGCCCGGATCCAGCAGCGCCCACTCCTCCTCCGAGAAATCCACAGACACGTCCTCAAAGGTCACCAGAACCTGAAAAAAGGAAGAAACAATTTCTCCTCAGCGAGAATCCAGAAAGGCAACGAGCCAGGAGTTCTCTGAGAGGAACCAAAGAAACGTCTTTTCTTGTGGCACTTACAGCCTTTTTTGTCAGCAGTTTTGATAAAACTGAAGGGAAGAGTTTCCTTTACACAGGAGCTATAAAGAAGACTGTGGTATCTAATTTAAGGTCTCCCATCCCTTCTCCCCACTGGTTCCTTCCCTACCTTATCTGGCAGCACAAATGGTGTTTCTGCCCCATCACACAGAAGGGGAGGCCCAGAATATCCACCCGACATCTTTCCAGGGCCTGCGAGGGAGACAAAGGAAGGGGGAAGAAGTTTAGCCTATTCACTGCCTGGCCCAGTCCCAGATGCTGGCCTTCACCTTTGGCCTTCCATCGAGTGACTAGATCTCATTGTGGTTGGGGAGGACAGGCCTTCTCTTGTTATGGCTCCCCCCTCTTTGTGGAACTGTTTGGGAATTTTTTAAAAAGACCTCCCCCTACCATTTTAGTTTTGTGAGCAAGAAACTTTGCCTGGCATGTGAAAGTTATGGGAAACACCTCAACAGCACATACCACGTCTCTTGCTGTGGCAGATCAAGGTGGGTAGCCGTGGTTGTCTGTCTGTAGCAGTGGAAAAGAGCAAGAGTCCAGTAGCACCTCTAAGACTCACAACATTAGTGGTAGGGTAGGAGATTTCGAGAGCCACAGCTCACTTCTTCAGATACTTGTTGTAGTAGTTGCTATGCTGCAGGTTAGTATGACATTAAACAACTTTGTAAATACATAACTAGAAGCAATTTTTATCTAGAATAAGTGTTCCACATTCAGCCCTGGACACTTCATATTGCAGATTGTTTATGCTTCGGCCTTTCCACAAGGAGCCAGAAAGGATTCTTATTTTCATTAAGTATTTTGATTGTATCTTGGTACTCAAAGAAAGGCTGCCACCATTCTCTGTAAGATGAAATCTAAGTCAACTGTATTGTCGAAGGTTGGTTGCTGTGGATTTTCCGGGCTGTATATCTTTTCCACACTGTGACACTGAGAGATCTCTGTCTTTTGGTGCTACACTCTGAAACGTCAGCAACTGCAATGCCAAGACCACGGCAATACAGCCCGGAAAATCCACAACAACCATCTAAGTCAACGTTCGTGGCAACCTTTTTGATCCATTTCCTTCTGTAAACAGTTTAGCATCAAAGGGTTTAGGCATAAGGATATGGTTAGCTCAGTATGCCTCAGGCCCTGGGAGCCTCATGCATCTGAGTTTTGCGTAATTTTTATTTATGTCATTTATAGTCCGCCTTTCTCACTGAGACTCAAGGCGGATTACACAGTGTGAGATTAGTACAGTCAGTTTCAAGGACATTTCCATAAACAATGCCATAGGGAAAATAAACACAAATTTACAAAGATGTAACATTAGAAAGACTCCAATATAGAGCTGAAGAAATGCTGAAACAGAACATAAGCCGTTCTAGGGCTGACATTTCTCATATTTCTTTGTATCACTGTGGTTGGTCTTGGATTACATTTGGGTAAGTGGTACAAGGGAATTTATAATTGGCAGGAAAGTATTATAAAAAATTTGCCCTATCAGGAACCCCCTCCCTGGGAGATGAGGGCAGCCCCTTCTCTATACAGCTTCTCTTCCCAGGTGAAAACAGACGACCCACAGTAATTAAAATAAACCCAGCCGTGAGAATCACAAAACAGAGGGCCAAAAAACCAAGACCAGAACAAAACTGATCAACTTAACTAACAGAGTCCCAACTAGTCTCCAAAAGAGATGCAACAACCCCCCCTTTGAAAAGCAGAAAGAACTTTTCTGAATTGTCGGGGGAAGACAGTGGCGTCATCTTGGAGCCACCACCTCCAAGGCCGTGCTCCTTCCTCAAGGTGACCCAGTGTCAGCCACAACTTTGTTTTCATTTTATTGTTAATAACAGGCTGGGGGGGAGGTCCCTAGCACTCTGCCCCCCATCCACCCTTTAACAGTAACAGCCCGCTGAGACCACGGGGTGTGTGTGAAAATAACAACAAACGATGGTTATATACCACTCTTCTAGACAGATGTGAACAAGTTAGTGTTATTATCCACACAATACAGCTGGGGCTGAGAGGGGCTGACCCAAGGCCACCTCCTGAGCCCCTGGCAGAGGCGAGGGCCCTGAGTGACACACCCAGCCCCATTTTTCCCTTCCAAGGCCAGGCAGAACAGCAAATGCTTTGAGCAGGGGCTTAAAGCGGGTGGGTGGGTGTCTGTGTGTGCTGCTGGTCAGGGATTGAAACCACGAATGAGGGGGCAGCCTCCCCCCCTCCACCCAGCCCCCCCGCCTTTTGCTCCCCCTTCCCCTCCAATCCCCCCCCCCTTCCTGGCTATCCCCGGGACTCCCCCTCCCCAATGCATTTCCAGCTCACTCGATCCTGGGGGTCGAGCTTGATTGATGCCTGCAGCAAGACTACGGTGCCATGGGGGGGGGGGGTAGCAGGAAGTGACCCCCCCAGTCCTCTCTAGGAATGCACCCTTGGAGGGCCTTTTTTTTTGTACAGAAAGGGGGCCCAGAGGGAAGGGGGGCTTCGACAGGCGACGCGCATTCCCGCTTGACCTGCCCCTCCCCTCCCTGCGAAGTTTTCTTTGTGAGAACCTGGACTTTTATTCGGCTTCCTTTTTCCGGCCCCCCATTGCACCCCCCCTCCCCAGCCTTGGGGGGTCTCTTCCGCTGGCCGAGCCCTTCTGTTCACCCCCAATTCTGTTTTCTAGCGTATTCAACTCCCCCCTCTATGCCTTTCCCCCTCGATTCTGCAGCAGGAATCCAAGTCCAGATTCTCGCAAAGAAAACTTTGCAAGGGGGGCAGGTCAGGCGGGGGCGCGCATCGCTCATCGAAGCCCCCCTTCCCTCTCCGCCAGCTGAGCTCCTTGCAGAAAGGCCCCCCAAGGGTTAAAGGGAGCGAGTGTGCATTCCTAGAGAAGAAAAGGGCTGGAGGACTGGGGAGTCACTTCGTGCCAGAGGCCCCACCCCCTACCGTGTGAAGGGGGTCTTTCTGCAGGCATCAGCATCGACCCCCAGGATTGGGTGAGCTGCAAATGCATGGGGGGGGGGGAGTGGAGGGAATGCAATGCAATGCGGGAACGTGGGAGCACAAGGGGCTGGAGGGGGACTGAGAAGCATGCGGGGGGGGGCTGGATCCAAAGCCCCCTCCCCCATGCAGATTCAGCTCCCCATCTCTGTTCTCGCCCAGCCCTTCACCGCCTGCTCTGAGCCTCCCCTTCTGCTCTTGTTCACCTGGACAAATAAGGAGGCGGAAGATCCAGGGGGTCCGGGCCGCTGAGCCCCGAGATGGAGAGCCGGGCCGGGGAGTCCCAGCCAGAGACCGGCGCCCAGGCAGAAGGCTTCCTCCAGAGCCAGGCGGGGGTCGTGAAGCGGGAAGAGCAGGTGAGGGGCTCCTGGGACCCCCAGAGATGCGGGGGAGGCTGTCTGCATGGCCCCCTCCCCAGGACTTTGCAGGAAACCACCCAAGGAAGCGCCCACTCGGCCCCCTTTCCCAGGCATTCCCTGCCCCCTTCCTTTCCTGACCCCTTTCCCTCTCCCTTCTCTGCTGTTTCAGGACCCTTTGGAAGAAGAAAAAGACACTCCAGCAGTGCCGTGGCAGAGGTTACTCCATGGGGAGGTCAAGCAGGAGGGCGATGGAGGTGCCCCTTCTCTGGGTAAGGAGCGTGAACGTAGTCTTCCAGCGCAGTTAGCAGGGTAGCAGCACAACCTAAAATGCACGGGCTGCTTGCACATCCCTCTACAGGCCATGGAGAAGGGACGCTTGTTTGCCTTGAGCTTCTCTCGCGATGCAAAAAAGCGCATCAGCCGTTCTCTAGCTCCAGGCCAGCCCTTGGGATTCCAGCCAAGGAGGCGGCAGGAGAGAGAGGCCTTTCCTAAAAGGAGCAGATTGTGAAACACGTATGAAGAATCATTTATTCCTTTTTATTCTTCCTTCCCAACAGTTCTCTCATGGAGCACTTTCTCCCCTTGAGTCCCCTCATCCCAGCACACATATAGTTTGAACGGCCTATGCAACCAGGCTCCAGATAACTTTTATTTTATTTATTTAGGTCGAATAATTACATGCCGCTTTCCACACCATGACAGTCCCCAAGGCGACATACAACAAACATTAGAACATTTAAAACATTAAAATGTATTTATAAATATTCAGTAATGAATTGGAAACATGCAGAACCAATAACAGCCCTTGCTGGCACTCTGGGTTGCCTTGAGGAGGGAGCAGGGCCTTGGAGGTGGTGGCGCCAAGATGATGCCACTGTCTTCCCTGGTAACCTAGAAAAGTCCATTCCCTTTCTGCTTTTCACAAGGCAGTTGTGGCATCTCGTTTGGAGACTAGTTGGGGCTCTCCTCTTTTATTAATTTTGATTAGTTCTGTTGTGATTTTGGTCTTGAGGCCTTCTCTTTTGTGATTCTCACTGCTGGATTTATTTTAATTACTGTGGGTCGTCTGTTTTTACCTGGGAAGGGAAGCTGTATGAAGAAGAGGCTGATCTGATCTCCCAGGGAAGGGGTTCCACTGAACAGGAAGAGCCATAACAAGAGAAGGCCCATTCCCTCCAAACACCATGAGATCTATCCTCTCTACATGTCTTTACTGACATGAAAGAGAAAGACCTCTGAGGCATAGAAGGCCCAGGGTAGAGAGGGGCTTAACAAGGAGAGCTAAACCCCTTCCTTTGTCTCCCTCGCAGGCCCTGGGAGGATGCTGGGTGGATATTCTGGGCCTTCCCTTCAGTGTGATGGAGCAGACACAATATCTGTGCAGCCAGATCAGGTAGGGAAGGAAGCAGTGGGGAGAAGGGAAGGGAGACCCCAGGGGCCCCGTCCTCTTCACATCCCCTCTGTCTGAAGGAATCTCTTCCCTTCGTTTCTATCAAAACTGCTGACAAGGTGAGAGTTACAGGAAAAAAGTTTCTTTGGTTCCTGTCAGAGAATTCCTGGCTCCTCGTCTTCATGGATCCTTGCTGAAGAGAAAATACTTTCTCCTTCTTTCAGGTTCTGGTGACCTTTGAGGACGTGTCTGTGGATTTCTCAGAGGAGGAGTGGGCGCTGCTGGATCCGGGCCAAAGGGCTCTGCACAGGGAAGTCATGGAGGAGAATTACGGGAACCTGGCCTCTCTCGGTACGGCTCTCCCTTTCTGTTAATCGATACTAAAAACAGGAATTTCTTCTGTTGTCTGTCAATGGATGCCACGGAAGTCACCAAACATATAAAATAGAAGATTTGGCTTTCCTTACCGTTCTCTGTCTATCGAACTGTAAAATCTATTTTTTCATTATTTGAAGGGAAGCCCTAACGAGAATGCTAAAATCTGTTTAGAAATGTTCAAGAATGCTGGCGTGTCTTCAAACATGCGATTCCTCTGCCAGAATGAGATTTCTCCTGGCAGACGACAGCGCGGTGATTTCCACCGGTTCCTCATATCCCGCTGCACAGCTCACCCTTGCCCTTTGTGCTCTTCCTCAAGGACAAAACTGCAGCAGGAAGGGGAAGGGGAAAAGTCCTAAGCTGTGAAGTCCACTGGTGGTCAGATGCACACTTTCCTCTGATAGGATGGGGTGATGTTGTGCCTACTGGCTGGTTTGCAAGACCTAAATATCTGTGGGGGCTGTATGTGCCAGAGCAGCTGTAGCATGAGGTGCAAATCAACACCCTGCTAGTTCAACTCCCAGGATTGTCATGACCTGTGCAGGTGGCCTTTAGTAAGCCACTCCTCTAAGCTCAGCTCCCCTCCTCTATTTTAGATATAATAATAACACTGACTTTGTTCACTGTGCTGAGGGGGGCAATTTGGTGTAGTGGTTAAGAGCAGCAGGACTCTAATCTGGAGAACCAGGTTTGATTCTCCACTCCTCTGCTCAAAGCCAGCTGGGTGAGTTTGGGTCAGTCACCGCTCTTTCAGAGCTCTCTCAGTCCCACCCACCTCACAGGGTGATTGTCATGAGGATAATAACAACAGACTTTATAAACCACTCTGAACTCCTCCCAATAAGGGCTTCTGATTCCCAAACCTGAAGGTTCCTCCTGGCTGGAAGAAGAGGAGAATTCAGAGCTAAACCACACAAGACAAATTACATGAGGACGCTCAAGTGAAGGGAGATGCAATGTTAGCCATATAGTTTGAATTTTACCTCTCTCTATAGAGCCAGCAAAGACCACTCCTCAGAGAGTTTATTAATAATTGACAAAGCTTTCAGGGAGGCAAAAAGGAAATTAACAAATCCTCTGAGGAGTGATCTTTGCGGCCTCTGTAGAGAAATGTGAAATTCAAACTACACTGCCTGGCTAACATTGTGTTCCCCTTCACTTGAGCTTCCTCATATAATTCATCTCATGTGGTTTAGCTATCATTCAGAGAGGTCTCCAAAGATGGAAACAGATTGGCAGGTAGCTACTGAGTTGTGTGATGGGAAATTTTCTCTCTCTTTTTCCTGGTTGGAAGTACCACACAGGATAAGCAATAACTGATGTTCCTGATGAGGCTATGAGTTCCCCTGGCAGCCTTCAATCCTGTATCTAACTCCCAGGTGGCCATAATGTGCAGATACTTAAAGCAGCAACTTGGGGCCACTTGGGAGTAAAACTGTTTTTTCTGCCCACCTGGGGGAGCCCCAAGTGTTGGTTTTGTTGAAAACCAACAAAAATATATTAACTTAAAAAAACACACAAAGACAAAACAACAGCAAATTGTCTTCACATGTACAACTTCATATCTCATCAGCTCAATTTAACTTTTTAAATTCGTGCTTCTTGCCATTTGTTTGCAAGTACAATTGCCTTATGCCGTTGGTAACTAATTCTGTGGTCATTTTTATTGTGATGATTACATAGTGCTGATAACTTTTTAGGAAAATGTTTACAGTGGGTAGTTAATGAACGTTTGCATTGTTTTATTTTGCAAACATCCTCCGGCAAATGTGTTTACAGGTGCAGTATTAAAAAATGTTTTCTATTTTTTTAAAAAAGCTCTTTTCCCTTTCTGAGGCTATCCAGGGCTGCTTCAAATCCCAGCAATAATTTTTTTCCATTCCAAAGCAGGACTTGTGGTTGCCCCCGCTGACCTCCCCTCTTGCCTTGAAGAAAGGAAAGCCCTATTTGTGCAGGTCTCTCAGCAAGAAGTGAGAGCAGCAGATGATGGTGCGTACCATGGCGGGAGGGTCCTTCTGTCTCCTTGATTGGGTGATGAATTCTCCTGGGAGATGTGACTCACATTCTCTCCTTGTAGAGTCCTGGCTCAGCACACGTAATGAAATGTGTGTCCTGGAGCCAGGCAGCATGTTCAAACAGGGGTCTGCTGAGGGGCGGGGGGGGGATGAAAAGGGGTGATGGGCAGGTTAAAAGGAGGAGAAAGGCAAAGCAGGGACAGAAGGGAGAGAAAGGAGGAAGTGGGAATGGAGGAGGCAGACAGCCAAAAGACTGCAGTGGGCTGAAGGGGGAGGGAATAGGATTCTCATCTTCCCCAAAACATTGTTAGTAAATCCAACCTTGGCTGACAGTGGAGAACCCAGAATGCAGAGAAATGCCTGGGGCATGCAAAGGACTTCAGGGGCAGCTCCAGACCTCTACATCCTACTCTTAAAGAATCATTCCTTCCCTCCCCCTGTCCCTGCTTGAGAGGTGGAGGGGAATCCATGTGTGGGTGGGAGGGCTTGAAATAATAATAAGTCAGAAACAATTTCCGACGGGGGCTGGTACCAAGGAGGAGAGAGTGAGATCTGCCTAAGGGAGGGGGGGGGGAGAAACAGGGTGCCTTTGAAAACAAAGCCATTTGTCAGCTTGCACTGAGCATTCCCAAAGCGCCTGGCCGTGACTGGAAGATTTCTGCCACACCTCTTGTTGAGGTCCTTTTCTCACTGGAAATAATACCCTTGTAGGTCCCGGGAACAGTCTTCCAAAAATGGCTCTTTAGGTTGAGGGATGAATTTATTATGTTCATTAATTTCTGGGTCCAGTTCTTCCTCATTGGATTTATCTCCTTTTTTCGACAGGTGAAGGGAAGGAGCACAAGAAAGAACAACCGCACAGAAGGAAAATCAAAGTACAGCAGAAGCAGCAGAAGAAATCTGTTTCGTTGGACAGAGCAGATGTCAGTGAAATTGAACATTCTGGCCGTGACGAAATCCACACAGCGGAGAAACGGTATAAATGTTCAGAATGTGGAAAGAGCCTCACAGCCAAGCAATCACTAGTTTCCCATCAAAGAATCCATACTGGAGAGAAACCATATAAATGCTCAGAATGTGGGAAGGCTTTCAGAAAAAGCTCACACCTTGTTTCCCATCAAGGAACTCACACAGGAGAGAAACCACATAAATGCTCAGAATGTGGGAAGTGTTTCAGGCAGAGGTCAGCCCTTTCTAGCCATCAAAGTATCCATTCCGGAGAGAAACCATATAACTGCTTAGAGTGTGGAAAGAGCTTCAGACACAGTGGAAAACTTACTTCCCATCAAAGAATCCATACAGGTGACAGTCCATACACATGCTCAGAATGCGGAAAGGCTTTCACACAGAGTTCAAGCCTTGTTACCCATCTAAGAATTCATACTGGAGAGAGACCATATAAATGCTCCAAATGTGGAAAGAGTTTCACAGTCAGCTCATCATTAGTTTCCCATCAAAGCATCCACACAGGGGAGAAACCATATAGCTGTTTTGAGTGTGGAAAGAGCTTCAGAGTCAGCAAATCTCTAGTCTTACATAAAAGAATCCACACTGGGGAGAAACCATATAAATGTTCAGAATGTGGAAAGTATTTTACGCGGAGTTCATCTCTTGCTACCCATCGAAGAATCCATATGAGAGAGAAACCATATAAATGCCCAGAATGTGAAAATAACTTTAGGACGAGTAAAGAACTTAAGTCCCATCAAAGCATCCACACAGGGGAGAAACCATATAGCTGTTTCGAGTGTGGAAAGAGCTTCAGAGTCACCAAATCTCTAGTTTTACATAAAAGAATCCACATGGTGAAGAAACTATATAAATGTTCAGAATGTGGAATGTGTTTAACACAGAGCTCATCTCTTGCTATCCATCAAAGAATCCATACCGGAGAGAAACCGTATGAATGCCCAGAATGTGGAAAGAACTTTAGGATGAGTAAAGAACTTAAGTCCCATCAAAGCATCCACACAGGAGAGAAACCATATAGCTGTTTTGAGTGTGGAAAGAGCTTCAGAGTCAGCAAATCTCTAATTTTACATAAAAGAATCCACACTGGGGAGAAACCATATAAATGTTCAGAATGTGGAATGTGTTTAACGCAGAGCTCATCTCTTGCTATCCATCGAAGAATTCATACTGGAGAGAAACCATATAAATGCCCAGAATGTGGAAAGAACTTTAGGACGAGTAAAGAACTTAAGTCCCATCAAAGAATCCACACAGGAGAGAAACCATATAAATGCTCAAAATGTGGAAAGAACTTCACATTCAGCTCGTCACTAGCTTCCCATCAAAGAATTCACACAGGGGAGAAACCCTATAAATGTTCTGTATGTGGAAAGAGCTTCAGACAGAGCTCCAGCCTGGCTTCCCATCAAAGAATCCACACAGGGGAGCGCCCATTTAAATGCTCTGAATGTGGAAAGGGCTTCAGATTGAGCACACGCCTTATTTACCATCAAAGAATCCACACAGAGGAGAAAACTACTTAAATGCTCGGAATGTGGAAAAGCTTTCATGTGCAACTCAGACCTTGCTCATCATCAAAGAATACAAACAGGAGAGAAACCATAAAAATGCTCAGAATGTGGAAAGAGCTTCAAAGCCAGCTCTTCCCTAGTTTTCCATTAAAAAATCCACACTTGGAAGAATGGAAAGAGCTTCATTTATGGGTTAAGCCTTACTTTCCATCAAAGAATCCACTCAGGAGAGAAGGCATATAAATCTACAGAATATGGAAAGATCTTTGCAGTCAGCTCATAACTTGCTTCCCATCTAAGAATCCATGCAGGGGACAAACGTTCCTCACCTTTGACTGGCTGAAAGCTTGGAAGCCTCAGCAAGAATGTCATGGTTGTCTAGCAACCATCAAAATGGCCACTGAGAACTTAGTCTTATGAGACCTCAGTGGGCATTAATCTCTTAAAGTAAGAGACATCACTTTTATTATTTGGGTTGTTCATAATGTCTCTGTTGTTTTTTTTGTTTAAAAAATTCAGATTTGACAGCAAACCTCAGGCTTCTCACAAGTCTATGGAAAAGTCCCCCTTCTGTCTACAGACCCATTATGTTGCTTTTCTGATTTGCACTCTAGGGCTCTGGTTGAGAATTAGATATCGTGATAGAACGAATGGGTAAGAACAGTTTCATGAAGGGAATCCTTTCATGTGTGAAAGGATAAGACACTGGGATTATAAGGTAAAAATTTAACTGTGAAGAATCTCTGTTTATATACGGTATACATGAAACGATCCTATTATCCCCTTGTTAGACTTGGTTCTAATGTATGGGCCAACATATACATGAACCATGGTTGTTGTGGGTTTTCCGGGCTGTATTGCCGTGGTCTTGGCATTGTAGTTCCTGATGTTTCGCCAGCAGCTGTGGCTGGCATCTTCAGAGGTGTAGCACCAAAAGACAGAGATCTCTCAGTGTCACAGTCACTGTGACACTGTGAGATCTCTGCTCTTTTCTATTGCTACAGATAGCCTATGCTCTTGAGCCATATCAATTTAGGCTGTCACTGACTTGACGTCACTGTGGCCTGGACTGAGGGAGTGGAGAAAGACAATGCCCACTTCTGCGACTGGAACACTCAACGGCGAGCCCTCAACTCCGAGCTGCGGTTCAGGGAGAGATTTGACCACCCTGAAGAAGCATTAGAGCCAGAGAGGGGGTGAGAAGGGGGGAATCCATTCCTCCTTTCCAGGTAGGAGATGGGGATGAGTGCAAAAAGGGGAAAGGGTGACGCTTATCACTCCTCATCCCTTCCTGTATTGTGGTTGTAATAACACAAAGGCCTCGTTCCGTACAGTCAGTTTGCACTCTGAGACAAATGAAGGCTACGTATGTTTCCTTACGGCCCTGTTCTCAGTCTTGGGAATGCTCTTCATTACGCAATGTAGAGATAACCATGGCGTTTTTCTGACAGTTTTATGTTACATAACCTGAAAGAAGACATAATCTCAACCTGTCAATCTATCATGTCCCAAATATCATGAGACATTTACTTGATTGTGTATTCTTTTAATAATTCTCCGCAGTGGTCATTTCGTAGAAAAAGAGCTGGAGGGACTCATTAGGTGTGGCATTAGTATATGCCACGCCTCTTGCCATCACCCAGTGTGTCATTAGTATAACCAATTTGCATATGCCACACCCCTTGACATTACCTATTCTGGCTGTTTTGGACCCAATCCTGGTCATTCAGGGCTGAAATTGGGCCCAAAATGGCAAAAAGGGGCCCCAAATGGTCAGGATTGGGCTGCTAATGAGCAGGAGAGTGATCCATCGCCCCTCAGAGGCCCAATCCAGGCCATTTTAGCCCCAATCCAGGCCAAAACTGGCCCCAAATGGCTGAGAGTCAGGTGGGTCACCTTACATGTGACCTCTTTGGGGAACTGCCAGAACTGCGTTCCTGTGCGTTCCCCCTCGAAATGAGCCCTGCACCAGGCTTACCTGAGAACAACTCATAATAAACCTTTTCTGTTTCAAAGATCACCAAGTTTGAAGCCTTGATTTCTTATTCCTACAAGGAGAGAAGAGGGACCTCGTAACTGGCAACAGAGATGATAAAAAGCTTCCCCCAACAGGTCCAACACCTTCTTTTCATACCCAGAGAACAGAGCAGGGTAGGTGGGCTAAGAAGGAGGAACAAAGCCCGGAGTTCTCCCCTCCCTCCGGCCTTTCTTTTCGGGCTCCACACCTGGCAGCTCATGTAAGGCTGTGAGCTGAGCAAGGATGGATGCAAGGAAGGGTCTATGCAGCATGGCTTTGACAGGGAGGACAACTTCAACCCTCTCTGCACCGCTGACAAAAAAATTTGCCTGTTTGCCGAAGACTGCATTTTCCTTCCTTCCTCACTGTGTTACGTTGTTTGCTTTTCCTTCCAATTATTCCTTATGGGAGACTATGGGGGCAAAGGAGCTGGAGTTGTTGTTGTTCAACTAAAGATCACCGAAACTGCATCGGAGGATCTTCTGCCTGTCCTTCAAGGAGCCCCAGATCTCAAAGAAACGGGGAAAAGCGTTTGAATTCGATGGGCCCTGAGCAACCCCCTCCCCACCAGCCATTCTTACAGATTCATTATTCCCTGTGTAGGACATCCCAGGTCCTTCCACCACCCCAGGGGAGTCACAGAGGACTCAGAAAGGAAACTGGCAATGCCTCTTGGGGGCAAGGATGAGTGGCTCCAGCTGGCTCCTGGCATCGAAGCTGCCCAACCATCCCTCCCCACACACCCGTCGAGGCAGACCTCAGCAGCCCATGGGGGCAGGAGGGAGCTCAGCAGCTCTTGCAAGAGGATTGTCGAATAGAAGAAAGTGGTTTGGGTCCCACTTTGCGGCTGGATGAGATGGGAAGGCTCCAGCCCACCGAGACTCACTCCACGGCCCACGGAGGGCCCTGTTCTCAATGGCCCTCAAGCAAGAGCCACGTTTCCTGGCGTCAATGGCATGAGGCCTACACTGCAAGGAGGCTCCAAAGGGGCAGTTCCTCTGGCGGTTGGGCTGTTTCAAGACCCAAGCCCCTTGCCAAACTCAATCCCTGCCAGGCAAGGCCTTGCCCACCCTCCTGGAACATGGGGCGGGTGCCAAATTGGGGCACGGTGCTCAGAAGAGCCCTGAAAGCACATCTCTGGTTCAGCCCGCAAGAACAAGCCACGGCCTCGCCTCCCCCTTTCCCATCACTCTCCACACCTCCACTCCTCCAAGCTGCACCCCTAAACCTCTGCCCCTTCCCAGCACCCCACCTGGAAATCCAGCCTCCCGAGTTCGCTTTTGCAAGAGGGGCAGGAGAGGAGGGGCCCTTCGCTGGCCGGCCATGCAAAGACCGAGAGCACCTTCCAAGTGGAACCCGCCCCCCCCCTTCCGAACCTGAAATGGCACCATTTCCCAGGTTGGAAACGGAACCCGTGTCGAAGCATCCACACGCAAAGCGGGGGGGGGGCGGGGTTCGGAGTTCTCTGCCCCGAGGAAGCTGCTGAACACTGCAGGGACCTCGTGGCTTTGCAGAAAGGAAGGACACACATACTGGGTCGTGGATGGGCAGCGGCAGGGACCTCGGGGGGGGGGGCGGTGCTGTCTCTTCCTCTCCTGGACCAGCGGCCGCCCCCGTCCTCCTTTCCCGCCTCTCATTGCAAGACCCTCCTGCTCCTTACTCCCCCCCCCCCCCAATATGCAGTTTTACCTCCTTGATTCTGCAGCAGGAATAAAAGTCCAGACTCTCACAAAGGAAACTTCGCAGCGAGGGGAGGGGCAGGTCAAGGGGGAATGCATATTGAAGCCCCGCCCCCTTCCCGCTGGGCCCGCTCGTTTTTTTGCACCAAAAAAAAAGGCCCTGCAAGGGTTAAAAGGAGCGAGTGTGCCCGACTGGAGAGGAAAAGGGCTGGAGGACTGGGCAGTCACTTCCTGCCACCACCCCCCATGGGAGGGTGGCCTCGCTGCAGGCATCAGCCTCGACCCCCGGGATCGGGTGAGCTGGAAATACATTGGGGAGGGGGAGTCCCGGGGCATTGCCGGGGGGGGGGGGTGCAAGGAGGGGAAGGGGGAGCAAAAGGCGGGGGGGGCTGGGTGGAGGGGGGGGCTGAGAAGCATCCAGGGATCCGAAAGCACCCCCAGCTGGTCGACGGAGGAAGGCGGGCTGCCCCCTCAGTCGTGGTTTCAACCCCTGACCAGCAGCGCACACAGACACCCACCCACCCGCTTTAAGCCCCTGCTCAAAGCATTTGCTGTTCTGCCTGGCCTTGGAAGGGAGCAATGGGGCTGGGTGTGTCGCTCAGGGGCCCCACCTCTGCCATGGGCTCAGGAGGTGGCCTTGGGTCAGCCCCTCCTCTCAGCCCCAGCTGTATTGTGGGGATAATAACACTAACTTGTTCCCTGCTCTGGGTGAGGCCCTGATCTGTCTAGAAGAGTGGTATATAACCATCGTTTGCTGTTAATTTCACGCCCCCTGGTGGTCTCAGCAGGCTGTGAATGTTAAAAGGGTGGATGGGGGGCAGAGTGCCAGGGACCCCCCACACACACACTGTGCAAAGCTGAGCCCCACCATGCCCGGACCCCCTTCAAGCGCCTGCCTTCCTAGCAGATGGGGAGCCAGGAGACAGCAATGCCCCCAAGTGCCTCCCCCCCAGTTAGCCTGAAGGATCCCACACTCAAGGGCACTGAGACCCACTGGCAGTCGCGGGGGCGTGAGTTGTGGCTGGGATGTCACATATTCGGTGTAGGCAAGTGGAAAGTGGCTCACGAGGGGGGGGGCAGCCTCTTCCCTAAAGACACCTTTGCGCCTTCAAATTTAGGAGGAAAACGTCACAGGAAGGAAGGGAAGGACGGGGATGGAGTGATTTGCTTTCTTCCTCCCCCGCAGTGCCAGAACCTGATGAAGCACATTAAGAACAGAAAGCGGCGTTCTTCTTAACACATTATGTGTTCTTTTAACACATAATTAAAAGTATGCAGCTCAGGGCTGCAGGCTGTGTTGGGGAGTATAAAGGGAGACGACACACTTTCATGGGGGTGGACCTATTAGTGGTTAAACAGAGCCTCCACTTTCAGGGGCAGGTTACCTGTGAAGATCAATTAAAGGGAAGGGGCGGCAGCAGGGGAGGCCGGTTGCTTTCTTTCCTGGCAAGTGCACTTCCAGGAGGCATCCAGTCACCCACTTTGGAAATGTTCTCTTTTCCGTACAGGGAGAAGACTCAACTCCTAGTGGGCTTCCTCCCCTTCCTGCCTCCATTGCCCGGAGACACTTCTGGACTTCACAGCCCCACCCGTTCTGCTGTTCCTCACCTCAGCAAAGAAGGAGGCAGAAGGTCCCAAGGAGATCCCAGCCGCTGTGCCCCTGAGATGGAGAGCTGGGCCAGGGAATCCAAGCCAGAGCCCAGTTCCCAGGTGGTGGCCCTGGCAGAAGCCTTCCTCCAGAGCCAGGCGGGGAACATGAACGGGGAGGAGCAGGTGAGAGGGTTTCCCCCTGCGACCCCCAAAGTGTGGGGACGGCTGTCTTCAGAACTGCCCCCCGAGCCAGACTTTGCAGGAAACCCTCCAAGGCAGAGTCCATTCTGGCCACTTTCCCAGGCATTCACGGGCACGGTTCTTTTCCCCTAACCCCTTTCCCTCTTCCTTCTCTGCTTTTTCAGGGGCCGTTGGAAGGAGCACAGAAGGGCGTGGCAGTGCCTGTGCAGAGATTAATTTGGGGGGAGGTCAAGCAGAAGGGCGATGGAAGTGCCCCTTCACTGGGTAAGGAGGGTGAATTTAATGGGGGGCGTTTTCCAGCACAGCCTGAAATCCAAGGGCTGCTGGCACATCCCTCTACAGTCTGTGGAGAGGGGATGCTTGTTTGCCTCGAGCTTCTCTCGCAATTTAGCAAGGTGCATCAGCCCTTTTCTCGGTCCAGGCCAGGCCTTGGGATTCCAGCCAGGAGGCGGCAGGAGAGAGAGGCCTTTCTTAAAAGGAGACGATTGTGAAATGAGAATGAAGAAGAATCTATTCCTTTTAGTTCTGTCTTCCCAACAGTTCTCCCCATGAGATCCCCCCACACATACAGACAAATACAGTCCCAAACGTAGAGCATTTAAAACATTAAAACTATGTTTAAAATATATTTATAAATATTTAACAATAAAATGAAAACATACAGAACCAAAAATAGTTGTTGCTGACACGGGGTCACCTTGAGGAAGGAGCACGGCCTTGGAGGTGGTGGCTCCAAGATGACGCCACTGTCTTCCCCTGACAATTCAGAAAAGTTCTTTCCTTTTCTGCTTTTCACAGGGAGGTTGTTGCATCTCTTTTGGAGACTAGTTGGGACTCTGTTAGTTAAGCTGATCAGTTTTGTTCTGGTCTTGGTTTTTCTGCCCTCTGTTCTGTGATTCTCACGGCTGGGTTTATTTTAATTACTGTGGGTCGTCTGTTTTCACCTGGGAAGAGAAGCTGTATAGAGAAGGGTCTGCCCTCATCCCCCAGGGAGGGGGTTCCTGATAGGGCAAATTTTTTATAATATTTTTCTACCAATTATAAATTCCCTTGTACCACTTACCCAAATGTAATCCAAGCCCAAACACAGTGATACAAAGAAATATGAGAAATGTCAGCCCTAGAACGGCTTATGTTCTGTTTCAGCATTTCTTCAGCTCTATATTGGAGTCTTTCTAATGTTACATCTTTGTAAACTTGTGTTTATTTACCCTACGGCACTGTTTATGGAAATGTCCTTGATACTGACTGTGCTAATCTCACACTGTGTAATCCGCCTTGAGTCTCAGTGAGAAAGGCGGACTATAAATGACATAAATAAAAATTACGCAAAACTCAGACGCCTGAGACTCCCAGGGCCCGATGCGTACTGAGCTAACCTTATCCTTATGCCTAAATCCTTTGATGCTAAAGAGTTTACAGAACAAAATGGATCAAAAAGGTTGCCACAAACAGTTGACTTAGACGTCATCTTACGGAGAATAATGGCAGCCTTTCTTTGAGTGGCAAGATACAATCAAAATGCTTAATGAAAATAAGAATCCTTTCTGGCTCCTTGTGGAAAGGCCGGAACATAAACAATCTGCAATACGAAGTGTCCAGGGCTGAATGTGGAACGCTTATTCTAGATAAAAATGGCTTCTAGCTATGTATTTACAAAGTTATGTAATGTCATACTAACCTGCAGCATAGCAACTACTACAACAAGAATCTGAAGAAGTGAGCTGTGGCTCTCGAAAGCTCCTACCCTACCACTAATGTTGTGAGTCTTAGAAGTGCTACTGGACTCTTGCTCTTTTCCACTGCTCCAGACAGACGACCACGGCTACCCACCTTGATCTGTCACAGCAAGAGACGTGGGATATGCTGTTGAGGTGTTTCCCATAACTTTCACATGCCAGGCAAAGTTTCTTGCTCACAAGACTAAAATGGTAGGGGGAGGTCTTTTTAAAAAATTCCCAAACAGTTCCACAAAGAGGGGGGAGCCATAACAAAAGAAGGCCCGTCCTCCCCAACGACAATGAGATCTATCCCCTCTGGGTGTCTTAACTGAGTGAGGGCATACATGCAGGAGAAAGAGAGAGGCATAGAAGGCCCAGGGTGTGGAGGTGGGGGCCAGCATCTGGGACTGGGCCAGGCAGTGAATGGGCTAAACACCTTACCCCCTTCCTTCTTCGCAGGCCCTGGAAAGATGTCGGGTGGATATTCTGGGCCTTCCCTTCAGTGTGATGGGGCACACACAACATCTGAGCAAGCAGATCAGGTAGGGAAGGAACCAGTGGGGAGAAAGGATGGGTGCCCCCAAGTGCCCCGTTCTCTTATCAGCCCGTGTCTGAAGGAATCTCTTTCCTTCAGTTCTCTCAAAACTGCTGACAAAAAAGGCTGTGAGAGTCACAAGAAAAAAGTTTCTTTGGTTCCTGTCAGAGAACTCCTGGCTCGTTGCCTTTATGGATCCTTGCTGAAGAGAAAATATTTCCTCCTCCTTTCAGGTTCTGGTGACCTTTGAGGATGTGTCTGTGGATTTCTCGGAGGAGGAGTGGGCGCTGCTGGATCCGGGCCAAAGGGCTCTGCACAGAGAAGTCACGGAGGAGAATTACAGGAACCTGGCCTCTCTCGGTACAGCTTTCCCTTCCTGTTAATCGATACTAAAAACAGGAATTGCTCCTATTGTCCTCCATCAGTGAATGCCAGGGAAGCCACCCAACATGTGAAACAGCCGATCTGTGTTTCTTCTGTAACCAGGCATTCAAGCACCTGCCTTCCACTCTTTTCCCCTGACGGGAAAGGGTGAGGTTGCACAAACTGAGTAATTTGTACGCCTTAAGAAATGGTTGTAGCTGCATAGGCCAGAAATAATTGGTGTGTTTTTCCTCCTCCAAATAAGGGCTTGTGGTTCCCATACCCGAGTGGGTCTCCTTGCTGGAAGAAGGGGACGATCCAGTTGCACAGGTCTCCGAGGAGGGAGAGACTTTGGCAGGTAGATATTGGGAACTTTCTCTGTTTTTTCCCAAGGGCAAGTACCAGACATTATAAGCAATAACCTATTAGGCTATGAGTGCCCCTGGCAGTCTTCAAACATATCTCATCCCGAAGCGGCCCTGAAATGTGGATACTTAAATCAGCAAGGTGGGGGCACTTGGGAATGAAGCAGATATTTCTCCAAACTTGGGGACTCCCCTCAGGTTTGCAGAAAAATCCGAAAACCAACAACAATTCACTGGGGGTGGGGGTTTCTCCCCCCTCCCCCACAACAGCCTGTTGTCTCAGCATCCACATATAACCTCTTCCGTTGTTGCTGCCCACAGAGAATCCTCAGAGATTTGATAAGCCTGGGAGGTTAGGGGAGGTGCGGGGGTGAAGGTGGCAAGCCCTGGAGCTGCAGTGGGAAGCAACCAAAAGTACTGAAAAGGGAAGAGGGGTAAGTGGGAGGGGGAAGCTTAACATCACAGGGTGAGTGGGTGGTCGGGTAGGTGGTGGAGAGAGCAAAAGAGCACCTGCGGCTGGGGAGAACTGCAGAGCAGGCAGAGAAGTAGGAAAGGTGAGGCAGGATCCAGCAGCGATACTAAGGGGGCAGGCAGCCCAGCATAGCTCCCTGAAAACGCCCCCCCCCCCCACACACACACAAGTTTTGTTGTCCCCCACTTGGTTTCTCAGTCCTTGTGAAACCTCACTGCTTACTTCTCTCCACTGTAAAAACTGTCCATTTATTTCGGCTTTCTGCCTCCTGCCTTTTAACCAATTTTTAATCCGTAAGAGGAGTAAACCTGTCCCCTTATCCCGGAACTGCTAAGCTTACCCAGGAGTCTTTGGTAACTAATTATGTGAGCGTTTTTGCTCTGATGGGATTTAGGTTGATGTTTACTGTGGGGTCAATGATGGGGATGGGGAGTCCTGGACAGGCCCTGTCCTAATTCAAAGTACTGTTGGAGGGAGAGAAGGAAAAAAGAAAGGAAAGAGAGAGGGGGGAAGGGAGGGAAGGGAGGATAGAGGGAGGGAACGAGGGAAGGAAGGAAAGAAGGAGGGAGAGAGGGAAGGAAGAAAGGAGAGGGAGGGAGGGAGGGAAGGAAGCAAGGGAGGGAAGGAGAGAGGAAGGGAGGGAACGGAGGGAAGGAAGGAAGGAGGGAAGGAAGGGAGAGAGGGAGAGAAGGAAGGAGAGAGGGATGGAGAGAAGGAAGGAGAGAGGAAGGGAGGGAAGGAAGGAGAGAGGGAGGGAACGAGGGAGGGAAGGAAGGAGGGAGAGAGGGAAGGAAGAAGGGAGAGGGAGGGAGGGAAGAAAGGAAGGAGGGAGGGAAGGTAGGAAGCAAGGAGGGAGGGAGGGAAGGAAGGAGAGAGGGAGGAAGGGAGGGAACGAGGGAGGGAAGGAAGGAAGGAGATAGGGAGGGAAGGAAGGAGAGAGGGAGGGAAGGGAAGGGAGGGAGGAAGGAGAGAGGGAATGAACGGAGAGGGATAGAGAGAAGGAAGGAGAGAGGGAGGGGAGGGAGGAAGGAGAGGGAGGAAGGAGAGAGGGAATGAACGGAAAGGGAGGAAGGGAAGGAAGGAAGGAGAGAGGGAGGGAACGAGGGAGGGAGAGAGGGAAGGAGAGAGGGACGGAGGGAAGGAAGGGAGGGAAGGAAATAAGGGGGAGGGGGAGGGAGGGAAGAAGGGAGGGAAGAGAGAGGGAGGACGGATGGAGAGAAAGAAGGAGAGAGGGAGGGAGGGAATGAAGGGAGAGGGAGGGAAGTAAGGAAGGAAAGAGGGAGGGAAGGATGGAGGGAAGGAGAAAGGGACGGAGGGAAGGAAGGAGAGAAGGAGGGAGGAAAGGGAGGAAGGAAAGGGAGTTAGGGAAGGAAGGAAGGGAGAGAGGGAGGGAGGGAAGTAGGGAGGGAGGGAAGGGGGGAAGAAGGGAGGGAAGGAAGGAGAGATGGAGGAAGGGAGGGAAGGGAGAGGGAGGGTGGGTAGGTAGGGAAGGGAGAGAGGGAGGAAGGAAGAAGGGAGGGAATGAAAGGAGAGGGGGAGGGAAGGAAGGAGAGGGAGGGGATGTAGGGAGGGAAGGAAGGAGAGAGGGAGGAAGGAAGAAGGGAGGGAATGAAGGGAGAGAGGGAGGGAAGGACGAAGAGAAGGAGGGAGGAAGGAGAGAGAGATGGAGGGAAGAAAGGAGAGAGGGAGGGAGAGAGAGAGGAAGGGAGGGATGGAAGGGAGAGAGGGAAGGAAGGAGAGAGGGAGGGAAGGAAGGAAGGAAGGAAGCAGAGAGGAAGAGAGGGAGGAAGGGAGGCAAGCCCTGGAGCTGCAGTGGGAAGCAACCAAAAGTACTGAAAAGGGAAGTGTGGGAAGTGGGAGGGGGGAAGCTTAACATCACAGGGTGAGTGGGTGGTCGGGTAGGTGGCGGGGAGAGCAAAAGAGCACCTGTGGCTGGGGAGAACTGCGGAGCAGCCTGGGAAGCAGGAAAGGTGAGGCAGGATCCAGCAGCGATACTAATTATGTGAGTGTTTTTGCTCTGAGGGGTTTTTAGATTGATGTTTACCTTGGGGTAGTTTGTTCCGTAGATGGATGTTTGCATTCTTTCATCTCATAAAAACCCTCAGGCAATGGTTGTTGGGGGTTTTCCGGGCTGTATTGCCGTGGTCTTGGCATTGTAGTTCCTGACGTTTCGCCAGCAGCTGTGGCTGGCATCTTCAGAGGTGTAGCACCAAAAGACTTGCAAGGTTTCTTGCAGGCCCAAAAGTCTTTTGGTGCTACACCTCTGAAGATGCCAGCCACAGCTGCTGGCGAAACGTCAGGAACTACAATGCCAAGACCACGGCAGTACAGCCCGGAAAACCCCCAACAACCATCGTTCTCCGGCCGTGAAAGCCTTCGACAATACACCCTCAGGCAAATTTGTTTGCAAGAGCAATGTTAAAGAAGATAAAAGTTCTTCTTGTTGATGCTATTCAGGCTGTTTGGGAGTCTCTGCAATATTTTTCTTTCTTTCCAATGCAGGACTTGTGGTTGTCTCCACTGATTCCCCCTCCAGGCTAGAAGGAGAAGACCCGTTTGGGCAGGACTCTCAGCAAGGAGAGAGAGCAGCAGGTGACGGTGAGGAACGGGGCAGGAGGGTCCTTCTGTCTCCTCGATCGGGTGATGAATTCTCCTGGCAGATGGGACTCACTTTCTCTCCTTGCAGAGTCCTGGCTCAGCACACGTGATGAAACTTGCGTCATGGCGCCAGGCAGAAAGTTCAGACAGGGGTCTGCTCATGATTCCCTTCTATAGAGACCTCCCCCCCCCCCCAAGCCTAATTATTATGGGCTGCACATGCCCGTAAGCACTGCAGCTGGATGAATTACTTAGGGGCCTGGCCAGAAACTTTGGCCACCAGACAAGAAGTGACTGAGCCCTGGCTCCAAAGGCCTCCAAAGAGTCCAGCAAAGCAGGCAGGAGTGCAAGAGGAGGAGGCAGCCGAAGTGGGGAAGAAATGGGGCAGGTGAAAGGTGGGGAAAGGCCATGCAAGGGTGGATGGCAGGACGTCATTATGCATTTGATTTGGAATCGTTGTGAATTGTGTGTGCAAGAATTGTAACTGCTTGGAAGAAGGAGAATCCGATACGGGATGGTCATTTGCTAGCTAACCCGTTGCGGTTGCAATTTGAATGTTTACAGCAGTTAGTGATTGAATTAATTGGTAAATGACCTTATTGGCGTTGTTATTTGCCCTTGTATTAACTGTTGCACATATCTGTATTTGAATTTTGCTGAATTTACTGTACTTGCTGTTCCAAATCGGGCTGTGTTCATAGCCTAAAAAGAAACTCTAGGGCAGCCTGTTTTACCCCTTTGTCGGACGGGGTGGAGAGGTGTCCACCGGGGCTTCCTTAAAGAGTGGTATTGATTGTGACATAGGAATGTTTATAGTACCGATTGCATAAATCACTGTGATAGATTTGTTCTAAATACACTTTTTGATATTTTCCTAGTTAGTCGGCCACGGCTTATGTTTTTTCATTCCTAACACGTGGCTCTCTCGTTGGGGTTTATCTAGATCTGAGATTAGGCTAACCTGGGCTGTCTAGGTCTGGGCTGGCCTGCCTTACCTGTGCTGAGATGTGGCTACGGAGGGAAGTCTGTTGGCTTCTTTGCCTCTGACTGAGTTCGGAGCTGGCTTTTCCGTCTCAGCTGGGCTGTGGGCAGGAGCAGAAGTGCTAATAGGGGATGGATGCTTCTCAGACCATTGTGTTCTTCGCCCTCCATTAGCCCCTCTTACTTGCCTGTTGTGTATTTCTGGAGGTATGGAGTGAACCTGCATTGAAATAGCTGAATTGAGGGGCACAAGAAACAACAATAATTTTGTGGGGTGTTTTTTTTTCTAATGAAAGGACCTCTGATTGCCACACCGGACCTCGTATCCGGGCTGGAGGAAGAGGAGGCGCTGCTTATCGAGTTCTGTGATGAAGAGGAAGGAGTGGCTGGGAGCAGCCTAGGTCTGTAGTGGGTCTCTGTGTTTCTTGTGGTTCCTTCCAAGGTTGGGGTCGGGGGGGGGGGTTCTGGGTTCTTATCTTCACAGTTGCTCCCCCTCAGAAACACTTAGATGGCTTGTCAAGGCTGAGAGGTGTCTGTAGATCATGAAAACAGGGATCTTTCTTCTTCTAGGCTCCCTGATCCATTTTTGTCCAGACAGTGGCTTCTCTGGCCAGGCTGTTTCCCAGCCCTGTTACCCCCGAGACCCCTTTAATTAGAGCAGCCAGGGACTGAACCGCAGACATTGCGCTTGGAAAGCAGGAGCTTTACTACAGACAAGTTACACAAAGCAGCTCCAGACAATGTGCTCATGCACACACCTTCCCTTCTCCTCCGTCCCCCACCACACAGCAATCTTGTCAGTGGTTCTGAAGGGCCTGACCTGCAAATATTTGCAAAAGCAGAGGCTCCCAAAGTAAAACCCAGCATCTTGGAGAGGCAACTCTCATCTTCCGAGCGTATTCTCAGTCCCGAGTAGGATTCGCCTCTTCCAATTGTTTGGAGCAAGGAGTCAGGAAGCTGCTGCGGTCCCCCAGCCAAGGTGCAGAAGTGACGTTTGTGATGGACGAGGACAGACAGGGCGGGATGTTTTATGAAGAGTGCCCTGCTGTGAGGTGACATGAAGGCTGAAAAATCTTTATCTGGCTGGACAGACTTAATATTGGAGGCAGGCAGGTAACAGGTCACGTCCTTTTTCTGTTAACTCCTCTCTATTGGCCGAGCTGGTTCTAGCCGACTCTCGGTCCAGCACTCGAACACTGAATTCATTAATCCAAATACACATCATTTGTGAGTCGTAAGTAGCGTAGCAGCTTTTCTCTGTTCATTTTTTTAGTCTGTATCCATGTCCTCAAACTATATTTTCTCTAGAGTTATGCCTGTAGCGAAAAACAAATTCCCTGGCTTCTTCCCCACAGGCTTTGCTTCTTCACACTGTAAATGTTACCCAGTTCCAGCTTCCAAAATACAGGAGGGAGCAGGAAACTGGGTGCAGGGAGTGGGGAGAGATTTCAGCTGAGATGATCAGTTCTCCGTCACCCACCAGAACGACTTCTGTCCTGGTTTCGGGCTGCATCTCTCTCGAGGGCCGTTTCCCTCATCGGGGAATACAGGAGCCTTCTGGGGTGCTGAATGAAACTGCCACCGAGTTAGTAGGGAAGGTTTGAGCTGAGCTGGATGTAGCCCAGACTGGGGATCCGCAGGGGCCCTGTGCCTGTGGGGGGCGGAGCTGGAGGTGAAGGGAGAGTGAAGTCTTTTCATCAGTTGGGGTCTCTTGTTGAATGTATGCTGGGCCCTTATTTTTTCTCCCCGTTCCTGCTTCCTTCCCATGTTTTATTGTTAAAAAAGAGGCGCTGAAGACTTTGTAGGGACCCCTGCTCTTTCGTTGTACTGAACGGAAAGAGAGAGGGCAATGAAAATTGTGTTCTGAACTCGAGGGGTGCCCTTCTCAGGGTAGCAGGACATGTCTTTCCAGTTATGGCCAGTGAGAACTTTGTGGGTCAGACACCTCAGGCAGAAAACCCACACGGCCTTTTGCACTGCCCCAATTCCATCATCCCCCACTGACCTGGGAAGAGCAAAGAATCAACCAGTCCGTGATCTGAGTACGAACCAAGTGTCTTGTGGCTGCATTCTGGGTCAGCTCCTCTGACTTGCAGTTCACTTCAAAGAAGGATCCCTGCATCAGTCACTGATCCAGGGAAGTACTATTTTCATTTAATTGTCACAAAAATGGGATTGGTCAATACCATCTAGCATTCCCAACACAGTCCAGACATCAGCCGTTTGAACGCTTCCATTTTCAATCTCAGTTGGTTTAATTCTAGGCTCTGTTTTTCGTATGTGTGTTCATGTCACGTGTAGCCAGTTTGGTGTAATGGTTAAAAGTCCCTACTCTTCCACTTGAAGAGTCACCAGTTGGGTGACTTTAGGCCAGTCACAACTCTCTCAGGGCTCTTTCAGCCCCACACACCTCACAGGGTGATTGTTGTAGAGATAATCTTACTATACTAGCAACAAAGCCCGTTGTGGGGAAAAATACAATGGGCTCTATAAAGGGGAGGGTGGGCAGGCAGACATTCACTCCTCCATCACTGATTCTACCTATTGCCTTAACCCCGCAGGCATTAGGAGTGGAGCAGATGGCAATACCCCACCCCTTCACCCAGCTGGAATCAAGATCAGATCATATGGCAATTCCCACCCTCCTTCACCTGACTGGGATTAGGAGTGGAGCAGTTTACAATGCCCCCCCCTTTAACTCAGCTGGTATTAGTGGTAGAGAAGGTGGAAATGCCCACCCCCACCATCACCCATTTGGGATCACGAGCAGGTGGCAATGCCCACCTTGTACCTTCACCTGGCTGGGATCAGGCGCAGAGCAAGAGGCAATGCTCTTCTTCCTTCCACCCAGCCAGGATAAGGAGAGAGCAAGTGGCAATGCCTGCCCTCTTCAACCTACCGGAATAAGCCACTGAACAGGTGGCAATGCCCACCCTGTCTTCACCCTGCAGGAGTCAGGAGCCAAGCATGCAGCAATGCCTGCCCCCCTTCAACCTGCTGGAATCGGGAGCAGACCAGGTGCCAATGCCCGCACCCCCTTCACCCAGCTGGGATCAGGAGCAGAACAGGTAGTAAAGCCCACCGCCCACCTTCACCTGCTGGGATCAGGCAAGGAGCAGGAAGTAATGCCCGCTCCTCCCTTCACCCAGTGGGGAGCAGGTGGCAATGCCCACCCCCCTTCAACCAGCTGGGATCTGGCTTGGAGCAGGTGACAATGCCTGCCCCCTCTTCACCCAGCCGTAGTAAGGCACAGAACAGGAGGCAAGGCCCACCCACCCCTTTACCTGTCATGTATCAGCATGGAGGAGGTAGCAAAGCCCACCACTCCTTCACATGGCCGAGATCAGGCAGATCAAGAATGGAGCAGATGACAATGCCCGCCCACCTCTCCTTCACCAGCTGGAATCAGTGATGGAAGAGGAGTGAATATCTGCCTGCCCACCCTCCCCTTTCTAGAACCCATTGTATTTTTCTGAACAATGGGCTTTGTTGCTAGTAATGACATACTTTGTGAACCACTCTGAGTGTGGCATTAAGTTGTCCTGAAGGGTGGTATATATTATTACTATTTCTTTCCACAGACGGTATGTGGGAGTTGGCAACTGAATATGCAGTGATGGAGAGAGAACATACGTATTCAGATGTGGAAGAGAACATTGAATATTGTGATTCAGTGAGCATGGTGGAGGGAACAAACCCTCTTAATGAGAGGGGAAACTGTGATATTTTCCAAGATGACAATTCTGAAGAAATCCCACCCCTTCAAAAAATATACAAAGGAGACAAGAGGGATGAGTGTCCAGGAAATGTGGAAGGATTTTCTGAAATAGCAGATATGACTATGCATGGGAACACCCATAATACAAGGAAAACATTTAAATGCCTGTACTGTGGACAAACCTTTGGACGAAAAGATACTCTAACTTCCCATCAAAGAATTCACACAGGGGAGAAACCTTATAAATGCTTGGAGTGTGGAAAATCCTTTGCACGGAAAGATTCTCTAACTTCCCATCACAGAATTCACACAGGGGAGAGACCATATAAATGCCAGGAATGTGGGAAAAGCTTCAGTGAGAGTGGAAGCCTTATTTTCCACCAAAAAATTCACACAGGAGATAAAAAATATAAATGCCTGGAGTGTGGAAAATGCTTCATTCACAGTCAGAACCTTTCTGCTCACCAAAGAACTCACACAGGGGAGAAACCATATACGTGTCTGGAGTGTGGGAAAAGCTTCAGTCAGAGTGGAACCCTTTCTTCCCATGAAAGAATTCACACAGGGGATAAAAAATATAAATGCCTGGAGTGTGGGAAAACCTTCAGTCAGAGTGGACACCTTATTCACCATCAAAGAATTCACACAGGGGAGAAACCATATACGTGTCTAGAATGTGGAAAATGCTTTAAACGGACAGATGAACTTACTTCCCATGAAAGAATCCACACAGGGGACAAACCATATGAATGCCTGGTGTGTGGGAGACGCTTCAGTCAGAGTTCAGCCCTTACTTCCCATGAAAGAACTCACACAGGGGAGAAGCCATACAAATGCCTAGAATGCGGGAAAAGCTTCAGTCAGAATGGAAATCTTGCTTCCCATCAAGCAATTCACACAGGGAAGAAAAGGTATGAATGCCCAGTGTGTGGAAAAATTTTCAGCCAAAGCGGAAACCTTACTACCCATCAAAAAATAGTTCACCGTGGGGAGAAACCGTATAAATGCCAGGATTGTGGGAAAAGTTTCAGTCAGAATGCAAAACTTACTCTTCATCAAGCAATTCACACAGGGGAGAAAAAGTATAAATGCCTGGAGTGTGGAAAAAGCTTCAGACAGAGCGGAAATCTTGTTTCACATCAAAGCATTCACACAGGAGAAAAACCATACAAATGCCTGGAGTGTGGGAAAGGTTTTAGGCAGAAGTATCAGCTATGTTGCCATGAAAGAATCCACACAGGGGAGAAACCATATAAATGCCTGGAGTGTGGAAAAGCCTTCGGACGGAAAGATATTCTTACTTTTCATCAAAAAATTCACACCAGGGAGACACCATATAAATGCCGGGAGTGTGGAGAATGCTTCAGTCATAGTAGAAACCTTTCTTCCCACCAAAAAATTCACACAGGGGATAAAAAATATATATGCTTGGAGTGTGGGGAAGGCTTCAGTTTGAGCGGAAGCCTTACTTCCCACCAAAGAATCCACTCAGGGGAGAAACCATATACTTGCCCGGAGTGTGGGAAGAGCTTCAGACAGAGTTCAACTCTTGCTTATCATCAAAAAATTCACACAGGGGAGAAAAAATATAAATGCTTACAATGTAATAAAAGCTTTGGGAGGAGGGATAGACTGAATTCCCATCAAAGAATTCACACACAGGAAACTGCAAGTGTTGAGAAATCTTAAATGGAAACCTTACTTCCCATGAAAGAATTCACCTAGGAGGGGAAACCTTATAAATTCCAGCAGTCTTGAAAATGCTTCCATCATGGTGGGAACCTTACTTCCCATTAAAATAACTCATACCTGGGAGGAAACCTAGAAATCTCTGGAATGTGGAAACACATTGTATCCAAACTAATTTTATTACAAAATTAGACGGGAATGCTATATTATAACATGTAATTCAGAAAAACTCACCCCCCCCATTTTTTTAGATTAAAACTACATCCCTATTCTCTTCAAAAGGGTAGTTTCATAAAGAGAATACCACAGTTTTCATTTTATAAATCGTGTTTTTGTATGGAATGATACAGTTGTGGGAGCATATTCGACCTCAACAGGCCGCCTGTTCCATTCAACAGGGGCCTCCAGAGAGAACGATTCTGTACAGGTATCCATTGCTCTTGCCTGTTAGCGTTGCTCAGGTAAGCGAAGCTGTTTTAACAGCTCATGTTGAGTGAGGAGGCCCTGTGGATTTGTGGGACCTGGACGGGCAGGAGGATTCAGCTGGATTCGGCTGGCATCAATGCCGGTCTCTTTCTTGGTTGTTTCAAATGAGGTTGCCGGAAGGTTCGATGGTAGTTCTGGTTTCTGCCAATCCCCGCAGCTGGCTTCCTTGGGCAGCAGCCTCCAGCACCTGTATCCACGGCATGGGAACATGGAGATACGACTCCTGTAACGTATTCTACATAGTCTCCCCTCAGAGTCAACTCAGAGGCTCCCATTGGTGCTGAATCCCGCAGATATCTAGGCAGAGGTTGACTATAACTCCTATTCTGCAATCACTTCATTGGCTACTCATAAGTTACTGGGCTCAGTTCAAGGTTTTGGCAATCTCATACAAAGCCCTTCCTGTCTGTGGGACAGCCTCGCCCCCTGTGCTCCAACATGGCAGCTCCGCTCGTCTGAACAGGGCCTTCTGCAGGCGCCACCCTTCAAAGGGGCAAAACCAACAGCCGCCCCTGTACGGGCATCCTCTGCCGCAGCCCCTGCCTTATGGAATGGCCTCCCTGAAGAGGTCAGCAAAACTCCTCCTCTCCTGGCTTTCTGCCAACACTGCAAAACTGAATTATTCACGAGGGCTTTCTTAGGCAGCTATTAGGGCTGTGCTGTGAGAATCGCCTGAAAGAGAGGCATTGGTACAGGGACAGGATCTGTAGACTCTACTACTGCGTACCATCTGTGGCTGTAAGTGTGCTCCTACTTCATAGTTTAATAAGTCCTATCAATCTGCTTTTGTTGTGTTTCAGTGTTGTTGTCGTCCCCCCCCCCCAGCGCTGTACTGGATTTCGACTCAGTTTCACCATTGGTTTTTCTACTGAACTTCTGCTTGTTTTCAAACTTCAGCTATCCCACCCTATCGCATTGTTTATTGAACAGCTGCTGATTATACTGACTTATTCTATGTAATCCACCTTGAATCTCTTTTTTTTAAAAAAAATTTTTTATTGAGTTAGAACATCAATATTTTTACATTACATTCGATTTTCCCCTAATTTTTCGTTTCTAACCCCCTCCCTTTCCCCCCCTTTTGTTGACTTCCAACAGCTTTCCCACCCTCTGTCCCTTTTCCCTTACTTCTATTAACTTCCTCTGTCTAAAACAAATATATATTCTCCATTATTTTAAGCAGTACATCTTTAACTCTTTTACTTATTATACATCCAAACTATACTTCTTTAGATAAACAAGTTATCCCATTTTCCAGTTTTGAATATTTCTATATATCATAAACCATAAAAGTTTCCCACATTTAAATCAAACAATTTGATTTGTTCTCTATATATTACTCATTTCTTCTTTTTATAGTATTTCTATATAACTCATCACATAATCAATCATTTTAACTCTTCTATACATTCAGTTTGGTGCTTATAAATCTTATCAGATAAAGAAAATATTGTTAATTACTCAATCCTCATATTTAAACCGTTAATTATTCTCTATCAATATTCTATCAATTAACCTTTGCATATCTATATATATCTCAATCAATTAATTAATCTAACTGCTTATAAATTCACATTTCTCTTCCTCCCCCGGTAAAGTCACCCCTCTCTTTTATACTTTTATTGTACTTCAGTAGTTCTCAAACTGCCACAGTTTTCCTCCCACCTCCCACTTCTTCTCCAAATATTGTTTCAGCTTCTCCCAGTCTGTGTTAAACTGCCCTGAGTCCAGATCTCTCAGTTTTCTTGTCATCTTGTCCATTTCAGCCATATACAGCAATTTGTAGATCCAATCTTCGATAGTTGGCACTTCTTGTACTTTCCATTTCTGCGCATACAAAAGTCTAGCTGCTGCAGTCATATAAAATATCAACGTCCTATGATGGGCTGGAATTCCCTCCATTCCCAAGTTTAGCAGCAGGAGTTCTGGGTTCTTATTTATTTGAAACTGTAAAATTTCACTCATTTCTCTTATTATTTCCCCCCAGAACTGCCTAGCTACCTCACACGACCACCACATATGATAGAGGGAGCCCTCATGCTTCCTACATTTCCAGCATTTATTAGAAGTGTTCAAGTTCCCTAGCGCAATCTTCTTTGGTGTCATGTACCAACGGTAGATCATTTTGAAAATATTCTCTTTAATATTAATACATGTCGTTGTCTTCATTGTAGTTTTCCACAAGTATTCCCATGCCTCCATTGTTATTTCTTTATTGAAGTTTATAGCCCATTTCACCATCTGTGTTTTAACTATCTCATCCTCAGTGTACCATTTCAACAGTACTTGGTATACCTTGGATATTCTTTTCTTGTCTTCTTTAAGAAGGGTCTGCTCTAGTTCCGAGTTCTCTGTTCGTATGCCCCCTTTTGCAGAGTCCGAATTGTATAAATCTCTAATCTGTCTGTACTGGAACCAATCATAGTTAGGTGATAGTTCCTCTTGCGTCTTTATTCTAAGTTTAGATACTTCAGTTTTGGTTATTTCTTTGTACGTTAAACATTGTTGTTCATTATCAACAGCTCTCGGATCTATCACCTCGTATGGAACCACCCACAAGGGGGTTCCTTCTTGTAAGTAAATTCTGTACTTCTTCCAGATTGTATATAAACTTCTCCTTACAAAATGATGCAGGAACATCGAGTTGACCTTTACTTTGTCATGCCATAGGTATGCGTGCCATCCAAAAATTTTTTTATATCCCTCTAGGGCTAATAGTTTCTTATTCTTTAATGTCATCCACTCTTTTAACCAAACTAGGCAGATTGCATCATGATAAAGTCTCAGGTTGGGCAGTTGCATTCCGCCTCTTTCCTTTGCATCTTGTAGAACTTTTACTTTCACTCGAGGCTTCTTGCCTGCCCAAACAAAATCTGATATTTTCCTCTGCCATTTTTCAAATTGTTTAGAGTCTCTGATGATTGGTATTGTCTGTAGCAAAAACATTACTCTTGGTAACACATTCATCTTAACTGCTGCAATCCTACCCAACCATGACAAATTCAGTCTATTCCATTTGATCAAGTCTCTCTCTATCTGAGTCCATAATTTTTCATAATTATTCTTGAACAAATCTATATTTTTTGCAGTCAGCTCAACTCCCAAATATTTCACCTTACTAGTTACTTCACAGTCCGTTGTTTCCATTAACAATTGTTGTTTCTGCTTAGTCATGTTTTTGCATAATATCTTTGACTTCTTTTTGTTAATGAAGAAACCTGCCAAGTCACCAAACTCCTTGATCTTATCTATCACTTTTGGCATGTTCTCCAATGGATCTTCTACAATTAACATTATGTCATCTGCAAATGCTCTAACCTTGTATGAATAGTCCTTTATTTTTATTCCTCGTATTTCCTCATCTTGTCGTATTTGTATCATCAGAATCTCCAATACTAAAATGAACAACAATGGAGATAACGGGCAACCTTGTCTTGTTCCTTTACTAATCGTCAATTTCTTGGTCAGTTCATCATTCACTACAATTGCTGCAGTCTGGTCTCTATAAATTTCTTTAATTGCTCTGATGAATCTTTCTCCCAGTTGTAGCTTTTCCATAGTGGCAAACAAAAAATCCCAGTTTAAATTGTCAAACGCTTTTTCAGCGTCTACAAAGAAGAAACCAACCTCTTTATCACAACGCTTGTCATAGTATTCAATAGCATTGATCACTGTCCTTAAATTGTCTCTTATTTGTCTGTCTGGCAAAAAGCCTGCTTGTTCTTCCTCTATGACTTCCGAGAGCCACAAATCCACCTTGAATCTCAGTGAGAAAGGCAGACTTATCAGTAATGTAAATAAACGAAATAAAATAGACGGCTCAGTCACTTCCTGAATGAATGAAACTATTTCCATGGCATCTGTAAGATGTTTTTCAGAATGTATAAGCTTCCGCCATCTTTGTCTGTGTTCCTCCCCCTCCCTTTCAGCTCAGGTCCATTTAACAGTGTTGCATATCTATGATTTTAATCACAGATATTTACTAGCAACCAAGCCCGATTTTAAAACAACAGGCTCTAGAAAGTGGAGCGTCTTGTGGAGGGATGCTGGGCTTCCCACCACAGTGCGCCCTCTGGAGGGACGGGCTGTCTCGCCTAGGCTTCCCGCTGTAGTGCATCCTCTGGAAGGACTGGCTGCCTTCCCAGTCCTCCGGCAGAACAGGCCACCTTCCCTGGGCTTCGAGCCGCGGTGCGCACTCCAGAGGGAGGGGCCACCATGCGTATACTTCTGCGGTGGAGTGCCCTCTGGAGGGACGGGCTGCCACACCTGTGCTTCCTCTGTGGTGTGTGCCATCTGGAGGAACAGGCCACCATGCCTGTACGTCTGCCATGGCATGCTCTCCGGAGGGATGGGCCACCGCGCCTGGGTTCAATGCTGCAGCACGCCCTACAAAGGGATGGGCCGCCTACCCTGTCCTTCCATCGTGGCACATTGTCTGGATCGATGAGCCACCATGCCTGTCCTTCCCTCCGTGGCGCCTGTTCGAAAGGGACGGGTCACCCTGCCTGGCCTTCCCGCTATGGCGCGCCCTCCAGAGGGATAGGCCACCATGTCTCTACTTACTGGCTCAGTGCACCCTCCAGAAAGACAGGCCGCCTCCCTTGGTCTTCCAGCCATGGCAGCACCCTCTGGAGGTGCACCAGGATAAAAGGTGTTGCCAATATGGCTTGCCTTTTATATAATAGGACTAGCAACAAAGCCCGTTGTGGGGAAAAATACAACGGGCTCTAGAAAGGGGAGGATGTGCAGGCAAGCATTGTTGCCTGCTCTGCACCTGATTCCTGACAGGTGAGGGGGCATTGCCAACTGCTCCATGCCTGATCTCAGCTGGGTGAATGGGGAGCATTTCTGCCTGCTCCACACCTGATCCTGGCTGGGTGGAGAGGGAGGGCATTGCCTTGTGCTCTACCTGATCCTGGGTGAAGGGAGGCAGACATGGACACCTGCTCCACTCCTGATTCCCATCAGGTGAAGGGGGCGGGCATTGCCAACTGCTTTGCACCCTTTTCCGGCCAAGTGAAGGGGGGTGAGCATTGCCGCCTACTCCATGCCTGATCGCGGCCGGGTGAAGGGGGGTGGACATTGCCACCTGCTCTGCTCCTGATCCCAGCTGGGTGAAGGGTGGCAGGTATTACCACCTGCTCCATACCTGATCACTGCCAGGTGAAGGCCGGGGGCAGTTGGGCATTGCTGCCTCCTCACCGCCCTGATCACTGCCAGGTGAAAGCGGGGGGGGGTGAGTAGGAGGGACAGGCCTCCTCGCCTGCACTTCCTGCCTCAATATGCTCTCTTGAGACACAGGCTTCCTCACCTGGGCTTCCCACCTTGAGGTGCACCAGAATAAGAGGTGAGTTGTTTGGAGTACAGCTTGCCTTTTATATAATCGGATGTACAAACCTAGTTTTATAACCTTCATAGAGTTCAGCAGTTGGTCAGAAAAAGTGTGTGTGTATTTGTTATGTGCCATCAAGTCACCTCCGGCCTATGGCGACACAATGAATGCAAGCCCTCCTAAATGACCCACCATCCTACCATTAACAGATTTGCCCAGATCCTGCAAACTGGAGGATGTGGCTTCTTTAATTGATTCAAGCCATCTCCTTTTAGGTTTTCCTCTTTTCCTACTGCCTTCCACTTTTCGTAGCGTTATTTCATAGCATTCCCATCTTCTCATGATGTGACTACATCCACACATAGAACTAGTGAATACCATAGTTTGGATTATCTTCATCTTGGTCTCCAGAGAGAGATCCTTATTTTTAAGGATCTCTTCTAGTTCCCTTACAGCTGCTCTTCCGAGTCTAAATCATCTGATTTCTTGGTTGCAGTCTCTCTTTGGATTGATGATTGAACCTAGGAATAGAAAATCTCTATCTAAAGAAGCGAGCTGTAACTCACAAAAGCTCATACCCTACCACAAATGTTCGTCTTATAGGTGCTACTGGACTCTTGCTCTTTTCTACTGCTACAGACAAACACAGCTACTCCTCTTGGAGTTACTCCATTTAGGATCACATTCAGAATCTCTGAATTTAAGTTCTTTTAAGCACATCAGGGCAGAAAATCTCTGCAGCTTGACTTTACGATGGACACCGCTTCTTTGGAGTTTGGGTTTTTGCTTCCCGTGGCACAAAGCGTTGTGCATTTTGGAGCCCAGTGGTGCTCTGCCGACTGCTGACAGCCTGCCTCTGTGAGCGTGTTGGAAAGGTCTAAAGCCAAAGCTGCGACTTGGAGCTGATGGGAAATGGCTGAACTCTGTCTCTGCTTTCTCCTTTGTGGCCAGCAACCAAGGATCCGGCTACTCTGCCAGGGGAAAATGTGCAGGGGGTGCCGGGTTAGAACAGGGTTAGAGACCAGCAACTGTCCTTAACTGGGATTTGCCAGTTAAGGCCAGGATTCTAGTGAGAATGGCCGGACTTTGGTTCAGTGTGGTTCATTGTAGCGAGCGATTGCGGGCTCTGGCCTAACCTAAAATATTCTGGCTTAGCTGATCAACAACACTTGCAAGTAGTCTCTGAGTTCTCCAATGACTGGACTTTGAAGGCCTGACTCAAGAGAGTCTCTATCTGTCCTCTCTGGATGTTCTCATGGCCGTAACACAAATTAGCACCTTGGCCCTTATTGGCTCCTAAGTACTGAGTGATGTGCTGAGTTCTAGAAAAGACGGCTTCTCGGGACACCAAGAACACCATCCTCTATTTTTAGCACCTCGGCATGCTTCTAGGGCAGACCAACCAGGCATGGAGAAGGCCTGCATTCTACCAGATGGGTAAGATGAACAACTAAAGGACGCCAACCAGAGATGCTTAAAGTTCTTAAGTTTTTAGATAGGCAGATCTTAGCAATAGTAAAGTTCCTTTGTTTTATGTCTTTTGCCTGTGTGTGAGTGCTTAATGCTTTTGCAAACACTCCTTAAACCAATAAAGTACAATTGTATTTAAGCCGAGTCTGGAATTCATGACTTGGGAATGGGTACATGCCAGAACGAACCTGGAGATTGGAAAGTTGAGGCCTTGGGAAGTTGAGGACTCAGGGCCAAGCTACACATGACGAATGACACTTGAACGGCAAGTGTATTTCTCCCTGTTCACTTGCCCTCCACTCAATCCACTTGCTGTTCAAGTGTCATTCGTCATGTGTAGCTTGGCCCTGAGTCAGGAGGCAGTTGGAGAAGCGGTAGCCTGGAATTCAGGAGAGTAAAAGCACGGACTCTCTCCCCCACCTTTATCAAAAAGTAAAAACAGAAAAAAAACCTTCCCCTCCCTTTATGAAAACAAAGTAAGCGACGTCTCTCCTGCACGTCTTATTCCCAAGTGAGAGAAATGACTCCAGCATTGGCAGAAGTGACGTGGGTATGATGGGTCAGGTTAGTTATAGGGAAAGTTTCCGCCTCTCAGGATAGGGCTGGTTAGGATTCTGACGCGAAGGAGCGGGGAGGGGGGGAGTGAGGCGCCTGGGAAAGAACAAGAGGATGAAGGTCATTTTTAGCTCTCAGGCTTCTCCTGGCCCCGAGGCTGTTCTCCTGTCTGCTCGAGAAGTGAACGCGGCCACCTGCGAGATCAGAGAAATAGCTACAAGTCTAGCTGTGAAAGACATGACACATACTCATACATCATCAGCACAGAATGCAACATACACTTAACATATTCTCAGAGGATCAGCATCAAATGTAAAACACCTTCATGGCAGATATGTTTGCATGCATATCTGACATGGACTCATTTTGGCCCAATTCGGGCCTGAAATGGCCAGGATAGGGCTGCTGCTGGGCAGAGTTCCCCCATGCAGCAACGGCCCATTCCAGGCCAATTTGGGCCCAATCCTAGCTGTTTCGGTCCAATTTGGACCCCAAATGGCCAGGATCAGGCTGTGCTGGGCGGGGGAGCACTCTCCCATGGCTCATCCTCCCTCCCTCCCTACTTTTCATGTCTTTCCTTCTTTTTCCTTTCCATCCCTTCCTTCCATGTCTTTCTTTCCCATTCTCCCTCCCTCTTTCTTTCCTTTTTTCCTTTCCTTCTTTCTTTCCCTTCCTTCTTTCCAAGTCTTTCCTTCTTTTTCCTTTCCCTTTCAATTTTTTCTTTTCCTTCTTTCCTTCTTTCCATGTCTTTCTTTCTTCCTCTTTCTTTCTCTTTCCTTCTTTCCATGTCTTTCCTTCCTTCCTTCCTTCCTTCCTCTTTCCATTTTTCCATGTCTTTCTTTCTCCCAGGGGTCAGCTGCACCATGCGTGATGACATCACTTCCTGGAAGTGACATCATCACGTGGTCCCAGGAGCATGCGCTCACGTTGTGCATGCACATGTAGTGACAGGGGTCCCACCTCCTGCCAGGGGTTGACCCAGGTAAGAGTTCCCCCACCTCTTTCCCCAGAAAAAAAGCCCTGTTTGAAGTAATTTGGAACATACCAAATATTTCATTTGTTTGTTCATTTGTTCCTTGGTTCGTTCATAATCCACCTTTCTCACTAGGAGTCCAGGCAGATGTTGGATTGCACAGTGCAAGTCAATATGATCAACAACTGGAACATCCCATAAGCCATGCCCTTAGGCCGTGCATTGGGATATGGAGCAGAAAGCAGTGCTGAACCCAGAAAAGCCGAAGACCAAATTTCAGTAGGCATAGCTAACCTCATTCCTGACACACCCAAGAACTCATCTCCCAAGCTCCATTGAAGAAAAATATGGGAGCCCAGCTTTCATTTACATCTAATTCACCCTAGGAGACTCTCTATGTAATTGAAAGGTCCACTACCTGACCAAAAACTGAGGGGTGGGGGGCAAAGATAGGAATCCCCAATGAACTTTAAAATTACAGAGGGGTCATAAAAGGAGGGGGCAGCAGGTATTGCCTCAGGGGCAGAGTTATGTAAAGCTCCACAGCACATGGGCCAGAGCGGGCTGGGAAAGGGGGGAGATGCTGTGAGGAGCTGAGAGAGCCCCTAGCCACTGCAGGGGGACTTCCCCCCCTTCCTCAGCACAGCTGGATTACACACACACACACACCCTTGTGTTGAGGAGAATTATTACCTTCTTTTTCTAACCTGGATATTGTGCAATTTTAAAAGCTCCTAGTAATTTAGCAGGCAAAGGAGTTTCTTCCCACAGAGACATGGGGTGGGGGAGCTTTGCCTAAGTCTCCGAGGTGTCATTTACAGAGCCATCAACACAAGTGCAGCAAGTCTTAAGAAAGAAAACAGAACTCCCATCCTGGCTGCTTTTTACCTGCTTCCCCTTCTGTTGTCTACGGGCAAAGCTTTCTCTTATCTCTGTGACCAGCAGCACTCTATGCCCGTCCCCTTTCCAGCTGCATCCCAGGGAAAGGAAAAGGCCCACCGTCCGCCCATGGAGCTGCCACTCCCTGCACCCAACCAGGCACTCCCTCTTGGCCCTCACCTAGGCTAGCATCCAGCATATTCCTGAAAAATGAAAAATTGGGAGGCTGCCCCAAGCCTCTATGAAACTCTCACAAAAGGTCAGAGAGAAAAGTGGTGTGTGCGCCGATCTCCAACTCTGGAGAGCTCAGAGGAGGAAGACCGTCCGCCTGTCCCTAAGCTATAGGGAGATTGTGGTGAGCGAGGAAGCACATGTCTTTTCTGCCAAGCAGCAGGAGAGGCTGCTGGCTGGAAGCAGGAGAAGGGAGCAGGAGGCACGGAGATGGATGCGCCGATTGCGCTCCCTGCTCCAAGGCCAGTGGCCCTGCTGGTGCGGGCTGAAGCCCCCCCCACACCCCAGCTTCCAGGGGTAACAAGGGGTATTGCCCTCCTAAAGCACTGTCCACCCAGCCCTTGGTGAATCCGGAGACAGCCAACAGTTCATAGAGCATGACTTGAACGTCCTCCGTGAGGACATCCAAACGGTCCTCCGAGGGTTGTTGAGTCGCTCCCAGATTAGAGATGTCTCCAAAACCCGTCTCAACTCGATTCCCCTGTAGAAGGTCTTGGGTAGGAATCCACTGTAGGCCGGGAGCCAGCGCTTCCCCTCTCACTCCACTCTTGAGCAGCCCCTGCTCCTCCTCATAGTACCTGGCACCTTCATCCCAACGGTATTCCAGAGCCATGCTGAGTGATGCCGGGGAAAATGCGTCAGTGGACGTTTGTAGCATCTCCCAGACTAAGAGCGGAACTACAAGTGACAAAAGGCACAGATTGGACACTAGTCAGCTTCCCTCAAGTTTTGATGGGAAATGTAGGCATCCTGGTCTTGCAGCTTGGCTCTCTGACTGCTGCCCAACGGACTTTTCAACTGTCACTCGTCCAACATTCCGCCAACCAGCCTACATTTCCCATCAAAACTTGAGGGAAGCTGACTAGTGTCCAACCTGTGCCTTTTGTCACTTGTGGTTCCACTCATAGTCTCCCCTGCTACTGCTGCCCTGAGTTTCTGGGATAGCAGACAGCAAGGGGTCAAAACTGCTACTGAGTCCAGTCCCAGCCAAGTAGTGTACAAACAAGAGTCCCTCTGCACCGTTCCTTGTCCTCTCTCGGCCATGGGGCCCATTGCCTGGGTGTAGGTAAAGACCTCAGGTAGGAGACCCCAGTCCTGGGGATCGCTCCCAGCTTGGCCCTTGGCCCAGGACCTATCTCCAGGTGGCGCTGGACAGTGAGTCCCGATGAATGGCATAGAAAGTCCCTCTGCCCCTCATCCCGGTTCTGGCGGCTCCATCGGGGTGTAGCCAGTAGCCATCACTCCAGGTAGGAGTATAGGAGGGTATGGTGATTCTCAATAATATGTCAGTCTATGGAGACAAGATACCCTTGAATCTTTCTCCCACCCCTTGCAGAAAGAAATCCAAGCTCTCTTGAGTCAAAGGTTGTTTTATTGAGAGAGTAGATGTTCAGAAAGTATATATTTCCATAGATTATCCAGAGGCTAAAGTAAGCCCTAGCTGTACACAGAACTCTTGTTGAGAACAACGTATTCAGTGCTTGCTGCAGTAGATCACAAGCCTTCCCAACATCACCCACCCTTGGTGTCTGCCCAGCTGGTACACTTGGTGGGAGAGATGGAAGGAGCTGTCCCAAGGCCACTGTGGTGAGCTACTTCAGATAAGGCTGTCTTGGGAACCAGGACACACACACACACACACACACACAATATGTAGCAAAATGGAAGGACTGTGGGTCACAGACCTGACACCCATCTATACCTTGTGGCTAATACCCAATGACGGACCTCTGCTTCATGTTTATCCAATCCCCTCTTGAAGCTGTCTATGCTTGAAGCTGCCACCACCACCCGAGGCAGTGAATTCCATGTGTTAATCAACCTTTGGGTGAAAAAGTATTTCTTTTCTCCATTCTAACCTGACTCCTCAGCAATTTCATTGAGTGCCCAAGAGTTCTTGTATTGTGAGAGAGGGAGAAAAATACTTCTTTCTCTACCTTCTCTATCCCATGCATAATCTTGTAAACCTCTGTTTGTCACCCCTCAGTCGTCGTTTCTCCAAGCTAAAGAGCCCCAAGCGCTTTAACCTTTCTTCATAGGGCAATGTTCCATCCCTTTTATTATTCTAGCTGCTCTTTTCTGCACTTTTCCCAGTGCTATAATATCTTTTTTGAGGTGTGGTGACCAGAATTGCACGCAGTATTCCAAATGAGGCCATAGCATTTATTTATACTGGGGCATTATGATACTAGTTGATTTGTTTTCAGTTCCCTTCCTAATAATCCCCAGCATAGCATTGGCCTTTTTTATTGCCGTTGCACACTGTACTGACATTTTCAGTGAGTTGTCCACCACGACTCCAAGATCTCTCTCTTGGTCAGTCTCCGCCAGTTTGGACCCCATCATTGTGTATTTATATTTGGGATTTTTGGCCCCAATATGCATTACTTTGCACTTAGCCACACTGAACCTCATTTGCCACATTGACGCCCACTCGCCCAGCCTCGACAGATCCCTTTGGAGTGCCTCACAATCCTCCCTGGTTCTCACCACCCTGAACAATTAAGTGTCATGTGCAAACTTAGCCACTTCACAGCTTATTCCCAACTCCAAATAATTAATGAACAACTTAAAAAGCACCAGACCCAATACGGAACCCTGTGGCTCTCCTCTGCTTACAACCCTCCACTGTGAATATTGCCCATCTATACTCACTCTCTGTTTCCTATTCATTAGGCAGTTTTTTATTCACATGAGGACGTACTTTTACCCCATTGAGCTTACTTAGCCTCATGCTTAATGAGGCTATCTTGCAACTGCATCATAGTATCACTCTCAGCTTTGTAAAATGTCACGTGATTGAAAATCTGAAGAATCAGCTAAATCCAAGACCAACCATATTTTTATATTGTAAAGTATGAAGGCTCTCAGATAGCACATGCCATTCCTCCCACTGAAAAATCACATCGATCATTCTTGCGGTCTTGGTGAATGATTCATTAACATGAGAAGGTTTAAAAGAGAAAAAAGAAAAATATGCATGTTTTGCTCACCGGGGGTAGTATATAAGTTAGTTCAATGTTAACAGGAAGGATGGAGGGGAGACGGAGAAAAAGGAGGGAATTAGGCAGAGAGATCTTCCTCATCAAGGTAAACTACCATAAAACACTTCATGGAACAAAGAAGGCAAAATCTAATGATGGAGTGAGCATCTCAAGGTGTATGGTAAGGCTGCTGCTATCATTGAAGCTCTCTTCACTTTCTAAGTAGTTATATGGAGCCTCTCCTGTGTGAACATTTTGAATGTCTTGTTAGGTTGCCATTCTGAGAGAAGCTCTTTCCACACTCCAAGCATTTATATGGTTTCTCCCCCATATGAACCTTTTGATGTCTAGTTAGGTGGCCATTCTGAGAGAAGTTCTTCCCACACTCCAAGCATTTATATGGCTTGTCCCCTGTGTGAACCTTCTGATGTTTAGTTAGGCTGCCATTCTGAGAGAAGCTCTTCCCACACTCCAAGCATTTATATGGCTTCTCCCCTGTGTGAACACGTTGATGTGTAGTTAGGTTACCATACTGAGAGAAGCTCTTCCCACACTCCAAGCATTTATAATGCTTCTGCCCTGTGTGAACCAGTTGATGCCTAGTTAGGTGTCTATTCTCAGAGAAGCTCTTCCCACACTCCAAGCATTTATATGGCTTCTCCCCTGTGTGAACCTGCTGATGGCTAGTCAGGTAGCCATTCTCAGAGAAACTCTTCCCACACTCCAAGCATTTATATGGCTTCGCCCCTGTATGAACCTTTTGATGTCTAGTTAGGTTGCTACTCTGAGAGAAGTTCTTTCCACACTCCAAGCATTTATATGGCTTCTCCCCCATATGAACCTTTTGATGTCTAGTTAGGTTGCCACTCTGAGAGAAGTTCTTCCCACACTCCAAGCATTTATATGGCTTGTTCCCCGAGTGAACCTTCTGATGTTTAGTTAGGCTGCCATTCTCAGAGAAGCTCTTCCCACACTCCAAGCATGTATATGGCTTCTCCCCTGTGTGAACCTGCTGATGGCTAGTCAGGTAGCCATTCTCAGAGAAGCTCTTCCCACACTCCAAGCATTTATATGGCTTTGCCCCTGTATGAACCTTTTGATGTCTAGTTAGGTTGCCACTCTGAGAGAAGCTCTTTCCACACTCCAAGCATTTATATGGCTTCTCCCCCATATGAACCTTTTGATGTCTACTTAGGTTGCCACTCTGAGAGAAGTTCTTCCCACACTCCAAGCATTTATATGGCTTGTCCCCCGTGTGAACCTTCTGATGTTTAGTTAGGCTGCCATTCTCAGAGAAGCTCTTCCCACACTCCAAGCATTTATAATGCTTCTGCCCTGTGTGAACCAGTTGATGCCTAGTTAGGTGGCTATTCTCAGAGAAGCTCTTTCCACACTCCAAGCATTTATATGGCTTCTCCCCTGTGTAAACCTGCTGATGGCTAGTTAGGTTGCCACTCTGAGAGAAGCTCTTCCCGCACTCTAAGCATTCATATGGCTTCTCCCCTCTGTGAATCTTTTGATGTCGAATTAGGTCGCCATTCTCAGAGAAGCTCTTCCCACACTCCAAGTATTTATATGGCTTCTTCCCCATATGAAGCTTTTTATGTCTAGTTAGGGTGCCATTGTGAGAGAAGGTCTCCCAACACTCCAAGCATTTATAGGGCTTCTCTCCTGTGCAAATGTTTTGATGTCTAGGTAGAGTGCCATTCATAGAGAAGTTCTTCCTACACTCCAAGCATTTATAGGGCTTCCCACCTGGGTGAACCTTTTCATGTCTAGTACAGTTGCCATTATGAAAGAAGCTCATTCCACACTCCAAGCACTTACATGGCTTCTCACTCATATGCATCCTCTGATGTTGAGCCAGCTTGCTATTCTGAAAAAAGGTCTTTCCACATTTCAAGTGTTTATATGTTTTCCAGCATGTCGAAAAGTTCTGACATATTTTAAGTCTGAGTTTGTGTCTCAATGCTTTGACTTTCATGGGACCCTTAGGCCTTCTCTTTTTTGTCTGCATTTCACCTTGGGCTTGGTCCTCGGGTATCTTCCTGCTCAGATGGTCAAGCAATTTCTTCCTCTGCTTTTCTTTTGTTTCCATTTTGCTTCTCTGCTGCCTCTTTGGTACCACCTGACCGTCTGGTTTTGCTTCTCCCTTCAGATCTTCATTTTTCCCCACAATTGCCCTTCCTTCTTCCTTCTTGCTTGCTATTTCCCTCACATCTTCAGCTGCAAAAGAGAGACAGAAATCAAGTAAGAAAAAGGGGGAAATAAAAAAGGTAAAAATATCTGTTAGCAAGTACAATGAGTATGATTAGTAGTTTTTACACCAAGAGCTGGGGGGCTGAAATAACCACAGCTATATGTAACCACTAGAAACAAATCCCGTTGTGGGGAAAAATATGATGGGCTCTAGAGAGCGGGCAGGCAGGCATTCTCTCCTCCTCCATCACTGATCCTGGCTGGTGAAGGAAGGGGCGGTTGAAGGGGTTGAAGGGGAGCTGAGATTGTTGCCTGCTTGGTGCTTGATTCCAACAAGGTGAAGACGGGTTGGCCATTTCTGCCTGCTCAGTGCCTTATACTAGTAGGCTGAAGGGGGTAGGCATTGCCACTTCTTATCCTGGCTGGGAGAAGGGAAGAAAGGAATTGCCTCCTGCACTCTGCATGATCCCACCCAGGTGAAGATGCTGGGTGGACAATGGCACCTGCTCCACTCCTGATCCCAGCTGGGTGAAGGGGGTGGGCATGACCCGCTGCTCTGCTCATAATACTAGTTGGGTTAAGGCGGAGAGTAGGCATAGCCACCTGCCCCGCTCCTGATCCCACCTGGCTGAAGGGTGGTGGGCATTGGCACCTGTTTCGCTTCTAATACCGGTTGGGTTAAGGTGAGGAGTGGGCATTGCCCCCTGCTCCGCTCCTAATACCAGGTGGGTTAAGACAGGGTTGGGCATTGCCACCTGATCTATGTCTAATACCAACTGGCTGAAGGGGAGGGGGCGGGGATTTCCACCTGCTCCACTCCTAATACCATAAGCAAACAAACGAGAGGTATTCCTTGGGAAGGAAACAATAGAAAAAACAAGATCCCAGGAATAAGAAACAAGTCACTTCAAAGCACCAGTACTAGGTATAGAACCAAAACAAGATATAGTTTTATCTAGTCAGTAGTCTTCATATTTACATTCAAAATGACCATGCAATGAATGTGACAACATGAAATGCAATCGGTATTTCTAACAATCAATATCACAAATGGTCTATTAACTTTCAAAGGAAAAATAATCCTCCAATGAAAGGAAAGAAACTGTCCTTTCTTTTACCAAGATGCTTTCTTTTTTCTTCTTTTTCTCTTACAGGTGGAGTGAAAAATTGAAGCTCTCGAGGGGCTCCCCCGAGTTGCCCTCCTTCCACGAGTATCAGGAGAGAGAAGCAGATAAGTTCAAGGTTAATTGTTCCAAATAAATTGCTTTAGTATAAAGTTGCGTTCTCTTTTCTTCTCTTTCAGATGGGTTGTGAAGAATATGGGAAGCTCCCAAGGGGCTCCAAAAACTTGCCCTACAAGCGGCCAGCAACAAATAATCTGCTTGTTTCATACAATATTCATTTCCTCAGGGGCCGGAAAGTCCTCCACCGGAGCAATCAACTTGCCGAACAATAAATAAACAATACAACATAATACGTTTCTTCCTTCTTTTAAACCAATAGTTAAAAGGATTCTTAAACTGTAAATTTACTCACCACATAGTCAAAAACATATTTCTCATGCATAAATTCAGCGCACTCATTCCGTTTGAAGGAAACCCATTCTCAATTTGTCTTAAATGCACTAGGAGGTGAGGTATATTAAAAGTCACCCCTCTTTCTTTAGCGTCGTGTTATGCGACGCTAAAGAAAGAAAACAAGACAGATTTAATTCCAAATTTAAGCCTCTGGGTTGTAAAGTTCCCAGCTTGTGAGCCCATTGGGCTTCTTTCCTCAGGAGGTCCCTCTGTACACAATGCTGCGAACCCCCCCCCCCCTTGAGACATACAAAACTCTGTATTTGAATTCAGTTTCCTTAGTGTGGAATTTTTGGAAGCGCTCTACTAACGGTGCCTCTGTTATATGATTCATAATTCTCGACATGTGTTCTAATATCCATGTCTTAACGGGACGCACGCGAAATGTCCGCATGCGAAATGTCAACGGATAGGAATTCATATTTGGATTACCGATCCTTCCATCCAGGACATATCAGACGCAATATTCCTTATGGTCAGATGCTGAGGGTGAAAGCAATTCGACATGAGAGGTAGTCTATTTAACAGGCAGCAAACACATGCGGGAGGCCTTTCTCAATAGGGGTTACCCCCTTAGGATAATTAGAGAAGCAGAGGATAGGGCTGCACGGACACCAAGGCAAGAGCTGTTTCGTCCGAAAGAACCCCATCCCCAGGACTCAATTTTTTGTTCTTTGTAACATACGCCTCTGTCACATAAGATTAAATGGATTATTAATAGACACTGGCACCTCATTTCTGAAATTGATGGCTATGAGAGGCTGCCCAAAATTGGCTTAAAACGTACAAGGAACCTCAAGGACATTTTGGTACGTGCCAAAATTGGGGAACAGTTTTTGGATAAAGGCCTCCCCAAAGGACATTTCGCATGTGGGCACTGCCGAGTGTGCCCCTTAGTTTGGACAGGTGACAGTATCAAGACAGAGGGTTGGTCATCAGACATTAATATTCAACATTTTTCTTTTTCTTTTTTTGAAAGTTTTTTTATTTTTTAATTACTAGTACTACAAAAAGGAAAAAGTGGGAACAGGGAGAAGGGGAAAAAACAACACATAACAACACAAACACTACATCTACAAGTACTGCATTCCCTTCATACTGCAATTATTTAACATTAGAACTTTGTAAAATGCTGTTAGATTGGTAGATCTTATAAAATACAAACTACAATCAGGATTAGGTCTTCTTCCCCCCTCTGGGTCTCGGTCGCAATTCTCTCTGAACAGCTACAGTCACCGTGCTCGTTCCCTCCTCCCCTCCCCCTTCAGGCTTGAAATCCTCTTTTTCTTTCTGGAACTCTTGATGTTTACACACAAAGTCCCTTAGCTGGTCTTCTGATGTTATCTTGTGAGCTTGATCTTTATAGCTAAACCAAATACCTTCTGGAAATAACCATTTGTACTTTATTTCACATTTCCTCAGAAGAGCTGAAAACCTTTTATATTTAAATCTTCTTTTCCGAGCTAAAAATGTAACGTCCTTCAATATCTTGACCTTATTGCCCAGAAAGTCCAAGTCCGCATTGTATGAATTATATAGGATGGTGTCCCGGATCTTCTTAGATGAAAAGTCAATAATAATCTCGCGAGGCAGCTGATGCTTCATTACATATTTTGAAGAACCCCGACAGACTTCCAAAATGGCACTTTTTAACTCTTCTTTAGTTGCCTTCGCGGGTATCGCCAAAAGTTCCATCACCAGATCCTTTAAATTCCCATTTTCCTCCTCCTTCACATTCTGGAGACGCAATATTGTCTGAGCACGATCCACTTGCAACCCGATCAGTTGGTTCTCCAACAGCTTCAGGTCTTTGTTTGTTGCCCTCATGAGTGCTGCGTTTTCCCGAGCAGACTTCCCCCCCCCCGCTGCTTCCTTAATGGTTTTCACTTCACTCTCAATTAAGCCAACCCTTTGATCAGTTTCGTTTAACTTGTCAACAAAGGGCTTTATGGCTTCGATGACCGACCACTTTACTAGCTCCTCCAGAGACTCTCCTTTCCCCTGCAAAGCAGCCGAGATAGATTTGCCCATAGCGGGGCTCTGCTTTTTCGTCGCCATCTTGGGGGGGGGGGAATCCGCCAGCCAAGTTTCGAAACTCAGTGAGGGGGAAGAAATCCGAGCCTTCTTAGCTTCAAATCCCACCAATCCTTCACATACGCTTGTAGTAACAGAAGGGATTCGCTACTTACAGGTTTTCACCTTAAATCTGCATTTTGCCATTCTCCATGGCCCAGCAGCACGCGATGTGCTGCGCAAGTCTGCCGGCCTCCATAGGAGCAAATGGGCAATTTACCCCCCGCATCGACTTCGGGGGGTTCTTCCCGTCGCGCTCCGGACCCTGACACCCTCACTGGGAGTCTTGGGGGCTAACCTTCGCAGGTCAGCCGCCCGGTCAGGCTGCTCGGGCGCTTCCTCCCGGACCTGTGGAGAGGAGTGTCCGACATGGCCGAGAAAACGAAACTGAATCAATAATTCAACATTTTTCCACGTGTGCCACGGATTCAGTCGTGTATTTAATAAGCTGCACTTGCAGGAAACTGTTCGTGGGCAGCACAGTACGTCCCGTTAAGACACGGATATTAGAACACATGTCGAGAATTAGGAATCATATTCATATTCATACTAACAATCCCCACCCACCCCTGCCCTTGTCAACAGGCTTCACTATTATGCTTTTGTCAGTTTTAATTTGGTCCAAAACTCAATTTTCTCTAAGTGATAAATTATGCCATGTATTTATGTTGCCGTTCTCCAACTGTGTATCTCTTTAAGGATAAGCTTCTCAAAAGTTTCTGTTTGTGGGACAAAATCAGAATGGGTTTTTAACACCCTAGAATCTTTACTAGGTAATTCACTGCCAAAGAATTACTGCCAAATTTAAGTTGTCTTACTAATTTGAAGATATCTATTTAGGTTTTGAAAGCATTATACCTTGAGGTGAGCAGAAATCCTAAGCCTTTGTCCAAAATTGCTTTTTCTTCCTGTGAAAAGTGATGATCCAACAGGTTGAAAACTAAGTCCTGGGATGGCCACTGCAAGTAGGGCAGGATTGATACCTTCCTAAAAAACCTTCCTTACTTTGAAAGAGAACTGATCTATTTCGAAGGATTCTCATGTTGGCTTGTTCATCCCCAGATGCTTCCATGTCTGAGGGTTCCGTAGTCTCAAACTCGGAAACATTATCCATGGAGCGAGCACATGTCACCTTTTTACAATTCTCCCCAACCTTTTCATCTTTCCAAATATAAATGTTCCCCGAGCTATAGTCTTTTTTGTCTCGAATCATTTTCTTTTTCTTAAGGTTCTTCAATTTATACTTTGCCTCTTTCCTCTGCAGCAGCGCCCTCTGGTGATGCACCAGGGTATAAAGTGAGTCGTCTGAAACACGCTTACTCAATTATATAGTAAGATGAGCCAGGATGCCTTGAACGGGTGAAAGAGGAGGGAAGAGAATTCATTGCTTTTGTAGAGGAAAGGTCAATGTGTTTTCTGTTGTTTGTTTACCCCAGGTTTGTAGAAAAAAATCGAGATTTAAAAAAGGATTAATAAATATGATACACAGAGTCCAACAGATGAATGGAATAGTTTATTTGATTTTTTTGCGTGCCCTCCCTGCAAGCAGACTCAGGAGGGTTAGAACAGCCTTAAAATGTGGGGGGGAAACCCTTGCTATGAATCACAGGCTGCCTCAACGCTGCTTTCCTAAGGATGTCCTTCCTCCAAGACTGGTAACTGTAACCATTCTCCTGACTTGCTTCCCCAACTGTATCCTGTTTTCTGGTGAGCTCTGTGTGTATACTGTGTGTAATTTCTGCATGCTTGCCTTCCTAATACTTTTTAACAAAAACTATTCCTCGTTACCCTCCTCTCGCTGCCTCTCCTTGCTGCTAATTCCTTCAACTGAGTTGAGGGAATTAGCTACAAGGGGAGGCAGTGAGAGGATGGTAATTGCAGGATCATCACCAATGTATACTATGATCATTCCTCTAATGAACTCTTTAATAAACAGGTGGATATTCAACAGGAGTGGTTTTAATTTAAGTGAGTAATAAAAAGCAATATCAGAGAATACACACAGCACGCACACACAGAACTAGCTAGAAAACTGAATAAATGGGAAAGCACTTCCAGCGACAGCTACAGTTATCGACATAGAAGAACGAGGAATGTCAATAGGAAAGCAGGATAGAGGTGACCTGCACATTGTGGCAAGGGGGGCCTCAGACACGTAGTCTGAGGCTGTGTGTCAGATCGAAAAGCACACACACCCCTGGGCTGGAAAGGAACCCTTTTTATACGGTAAACTGATCCTTTAGACAGGAATGCGCCTTCTGCTTATCACAATAACTTAAAGGCTGTCTCCGGAGGTGAGGCAATAAAACTGAAGAAGGTTTGATCAGGCATATCTAAGAGGACCAAAAGGTCAATTGATGACCTGTGATCGTGGGAGAGGAAGAGCCCTCAGATTTCTGAGTGCCTGCGATTAGGAAGGAGGTGAGGGAGAAGATCAGAGGGACTGGGGTTAGAAACTCAGAAAGATCACTGCTTTGATCTACAAAACTACCTATCTCCATGGGGTTGCGGGGCTGGTAGCTATAACAACAACATTCGACTTATAAACCACCTTTCAGGACAATGTCCATGCAAAGCAGTTTACAAAGTGTGTTATTTTTATGCTCACAACAATCGCCCTGTGATGTGGGTGGGGCTGATAGAGCCCTGATAGGGGGTGGGGCTGATAGAGAGGGCTGTGACTGACCCAAGATCACCCAGCTGACTTCACGTGGAGAAGTGAGGTTCTTCAGATTAGATTCCAGCAGCTCTTAACCACTACACCAAACTAGCTAGCCTTTCCCATGATCCCAGCTCCTGGACAGTAATTGGGAACTGTATTCCTGCCTTGCCAGGCAGTGTGTGTTTACAACAAAAGGCAACAGGGGCCAGAGTTGGCTACTAACAGGGGGAGGTGGCAGAGTCGTCTTTCCAGCTCCATTTTGGCCTTTCCAACAGCCAGGCTGGTACATGATCACTGTGTCTGGGGAAAGCAGAAGGGAAAGCTGAAAGCAGTTACAGGTAGCTTTGCTGGTGGGCAAGAGGTGACACGGAAGCAAGAACATTTGGAAATAAGGGGGTTGCCCGGAGGAGGGAAAGAGGAAATAGTGGTGAAGGGGATATAGTGGGAAATGAGGTACCTCCCCCCCCCCCCCGCAAGAAATCATTGCAGTTTCAACTCTGTGCAAATGGACCCAGCCCTGGGCAACTGAATCACAATTTATACAGAAAAGGGTGTGAAGGAGATGGAAGCAGGGAAAGCTGGAGACGGAGGCAGGGACAAATAAAAGAAGGTTGGCTGAGGGGGGAAGGCGGGAAAAAAACAGAAAAAGGAGGAAGGGTTCGGAGTCTTTCAGGGAAGGGAAAGAGGAAGGAGAGGAGGAGAACAAAATGAGATACGCCCCCAATTCCATGTAGTTACCCAGCTGGGTTAAGGCGGAGGGTGGGCACTCCCATCTGGTCCTCTCCTAATATCAGCTGGGTTAAGGAGGGGGGTGGGAATTACCAGGGGTGGGCCTTGCCACCTGCTCTGCTTCTAATACCAGTTGGGTAAGGTAGAGGGCAGGCATTGCCACCTTCTCCATTCCTGATCCCAGCTGGTGGAAAAGGGGTGGGCATTGCCACCTGCTCTGCTCCTAATACCAGCTCGGTTAAGGCGGTGTGTGGGCATTGCCACTTGCTCCGCTCCTGACCCCAGATGGATGAAAGGGGCAGGCATTGCCACATGCCTCGCCCCTAATACCAGCTGGGTTAAGGTGGGGGGTGGCCATTACCACCTGCTCTTCTAATAAAAGCTGGGTTAAGGAATTGGACAGGCATTGCCACCTACTCCGCTCCGAATACCAGCAGGGTTAAGGCAGGGGGTGAGCATTGCCACCTGCTCCACTTCTAACATTAGCTGGGTTAATGTGGAGTGTGGGAAGGGCTGGGGGCGGGCATTGCCACCTGTCCCACTCCTAATACCAGCTGGGTTAAGGTGGGAAGTGGGCATTACGACCTGCTCTTCTCCTAATACCAGCTGGGTTAAGGCGGTGGGTAGGCATTTCCACCTGGTCCACTCCTAATACCAGCTGGTTGAAGGCAGGGGGGGGGCAGATATTGCCATCTGCTCTGCTCCTGATCCCAACTGGCTGAAGGGGGGTGGGCATTGCCACCTGCTCTGCTCCTAATGCCAGCTGGGTGAAGATGGGAGGCAGGCATTGCCACTTGAACCGCTCCTGGTCCCAGATGGCTGAAGGGGGGAGGGTATTGCTACCTGCCCCACTCCTAATACCAGCTGGGTTAAGGTGGGGTGGGCATTACCACCTGCTCCTCTCCTAATATCATTAGGGTGATCACACGTAACTAACTTGACCAATAATTTATTGAATGCATAATTTCTGCTAGTGAACCAAAGGTGATAAAAGTTGACGTAATGGCCCTCAGACCTCTGAAGAGCCTCTGGTTTCTAGAATGATTTTAAACTCTGGGTTATTTCTCTTCCTTGGTTATATAAACAAAATATATCCCTCCCTCACAGGACTTCTTTCTGTATGTTTCATTGGGCCAGAAACATGCTGGTTCACCAGCTTGGGTGTAACAGAGCCAATCCACATAACCACTGTGATCTGAGAATACTTGACACTCTAGGAGAAGGTGAATATGGACCCGGCCTATGCTTGGTTTGGCGCCCACTGCTCTCAGCTGGACAAGGAACAGGAGAAATGTTTCGAGGGGAAGCAGTTCTGCCTCAAAAATGGCAACATTAACGGAATTGCTGAGGGATAAAACAACAGCCAGTTTTGTGAAGATCTGGAAACCTTTCATGGACGTTCTGTATGTAAAAGAGAAGTCTAATGATTTGTGGATTTGAAAATTAGAGTTAGAAAGTTGGCAACAACTGATAGGCTGAAGTACGGGGGGGATGCAGGTATCTTGGCAGTAAAGTCGAAGTTATATGTTTAGTTAAGATATGGGTATTACAGAAGCGTTATTGACTAAGTAACGAGTTAAATAAATTCTGTTAAATGTCCAAATGGTATGTCTCCCTCAGTTTTCATTCGTTTGTTTTTGTTTTTTGTAATAAAATAAATAAATGCTCGTTGTTGTTTGTTGTAATAAAATTAATAAATGCTTGAAAAAAAATACCCATCCATCACTTGTGCCTGGCTTCACTTGCCCTGTATCTCACCTTCCTTCCTCCTTCACTTTGCGAGGCAACAGAGGGATCACAAGAGACTCCCATTTCCCTGGCAAAGCAGTTCTGGGGGAATATTATAGAAGCTATGTCAGAAATTTTACAAAGGCAAATAAGTAAAAACCCAGAATTGCTATTGCTAAATTTGGATTTAGAAAGGGATCCCGTACAAGACAGAACACTAGTATTTTATATGACAACGCCGGCAAGGATTTTATATGCTCAGCTCTGGAAGATGCAAGAAATACCATCCGTAGAAAATGGGATACAAAAATTGCTGTACAGGGCAGAAATGGACAAACTAACGAGGAAGCTAAGAGAACAGAATTCAGAAGAATTTTTTAATGACTGGGGAAAATTGAAACAGTACTTAGAGAAGAAATGGGACGTGAAGGGGGAGTTATGGGGGCTAGATAATTATTAACTGAATAACTAGAGAGGAGATGTTGATCTTTACAAGAAATATAGATAAGCTAGAAATGTAATTTATGGTTTAGAAATGTATTTTAATATGGAAAGCATTTAAAGAAGGTAATTAAGGGTATAAGAATTAATTATAGAAGTTAAATAGAGATATTAGATGTAGAGGTGGACAGCGGGTTGGAAAACTGTTGGAAGTCTAAGATAAGGGGGGGGGAGAAAGGGCGGGAATAAGAAAACAAGGGTATTAATGGAAAATCTGTATTTTTTTTCCTGTCTTTTATTACTCACCTAATAAATTTTAAAAAAGAGAGAGAGAGAGACTCCCATTTCCCCCACCACCATGACTGTGACTGGAAATTTCCATCCAGCCCACCAGACTCCACTCCAATGGACAGTACGTGAAGAGGGCCTAAGCCGGGGGCCTGTCCTACCCCTTCAACGACCTCCCCCCCCATCTCTTTAAATCTCTTTCTAATTGGCATGGATCGAACCAAGAGGCAAAGCAAGAGCTCTGCCACAGGGTAAGGACCCTCCTCTGCGCTTGTCGAAACAGCAACCCCAGCTCCTTTCTCCTCCGATCTGCTTCAATCACACAACCAAAGGACTGAGAGAGAGCCAATCTACGTCAAAAAGAAAGACCGGAGAATGAAATACAAGCTGCAGGGATTTGCCATCATTAACCTATTTAGATATCATCCATCGCGCCTGATCAGAGCTCTCTTAATGAACAAATTTCTGTGCAGTCTGAATGTACTGGATGTTTTCTTTTTCCAGGAACTGTAATACCCCCAAGGGTGGGAGTTTCATTCATTCCTTTGTGGCCAATGAAAGTGAAGGCCAAAGAAGGCCAAAGGAAGACGTGGCCCCCTCCCCTCTTTTCCCTCCTGTAGTTAAGATAAAAGGGAAAGGCTCCTTACCCAGAGACGCCACGGTCTCGTAGTTTTGCTGCATCACTTCCCAGTAGAGTTTTCTTTGGTCCGGATCCAGGAGAGCCCATTCCTCCTCTGTGAAGAACAAGGCCACCTCCTCAAAGGACATCTGGGAGCTCTGAAAGAGGAAAATGTTGCCCACTTGATCATCGACTTCCATTCCTGAGCAGTCAAGAAGGAAAGCAGAATCCCACCAGCCAGCCAGTTGATGGAATGAATACCAAACATCAAACAGATTGCAAGAAAAATTGAATTATCCTGTTTTTCAGCCTCTGACTAGGGGTGTGCAAGGCCTGCCTGTTTCGGTAAACCTGATTTGGTTTCAACTGAATCAGGAAACCGTTTCGGTATTCACGTTTCGGTAATAGTTTCGGCTTTTCAGCTTGATTCGGCCATTGTTTTCAAGGAGAAAACCTTCTCCCAGCTTTCCGGGAGTCTGAGGGGGGAGCCATTTTCTGTCCGAATCACACCAAACTTGGTGGAGACCTTCTCCTAACTCTCCTCTAACGAACTCCCAAGTTTCAGAAAGATTGAACTTTGGGGGGCCATGTCATGCTCCCCCAAACAAGGTGCCCCCATCCTCCTACATTCTCCATGGTTCTCTATGGGGAAAAACAAGTCATCTTTCTAGGTGGCTTGGGGTGGCATTTTGCAAGTACCCAACTTTCAGGGGACCTGATCCCGCCTGTCCTCCCACCCTCCATCAAGTTTCAGGCAGATTCCACTTTGAGGGGCCATTTTATAGCCTCCCAAAGAAGGTGCCCCTATCCACCTCCACTTCACTATTACCTATGGGGGAAATAAGAGAGGCTTGTCTGGCTAGGGGTGGCATTTTGCAAGCAAAATGCCCCCAACCTTCAGGGGCCCATCTCCTACCTGTCCTCCCATCCTCCACCAAGGCTCAACCAGATCCCACTTTGGGGGGCCATTTTATGCCCCCTCAACGGTGGTTCTCCTGCCACACCACTTTGTCTTTCTACTGTGGGGAAGACTTCCACACTGCAGAAACACATGGGATTGGGGCTGCTAATGGCCACAGCCACAGTCCACCTGCACCCAAACTGCCAAATACCACACACACCCTCCCCAAAACCTAACCTCCCCTGTCCTGTGGCCAGCCACTTTCTATTGATTCGTGTTATGGGAAAATCTCCCACAGCAGGAACCCACGGAATGTGGCATCTATGGCCACAGGCACAGTCCCCCTTTTAAATCCACCCCCCACAGCCCCACACTGACCCAAAGATACCCTCCCCAACATTCCCACACCGGCCACTACCCGGTGTGGCCAGCTGTCCCCCATTGTTCCCTGTGATGGGAACTTTTAAACTCTCTTTCCCAGGGCAATTATGCACAGCCCAGGGGTGCCACAATGGTGGGCACACTCCTGAGTGTGAGCGTGTCCCTGTGAAAGAGCACCTGAACCACAGACACCCTCCCCCAAATTCCCCCACCACCTACAGAGATGGCTGGCCAGCCAGCCCCATTGTTCCCTATGATGGGAACCAACTGCACAACAAAGAATAAAACACAAACACACACTGAATAAAGTTTTAAAAAATATTTTCTCACTTTCAAAGTACAAGTAGGCAAAGCATTGTGACACATTACACCAGCAGTCCCCCACACAGAAATATAACACAACTCACTTAACATCAGAGAATCACAAAAACACAATTCCTGTCAAAAACACTTTATTTCTTAAACAGCTGTAGGTTACACAGTAGGAGGGCACAACAGGGCATGAAAGCAATCTACTACACAGAATAACACAACTCAGTTCACTGTTTTTGACAGGAATTGTATTTTTGGTGATTTTCTGATGTGAAGTGAGTTGTGTTGTTTTTGTGTAGTAGACTGCTTTCATGCCGTGCTGCGCCCTCCTACTGTGTAACCTAAAGCAGTTAAAGAAATAAAGTGTTTTTGACAGGAATTGTGTTTTGGGTGATTCTTTAATGCGAAGTGAGTTGTGTTATTTTTGTGTAAGATACTGCTGGCATGCCCTTTGGTGTGCCCCCCTGCTGTGTAACCTAAAGCTGTTCAAGAAAGAAGGTGTTTTTGATAGGAATTGTGTTTTGGGTGATTCTTTAATGTGAAGTGAGCTGTGTTATTTTTGTGTAAGATACTGCTGGCATGCCCTTTGGTGTGCCCCTCTGCTGTGTAACCTAAAGCAGTTAAACAAATAAAGTGTTCTTGACAGGAATAGTGTTTTGGGTGATTCTCTTATGTGAAATGAGTTGTGTTATTTTTGTGTAGTAGAAACAATGGAGAAAGGGGGGCTAAGAGCAGCATCTTTGGAAGGCCATAAAATAGCCCCCCCAAAGTGGGATCAGCTTGGGCCTTGGTGGAGGGTGGGAGGACAGGTGGGAGATGGCCCCCTGAAGGTTGGGGGCGTTTTGCATGCAAAATGCCACCCCTAGCCAGATAAGCCTCTCTTATTTCCCCCATAGGGAATAGTGGAGTGGAGGTGGATGGGACACCTTCTTTGGGAGGCCATAAAATGGTCCCCCAAAGTGAAATCTGCCTGACACTTGGTGGAGGGTGGGAGGACAGGTAGGAGCAGGCCACCTGAAAGTTGGGTGCATTTTGCTTGCAAAATGCCACCCCAAGCCACCTAGAAAAATGACTTGTTTTTCCCCATAGAGAACCATGAAGAGTGTAGGATGATGGGGCACCTTGTTTGGGGGGGCATAACATGGCCCCCCAAAGTCCAATCTTTCTGAAACTTGGGGGGTAGTTAGAGGAGCATTAGGAGGAGGTCTCCACCAAGTTTGGTGTGATTCGGACAGAAAATGCCCCCCCCCCGACTCCCGGAAAGACAGGAGAAGGTTTTCTCATTGAAAACAATGGCCAAATCGATTCGGCAATCTCTGATTCAGTACTACCGAAATTTTTTGGTATTCAGAAAAAGTTTTGGTAATACTGGGGGGGGGGGGGAATGGCCCTGATTCGGTAACTTTAACCTAATCAGAATACCGAATTGCACACCCCTACCTCTGACATGTATAAGATACTGAAAGTCTCCGAGAAATACAAACTCGGAATGTTGCACAGAACTGGGCTTCTGTTGGTTGAGTCCAATTAAATACTAAAAAACCCTAATGGATTGTGCAGCTACCTACTGCACTATCTTGTGCATTTTACCCCAGAAATACACGGAAACTGTATTTGCACAGAATGTTTCTGCTTGAAATATTTCTCTATGTGACTCTAAAGCTTGCATCCAGCTCAGAAAACATCAAGTGGCTGAAATAAGGTCATCACCTGTTTCATCCAACTTCCCCCCCTAATGAACCCATGGCCTATCTATCGACTGCAGGCAGTGATCCTTGGGGCTTGGCAGGTGAGAGATCCAGGGCACAGATTGCCGTGTTCAAACCTGCTGCCTTGGAGACCTTTCCCGATATTTGTGCATTATGGAATGATCGCTGGTACTACAACTCATCCTTGAACAAGGAAGCTATTGCATAATCTGGACAGATTTTGGCTTTTGCACAAAAGATAGAGTTTAAGGGAAACAGCAATAGATTGAAGAAAAAATTACTAAATGGGGCGGCGGGGCGGGGGGGGGGGAGATTCCAATCAACAAGAAGAAAATGAAGACTAGGAAAGTTAAAATTGGCCACCAACTCCAGGATCCCAGTGGAGCTGCACTGCCAAAAACAAAGGGAATGGGGGGTCACCTCGGCCCAGGTTCTCTCCAGAACGCCGCTCTGCTCTTTTGCAGCAGAACGGAGGGTGCTGAAAATTCTGACCACGATATATGGCCATACACCTTTTTGGGATTTAGCTTGTGCGCCACGCAGGGCCAGGGAGCCCCTTAAAAGTTTTCAAGCGCAAGGAGCCAAGGGGGCTGGGGGAACAGACAAGGATCAGACCAGGGACCCCTGCAGAGGTTAAGAAAAGGATCCACACGGGCTGGCAGCAGGGAACGCAGCCAAGGGTGCAAAAACTCATCCCTCTCTCTCGCAGATGTCATCCGCGCCGTTTACCCTTTAACATGTTTCCTTTCCAAAGCAATTCCTTCATTGCTTCCCCGGCCTCCCAGGTGCCTCATTTACTGACCTGCATCAACCCCCCAGCCCACGCGCTTCGCTCCTAGGAAAGGCGATTGACCAGAGGGCTATTTGCTCTTCCCCCTCCAGCCCGTTCACACGTGCTTTCCCTCCCCTCGCCCCAGATCCCTGCATGCAGCCCTGGACTCGCCTCCCCTGCAGACGCGCAGAAGCCGAAGTCTCCCTCCGCCCGGGGAAGCCGAGAGAGAAGCCCGCCGCCTTGCACCCCCATTGCCCCCCAAAGCGCCTCCGCCGCCCTCTCCACGCCTGGGGAAGGCGGGCTGGCCACACTGTGCGCGCACGGCCTTCTGGGCGTTGTAGTTCCTGCGCACCCAGAGCGCAAACGGGGCAAGGAAACAAGGGGGTGGGAAGGGGAGGTTTCCCGGCTCTCCTGCCTCGCTGCGCGGGACGCCTCGTAGGAGGCCCCGCTGCAGGAGAGACCAGCCGGAGAGGGACGGAAGGCGGCAGGGAAGGAGGGATTTCTGCTCGAGTCTTCAGGGTTTGTCCTTCCCTTGGCTTTCCCACTGCGAACTACACTTCCCAGGTGCCCTTGCGGCCCCCGAATAAGAAGGCTGACGGGGGCGGGGGGACGCCACTGGGGACGCCGCTTTTCACTGCGGGACGGAGGGGTTGACTTTTGCGTTAGACTTCTGTGCCCTGCTTAGAACTGGGCATTGGACTTCTGTGCCCTGCTTAGAACTGGGCATGGAAAGAGATCTGAATGTCTGTCTGTAAACTGACCTTAAATCATTTTTGAAAGAGTAATCGCACTTTACTGATTTGAGCGCATTGTTCTTGTTCATGCTTAATTCACATTTCACAAGTCAAATATGTTATTGCCCGAATCGGTGGAATGCAATACTAAGAACGCTTTCCTGGCAGTAAACCCCATTGAATAAAAGGTCTTTAATTTCCAGAGTTCTGAGAAAAACTCTAAAACATGCACTGGTTTAAAAATTAGCCTGTCCTGTAGCACTGATGTAACACCAACAATTCACTCTTTGTTTTATCAGAAGCTAAACTTCCATATTTAAATGTTTTTAGGGCTGCAGAGACTAAACAGATGGTTGCAAAATGGTTTTGGAAAAGGCACGATTTTGTTTCCAGATGGCGGAATTGCATGCTGCCCATCTTCGAGGGGCTGAAATGGACGTCATGCTCGAGGAGCAGCAAAAGGAAGAACTTAGAAAAGAGGTTGAGACATGTCACTTATGGTTACATGATGCCATACCTAAACCTCTTGGAGAACTGATCTCCAAGAACTGACCCCCCACCTTAAACCAGCTAATATTAGGAGTGGAGCAGGTGGCAATGCCCACCCCTGCCTTAACCCAGCTGGAATTACGAGCGGAGCAGGTGGCAATGCCCGTCCCCTGTCTTCATCCAGCTGGTATTAGGAGCAGAGCAGGTGGCAATGCCCACCCTCCTTCAGCCAGTTGGGATCAAGAGCGGAGCAGGTGACAATGCCCTCCCCCGCCTTATCCAGCTGGTATTAGGAGCGGAGGAAAAGAAACAAGGGCGTAGCACTTCCCGCTAAAGTAAGTACAAACAAAAAGGGAAGGCAGCAAAACAATATAAAGTATATATTTGGCAGGTATGTAAGATGATAATAAATCAATGCAGAGTTCAAACAAAGTAAAGTCAAAGGTAAAGTATATTACAAGCAATAGCAAACAGTAAATATCAAAAGCATTCAGCATTCACAGTACATATACAGAGGGTATGGAGGGACACAGTGCAATACAATACAAGTTGGTTTGCAAAAATATATAAGTATATACATAGATTTACACTCAGCAACTATCAAATACTTTCTAATCTAGGTGAGTGGTGCGCCAAGTAAACCAATAATAAAGTCCATTAGAAAGCCGACGGGGAAAATGCTCGCATCTTGTGCCGTTCCCGTTTCACCGTGCAGAGGCTTCCTCAGGGCAATCAAAGACAAGCACACCCATAAATACACAAACAGTTAATCATTCAGTGAGCGTGCAGAAAACAATATAGGGCTAGCTGCAGTGTCAATTGATGAATGGGGGGTGGCTGGGGGGGATTCTTGTGGAGGTAATTCTAGCGGGTTTTCTTTAGGGGGTGCTGTCGTTCCATTTGCTGAATGGGAGGTAGTTGGAGCCTCCTCTGAGATGAGGCGACAACCACCAGCCATGTGTTGATTTGGCTCTTTAGGCCTCTGTCTTTTACTTATCAGCTTTAAAATGGAAGCACTGCGCTTTGGACGGGAATTAATATGTTTAGCATTATTTAGGAGCTTAACTATCACTCTTTCCCATAAGTTTTTGAATTTCAAAGATTTGCTTTTCCTCCTGTACGGGGTCAGGTGAGCCTTTACCCGGCCTGCCCCTTTTTGCTTGAATCCCCCTTGCTGCATAGTTAGATTTGAGATTTTTAGATTTGCTAAATTGCCAACTGCGGTAGTCAGTGCCTTGAGATCTTTATAACCTAGCCTATCCAAATTACCATGTAACAGTGCAATCCTATCACATATAGCTTTAACAGCAGCAGTAGTATCAGAAATGTCAATTTTTGGTTTCTTGCTGGGTGGCATTGAAGACCCACCCTTTTGTGTCTGTTTAAAGTCAGTTTGGTGTACGTGTTTTCTTTTTGATTTACCGCGTGCTTCTGGCTCGGTTGGGTTTGCCGATTCTTTCTTACAGGTCTGTTGTATGGTGTGCGGGTTTGAAAGCCTGCTGGCGGACTTCTGCTGCTGGGTCACATTGGTGCGCAGCAACGGGGAGCTCTGGTTTGAGGACCTTTTAGGAGAGTCGTGGTCTGTATGGAGAACAAAAGATAACTTTAGTAAAGCTTGAGAATAGCATTTCAGAAGCCCCCTAGTTTGTCAAAAAGCCTCAAAATCGTCTTCATTGTGAATAATCAAATATACCTGCTTGTGGTTTTTTATGTTTCATAGCACCCCAAAGAGTCAGCTGTGGAGCTATATTTTTTTCTTTAGAATTGCGGCACAAGCATGGCTTTCGTGCCCCCTCATCATCTCCTCCACTTTCACGGTGGCTATGCTGAACTAAACAGGAGAAAACAAACCATAGAAAAATTCTTTCTTGCTATATTATAATTTTTTAAAAAGTTTTTAAAAGAGCATGCATATTTACCATCATTTGGATTGGCCATAGCTGGTCTCTTTTTCCAGTGAACTTATTAGTGAGGCTGCAAATTTCAAGATGCTGGGAAGGCCTTCACTATCTATGGAGGGACAATTCATTTTACAAATAAAAGCTTTCCTTGCCAGAAACCTTCAATCCCTACATCACAATCTAAATAATTAACACCCCAAAAGAAAAAAATGTAGAAATGTGGCTTTAATTTCTCCACTAACATAGCAATCTAAAGCTTGAAAATCCAGGGCACAGGTTTCAAAGGCCCAAACTTCCATGAAAACATGGTAAATCTCCCACTCAAATTGCAGCCTATAGAAACATTAAGGTGGTTTTCTCCCACAAAATGGCAATTATTTAAAAAAAGGCCTCACCTGCCCCAATTTAAGTTACCAACTACCACCCAAAATGCAGCAAGTCATAGAGAAAAACTAGTAGCCCCCCCCCCATTTTTCCACATTCTCCCACAGAAAAAAGGTTGTATAGTGGGGGGGGGGTCAACTCACCTGGGTATGGTCAGGCTCTGTCTTGAGTTCCAGGAAAAAGAGGGCAAGACTAACCTAGCCCAGTCTTTATGAAACCTTGGCTTCATTGTGTGTAAAGCACCTCTGTGATTGGCTGTGGCATTCAGGTGGCCCTCAGTACAATGGGGAAACCATGTGACTGAAGGTGTGTCCCCTCCAGACATTCCGGTCATGCTTTTCTGAAAGCACATGTTGTGGGCTGGATTGGATTACCTGCCTCCCAGACAAGTTGTAGGTAACTAAGGACCAATGAATTTCAAAAATGGTTCAATAAGGCACCTCTGCGATTGGCTGTGTCCATCAGGTGGTCCCTCAGTGCAGTGGGGAAACCATATGGCTGAAGGAAACTACCTCATCTCCCCCCCCCCCCTTCCAGCCACGCTTTTCTGAAAAGGATTCCAGGCTTGATTTAATTAGCCCCCCCCCCCCCGCCCACAAATTGCAGCAAAAAAAAGACTACTGGATTACAGCAAGGTTCATTTTATTTTACATTTTATATTACATAGTCTAAAATTTACAGAAATGTCTTGACTTGAATATCAGGTTGTGAATATGTTCTAACACTGTTTATTTCATTTGTTGACAGGCCAAAAACGTTCTGAAATACCTGTCCTTGATTAAGCATTCAATGTGCTGTAACATTCTCTTATCAGACTCTTTCAAAAAATTTTCAAGGGCATTTTGGGAGTTTACTGCATTGCCAACTTGGGCTATTAAGGAGTAAACTTCTTCCATATTGTCCTGAGTGAAAACCAGGCACTGTAGACAATAGGCAAGTGAATTATAATTAACAGAGCAGAACTAGCACATATTTCATCACAGACAAATTTAACTTTCCTGTCCAGCTCATTTTCAGTCCATATTAAGCATTCATGGTCTCTGCACCGGGGCATCATTCGTGCAGCCCTCGCAAGATTCAAATAAATATCCATTTATACAGTGGCTCAGAATGCCATAAACTGTTGCTCTTACAATACTCCTCATGGGTGATTTGCGCTGGCGTGGTGGAATAAAGTCAATATCCCGGTCAATTTTCAGCTGCAGAAGGCTTCTCATAGACCTGAGCCTTTCATGTGAGGTTATCATTCCCCTTGCTCCTGCAGATGTGGCCTATAAAGAAGGTTTAAATGCGTTTTAGGGTTTTTTCCAAATTATAGCAACATAATTGATCCCCCACATACCTCCCCCTCCCAAACAACTAAAGATTCCGTGCCTTACCTGGATATTCTCTGCTGAAGTTAAATTGTCCTGTGTTTCTTGGTTACCCAAAGGCATGGTGGAAGTCAATTCAGGAAGTTCCAGAACATTGAAGGAGGAACATTGAAAAAGGAACATTCAGCTTCATTCAACATTGAATGAAGCTGAATTGCATGCTGCCCATCTTCGAGGGGCTGAAATGGACGTCATGCTCGAGGAGCAGCAAAAGGAAGAACTTAGAAAAGAAGTTGAGACATGTCACTTATGATTACATGATGCCATACCTAAACCTCTTGGAGAACTGATCTCCAAGAACTGACCCCCCACCTTAAACCAGCTAATATTAGGAGTGGAGCAGGTGGCAATGCCCACCCCTGCCTTAACCCAGCTGGAATTACGAGCGGAGCAGGTGGCAATGCCCGTCCCCTGTCTTCATCCAGCTGGTATTAGGAGCAGAGCAGGTGGCAATGCCCACCCTCCTTCAGCCAGTTGGGATCAAGAGTGGAGCAGGTGACAATGCCCTCCCCCGCCTTATCCAGCTGGTATTAGGAGCGGGGCAGGTGGCAATGTCCACTGCCCTTCAGCCATTTGAGACTAGGAGCAGAGCAGGTGGCAATGTTCCCCCGCCCAACTTCAACCAGCTGGTATTAGGAGCGGAGCAGGTGGAAATGTCCACCCACCACCTTAACCCAGCTAGTATCAAAGTCCAAAAGTTTAGTCTCTTTCTTATGAAGCGAAAATAGTGCTATATCTTCTTTCTCTGAGAAGCGGTGGAGGAGAGGAAAGATGAAACAAAGCTCCACACCCTATCTGGGGCTGGCTCACAAGCTCACATTTCATAGACTCACCTCCTCAGGGGCGTCACCATCCGCTGTGAATTTTCATAAGGCATAAACCGATCTGGTAACCTAGACAAGGCAGCAGTTTATTCTCTTGCGCACTACCGCTTCTCAGAGAAAGAAGATACAGTGCTATTTTCACTTCATAAGAAAGAGACTAAAGGGTCTGTTGGAATGTTTCCTCCCCGTAGAGGTGTTCGATGTATTGTCGAAGGCTTTCACGGCCGGAGAACGATGGTTGTTGGGGCTTTTTCGGGCTGTATTGCCGTGGTCTTGGCATTGTAGTTCCTGACGTTTCGCCAGCAGCTGTGGCTGGCATCTTCAGAGGTGTAGCACCAAAAGACCGAGATCTCTCAGTGTCTCTGAGAGATCTCGGTCTTTTGGTGCTACACCTCTGAAGATGCCAGCCACAGCTGCTGGCGAAACGTCAGGAACTACAATGCCAAGACCACGGCAATACAGCCCGAAAAAGCCCCAACAACCAAAGAGACTAAACTTTTGGACTTTGATGTTCATCCCAGATTTGTTCTTTTCTATTATATTTATGAATGTACAGCTCCTGTGTTTGGGCATTTGAAATATTCTTGAAACTGTATATGAGTAGGGTATGAATTGAATTTGAAGCACATGAGCACTTTGAATTATATTTATTGGGTATTTGTGTAAATTGTGAATTGATTTCTCCCGTGAGTGTTTACTCTGTCTAACTAGCAGCTTGGGGCGGGAGAAACCATTATTGTGTTGGTATGAGGGGAAGAGCAGGTAGCACTGCCCCTCCTCAACCAGCTGGGATCAGGAGCAGAGCAGGTGCCAATGCCCACCCCCTGTCTTCACCCAGCTGGTATTAGGGGCAGAACTGGTGGCAATACCCACCCCTACCTTAACCCAGCTGGTATGAGGAGCAGAGCAGGTGGCAATGCCCACCCCTGCCTTAACCCACCTGGTATTAGGAGCAGAGCAGGAGGCAATGCCCTTCCAAAGCCTTATCCCAGCTGGTATTAGGAGCGGAGTGGGTGGTAACACCCGCCCCCCATCTTCACCCAGCTGGTATTAGGAGCAGGTAACAAGAAAAAGAGGCTCCCCCCCCCCCCCCCCGGTGAATACCAAAAAACTAGAAGTGGAAAAAAGCCGCACAGGAGGATACAGATTATAACAGGTGGTCAATATATCAGTGAATTCATATATTTCCACAGGTTATACACCAAATTAACACATATAACAGCAATACAATAATTCATAGGTTCATAGGTATGTAACCTCAAAGCAACATTGATTTCAATTGACCACTCCTATATACAACAACATGCAAGGAAAATTACACATGTCCCACCTAGACACACCCCATTACATTTCACAGGCGAGTCCAAAAAATATTGATTTTGCAAGTAAGTCCAATTCTTTTCCTACGTTGAGTATATAAAGATGGCTTTTCTTTTTTCTTTTTTAGGTGGAGCAAGCAGAAAGACCAAGATCCACACAATGAGCCCAAAAGGGCTGTGATGGTACAGGTAAGTCTGTAAGGATCTCTGCAGATGGTACTAACAGTAGTATCTTCTATATCATTTCTTTTTCAGATGAAACATGGGAGAATGCAGAAAACTCAACTAGCATGCAAAGAAAATGCCCAGAACTGGGGCTAGCAGATTTTCCATTCAGCTCTTCGTCTATACGACTTCCTCAGGGGGGCATTCATTCTCTCTCTCTGCATTTGGCACAAAGAATAATATGCAGCATGCCACAAAAACAGTACCAAAATAAAGTTTTTTAAGTAACATGTTACAGCTGCCATTAACTTACCCATGTTCGTTATAATGAAAAGCTCAATTACACCACCCAATCAGCATAGAAAGGCTCCAGCGTGTCACGGTAAGTGGTTAGGTGTTTATATATCACTATTAATTACCTTAAAGCCAAAGTACAAATAAAGCTGCAGTTTAGCCCAACAGCCCCTTCAAAGACAGATCGCTATTCAGACCTTTAGGCACTTGAAGCCAAGTTGTTTCCCAGTTAAAGAGACAGTTTATCACAAAAAACACTTCAAAGACAGGTCGTTATTCAAACCTCTGGGCACCATTGTGTCCAAAGAATGTATCCACATTGCTTCTTTCCTCAACAGATCACATTGGTATCCTGTTCCTTTGAGTGTGGCATAAAGTCCCACAACCTGGAAATCTGCTGGGTCATGCTTGAATTCTAAATAGTGCTGCGTGAGAGGTGCTTCTAATACTCTGTTTCTTATCCTAGAAGCATGTTCTAATATTCTTACACGCAAGGGGCGAATGGTGTTGAGCCCACGTACAACTTGGGACAGGGGCACATAATTAAATATACAACCCCAACTGTCTGACAGGTGATTAAATGTTTAAGGACCAATTTCCTGTTGAGACCAGGCAAATCCAAAGAGTCAGGATGAACTGGCAGGATGAACTGATGTGCTGCACAATGTCCACAGCTGTGCATGCCACGGGGGGGGGGTATTAGGAGCAGAGCAGGTGGCAATGCTCACCCCCCTTCAGCCAGTTGGGATCAGAAGCGGAGCAGGTGACTGCCTTACCCACCTGGTATTAGGAGCGGGGAGGGTGGCAATGTCTGCTCCCCTTCAGCCATTTGAGACCAGGAGCAGAGCTGGTGGAAATGTCTGGCTCCCCCCTTCAGTCAGCTGGTATTAGGAGCGAAGCAGGTGGAAATGTCCACCCACCACCTTAACCCAGCTGGTATTAGGAGCAGAGCAGGTAGCAATGCCCCCCCTCAGCCAGCTGGGATGGAGTAGCCATTAGCCTGAAGTGCGTGGTTTAGATGATTAATTTCCTCATTGAGAAAGTGCGGTTCGCATATCTAAACCATGCACTTCAGGCAAATGGCTACTCCAGAAATGAAATCAGAAGAGCGAGTAAACCAAGGATAAATCAAACAACTAAGGAAAAACAGTCTCTCACAGGAATAGTGTTTTTGCCATATATCAAAGGAATCACTGATCAGATGGGAAAGCTTATGAAAAAGTACAGCTTACAAACAGTATTCAGACCCACCAGAAAAATACAACAGATGCTACGTTCAGCAAAAGGGAGTAGAGACCCCCTCACCTCTGCAGGAGTATACCGTATACCCTGCAGCTGTGGACAAGTTTACATCGGGACCACAAAGCGTAGCCTCCAGACAAGAATAAAAGAACATGAAAGACACTGCAGACTTGGCCATCCTGAAAAATCAGCAGTGGCTGAACATAGCCTAACTCAAACAGGACACAGTATCCTATTCCAGGACACTAAAATACGTGACAACACTTCCAACTACTTTGTCAGACTGCACAGGGAAGCCATTGAAATTCATAAGCATAAGCACAATTTCAACAGGAAAGAAGAGACTTTAAGAATGAATAGAGCATGGTTTCCAGTCCTGAAAAACACCAGGCTAACAAAACACTCTATACCCAACAATAGCCCTGCAGAGAAGATTAGCACATCAAGCACCAATCCATATGCAAAAGAACCTCCTCAGGATACAGTGAAGCCTCCCTCCATTAGCATTCCACACCCTGGGAAACTCTTACAGGATGACTCAGCTCAACCCCACCCCTCCTGAGTAGATATAAATGACCTGCCAACATCTTTTCCACACTATGACACTGAGAGATCTCTGTCTTTTGGTGCTACACCTCTGAAGATGCCAGCCACAGCTGCTGGCGAAACGTCAGGAACTACAATGCCAAGACCACGGTTGTACAGCCCAGAAAATCCACAACAACCATCACTCCTGATATCACATTATTTTTTCCACTGAAATTGAACCAAACCAGCATAAGCCTGTACCTTGTACTGTAGTCACGATGAAGCACTGCAAAAATCACATATCCATTGCTTAGTGGCACCACCATAGAAGAAAAACATGATAGGACCCAAGTAGGGTTGCCAGCCTCCAGGTGGTACCTGGAGATCTCCTGGAATTACAACTGATCTTCAGGCCATAGAGATCAGTTCCCCTGGAGAAATAGGCTGCTTTAGAGGGTGGAGATCTTTCTTTATTCAAACCCTGCCTTCTCCAGGCTTCACCCTCCAAATCTCCAGGAATTTCCCAACTTGGAGTTGGCAACCCTTCTCCCAAGCATGAAGCCTCATGCATCTTCACTTCCCAGGGTTTTTACAGCTGTTGCAAAAATAGCAAGGTTCGTGACCTGGTGATTTGCCCAATGATTTACAACCAAACTTGGAGAACTTTGCAGAGGAAAAAACCTTTATTTCATGAAATAAGGAGGAACAAAGTTTCAGCAAGTAAAAACACCCTGAAGCAGCCCAGACATGGCAGGGAGGGTCTTTTTATACCTTTCTTCTTGAGACAAAGGCTCTGTTCCGAGGAACACCCACCTCCTTTTTGTTTCTGTGCCCCCCTGGATCTCTCTCCTTATCTTTCCAGCTCAGACTAGTTCTTGCTCACAGCTACTGCCTTGCTGCATAAGGCTTCTGAGCTGTTCTCTTGCATTGTTGAAGGCCAAGCAACTAAGTTGCTTCGTATTTCAAGGGAGCAAGAAAAAATAGCAGTGCTTTTGCTCCTACAGACACACAGGTTTTTTCCTCTGCAAAGTTCTCCAAGTTTGGTTGTAACCCATTTTGACATTCCTTTGGATCCAGGAGGATGCGTGCTTTGGGATTAAATATTTGCACTCTTGCAGTGCCCCAAAGTGGGGGATGAGTGATTTTTCTGGTCCAGTCTGTGGCCATGGACATGACATGTAAGCCAATGGTGAGTTTTGGGCCCCACATAAAAATCCTTTATTTCTTATCCGTGGCCATCTGTGCTGTGGAATCACAACTTTGCACCATGGCAGTGCCATGAAGTGATTTTTGTGGTGTGCTCTGTGGCTATGGACATGGTCTGTGATTTGATGGTGAGTACGGGGTGGGGGGGGGACCCTCTGGGTGGCCACGTGAAAATCCTGAGGACCCCACAGGATCTGTGCCCGGGATTCATGTTTTTGTGCTGTGGCAGCACCCCAAAGTGGTGGATAGGTGATTGTTATGGCGATGCCTACAGGCTAGGAAATTATCTGCAATGTGGAGGTGGTTTGCTTTTGCTTCAAGTCCACTGAAGAGTTAACGGGAAGGAGTCTGCCTTCCTAGAGAGGGCAGAAGAAGGGAGGCCTCCTGACTGGGACAGTCACTTCCTGTCCCAGGGCCCCAGTTGTGTGGCTGCGGTGTGGTTGGGCGAAGGGGAGGGGAGGCAGAGCCTGAGGACTCTTTGCAAAAGAGGTAAGGAATGCAATCGTCTTTCCTTTGCAAAGCGCCTCCCTGCTTTTGAGGGCCCCGTTGAGCCAACAGGCTTTTCTGCTGCTGTCTTCACTGGAGGTGGAGCTGAGCTCTTCCCGGAATAAGGCAGGCACCTTCTGCCGGATTTTCTCTGCATTGTGCTGCTGTGTGCAAACTCTAGCAATGAGGCCTCTCTTTCGGCTTCTGTTTAATTCATTTTTATTTTATTCACGTTATTTATAGACCAGCTTTCTCACTGTGTTCAAGGTGGATTGCAAAATGTGAGCCAATACAATCAATAGCTTGGTCATTCAATAAATAATACAACGGGGGGGGGGGTGGATTGCAGACATCTGAAAGCAAGCATCAATCCAAATATTTGCATGAAACACTGCTGAAACTAAACCTAAGAGGTTTTGACATTCTTATTAATCTTATATGGAAACACCCAATAAGACCATATCTCCACCACTAGCCGGTACCCAGTAGAATAGTCTATAGTCTCAGCTTTTTCCAGAGCATCTCTCTGATCCATTTCTTATGACACAGCCCTGTAATGTGGGTAAAATGCCCTCCTGAATAATTCAGTCTTGCATAGTTTGTGGAAAGCATCAAGAGTTGGGGCTTTCCTGACCACCTCAGGCAGTCCATTCCACAAGGTGGGGCCACCACAGAGAAGGCACCTGTGTGAGCAGCTGTTGATTTGGCTCCTTTTCGGGATGACCCCTGCAGAAGGCCCTGTTCAGATGAGTGAAGCTGCCATGGTGGGACATGGGGGAGAGGAAATCCCATAATTCTTTTCTGAAGCCTGGCACCCTTCCTGGTTTTTTTTTCCTCTTGTAGTTCTGGAATAGCAAACTTGGATTTTTGGAGAGTTCCCCTCTTCACTCTGTTTTGTACTCGAGGTATAATTCTACCTACGGACTCGGGACGATTTTTCCTTGCCAGAAAATCTGCTGCCTTACAGGTGACTTCTCCAGCCTGGCACACATCAGTTGCATTTGCTAAGGTAAGATCTTTGGCTTTTGGAAATCAGCCCCCTCCTCTTGAGTTCATGGGCACCTGCAGCCATCCGATGCCTTCTTAATGAGTCAGCAAACCCTGGGATGTCCTTTCTTGGACTTCCATTTCTCGAATCAGTCACAGAACTCACAAGATCTCTGCCTGGCTTTGCTTTCCTGTATGTCAAAGAACCTGACCGAGGCAGCTTAAAAGCACATTGTAATGAAAGATGAAAAGCTATGAATTAAAACTCCAGCAGTATGAAAATATAGATCATTGAATATCAATGAATCACACTTACTTTCATATGCACAGTTAGCGGAAAGATATAAAATAAATCAGTGGATTCCAGGTTCCAAATTAGGGTCCCTGGCCTCTTCTCCGCCTCCTCCACGGCTCTGCTGGCTTCCGTGAAGAAGTCAAACCGCTGTTGGAACCTGCTCCAGTTGCGCCATCCTGCTTCTGGGCCACTCTTTCTAACTTCACAATTACTTTGCAAATATGCACTTTTGACATCCCATAATGTTCTCTGGCTTCTGAATGCTGCAGGAATCTTTAGTTCCTAGTTTAGCCTTGCTTTTATTGAGCAGAGTAGAGCCTTTCTGCTTGCTGTGATGAAGCTCCTCTTCACTTGCTCCATCCAGCTTCTTCTATAGGAACACCCTTGATTCTGGGGTGCTCCATCAGCTTTCTTGAGTCGTGGGTCACCTCTTTAGAGGCAGGTGTCCAGATACACATTTCCAGCAAATGTCCTTTTTTTGCAGGAGGTCATCGATCTGGCAGTTGCCTTTACAGAAGAATCCAGCAGAGGAGGAAGGCGATCAGCTGGTCCAGGTGGAGGCTGGAGAGCAAGAGAGCATGAGGGAAGAGCCGGGATCAGATGGTCCAGAAGCAAAAAGAGGCCCTTCTGCCCCCGAGGCTGGGAGCAGAAGGGAACTGTGGGAAGAAAGAGTGCAGAAGGGCCTGGGAGAGGATTTTCTCCCTTCAGATGTGCAGCGCCAGCAATTCAGGCACTTCCGCTACCAGGAGGCTGAAGGGCCCCGAGAGGTCTGCAGCCGCCTCCACCATCTTTGCCACCAGTGGCTGAAGCCAGAAGGCCACAGCAAGAAGGAGATCTTGGACCTGGTGGTCTTGGAGCAACTCCTGGCCGTCCTGCCCCCGGAGATGGAGAGCTGGGTCAGGGAATGCGGGCCGGAGACCAGTTCCCAGGCAGTGGCCCTGGCAGAAGGCTTCCTCCTGAGCCAGGCAGGTGCCAAGAATCAGGAGCAGCAGGTGAGAGGGAGGATCCATCTGTGTAATACGTGGGGCACAAGATATGATCGAGGATGCCCTCGAAATCTGTACAGATTGTCCCCAAATGTTTAGGAAACCTTCCCCACCCTCAGCCTTTTCCCTGTCCCCTTTCTAAATAGTCTCCCCTTCTCCCCCCCCCCCTTTCTTTTTCAGGTGCAGGAAAAGCTCTCACAGGAGCATCACCACGGAGCAGCTTTTCCAGGTAAGATCAGAGGGGTCTTTGTTTCCACTGGTTTTCCTCCTCGAGCGTAAATAGGCTGCTTTTACTCCTCCTTCCCTGGGCCAGTGTGAGAAAGATGCTCCAACTTCTCAGTATAGAAGTGTCCTTTTGGGGAAGTAAAAGCCTAGAATCAATTTAAGATCAGTGCAAAATAATTGAAAGAGCAGCGATTTAGGCCATTCCCCATCTCCAGTTATATTACATACATGTGAGTGTGACATGTTTAACCAGCTGGGGAATGACTTTGTTAAAATGCCACTGGGATTGTGGTTGTTGATAAAGAAAAATTTTAGGGGTTTATAATTCAACCTTGGTAATGTAAGAATCCCCTATATGTATGGGACAAAAACAGAACAATAAAATGTCCTGCTCCCCTCCCCTCCGGTGCCAGCAAGAAGGGTGTTGAAAACAAAGCTGCCTCCACACTCAAAAAATGACAATTAATGCAAATAATGTTAAAAATTGAGCCAAAGAGTAGAGCAATTATAAGCCTCGAGGAGACCTTACGGCCTAGTAACTGAGGTTGGTTGCTCTGAGGGACTTTGGCCTCCAGGCTGAGGCTCCCCCATTGGTTACAGTTTAGGATTTCTTGACTTCCATGATAACCACAGGCCTGTCTCGGGTAATAAGAGGCTTCACGTCCTGCGCAGGGCAGACTCTGGATCTGGTGTCTTGCTCTGGGCAGGAGGAAGGTGATCTGAAGGTTGAAGGCGGCCCCCCTCTTGTTGGCAGATCACCACTGGCCAAACTCTGCCCGTTTTCCTTAGCATCCCTTCCAACATGGACTCTGCATTAGCAGTGACAGGGCAAGATGTCCCAGGGGCCAACTCGTCCTGTTGTTTGTAGATGCAGACAGGATCCGTGAAGGTTTGAGGCCTACCTCCTTTTTCTTAGTCTCTTGCCTATCCTGGCAAATTAAATCTGCCAGGGCAGGTCTGACTGGGCCTGAAAGGGAGGGGGTGGTTGCCCGAGCCTCGAAACAGCCTATGGTGTGCCCGCTTCTGAAGACTGGCCTATCACCATGCATTCCCTAAAGGGTGCTTAGGCCAGCCGATAAACGACTGCTGGTGGTCCCTGGCCCCAAGGATGCTCGCCTGGCTTCGACCAAGGCCAGGGCCTTTTCGGTCCTGGCACCAACAGAGTGGAACTCTCTGTTGAAACTAGGGCCCAGCAGGATTTATTATCCTTCTGCCAGTTCTGTAAGACAGAGATGTTCCGCCAGGCATATGACTGAGCTAGGAGTGTGGTGAGCTTCTTTTGAGGGGGGGATTGAAATCTTCCTCCGTTGTCCACCAACTTGCTTGATGTTTTATACCATCTCTATCCCACTTGGTTGTATTGGTTTGGTTCTGCTAATATTGGCTGCCGTGTAGAGTTGCTGCCTTCTTATACTGCATTTTATGTTTTAATATCTTTTAATCTGGTTTTATTACTTCATGTTACCTACTCTGAGCCCATTGCGAAGTATCCTACTATATAATTGAGTAAGCATGTTTCAGACAACTTACTTTATAACCTGGTGCACCACCAGAGAGCACTGCCGTGGAGGAAAGCCAAGGCAAGGCACCATCTCGCTCCAGAAAACATGCTGTGGCGGGAAGGCCAGGCCAGGACCGGGAGGGGAACGGGGTGCTATACCAGCCCCCTGCCTTCACCCAGCTGGTATTAGGAGCGGAACAGGTGGCAATACCTACTCCCCACCTTAACCCAGCTAATATTAGGAACGGAGCAGGTGGCAATGCCCAACCCTGCCTTAACCCAGCTGGTATTAGGAGCGAAGCAGGTGGCAATGCCCGTCCAATGCCTTAACCCAGCTGGTATTAGGAGCAGAACAGGTGGCAATACCTACCCCCACCTTAACCCAGCTAATATTAGGAGCGGAGCAGGTGGCAATGCCCGACCCTGCCTTAACCCAGCTGGTATTAGGAGTAGAGCAGGTGGCAATGCCTGTCCAATGCCTTAACCCAGCTGGTATTAGGAGCGGAGCAGGCGGCAATGCCTTCCCCCCACCTTAACCCAGCTAATATTAGGAGCGCAGCAGGTGGTAATACCCACCCCCCAACCTTAACCCAGCTGGTATTTGGAGCGGGACAGGTGGCAACTACACGAGTAGCAACTACAAAAAAGGGGGAACCAGCCCGAGAAACCCGAATACACTACCAGGTGTATGCTAACAAACTCTGTAATTAAAGTGCAAGTGCTCCGTCATACATATCACAATATACTCTATAAATTACAAAACTCATGTATCCTCAGAGATAAATATACAAACAATTGATCATACAGTGCTAAGTCCAATACAATATTCAGTCAATTAGGAGTGTCCAAAAAAGTCCACAATAATTTGAAAACCTCAGGTATTAACTCCCGTAGGTAAATATCTGGTGGACGGTCTTAGAGGACAGCAGACATCTTCTATGTGAAGCTCCAAAAGACGAAAATTCAAGGGTCGGCTGAAGTTCCAGGGAGCCGAAGACTCCAGGCAGTTGGCAATGAGCCTGCCAGCTAATAATTCTGCTCGTTTCGATGTTTCTTCTTCCCAGCCAATATTCATGTGGTCTCCCTAGTTAATGTTCTCGCCTTCCATCATCATCCTGTTTTGTCCAAAGTATTAGGAGTAGAGCAGGCGGTAATGCCCACCCCCACCTTAACCCAGCTGGTATTAGGAGCAGGACAGGTGGCAATACCTGGCCTCCTTCAGCCATCTGGGATCAGGAGCAGAGCAAGTGTCAGTGCCTGCCCCTTACTTTAACCTGGCTGCTATTAGGAGCGGAGCAGGTGGCAATGCCCACCCCCACCTTAACCCAGCTGGTATTGGGAGCAGGACAGGTGGCAATACCTGGCCTCCTTCAGCCATCTGGGATCAGGAGCAGAGCAAGTGTCAGTGCCTGCCCCTCGCCTTAACCCGGCTGCTATTAGGAGCGGAGCAGGTGGCAATGCCCACCCCCACCTTAACCCAGCTGGTATTAGGAGCAGGACAGGTGGCAATACCTGGCCTCCTTCAGCCATCTGGGATCAGGAGCAGAGCAAGTGTCAGTGCCTGCCCCTCACCTTAACCCGGCTGCTATTAGGAGCGGAGCAGGTGGCAATGCCCACCCCCGCATTAACCCAGCTGGGATTAGCAGCAGAACAGGTGGAGATGCCCATCCAATGCCTTAACCCAGCTGGTATTAGGAGCACGACCGTTCCTTCCGAGTGCGCTGAATCTAGGCACCAAAGAGTGGGTAGATCAGTTGCCAGTTGGGAGAACACACCAGGGTGGTTATTACACCGTCCCTGAAGAAGCGGACACCATGAAGCAAGCTATTTAATCCGGACGCTTGTTGGATGGTGCAGCTCGTTACCCGGTGTGACTGGATTCTCCACAGTGCGCTTAACATCTTGTGCACCACCCACCCCAACTTGGAACTTTTCATGGGACCCTCAACGATTGGTCATTCGTGATCATTGTTCCCAGTGAACTATGAGACTGTATTGATGAATGGATTCAGTAAATTTTGGAAATAAGCGATTCACTGGAAGAATCCTTTGAGGTCATACGGTCTTGTGTGAAGCATTAAGTCACTTTGTTACAAATGAATGACCACCCTGTGATGTTTGTTTGAATGCACTTTATTGTTGTACACAGTTTGAATGACTAAATCATTTTTGTACTTTGTTATACTTTCATTGTGGCTCCTTCCTGTTACCAAGTGTACGTTTTGATTTTCGGGAGCCGTCTCTGGTTTTGTTTGCTCGGTATTCGGAGTGGAGCAGGTGGCAATGCCCACCCCCGCCTTAACACAGCTGGTATTAGGAGCGGAGCAGGTGGTAATGTCTACCCCCCCACTTCACGTGGCCAAGATCATACGTGGAGCAGGTGGCAATGCCCACTCCCTCCTTTACCAGCCAGGATCTGTGATGGAGGAGGAAGGAATGCCTGCCTATCCACCCTCCCCTTTCTAGACCCCGTTGTATTTTTCCCCACAACGGGCTTTGTTGCTAGTAAATTTAATAAATAACATAAAAATAATCAAATAAAGACCCCTGCCCTGGTTTCAGGAGATCTCATTCCAACAGTCTGAAATATTCCATTCTTGGCCAAGGTGACTGAACAGGTGGTGCCTGGACAGTTTCAGGCTTTCTGGGATGCGGCCAGTTGTTTAGATCCTTTCCACACCAGTCTAGGCCTGGTTATGAGACTGACACAGCCTTGATGGATGAGCTGCCCTGGGAGATGGACAGAAGGCCCGACTCCCAGCAAAGCGGGCAATTGCAAGGCTGCCTTGAGTTCAGAACTGCCTGTTCCTCGCATTTTGGAGTTCCTCCTCCTTAATTCTGTCAATTCTGCACTATTGGAGAAACGGGCATAATTTTTGTAGGTGACAATTGCATGTTGCAAATGTATGGATTCTGGGGGAGTTGTGTCCATGACCCAAGAGAGGAATCATTTTTTCCCCAATGCCAGGAACAGAAATGCTAAAGACTTGGAAAGTTTAGAATGTCTTCCAGTAACTTTTTTGCTGCTTCCAGGCGGGGCCTTGACAGAAGTGATCTGTTCTTTGCCATCTCCTTGCGGAAGACAGAAAGCGGTTTGCGTGTGGCCAGATCGGGTAAGTGGGGGACTGCAAAGCATGAATCTGGGGGTCTCCCTGTACCTCCATCCCTCCCTAACCTCTCTGGGTCTGAGCTGCTCACTGGACAGAAAAGGAAAATTTTGAGAGATGTTTGAGTCCTGCAAGCAAGCGTCTAATTATAGTCCTTTTCTCAGCAGAAGGGTGCCATTATCTGAGAGGAGAGAGGGGTTTCTTTCTCTTCTCTTTTCAGGCTCCGGTGACCTTCGAGGAGGTGTCTGTTCATTTCACGGAGGAGGAATGGGCTCTGCTGGGTCCGGACCAAAGACGCCTTCACAGGGAAGTCACGGAGGCCAATCGTCAGGCTGTGGCCTCTCTGGGTAAGGCTGCCCTTTCCCTTTATTCACAGGAAGAAACGGCTCCTTCTAAGGAAGACTCTCTTCTGGCGGAGAATCTCAGTATTGTATTAGATTGTAAGTTAAAATGTTGCTTTGCAAACTAAAAGGAAGATTTATGGGATGTCAACAGGGCCTCTTGGGCTTTTCAAAGCAGCCAAGGAAGCCAACATTTAAATAACCATAATAATACTAGAAACAAAGCCCGTTGTGGGGGGAAAATACAACGGGCTCTAGAAAGGGGAGAGCGGATAGGCAGGCATTTCTTCCTCCGTCACTGATTCTGGCCAGTGAAGGAAGGTGGTGGACATTGCCAGCTGCTCCACACCTGATCTCAGCAAGATGAAGGTGGTGTGGGCTTTGCTACCTGCTGCACACCTGATAAAGTTTGGGTAAAGGGGGGCAGGCATTGGCACCTGCTCCGCTCCTGATCCCAGCCAGGTGAAGGGAAAACAGGCATTACCTTCTGCTCTACGTCTGGTTATGGCTGGGTGAAGGGGGGCAGGCATTGCTGCCTGCTCCAAGCCTGATCCTAGCTGGGTGAAGGGGAGTGGGTATTGCCACCTGTTCCCTGCTGGGTGAAGGGAGGGGAAGGCATTACTTCCTGCTCCTCGCCTGATCCCGACAGGTGAAGGCGGGCAGTGGGCTTTGCTATGTGCAAGGGGGGCAGGCATTGCTGCCTGCTCCAAGCCTGATCCTAGCTGGGTGAAGGGGGTGCGAGCATTGCCACCTTCTCTGCTCCTGATTCCAGCAGGTTGAAGGGGGGCAGAGATTGCTGCCTCCTTGGCGCCTGATTCCAACAGATGGGTGAAGATGGGGTGGGCATTGCTGCCTGCTCAGTGCCTTATTCCAGTAGGCTGAAGGGGGGGGCAGTGTCACCAGCTCCACTTCTTATCCTGGCTGGGTGAAGGAAAGAAGGGAATTGCCTCAAGCTCTGTGCCTGATCCCACCCAGGTGAAGGCACTGGGTGGGCAATGGCACCTGCTCCACTCCTGATCCCAGCTTGGTGAAGGGTGTGGGCATTGCCATCTACTGTGCTCGTGATCCCACCTGGGTGAAGGGGGGTGGGCATGGTCCCCTGCTGTGGCTCCCAATACCAGCTGGGTTAAGGCAGAGAGTAGGCATAGCCACCTGCTCCACTCCTGATCCAAGCTGGGTGAAGGGGGGTGGGCATTGGCACCTGCTTCACTCCTAATGCCAGATGCATTAAGGTGAGGGATGGGCATTGCCCCCTGCACCGCTCCTAATACCAGCTTGGTTAAGGCAGGGTCGGGCATGGCTACCTGCTCCACTCCTGATCCCAGCTTGATTAAGAGGGCAGACATTGCCACCTGCTCTGCTCCTAATGCCAGTTGTGATAAGGCAGGGGTGGCCATTGCCACTTACTTTACTCCTAATACCTGCTGGGTTAAGGTGGGGGATGGGCATTGCCACCTGCTCCATGCCTACTACGAGTTGGCTGAAGGGGAGTGGGCATTTCCACCTGCTCCACTCAATACCAGCTGGGTAAAGGCGGGGGAGGTCATAGCCACCTGGCATTGGATGGACATTTCCACCTGTTCCACTGCTAATCCCAGCTGGGTTAATGCAGGGGTGAGCATTGCTGCCTGCTCTGCTCCTTGTATTAGCTGGCTTAAGGTGGGGGGTGGGAATTGCCAGGGGTGGGCATTACCACCAGCTCTGCTTCTAATACCAGCTGGGTGAGGTGGGGGCGGGCATTGCCTCCTGTTCCATTCCTGATCCTAGCTGGCTGAAGGGGGGTGGGCATTGCCACCTGCTCTGCTCCTTATACCAGCTGGGTTAAAATGGTGGGTGGACATTTCCACCTGCTCCACTCCTAATACCAGCTGGTTGAAAGCGGAGGGGGGGGCACTGACACCTGCTCAGCTCCTGATCCCAGATAGCAGAAGGAGGGCAGGTATTGCCACTTGTCCCGCTCCTAATACCTGCTGGGTTAAGGTGAGGGTGGGCATTGCTGCCTGCCCTACTGCTAATACTACCTGGTTGAAGGCAGGGGATGGACATTGCCATCTGCCCCGCTCCTAATACCAGCAGGGTTAAGGTGGGGGTGGCTATTACCACCTCCTCCGCTCAAAACACCAGTTGAGTTAAGGCATTGGATGGGCACTACCACCTACTCCGCTTCTAACACCATCCATGTTAAGGCGGGGGTGGGCATTGCCACCTGTTCCACTCCTAATATTAGCTGGGTTAAGGTGGGGTGTGGGAATTGCCGGGGGTGGGCATTGCTACCTGTCCTGCTCCTAATACCAGCTGGGTTAAGGTGTGTGGGATGGTAGGCATTACCACCTGCTGCACTCCTAATATTAGCTGGGTTAAGGTGGGAGGTAGGTATTGCCACCTGTTTCTCTCCTAATACCAGCTGGGTTAAGGCATTGGACAGGCATTACCACCTGCTCCGCTCCTAATACCAGCTGGCTTAAGGTGGGGTTGGGCATTGCCACCTGCTCCGCTCCTAATATTAGCTGGGTTAATGTGGGGAGTAGGTATTGCCACCTGTTCCTCTCCTAATACCAACTGGGTGAAGGCAGGGAGCTGGTATTGCCCCCTGTTCCCCTCCCAGTCCCGGCCTTGCCTTGGCTTCCCTCCACGGCAGTGCCCTCTGGCGGTGCACCAGGTTATAAAGTAAGTTGTCTGAAACACGCTTACTCAATTATATAGTAGGATGATAACTAACTACTGTGCTTCTGAGGGGCTCCTATTCTTCTATATGAACTTCTTGGTGAAATCCAGCAAGGCTTCCCCTATATTTCTAGCCATATCCATAACACAAAGGAAATCCTGGCTTTCTTCAAGTATTTTAGACTGCAGTCAGGATCCAGCCGATCTGCTTAACATCTGATTGTGTGTTGCCTGGAGTAGACATTTGGGAAGCTGATTTAGTACTCCAGGAAATGTGCAGAAGGGGGTCTTGCAGGGAGGGAATGTGGGTCAAGGGGGGCTGGCTCAGCACCAGCTCGGATGTAGCTCAGACTGGGTGAACGGATCCTCTTGGTGGGACGCAGGAGTGCTTCTCCCTTCAGAGGTAAGAGAAAATTGCCAGCTGCCCCTCTTTGTGCAACACAAGGCGATTGGGGTTTAAACTGTTGCATCTCAAGATGGGTTCTCTTTTGGAATATAAACTTGACCCTTTATTTTTTCCCACTCTTGCCTTCTTCCTGTATTTAACTGCAAAAGGAAAGAGTGGTGGTGACCTCTGGTCCTTTATTGTACTGGAAGAGAGGGCATGGGCTATGTCTCCAAATTGTGGGGTGTCCTTAGGATGGGAGGAAAGGCTGTTGGTAAAATGACCCATGCAGGCCTGCATTTGCCCCGAGAGGGCAGGATTTCTGCTACTGGCTTTGGTCTCAGGTTACTAGACCTCCACAAGGAAGTCCTTGCTTTCTAGTTTCCAGCCCCCTCAGTCCCCTTCCTTTTTTCTCGGGGCTACCTCCGTTTGCTTCTAAGAGGTTTGCGGCCTGCTTTCTCCTTCATAGTATCAGAACCTCCCCTTGAAATGAGTCAGTACAGAACTAGGGGGAGACCCGGAGACACACATTTTAGAAAGGGAGCGGGTTATCATGCAGAGTGTAGCATGCAGTGAACATACCCAAAACCACCAGCTGAACATTGTGAGACTACAACATCTGAGCGTAGGAAGACCAAACACGTAAAAAGGCATCTTGTCTCCCCACACTAAACTTAACCCTGTGACGTTTAAAGTGAGAGGCGAAAGTAATTTAGTGCCTCCAGGTTTCTTCTTCAGATTAAAATCATCCCAGTTACCTTCTTCCCATGGCCAGTTATGCCTCACCCGGTCAGGTGCTGGTGTATCTCTGTCCTCTGGGATGCTTGCGTTTGATGGCCTTCTCAAAGCCTGGTTGCACCCAGAAGACCAGTCCCACCCAACTCCTCCAAGAAGGGCTGCCCCTTCTTCCAGCCACTGTGTCTCCTTCCTATGAATCCCAGGGCAGGACATGCCAGAGATTTTACCCTTCCTTCAGCAATCAGGCCACAATGCGATTTCTCCATTGTCTCGGCCAGGCACAGTCACAAGGAAATGATGTTGTCCCTCTAAATGGCCACATGCTGCGGATCAGCCACTACCATGCAATTTGTCAGAGGACAAGACTCCCAGCCATGATTTTGGAACGTGTTTCCAGGCCCCAAAGCTTGGTATTCTTGCCTTGTGAACAGCACTTAACTCAGTTCATTCCCTAATTTCAGGCTCCATATTTTTCTGTGTGCTTTTGCCAGGAATGGCAAAACAACAGGGACTGAGGGTTTTACTCTGTGGCACCTGGTGTTACTAGACCATAATGAGGAGTTCTTCCCTCTCTGGCCTTTCCCTCTCCTTCCCTTTGACACCTGGGGTTGGCACTTTAAGGCTACCAGCCAGTTCAAATGAGAATTGCAACCTCTCAGTGGGCAGGTACATGTTGGAAGAAGAATCAGCAAGCACTGGGGTGGCACATTCACTTAGTGGCCCTCGGCCATTGCCGAAGGTGCCAGTGTCTGGGGGCACCATGCAGCTCTCCTCTGCCACCCTGCTACCACTGGGCCATCCACCAGGAGATCTGAGTACAGAGAAAAGGAAAAAGGTAAAATCATACCCTCTTTTCTTTTGAAAACTTACCTATGTGGTGTTAGAGAGACAGAGATAACTCAGGTTTCTTCTTAACGTTGGATTACCTTTTCCTCCATCTGGCTTCTGCCATGTGTACAAATGGCTCTCCCTCACTTAAAGGGTGCCTTTACCTCCCACCAAGCCCTTATCTCCCATTACTCCCCTTTGTAAATCCACCCTGGCAGAAACAGATAAAACAACTGGTTCAGTTTAAAATTGAAGATCTCCATTGCACATGAGCTTTCTTTTGTCATCTTGGGTTACTTGGCTTGGAACTTAGAAGGAAATGAGAAGGTTAGGGGCAGAAATGGCTGCTGACTGTGGGAGATTAATATCTCAGCATTCATAAACTTTACACCACATGAGGTTTCTCTTCCTTTCTGCAGGCGGTGTATGGGAGTCACCAAATGAAAGGAAAAGGCATCCAGTGATGGAGAAAGAGGATCCGTATTCATATGTGAAGGAGAAGCCTGAATATTGTGATGCCCCAATAAAGGAGGAGGGAAAAGATCCTCATAGAGGGAGGAACGCTTCTGGACTTGTAGATGGGGGTGACTCTATACTGGAAAAAATATACAAAGGAGAGAATAAGAATGAGCTCACTGCAAGCAGGGATATTTTTCCTTGCAATTCAGATATTATTAATCAAGGAAGGATGTATAACAAAAAGAAAAAATATCAGTGCCTGGAGTGTGGAAGAAGCTTCCGTCAGAGTGGGCGCCTTAATTCCCATCAAAGGATTCACACAGGAGAGAAACCATACAAATGCCTGGAGTGTGGGAAAAGTTTCGATCGGATAGGAAAACTTTCTGAACATCAAAGAATTCACACTGGGGAGAAACCATATAAATGCGTGGATTGTGAAAAAAGCTTCTGTCGGAGTAGAGATGTTACTGTCCATCAAAGAATTCACACAGGAGAGAAACCATATAAATGCTTAGAGTGTGGGAAAAGCTTCAGTCATAATGGAAGCCTTTCTTACCACAAAAGGATTCACACAGGGGAGAAACCATACAAATGCCTCGAGTGTGGGAAAAGTTTCAATCAGATAGGAAAACTTTCTGACCATCAAAGAATTCACACTGGGGAGAAACCATATAAATGCCTTGAGTGTGGAAAAAGCTTCTCTCAGAGTGGCAGCCTAAATTCCCATCAAAGAATGCACTCAGGAGAGAAACCATATAAATGCTTGGAGTGTGGGAAAAGCTTCAGTCATAGTGGAAGCCTTTCTTACCACAAAAGTTTTCATACAGGCAAGAAACCATATAAATGCCTGGAGTGTGGGAAAAGCTTCAGTCGGAGTAAAGATCTTACTGTCCACCAAAGAATTCACACAGGGGAGAAGCCATATACATGCCTGGAGTGTGGGAAAAGTTTCAATCAGAAAGGAAAACTTACTGTCCATCAAAGGATTCACACTAGGGAGAAACCATATAAATGCCTGGAGTGTGGGAAAAGCTTCAATCACATAGCAAAACTTACTGTCCATCAAATGATTCACACTGGAGAAAAACCATATAAATGCCTGGAGTGTGGGAAAAGTTTCAATCAGATGGTAACACTTACTGTCCATCAAAGGATTCATACTGGAGAGAAACCGTACAAATGTCCAGAGTGTGGGAAAAGTTTCAATCAGATGGGAACACTTACTGTCCATCAAAGGATTCACACTGGAGAAAAACCATACAAATGTCTGGAGTGTGGGAAAAGTTTCAATCAGACAGGAAACCTTTATTCCCACCGAAGAATTCACACTGGAGAGGAACCATACAAATGCCTGGAGTGTGGGAAAAGTTTCAATCAGATGGGAACACTTGGTGTCCATCAAAGGATTCACACTGGAGAAAAACCATACAAATGTCTGGAGTGTGGGAAAAGGTTCAATCGGACGGGAAACCTTTATTCTCACCAAAGAATCCACACAGGAGAGGAACCATATAAATGTCTAGAGTGTGGAAAATGCTTCAGTACAAGAGGAAACCTTAATTCCCACCAAACGATTCATACAGGGGAGAAACCATATAAATGCGTGGAGTATGTCCCTAGCAAGCTTGACACAGGGAGGAAAGACCCAGTGACTGTGCAGCCACATCAGAGGGCTGTGATCTCAGCAACCATCTGGTACCCGCCCACACAGGTGAGTCACCTAGGGGATGCCATCTTCCGTGCAGAGCCTGGAAGTCTCCCGGAATTACACCTCCATACCACAGAGACCAGTTCTCCCCAAGCGAACGGCATCCTCTGTAAAGACATGAATTGTAATGATTAGGTGTTACGTATTGAAAACGTTGTTGTTTCAGTTTTGGATCTGGGTTTTCTGAAGGAGCTATGCACCATTACTGTATTTTTTAGGATGGGCGTTGCCTGCTTGGATCAAATTCAAGCTTAGTGGTTTTTTATTATCATGAGTTTCAGCCCCATTCTTTGGAATAAGCACTTCCAGGCTCTTTGGGACAGCTGTTTTTAGTGCTAGAACACAGTCTTCCCTCTAAACCATCAATCCACTGAGGTTTTTCTGAGTTATACTATACACACACAACAACACCAACACCCTGAAGAAGATGAGAATCAGCAGGTGGTGATGGTGGGAAACAGGCTGGTACATAAAAAACTATCTTGTTTTATTTTCACTTTTTTTTCTCTGATGTAAATAAATCATGCTGTTGCCTGTTGGTGCTTTGCAATTTTTCAGTTCTTCAACTCTGTATTGGATCCTTACTAATGCTACGTCTTTGTAAAATCCTATGATGGTTTTGGAAATGTCCTTAACACTGTATAGAAATGTCCTTGATGCTATATGAAAATGTTCCTGATACTGACTGTACTAATCCCACACTATGTAATCCGCTTTGAGTCTAAATGAGAAAGGCAGTCTATAAATAATGTTAATAAATAAACTGAATTACCACAAATCTCTGTTGCCCAAGTGCCGGCAGGCAGGCAAGCAACTTGATTGCCTGGATCCTGCCCTAAAAAGATGCCTAAAAAGACCTGTGTTTTCTCCATAAGTTTTCCTTTTGGTGTGGGTTGGTTTTTGAAAGGGCAGTGCAGGCAACTGACTTGCAGGATGGAGAGGAAACAATTCTAAACAGGTCTACTCAGATGTAAGTGCCATGTGATTCAACAGTGCTTTCTCCCAGGAAAGTATCTACAGAATTGCAGCCTGTGGTTGAAGTCTGTATATTCCCCTTTCTAAACCTTTCCAAAGCTGATATGTGGGGTCTCTCCTTTCGAGGATTCACCTGATAGACAGGGAGCCAATACCACTGCCCAGGGAACCACAGGGGAAAAAAGGATGCACTCAAGAGCATTGCGCACATGCCTCCTTCCTGCCTACAGAGTTAATTAATAAGAGATTGTCTCGCTCCCCTTGAGATCCGAAATGCTGTTGAGAAAAACAAGATATTGCTCCTTCTGCGATGTAACAACCAAATGGAAACGAAACACACAAACTTTTGAGTGGGAGGGTGTCATTATAAATTTGTTTCCATTATTTGGTTCACAGTTCTGGAAGCTGCTTTAACGAAAGGAAACAATGGTTTCCAGCTCGTTTATTTAGTTTTGCACACCCCTAGTAATGATTTGAACTGTTAAACTCAGATTTATTCTTTAAAGGGAATGTCTTCAAAGAACTCAAAGAGTGTCCATTACATAAAACTGTTTGAGGGAGAAGTTATCTTTCAGTACAAAATATCTGGATTATTCCTTCCACCCCTGAAAGAAACCCTTCGACCTCTATAACCAGTCCATGCACTCGGTTGCTCATCCCTCTTGTAGATGTTATATACTGCGGGAGTATCGCAGGCTCCGCAATCCTCTTCTGTAGGGCATCATTTGGGGGGGGCTGTTTGAAGTTACCATTTAGTGGAGAATTTTGGTTCTCTAGTTCACCAAACAAGTCCCAATCCATACCCAGAAGAGCAGGAATGGAAAACATGTAAGGGAACACTTGAGCTAGAAGATCCATTCTGGGGCCTCCTGGATTTTCTGCAAAAATAGAGCACTCCAGGAACCTTAATGAAAAGAACCCCCAAGGAGAGGAGAAGGTATCCTGCTACTTTGCCCCATGGGTATCTGGTGTCTGAGCTAGTTGGAGGGGGCCATGACACTTCCTCGGAAGAAAGCACTTCTAGCTGCTCTTATGGAATTCTTGCTCCTTTTTTCCACCTGCCTGAGGACCCTTTTATCTCTGCCCCTCTGCTTCTTTCCCATGAAGCGTCAAATACTTTCCCCCTTCTTCCAATCAGGGTTGGTCTAAAATACGGCTCTGGCCCCGTCTTCCTGACATTCAACATCCTTTCTCCTTTTGCACTGTAGCTCCCATGTTCACCCAGAAGCCAGTAGCCCTGTTGAGGCTCCTAGCTTTATTCTCTCAGGCATTATGCCTGCCACCGGTGGACAGAGCCTTTACAGATTTATTACATTTACTGGCAACAAAGCCTGTTGTGGCAAAAAATACAACGGGCTCTAGAAAGGGGAGGGTGGATAGGCAGGCATTCCCTCCTCTGTCACTGATCCTCACTGGTGAAGGAGCGGGGTGGGTATTGCCGCCTGCTCCACATGTGATCTTAGCCACATGACGGGTGGGTGGGCTTTGCTCCATGCTCCATGCCTGATACAGGCCAGGTAAAGAGGGGTGGGCATTGCCACCTGCTCCACTCCTGATCGCAGATGGGTAAAGGGGAAACCGGCATTGCCTCCTGCTCCACGCCTGATTAAAGAGGGTGAAGGGGGTGGGTATGGCCACCTGCTCAGTGCCTTGTTCTGGTAAGTTGAAGGGACTGAGCATTGCCACCTGCTCTGCTCCTTATCCCGGCTGGGAGAAGGGAAAAAGAGCATTGCCTCCTGATCTGCGCCTGATCCCAGCCAGGTGAAGGTGCGAGGCGGGCATTGCCACCTCCTCCACTCCTGATCCCAACTGGGTTATGGTGGGAGAGCAGGTATTGCCACATGTTTTGTCTCTGAACGCAGCTGGTGGAAGTGAGGGTGGGTATTGCCATCTGTTCCACTCGTAATACCAGCTGTGTTAAAGTGGGAGCGGGCATTTCCACCTGCTCCACTCCTAATACCAGCTGTGTTAAGGTGGAGGGTGGGCATTGCCACCTGATCCACTCCTACTACTAGCTGGCTTAAGGCAGCGGTGGGCATTGCCACCCGCTCTGCTCCATATCCTGGCTGGAAAAAGGGAAGAAGAGCATTGCCTCCTGCTATGTGCCTGATCCCAGCTAGGTGAAAGCATGGCATGGGCATTGCCACTTGCACCACTACTAATCCCAAGTGAGTGATGACTGGGATGGGTGCTGCCGCCTGCTCTGCTTCTGATCCCATCTGGGTGAGGGGGGCAGGCATTTCCACTTGCTCTGCTCCTAATACCACCTGGGTTATGGCGGGTGGTGGCCATTGCCACCTCCTCCACTGCTAATACCAGCTGAGTTCAGGTGTGTGTGGGCATTTCCACCTCCTCTGTGCCTATCCTAGCTGGGTTAAGGCGGGGGTAGGCATCTCCATCTTTTCCTGATCCCAGCTGGGTGAAGAGGAGGCGGGCTTTGCTGGCTGCTCTACTCCTTATACCAGCTAGGTTAAGGCAGGGGGTGGGCATTGCAATCTGCTCTGCTCCTAATAGCTGTGTTAAGGAGAGGGGTGAGCATTGCCACCTACTCCCATCCTAATACCAGATGGGTGAAGAGTGTGCAGGCATTGCCACTTGCTCTGCTCCTGATTTTGGCAGGTTGAAGGGGGGCAGGCATTGCAATCTGCTATTCCTGATCTCAGCTGGGTGATGGGGGGTGGGCATTGCCACCTCCTCCACTCCTAATACCAGCTCCATTACGGCAGGGGGTGGGCACTGCTACGTGCTCCACTCCTAATACCAGCCGGGTTAAGGCAGGGGGTGGGAATTGCCGGGGTGGGCATTGCCACCTCCTCCACTCCTAATCCCAGCTGGCTGAAAGGGATGGGCATTGCCACCTGCTCTGCTCCTAATACCAGCTGAGTTGAGGCGGGGGCAGGCATTGCCACCTGCTCCATTCCTAATCCTCTTGCCAGAAGTCCTGGGCACTTCTTGGCATGAAGGAGGGGGTGTAACTGCTAACAGAGAGGGCAGAACTTGGGTACCTTCCCTTTGCACGGGGATTCATTGAGCCTGGGTTGACCGAGTGGTGGGGAGAGGAGAGCAGGGGCCAGGTGGGGAGAGGCAGCTCCTGAGAAACCTGCTTGTTTGAGAGAATGTGCCTTCCTAAATATCAATGTAGGAGGGATTGTAATGGTCTCTGGGTGGGGTGGAGCACATGTGACTCTTCGGGTTCTGCTTCTGTATTGTTACTAGTTCCATGTTCTGGGTGGAGCTGATGGCTTAGCTGTCTTTCAGATCCGAACTGCAGGCTGAGCAAGAGACCTCTTGGGAACCTCTCTTAGAGTCTGTCTCACCTGGCCCAGAGGCTCCCTTGGAAACTTGGGCAGCCATTATTTCTCAGCCTGAACTACCCCAAAGGGCTGGCGTGACTGGTAAGATGCTGCAGGGGGAAGTCCTCAAAGTATCTTTGGAAAGAAGCAAGCAGGGAACTCACCAGGTGGAGCTGACACCGAACCCTCCTGTGCAAGAAACTTGTCTTCTCTACCGAGGGATTTTTCACGATGGGTCCGCCATGCAAGATACATTTGTCCGCCTGCGCCTCACAGCAATTCTGTCCCCAGAGGGTTTGACTGTGCTAGAAACCAGCCCTGAGATTCCAGTAGAGAACAGGAGGCGCTCCCAGAAAACCCTGCCTGGTGCAACGGCTGGGGCAAGTCATGAGTTCCAAAGGGTCCAGTGGAGGAAGACGGCCAACGGGGATCCTGCACCCCTGAGGATCGCCTCTTCCCCACATGCTTACATGGATGAGTCCCACCAGATGCAGAGCAGTGGGCATCTCCCGGAACAGCCCCCGCAGCATCTGCTTTGGACCTCTTCCATGTCGGTATGGAACAAGGGAGCCGTTGGCTGGATTGCCCTGTCCTAGCAGGCTGCAGGGAGGCCTCCTCTGCTGTTGCAAACCAGCTCTCCGCAGCCTGTTCCCGCCTGGGTTGAGGGAGACGGTTCGGAAGCTGCTGAATGTAACATACCTGGCTCAAAGCGGGGCCCTCTTGGCCTGGTTCTGTTTTAAAATGAGCTGGAGAGGCCGAGCCGTGGCCCCAGGGCCCAGCTCAGCAGGGGCTGCAATCCCGGAAGAAAGTTCTCCTTACCTCCCCAGGCAGGTGGCTGTTCAATATTGGGCCCTCCAGGGGTGCCCCTCGTGCTGAGCCCTGACAGGAATGATAACATTTGATTTATACACTGCCCTCCAGGACAACTTAATGCCCACTCAGAGCATTAAGTTGTCGTCATTACCCCGACAACAAAACACCCTGTGTGGTGGGTGGGGCTGAGAGAGCTCCAGAGAGCTGTGACGGCAGAAGTTCAGACTTGGTTGTCCTGCCCCATCTTTCTCCCCGGGGGCTCTCTCTCTCTTGCTTCCCTCAGGATGAGGGCTGCTCAGGATGCCCCCTCCCCTCCAACCCCCCTCTTTCTCCCTGCCCCCTTCTGCATTGCTGGGGCAGTGCTCTGAGGCGAGACTCGGGAGTCAGGCATGGATGACAGAAGGGCCACGGCTGGCCTGTGTGCTAAGATCCCCCTTCCGTGTAGGCTGATGGGGCCTTTAAGCATAGCACGGGGTGTGGACAGAAAGGGCGGCTGGCCCCATCCATCCCTGTTGACTTAGCCTGCCGGCTCCACTGGATGTTGTAGGGCTGGCCTGTTCCCGAATCCCTGCTGTGCCCTCTGAGGATCAGGGGTCGTCCTGGCCTGGGCTCTGTTTTAGGGTGACCCAGAGAGCCCAGGCCGCCACAGAAGACTCCGGGTCCTGTGTCAGTGGAGGCTGGAAGTGAGTTCGAGTGCAAGGAGAAAGACTTGACTCTGTGGTGTGGAGGAGGGAGGCAGGTCTCTAGGCCATTCCCCCCCAAACAGGCCAAAGCTTCGTCAAAGCCTCAGGCCCAAAGACCTAAGGCATCCTTTTGTATCCAGTGGGATATACATGGTTTAGAGGGGAGTGGGAAGTGGTTCATAATCTGGTTCATAATCTCTGGTTCATAATCTCCCCCCTCCCCTGAGATTATGAACCAGAGTGGCAGGATTTTTTCAGGGTCAGCAGCACCAGGTGCAGACTGAAAGAAAGAGACCAGGCCCCCATCCAGCATGCCTGGAAGACGCCAGTCTCTGGCCTGATTCCCACCAGCAGAGACTCCCTGCAGGGCTAGATGTCTATGTGTGGGGAGGAGGTTTCCCATGATACAAAGGGACATTGTGGGGCTGCCCAGTCCAGGAATGGAGTCCCCCCCACACACCATCTGGAGCCAGGCAGTGCCATTGCAGCCCCTCAGGGCCTCCCCCCTCATGGCCTCTCCTCAAGGGGTGGGGAAAGACATAACTCCTAGGCATGGGTCCTCCTGAAATCGCATTATTTTTTCACTGAAACTAAACCATACCACCATGATCCTGTACCTTGTACCGTGGTCAAGAGGAAGCACCACAAAAATCAAATATCCACTGTTTTGTGGCACAACAATTGAGCAAAAACATGGGTCCAAGGCACGGAGCCTCATGCATCCTCACCCCCCCCAGGATTTTTACAGGGGTTTCCCCCAAACTCATCAGAGTCTCCCTTTGGAATTAAATATTTGCGCTCTTACAGTGCCCCAAAGTGGGAGATGAGTGATTTTTCTGGTCCAGTCTGTGGCTATGGACATGACATGTGATTCAATAGTAAGTTTTCAGTAACCACATATAGAAAACATTGTTATCCGTGGCCATCCGTGCTTTGGGATCACATTTTTGCACCACGGCAGTGCCATGAAGCGTTGAGTGTGTAATTTTTGTGCTGTGCTCTGTGGCTATTGTAGAGTTAAGATTTTTAATATTCTTTTTCTTTTAAAGGTTTCATAGAATTCCATGCTTTATACATGTATATTCTTAGAATGAATTAATAGTGCAAAGTGGCTTTTTGCAAACCCCCCCTTCTCTTTTTCTTACTCATTGTTCAAATTTTTGCTGAAAGCTGTTCTCAGAGAGAGAGAGAGAGAGCATAACCAAGGCCGAAAAGGTTTCTCATTTCTCAGTTGCTTAGGAAACTTAAGATAAGGCCACATTCTTTGAGCTGCTGTCTCAGGAGAAGGGAGAAATAGATTCAACAAGAAAAGTACAGCCACTGTATCCATAACTTTTGATTCTAAGGTTTGGGAGTCCGCACAAGTGAGAAATTCAAAGTCAGCAAAGGATTAGTGACCAAATAAGGGGAATAGAAAGTTACATTGATAGATGCAAAATCGCGAGATTAGCTGAAAGAACTGAGTCCGTAGCCAATCAAAACAACTACAGAGATCAAATGTATGGAAAGGACCAATTGCAAGTGGTTCAGCAGGTAGTCCCTTTTGTACTTGAAAAATGTCTTTAAAAATTGCTTGTTCTCTGGTGCTCTTAGGGCTCCTTTGAAAGCTGGGTACCCATATTGCAATATTCAATACAGTCATTGAAAAGAAGCGCTTGTCTGTCTCCTCCATTTGATCTGAAGAGTTTGGGTAAGGGCAAAAGGGCACCATTTGTGTAAAACTATGGACATGGTATGTGATTTGATGGTGAGTCTGGGGGACCCCCCCCCGGTGCCCCCTCGGTCCCCCTCCCCCGTTGCCGATGTGAAAACACTGAGCATCCCTACGGATCTGTGCCTGGCATTCATGTTTTTGTGCTGTGGCAGCACCCCAAAGTGGTGGATGCACGATTGTTATGGCGATGCCTACAGGCTAAGAGATTTTCTGCAATATAAAAAGTGGTTTGATTTTGTTTCAGTGGTAAAATGCACCCTCTGGCGGGGCGAAGCCAGAAATGGGGCTTTTTTGCTTTCTGGAGAGTCCATTTAAGGGTTAAAGGGAGGGAGTCTTTATTCCTAGAGAGGCCAGAAGAAGGGAGGCCACCTGACTGGGACAGTCATTTCCTGTCCCAGGGCCCCAGTTGTGTGGCTGCTGAGTGGTTGGGCGAAGGGGAGAGGCGGCAGAGCCTGAGGACTTTTTGCAAAAGAGGTAAGGAATGCAATCATCTTTCCTTTGCAAAGCGCCTCCCTGCTTTTGGCCTGATCGACCAGAGGGCTCCATTGAGCCAAAGGGCTTTTCTGCTGCTCTCTGGAAGCTCCTCTTCTCCGGGGATGGAGCTGAGTTCTTCCAGGAACAAGGCAGGCCCCTTCCGGCATATTTTCTTTGCAGCCTGCTGCTGTCTGCAAACTCTAGCAAAGAGGCCTCTCTTTTGGCGTCTGTTATTTTAATCTTACTGACGTTATTTATAGTCCATCTTTCTCACTGAGGCTCAAGGTGGATTGCACAGCATGAGCCAATACGATCAATAACTGGGGCATCCAATAAATAATACAACCGGGTGGGATTGCAGACATCTGAAAGCAAGCATCAGTCAGAACATAATGACGAAATCCTGCTGAAACAAAACCTATGTCGTTTGACATGAATGTATTAATCAATACGGAAACCTATCACCACCAGTAGACAGCACCCAGTAGAATTGTCTATAGTCCCAGCCTTTCCCAGAGCATCTCTCTGCTTATGACACAGCCCTGTAATCTTGGTAAAAAGCCATCCTGAATTATTCAGTCTTGCATAGTTTGTGGAAAGCCGTGCAAGTGGGGGCTTTCCTGACCACCTCAATCAGGCCATTCCAGAATGTGGGGCCACCACAGAGAAGGCACCTGTGTGGAGAGGTGTTGATTTGGCTCCTTTTCAGGATGGCCCCTGCAGAAGGCCCTGTTCAGATGGAGGGACATAGGGGGAGAGGCAGACCCATAATTCTTTTCCGAAGCCTGGCGTTGCTGTAGTGCCGTCCTGATCCCACAGGCCCTTCCTGTTTTTTTCTTGCAGTTTTGGAATAGCAAACTTGGATTTTTGGAGGGTTCCCCTCTTCACACTGTTCTGTACTCAAGGTCCAATTCTACCTCCAGATTCAGCACAATGGTTTCTTGCCCACAAATTTGCTGTTTTATGGGTGAGTTCCCCAGCCTGGCACACTTTGGAAATCGGCCCCCTCCTCTTGAGTTCATGGGCACCTGCGGCCATCCGATGCCCTCTTAATGAGTCAGCAAGCCCTGGGATGCCCTTTCTTGGACTTCCGTTTCTCGAATCAGTCACAGAACTCACAAGATCTCTGCCTGGCTTTGCTTTCCTGTATGTCAAAGAACCTGACCGAGGCAGCTTAAAAGCACATTGTAATGAAAGATGAAAAGCTATGAATTAAAACTCCAGCAGTATGAAAATATAGATCATTGAATATCAATGAATCACACTTACTTTCATATGCACAGTTAGTGGAAAGATATAAAATAAATCAGTGGATTGGGCCCTTCCAGGTTCCAGATTAGGGTCCCTGGCCTCTTCTCTGCCTCCTCCACAGCTCTGCTGGCTTCCGTGAAGAAGTCAAACTGCTGTTGGAACCTGCTCCAGTTGCGCCATCCTGCTTCTGGGCCACTCTTTCTAACTTCACAAGTACTTTGCAAATAGGCACACCGCTCTTGACACCCCATAATGTTCTCTGGTTTCTGAATGCTGCAAGAATCTTTAGTTCCTAGTTTAGCCTTGCTTTTATTGAGCAGAGTAGAGCCTTTCTGCTTGCTGTGATGAAGCTCCTCTTCACTTGCTCCATCCTGCTTCTTCTATAGGGACACCCTTGATTCTGGGTTGCTCCATCAGCTTTCTTGAGTCGTGGGTCACCTCTTTAGGGGCAGGTGTCCAGATACACATTTCCAGCAAATGTCCTTTCTTTGCAGGAGGTCATCAATCTGGCACTTACCTTTACAGAAGAATCCAGCAGAGGAGGAAGGCGATCAGCTGGTCCGGGTGGAGGCTGGAGAGCAAGAGAGCATGAGGGAAGAGCCGGGATCAGATGGTCCAGAAGCAAGAAGAGGCCCTTGTGCCACCGAGGCTGGGAGCAGAAGGGAACTGTGGGAAGGAAGAGTGCAGAAGGGCCCGGGAGAGGATTTTCCCACTTCAGATGTGCAGCGCCGGCAATTCAGGCACTTCCGCTACCAGGAGGCCGAAGGGCCCCGAGAGGTCTGCAGCCGCCTCCACCATCTTTGCCACCAGTGGCTGAAGCCAGAAGGCCACAGCAAGAAGGAGATCCTGGACCTGGTGGTCTTGGAGCAACTCCTGGCCGTCCTGCCCCCAGAGATGGAGAGCTGGGTCAGGGAATGCGGTCCGGAGACCAGTTCCCAGGCGGTGGCCCTGGCAGAAGGCTTCCTCCTGAGCCAGGCAGGTACCAAGAGTCAGGACCAGCAGGTGAGAGGGACACACCTGGGTAATACGTGGGGCACAAGATATAATCAAAGATAACCTCAACATCTGTACAGACTGCCCCAACATTTTTAGAAGGCCACCCCATGCTTTTTTTCCCCTTTCTCAACAGTCTCCCCTTTTTGGACCCCCATTTCTGTTTCAGGCGCACGAAAAGATCACACAGCAAAATCACCAAGGAGCAGCTTTTCTGGGTAAGATCAGAGGGGTCTTCATTCCTACTGGTTGTCCTTCTTAAGGGTAGGTGGGCTGCTTTTATTGCCGCTTCCCTGGGCCAGTGTGGGAAAGATGCTCACTCCAGCTTCTCAGTTTAGAAGTGTCTATTTGGGGAAGCAAAAGAATCAATTTAAGATCCGTGCAAAATAATTGAAAGAGCAGTTATTTAGGCCATCCTCTGTCTCCAGTTATATTACACTCGTGAAAGGGTGACATGGGTTTATAATTCATCCTTGGTAATGTCGTGAGAATCCACTAGATGTATGGGAGAAAACATGATTAAAACATCTACGGCTCACCTCCTTTCTGGTGTCAGCAGGAAGGGTGTTGAGATGAAAGCTTCCTCCACACTCAAAAACTGACAATTAACACAAATAATGTTAAAAATGGGGCTAAAGAGAAGGGCAATAAAATTATAAGCCTCGAGGAGATCTTACTTCATAGTAACTGAGGCTGGTTGCTCTGGGGGACTTAGGCCTCCAGGCCGAGTCACCCCTGTTGGTTGCAGTTCAGTATTTCTTGACTTCCATGACAACCAGAGGCCTGTCTCAGGTAATAAGAGGCCCCACATCCTGCACAGGGCAGACTCTGGATCTGGTGTCTTGCTCTGGGCAGGGGGAAGGTGATCTGAAGGTGGGGGGTTGAAGACGGCCCCCCTCTCGTTGGCAGATCACCACTGGCTGGGCCTTAGGCCTACAGGGACACCAAAACTGTGCAGGGGCAGGAGATAAGGTAATCTGCCCCTGTCGCTGGGTGGATCCAACTGGTTTTTAGATGGCCCTGGGGATTTTCCTGCCAGTTTGGTTGGCTGGCCATACCTTGGTTGACCTCCGGAATGAGGAAATGACCCAAGCACTCAACACAATCCCACCTAGGCACCCCCAGGCAGCCACTAGCTTTACTGATGGGTCTGGACTGTGACAAGAGAAGGGAGAGGGAAGACGCTCATTGTGAAGCCTCCTCTCTGGAGGGAATGGCAGCAAAGAACTCTTTTAATCCTCCATTTGGTCTGCACAATGGAGGCCAGTGGAGCTGTTCCAGGTGGTCCAAGGCCTGCTGAGATCTGGCCTGAAGGAGGAAGTTGATTTCCTGGCGGCCCCATTGTGGCCATTTTGCTCAGCATCCCTTCCAATGTGGACTCTGCATTAGCGGTGATAGGGTCAGATGTGACTCGTCCAGTTGTTTGAGGGTGTGGACAGGATTAGTGGATGTCTGAGGCCTACTTATAATGATAATGATAATAGATTTATATACTGCCCTTTAGGGCAACTTAATGCCCCCTCAGAGTGGTTTACAAAGCATGCTATTATTATCCCTACAACAAAACACCCTGTGAGGTGGGGCTGAGAGAGCTCCAGAGAGCTGTGACTAGCCCAAGGTCACCCAGCTGGCTTCAAGTGAAGGAATGGGGAATCAAACCCGGCTCTCCAGATTAGACTCCAGCCCTCTTAACCACTACACCAAGCTGGCTCAAACCTCCTGCTTCTAAGCCCTTTGCCATTCTTGGCTAATTAAATCTGTCAGTGCGGGCCTCGTTGACTGGGCCTGAAAGGTGGTCGCCCGAGCCTTAAAACAGGCCGTGGTGTGCCCACTTTGGAAGACCGGCCTGTCTCCGAGACTGCCTCTCACCGTACATTTCCTGGGGGGTGTTTAGGTTAGCCGATGAACAACTGCTGGTGGTCCCTGGCGCCAAGGCTGCTCGCCTGGCCTTGACCAGGGCCAGGGCCTTTTCGGTGCTGGCACCAACGTGGTGGAACTCTCTGTCTGTGGAAACTAGGGCCCAGCGGGATTTATTATCCTTCCACCGGGCCTGACAGACAAAGATGTTCCTTCAGGCATATGGCTGAGGTTGGGGCGTGGGGGAGCTCCTTTCGAGGCAGGGGGATTATAACCCTCCTCCCCTGGTTGTCCACTGACTCACCTAATGTTGTATGCCATCTCCCACACCCTGGGTTGTATTGGGCTGGCTCTGGCAATATGGGCTGCTGTGCAGAGTCGCTGCCTTCTTCTATTGCATTTTATGTTTTAATGTGTTTTAATGTCTTTTTATTACTTGATGTTACCTGCTCTGAGCCGTCTTGCGGGGGGAACAGGATATACATTTTGAAAATAAAATAATCAAAGAAAGACCCCTGCCCTGGTCTCAGGAGGTCTCACTCCAACAGTCTGAAATGTTCCATTCTTGGCCAAGGGGACTGAACGGGTGGTGCCTGGACAGCTTCAGGCTTTCCGGGATGCGGCCAGTTGTTTAGATCCTTTCCACACCAGTTTAGGCCTGGTTATGGAACCGAAACAGCCTTGGTTGCCCAGGTGGATGAGCTGCCCTTGGAGATGGACCGAAGGCCTGACTCCCAGCGAAGTGGGCAGTGGCACTTCACCAACGGCAAGCCTGCCTTTTCCTGTATGTGCCAATCTTGCCCATGTGCCAAGAGGTTCTGGGAGCTGCAATTCAGTCCTTGAGTTTAGAACTGCCTGTTTCTTGCATTTTAGAGTTCTTCCTTCTGTCAATTTTTGCACCATTGGAGAAATGGGCCATAATTTTTGTACGTGATAACTGTGGCAAGACTACATGTTGCAGATGTATGGAGTTGTGTGTATGAACCGAGAGAGGAATCATTTCCCCCCCAATGCCAGCAACAGAAATGCTAAAGACTTGGAAAGTTTAGAATGTCTTCCAGTTACCTTTTGCTCCTTCCAGATGGGGCCTTGAAAGAAGTGACCTGTTCTTTGCCATCTCTTTGCGGAAGACAAAAAGCAGTTTCTGTGTGGCCAGATCAGGTAAGTGGGGGACTGCAAAGCTTGACGCGGGGGGGGCTTCCGGTACTCCACAACCCTCCCTAACCTCTCTGGGTCTGTGCTGCTTACTGGACAGAAAAGGAAAATTTCTGGCCTAAATTTTTTGGATATAATATCCATATGCAGCAATGGGAGAAAATGTGGAATTATGGTCTAAAATTTACATTATGTTATAACTTGAAAGAAAACGTCTATAAACTGATGTGTAGGTGGTACATGACCCCACAAAAATTAGCTAAGATGTTTAAGGGGGTGTCAAACAAATGTTGGAAGTGTCAAAAAAATGAGGGTTCCTTCTACCATATGTGGTGGTCCTGCCCAGTTGCTAAAACGTATTGAAAACAAATACATCTAACAATGCAAAAAATATTAAAGAGCAACCTACAACTAAAGCGAGAGATGTCTGTTGAGTTTAGTGGATATTTCAATAGAAAATGAATTTGGAATTTTGATTAGATATATGACAACAGCTGCAAGAATAATTTATGTACAATATTGGAAATCGAATAAATTGCCAGCAGTAGATGATGGGCTAATAAAGATGTTGGAGATTGCGGAAATGGCAAAATTAACAGAACTGCTGAGGGACAAAATGATAGAAATTGTGTGAAGATCTGGAAACCTTTCATGGACTTTCTGTATATAAAAGAGAAGTCAGAACTAATGATCTGTGGATTTGAAAATTAGAGTTATAAGGTTGGCAATAAATGATAGGCTGAAGTAAGCGGGAAAAAATGCAGATATCTTCACAATAAAGTCAAAGTTATATGGTTGTTGTGGATTTTCCGGACTGTATAGCCGTGGTCTTGGCATTGTAGTTCCTGACGTTTCACCAGCAGCTGTGGCTGGCATCTTCAGAGGTGTAGCACCAAAAGACAGAGATCTCTCAATGTCACAGTGTCTCAGGAGGGTGGGGTTGGGCTGAGTCATCCTGTAAGAGTTTCCCAGGGTGTGGAATGCTAATGGAGGGAGGCTTCACTGTATCCTGAGGAGGTTCTTTTGCATATGGATTGGTGCTTGATATGCTGATCCTCTCTGCAGGGCTATTGTTGGGTATAGAGTGTTTTGTTAGCCTGGTGTTTTGTTAGCCTGGTGTTTCCTGTTGATATTGTGTTTGTGCTTATGAATTTCAGTTCATACGCATAAGCACAATTTCAACAGGAAAGAGACTTTAAGAATGAATAGAGCATGGTTTCCAGTCCTGAAAAACACGGGTTTTTGCTGTCCTCTGGAGATACCTTTGACTGAATATACTGTTTGTATATGCATATGTAATTGTTTATTGCAAAAGAACCTCCTCAGCCAGCCACAGTTGCTGGCCAAACGTCAGGAACTACAATGCCAAGACCACGGCTATACAGCCCGGAAAGTCCACAACAACCATCATTCTCCGGCCATGAAAGCCTTCGACAATATATCAAAGTTATGTGTCTAGTTAAGATATGGGTATCTTACAGAAGAGTTACTAAGTAATAAGAGAAAAAAATTCTGTAAAATGTTTAAATGATATGTCTCTTTGTTCTTGTTTGTTTTTATGTTTTTGTTTCTTTATGTGAACCTTTGTCGTTTGCTGTAATAAAATAAAAAAAATTAAAAAGAAAAAGAAAAAAAAATAAAATTTCAGAGGGATGTTTGAGTCCTGCAAGCAAGTGTCTAGCTATAGTCCTTTGCTCAGAAGGGGAAGAAAGGTTCCATTATCTGAGAGGAGCGAGGGGCTTTTTCTTTTCGTTTCAGACTCTGGCAACCTTCGAGGAGGTGTCCGTGCATTTCACGGAGGAGGAGTGGGCTCTGTTGGATCCAGACCAAAGACGCCTTCACAAGGAAGTCATGGAGGCCAATCGTCAGAGTGTGGCCTTTCTGAGTAAGGCTGCCCTTTCCCTTTATTCACAGGAAGAAACGGCTCCTTCTAAGGAAGACTCTCTTCCGGTGGAGACTCTCAGTGTTGTATTTGACAATACGAAGAAACATTTCCTTGCTCCAGGGCCTTTATGGTCTTCTGTTTGCATGAGGAGGATAACCAGGTGTGGTGGGGGAGGGGGACAAAGGGATGTTTTGGGTCCTTCCACCACGTCCATGCTTCTTACATCAGTGTAGGTGTCAGGTTCTGGCAGTTAGATCCCAATAGTACTTCACTGCAAACAGTCCAGTGTGTGAGTTAAAGTTGCTTTATTGGAGATCCATCAGACTCACTATACACAGCCTTTTGCATTGGCAGAAGTTGTCAAGTTATGGATGACAGCACACAGCAGACAGATCTCTGGCCCATTTGCAGTAAGACACAAGTACTTAGTCAAATGGATTTTATTCAGAAATCATATCATTTCCATATGCAGGTCCATAGGGCTACTTAGAAGCAAGACAGGCATCTAAGCAGCATGAGTAGAAGTTGACAGGAATGACATCATGTGAGAGAGACTTCTCTTTTACACTTCTGGTTTGCTCCTTTCTCCCCCCCTCCCAACTGTAAACAATACCATGGTGCTTTATTTGTGTGAGAACATTTCACATCTTTGTGATATCACGATGAGTTACTAGGAAGCAAGACACTGCACTGTCTGGGAATGAGCACAGAGTTGTAAACACTGGAAGCTGCTACAGTTCAACAGATAACCACCTGTGAAAGCCTGAGAAAGAACAGTTATGACACTAGGCAAGTGACATGGAGCTACAGCTAGATACACTGTGTTCAGCAGAACAGAATAAATTGGCATGGATGGGGCTCAGACATGACATTACTGACGTAAATGGGGATGGCGATGTTAGTTATAGGGAGGATTCCCGCCCTCGGGACAGGGACGGTTAAGAGGTCTGGCCTTGTTGGGGTGTGGGGAGATGGGTTTAGGCTAGACAGAGAAAAGAATGAAATAATCTCAGTTCCCAAGGAGGATACATCTCTGAGCCAGCTTCAACCAGCATTCAAGGACACCTACTCCAGTCGGCTGGAAAAGCTCAAATAAACACTTGCAAGATAAGCTACCAGCTTAGCATCAATGGTATACTTCCCATACCCTCAGAGGATCAGTACAGAACACAGAATACAGATATGTAGGCAGACATATATGACAGTAGGCTTAGACATGGAGGACACAGGCAGGAATAGCGTACGGTAAAGCCTTAAAGAACAAATAGCGTTATGGTAGAGCCTTGAAGAGCCAGTTTGGTGTAGTGGTTAAGAGTGGCAGGACTCTAATCTGGAGAACCAGGTTTGATTTCTCACTCCTCTGCTTGCAGCCAACTGGGTGACCTTGGGTCAGTCACAGCTTCATGGAGATCTTTCAGCCCTGTCCACCTCAAAAGGTGATTGTTGTGGGGATAATAATGGCATACTTTGTAAACCACTGTGAGTGGCTGTTAAGTTGGCCTTTAGTGGTGATATCTCCTTCTTTGGAGGTACCTAAGAAGAGGCCAGATGGTCACCTGACAGCTGTGATGATTGTCTGACTTAATATGAATGTCCACAGATCAGGAGAGGGAGAGAATGGAGGAGCCAGTGTTTGGTTCTTGTGGCCATTTCTTACATGCCCAGCATCACGGCTTTTTTTCAGCCAGAATGCCCCAGAACAGCGTTCTGGCACCTCTTAAAAATACCCACGTGACTGGTATTTTAAAGAATTTTTAAAATGACTCTTTTGGCTATTTTGGGCTCATTTCGGCCTGATTCGGGTATAAAACGGCCTGGCTCAAGCTGCTGAAGGACGGGGGATGGTTCCCTCACATGACAGCAACTTGTTCCAGGCCAATTTGGGTCCGATCTGGGCCATTTTGAGCCTGTTTTGGCCTTTTGTGCCCGGATTCGGCCTCTGCCAGGTGTGGAAGGGTTCCCCCATGTGGCAGCAAACTGATCCTGGCCGATTTGGGTTCAATCCGGGCAGTTTCAGGCCTGTTCAGCCATTTGGTGCTGGTTTCGGCCCAATTCAGGCCCAAAACATCCAGGATCGGGCCGCTGCCAGGTGGGGGAGGGTTCCCCTGTGTGGCAGCGGCCTGTTCCAGGCCAATTCAGGCCCAGTCGAGGCCGTTTTGGGCCCCTTGACATTTTTAAGCCTGTTTCAGCCCAATTCAGCTGCAAAATGGCCAGGATCGGGCTATTACCAGGCAGGGGAGTGTTCTCCCACGTGGCAGCAGCGGGTTCCAGGCTGATTTGGGCCTGAATTGGACCCCCTGTGGAGCGTGGGAGTGCTCATGGGGTGGCCTCTGCCTGCGTGTTAACGTCATTTCCCAGCAGGGATGTCATTGCGTGGTTCCAGGAGCGTGCTCACATGAAGAGCACGTGCATGTGGCGCCCAGTGAGTTCCATCACCTCTTTTCCCAGGAAAAAAGCCTTTCCCGTGGTAGAGAAACATGTAGAAAGTTTATTGTATTCAGCCATAGGCCATTACAAGTCACAAACAACACACAAAACAGAAACACAAGCTTGCATAAAATTGATGTGACGTGGTCAAAAGCATTAAAATTTAAAACTAGATACATGGTCAAAGCGTTAAAATTTAAAACTAGATACAGCCATTAAACCATTTCCTGTTTTCAAATTCATATAGAACAATAAAAGTATACGCAGTTAAAACAGTAAAGACAATAAAAATCCCCAATGTACAATATTAATGTTATCCCTTAATCACAGCATTAGCCCGTATTTTTTTTGCAGCCAGGGCATATAAAGCCATTTTGTGGGATATGTTAACATCGGAGTCGGCTAATAAAATTGCAATCTTCTCAGGATCTGAGTGGGTACAAAGGTTGGACAAGATCTCAGAAAGAAATGTAGTCCTAGGTTGGGCATACAACGGACAGTTAAGAATATAATGAGGTAAGTCCTCAATTGCGGATGTTCCACAGGGACAGAAGCGCTGGTCCTTAGGTATTTTACTGTAGCGGCCCGTGGTAATGCTGATCACCACTTTGGGGTTAGGAAGGAATTTACCTCTGGGCCAGATTGGCCTGGAATCCTGGAGGTTTTTTGCCATCCTCTGGGGATACCTTTGATTGAATATACTGTAATTGTTTATTGCTATGAGTGTTTATTATTGCCGGTACTCAGCCTTCTATTGTGGTTTTCCACCAGTCTTATTTGTTTGCAATGAAGGCGCCTCTCCTTTGTTGCTTGTCCTCTGGGGATAGAGCAGGGGTCACCGAGGGAGGTGATAGGGGTGGGGGTAGTAATAGCTTGTGAATTTCCTGTGTTGTACTCGGGGCTGGACTTGATGACCCTTGGGGGTCCCTGCCAGCTCGGTTTCTATGTGTATAGAACCTTTGGTTCCATTCTAAGCCTTCACTATTACATGATGAGTCGAAAAAAGTATCTTACTCAAAGATAAGCTGGCAATGACCTCCTTCCAAGAAGAAGCTCCCAGTCAATTCAACTCCTCATATTTGTAGAGTTTCAGAGTTATTTCCTAATAATAACTAATTGTCCTGCTTCCGAGGGGCTCCTATTCTTCTATGAACTTCTTGGTGAAATCCAGCAAGGCTTCCCCTATATTTCTAGCCATATCCATAACGCAGAGGAAATCCTGGCTTTCCCCTGGGAAAGCAGGATTTCTGCTTCTGACTTTGGTCTCAGGTTACTAGACCTCCACAAGGAATTCCTTGCTTTCTAGTTTCCAGCCCCCTCAGTCCCCTTCCTTTTTTTCTCGGGGCTGCCTCCGTTTGCCTCTAAGAGGTTTGCAGCCTGCTTTCTGCTTCATAGTATCAGAACCTCCCCTTGAAATGAGCCAGTACGGAACTGGGGAGAGGGGGAAACGACAACCCAGAGACACCTGTTTTAGAAAGGGAGCAGTTTATCATGCAGAGCATAGCATGCAATGGACATGCCAAAAACCACCAGCTGAACAATGTTAGACTACAACATCTGAGCACAGGAAAACCAGAAATGTTAAAAGGCATCTCCTCTCCACGATAAAATGTTTAACATGAGAGGCAAATCCGACGTGCTGCTTCCAGGTTTATTGTTCAGATTAAAATCATCGCAGTTACCTTCTTCCCACGGCCAGTTATGCCTCGCCCAGTCAGGTGCTCATGTATCGCTGTTCTCTGCGATGGTTGCTTTTGATGGCTTTCTCAAATCCTGGCTCTACCCAGAAGACCAGTCCTCCCCTCCCAAGAAGGGCTGCCCCTTCTCACAGCCACTGTGAATCCCAGGGCAACCTATGAATCCCAGGGCAGGAAATGCCAGAGATTTTACCCTACCTTCAGCAATCAGGCCACAGTGCGATTTCTCCATTGTCTCTCTGCCAAGCACTTTCCCAGGGAAATGTTGTTGTCCCTCTAAATGGCCACATGCCTATGAATCCCAGGGCAGGAAATGCCAGAGATTTTACCCTACCTTCAGCAATCAGGCCACAGTGCGATTTCTCCATTGTCTCTCTGCCAAGCACTTTCCCAGGGAAATGTTGTTGTCCCTCTAAATGGCCACATGCTACGGATCAGCCAGTATCATGCAGTCTGTCACAGGACAAGGCTCCAGCCAAGACTTTGGAACGTGTTTCCAGGCCCCAAAGCTCAATATTCTTGCCTTGTGAACAGCACTTAACTCGGTTCATTCCCTAATTTCAGGCTCCGTTTGTTTCTGTGTGCTTTTGCCAGGAATGGCAAAACAACAGGGATTGAGGGATTTACTCTGTGGCACCTGGTATTACTAGACCACAACAAGAAGTTCTGCCCTCTCTGGCCTTTCCTTCTCCTTCCCTTTGACACCTGGGATTGGCACTTTAAGGCTACCAGCCAGTTCAAATGAGAATTGCAACCTCTCAGTGGACAGGCACATGTTGGAAAAAGAATCAGCTAGCACTGGGATGGCACATCCACTTGGTGGCCCTCGGCCATTGGCAAAGGCGCCAGTGTCTGGGGGCACCAGGCAGCTCTCCCCCGCCACCCTGCTACCTCTGGGCCATCCACCAGGAGATTTGAGTACAGAGAAAAGGAAAAAGGTAAACTCATATCCTCTTTTCCTTTCAAAACTTACCTCTGTGGTGTTTGAAGAGGTGGAAATAACTCAAGTTTTTTGTTAATGCTGGATTTCCTTTTCCTCCCTCTGGCTGGCCACCTCGCTTCAGACCTTCTGCCATGTATATGGATGGCTGTCCCTCTCTCAAAGGGTGCCCTTCTTCTCCCCCCAACCCACCGTCAGTCCCCCCTGTAAATTCACCCTGGCAGAATCAAATAAAATTACTAGTTCAATTTAAAATTGAAGATCTCCATTGCACATGCAATGACATCTTGGGCTGCAGGCATTGCCAAACGGATACTCTGCCAACTTGGAATTTAGAAGGAAATGAGACAGTTAGAGGGGGAAATGGCTGCAGGCTGTTGGGGATTAATGTCTCTGTTTTGTTAAACTTTGCGTCACACAAGGTTTCTCTCTTGTTCAGCAGGAGGCGTGTGGGAGTCAGCGAATGAAATGAGAAAACATCCAGTGATGGAGAAAGAGGAGCCGTATTCAGATGGGAAAGATAAGGCTGAATATCATGTTGCCCCGATGAAGGAGGAGGGAAAAGATCCTCATAGAGGGAGGAATACTTCTGGTCTTGCAGGTGGGAGTGACTCTATACTGGAAAAAATATACAAAGGAGAGAATAGGCAAGAGCTCACTGCAAGCAGGGAAAATGTCCCCAGCAAATCAGATGTTAATATTCAATGGAGGACATATATCAAAAAGAACATATTTCAGTGCCTGGAGTGTAAAAAAAGCTTCTGTCGGCGTGACAACCTTAGCTCCCATCAAAGAATTCATACAGGGGAGAAACCATATAAATGTTTGGAGCATGGAAAATCCTTGAGTCAGAGTGGAAACCTTAATTTCCACCAAAGGATTCGCACAGCGGAGAAACCATACAAATGCCTGGAGTGTGGGAAAAGCTTCAGTCGGAGTCAAGATCTTACTGTCCACCAAAGGACTCACACAGGGGAGAAACCATATAAATGCCTGGAGTGTGGGAAAAGTTTCAGTGATAGGAGAAACCTTAATTCCCATCGAAGAATTCACACAGGGGAGAAACCATATCAATGCCCAGAGTGTGAAAAAAGCTTCAGTCACCATGGAAGCCTAATATTCCACCAAAGAATTCACACTGGGGAGAAACCATATAAATGCCTTGAGTGTGGAAAAGGCTTCAGTGATAGGAGAAGCCTTTATATCCACCATAGAATTCACACTGGGGAGAAACCATATGAATGCCCAGAGTGTGGGAAAAGCTTCAGTCAGAGGGGAAATCTTTATTTCCACCAAAGAATTCACACTAGGGAGAAACCATATAATTGCCTAGAGTGTGGGAAATGCTTCAGTGATAGGAGAAGCCTTTATGTCCACCAAAGAATTCACACTGGAGAGAAACCATATAAATGCACAGAGTGTGGGAAAAGCTTCAGGCAGAGGGGAAATCTTTATTCCCACCGAAGAATTCACACTGGGGAGAAACCATATAAATGTCCAGAGTGTGGGAAAAGCTTCAGTCAGAGTGGAAACCTTTATTCCCACCAAAGAATTCACACTGGGGAGAAACCATTTAAATGCCTAGAGTGTGAAAAATGCTTCAGTGATAGAAGAAGGCTTTATGCCCACCAAAGAATTCACACTGGGGAGAAACCATATAAATGCCCAGAGTGTGGGAAAAGCTTCAGTCAGAGTGGAAACCTTAAATCCCATCAATCGATTCACACACGAGAGAAACCATATAAATGCCTAGAGTGTGGGAAATGCTTCAGTACGAGGGGAAACCTTAATTTCCACCAAAGGATTCATACAGGAGAGAAACCATACAACTGCTTAGAGTGTGGGAAAAGTTTCTGTCAGAGTGATAAGCTTACTTCCCATCAAAGAATTCACATAGGAGGAAACCCATAGAAATGCTTGAAGTATGGAAAGATGTTATGTCAGGTATATTGGCTGTCAAGCAGTGAAATAACAGACTGTAATATGGTGTTTCGTAATTCAGTATAATTACATGAAAGCTTTCAGAATTAACAGCCGAATCCTAGAACCCATGGCAGCAAAAAGGGGGGGGGGGAAACCCCACAGAAAACAAAGTACAATTATATACAATTTATAAGTGAAACTTTAAAGTGCAACATGCTAATAATCCATAAACCCCTTTACAAAATTACAAAAGCAAATGTCATCAATTCCACAAGCAACAAATGACAATTAGATTACAGTATCCGGGTATAATAAGAGTCCTCTATACAAAAGGGTCCTTCTGAGTTTTTCTTTCTTGTTTCTGCGTGTGTTTTCTCAATTGGTGAAAATCCTCCACTCCATTAGATTCCTCCGTTAGGTGGCTCGCGGCATGTGATGCACAAAGCAGCCCTTCAGCATGCTCAGATCTGAGGCCAGGTACGAACAGATTTCGCGCTTGCTTCTTCAGCAGCGTGCTTTATATCGCCCATGAGGAACCATAATCAATCATTTTTCCCGGAACAAGGCGGCGGTATTCTCTCTCGCGCTCTCTCTTGGCACATCCCAAGACAGCTTTAATTTAAAAAGGAGAGATACTGTAAAATGCAGGAATAACATCCTGCCATTTGAGCTCAAGAATGAAAGTTTGGTTACGTTTCTGTTAAAAAGCTGTCCAGAGTTTTCCCAAGAAATGAATTGATGGCAGAAGGCCTGCAATAAGGGGCTAAACAATATCACGGGGAGGGAATTACAGAGACTTAAGAGAGTACCTTTGCATGAGTCCCTCTCAAATCTGTGCCTGCCGGTCTGGGCTCCCCCCCATGGCACCCTCAGAATAGATCAGTCTGTTGTGAGACTGATAGGTGGGATTTCCCAAGTCTTGTCATGCAAGGGGGAGAAAGCTTGACTTAGCAAGGGCCCAGTCACTGCCTCCTTGTGAAAGAGCCGCTACGAGTGTGTGAGGTCCCTTTTTATGTTTTTGTCCAGGGCCTCAGAGCTGGGGGCACCAGGAGGTGGGGGGAGACCAAGAGATGGAGATGAGGCTGGGGGGGGGGGCTTTCCTCTTCCTGGTGGATTCCCTGTACACATTTAAGTTTTACGCCAAAGCTGGGTTTCGCCGCTGCAGCTAATGCAGTTCTGTATAGGGGTGGGGTATTAAAAGCTTGTTTTAAAAATTTGCTTGTCAGGATTCTTTCTTGCCAAAATGTTGCTGCAGTTTATCAGACGTCTTGAGGGGCCTTTGAAAGGAAAGAGGAAGCCCAGGTTCAAGCTGGAAAAAGAAAAAGAAAAATGGACTCCCGCCCTTCTACTAAAGCGATCCTCAAAGAATCCAAACTCCAAAAATAAAGATTTTGAAAGGCTAAAACAAGGAGCCCCCCCCCCCCATGATTATCAGATAATTTTATGTATTTCTAATTTTCAATCATCCCATTCAATTAGGTGCAATATTGCTTGGCCGTCAGATGTGGTGTTTGAAGTGGTGAGATCCTTTCCAAGGATTAAGGCCAGAGAGTCTGCAGCCTAGAGGGGCACATGGAGGGGGGAGCCATTTCTTGCCCCATCCTTTGAGTCTTCCTGGCTAAAGCTTGAATTACTGGGGGGGGGACTGATGAGCTCAGAGGGGCTTTGCAAGACGCGGGATGGGAAGGGGGTGCAATGCAAGACCAAAAGCAGAGCGAAAGGAAGGGGATCTTTTAATTCTGGGGAAGAGCCCCTTTCCCCAGGTGCCGCACCCTCCCCCCCATGCATCAGAAAGAGCTGCTTTGTGCAAAGCCAAAGAAGTCACCCCAAAATTAATGGGCAATAGAGATCTGCAGGCAACATGTATAGGAAAGGGAGCTGCTTGCCCCTTTGGACTGCGGACTGCAGGAGTAGATTTAACAGGGAAAGGAGAGGGGGGCCCTATTCCTGTCCTCTACTCTTCTTTCCAAGCTATCTTGTCCTTCCAAATCAAGCTCCCAAAACCACAGCCCTGTCCTTTGCTTTTTGGAAAATTGAAGGACTGAATGGGGCCTACAGAATTCCCTCGCCTTTCTCCTCCTCCCTTTGAAAATCCTGGTTGTCTTAAGTTATGGGCTGCTTTTCTACCCCTCTGGGTAGACTCTCCCACCCCGCCATCTCTAGCCAGGCAGTCCCATTGCAGCCCCTCAGGGCCTCCCCCCACCTAGCCTATCTTCAAGGGATGGGGCAAGACATGGCTCAAAGGCATGGATCCTCCTGAAATCGCATTATCTTTTCACTGAACCATACCACCATGATCCTGTACCTTGTACTGTGGTCAAGAGGAAGCACCACAGAAATCACAAATCCACTGCTTTGTGGCACCACTATTAAGCAAAAACATGGGTCCCAGGCACGAAGCCTCATGCATCCTCACCCCCCAGGATTTTTAGAGGGGTTCCCCCCGAACTCATCACGGTCTCCCTCAACCTGTCCACAGCCGCATGAGTTTTGGGGGCCCTGTTGTAAATTCCTTAGGATGGCTGGATGAGGATCTGCGCTTTGGAATTAAATATTTGCACTCTTTTTGTGCTGTGGCAGCACCTCCAAGTGGTGGGTGCGCCATTGTTATGGTGATGCCTGCAGGCTAAGAGATTTTCTGTAATGTGATGGTTTGATTTTGTTTCAGTGCTAAAATGCACCCTCTGGCGGGGGGGGGGGGAGCCAGAAGTGGGGCGTTGTTTTGCTTTCCGGAGAGTCCACTGAAGGGTTAAAGGAAAGGAGTCTATTCCTAGAGAGGCTAGAAGAGGGGAGGCCACCTGACTGGGACAGTCATTTCCTGTCCTAGGGCCCGAGTTGTGTGGCTGCTGAGTGGTTGGGCGAAGGGGAGAGGAGGCAGAGCCAGAGGACTTTTTGCAAAAGAGGTAAGTCATGCAATCATCTTTCCTCTGCAAAGCGCCTCCCTGCTTTTGGCCTGATTGACCAGAGGGCTCCATTTATCCAAAGGGCTTTTCTGCTGCTGTCTTCACTGGAGGTGGAGCTGAGTTCCTCCTGGAATAAGGCAGGCACCTTATGCCGGATTTTCTCTGCGTCGTGCTGCTGTCTGCAAACTCTAGCAAAGAGGCCTCACTTTCAGCATTTGTTAATTTATTTTTATTTTGGTTGTTGTGGATTTTCCGGGCTGTATAGCCGTGGTCTTGGCGTTGTAGTTCCTGACGTCTCGTCAGCAGCTGTGACTGGCATCTTTAGAGGTGTAGCACGAAAAGGCAGATCTCCAAGACCACGGCTATACAGCCCGGAAAATCCACAACAACCATCGTTCTCCGGCCGTGAAAGCCTTCGACAATATATTTTTATTTTATTCACTTTATTTATAGTCCACCTTTCTCACTGAGGTTCAAGGTGGATTGCACGGCGTGAACCAAAACGATGAATAGCAGAGGCATTCAATCAATAATACAACAGGGTGGGATTGCAGACATTCGAAAACATACAACTGTAAAGGAGGCACTCAGGGAAGAAAATGCAAAATGCTACAAACCAAGAACCCTCCCTCTGTCTATTCACTATATAGTCAATTATACATAAATTATACATCTTTTGGTGCTACACCTCTGAAGATGCCAGCCACAGCTGCTGGCGAAACATCAGGAACTACAATGCCAAGACCACGGCAATACAGCCCGGAAAACCCACAACCATCGTTCTCCGGCCGTGAAAGCCTTCGACAATACATTATACATAAACCGTTTAATAAAGTGCAAATGATATCTACAGTGCAAGAATTAAACATACATATATCTTATATAGTCGCAAAATGGTTCAATAAATATGAAATACGATAAACCCTTAATATACAACAATTCAATCACTATATAATATATAACATACCATCAGTCAATACATACACATAATACACAGCACACCAGAATGACTCATAACATCAAAGAGTAACAACCAGCCTCCTATTCATATGCATCCAAACTGGAAAACTATTCTTGGGAAGACCACAGTCCAAAAGTCCATTCCTGGTAATCGATAGAATATAATAAATGTAACCCTCCACCTTGTTCTGTAACAGGAAACTCTGAAGTGCAAACGGTGGTGATGCTCTTGTGGGCAATGGTTGGAACTCTGCCCAACAAATCGCTAGTCCAATCTGTTTCACAGCGTAAGCTTCCTCAGGTGCGACAGTCCAATTTGTAGAACACCTAAAGATTCATAGTATCTGGTCTGGTTTGCGAAAAGCCAAGAGAGGGGGGGCTTTCCTGACCACCTCAATCAGGCCATTCCACATGGTGGGGCCACCACAGAGAAGGCCCCTGTGTGGGCAGCTGTTCATTTGGCTCCTTTTCAGGGTGGCCCCATCAGATGAGTGAAGCTGCCATAGAAGGACATAAGGGGAGAGGCAGTCCCATAATTCTTTGCAGAAGCCTGGCGTTGCTGGAGTGCCGTCCTGCTCCCACAGGCCCTTCCTAGATTTTTCTTGCAGTTCTGGGATGCCATCTTAATGAGTCAGCAAGCCCCGGGAAGTCATTTCTTGGACTTCCATGTCTCAGATCAGCCACAGAACTCAAAAGAGCTCTCCCTGGCTTTGCTTACCTGTACGTCGAAGAACCTGACTGGCAGGCCTTAAGAAGCCTGTTGTAAGGAAAGAGGAAAAGCTATGAATTAAAATCTAGGGGTATGAAAATATAATTCACTGAATATCAATGAATAACACTTACTTTCATATGCACAGTTAGTGGAAAGATATAAAATATATCAGTGGGTTGGGCCCTGCCAGGTTCCAAATTAGGACCCCTTTCCTCTTCTCTGCCTCCTCCGTGGCTCCGCTGACTTCCATGGAAAAGTCAAACCACTGTTGTAACCTCCTCCACTTGCGCCATCCTGCTTCTGAGCCACTCTTTCTCCCTTCACAACTACTTTGCAAACACGCACACCACCCTTGACACCCGGCTTCGGAATGCTGCAGGTATCTTTAGTTCATAGTTTAGCCATGCTTTTATTGAGCCGAGTAGAGCCTTTCTGCTTGCTGTGTCTACAGCTCCTCTTCCTATGCTCTGCCTGGCTTCTTTACGAACACCTTCAATTCCGGGGTGCTCCATCAGCTTTCAGAGGTCACCTCTTTAGGGGCAGGTGTCCATGTATATATTTCCAGCAAACATCCTCTCTTTGCAGGAGGTCATCGATCTGGCACTTGCCTTTACAGAAGAATCCGGCAGAGGAGGACCTTGATTGGCTGGTCCAGGTGGAGACTGAAGAGAGGATGAAGGGAGAGGCTGAATCAGTTTGCCCAGAAGGAAAAAGAGGCCCCGGTGTCCCCGAGGCTGGGAGCAGGAGGGAACTGTGGGAAGGAAGAGTCCAGAAGAGCTTGGGAGAGGATTTTCTTCCTTCAGATGTGCAGCGCCAGCAATTCAGGCGCTTCCGCTACCAGGAGGCCGAAGGGCCCCGAGAGGTCTGCAGCCGCCTCCACCATCTTTGCCACCAGTGGCTGAAGCCAGAAGGCCACAGCAAGAAGGAGATCCTGGACCTGGTGGTCTTGGAGCAACTCCTGGCCGTCCTGCCCCCGGAGATGGAGAGCTGGGTCAGGGAATGCGGGCCGGAGACCAGTTCCCAGGTGGTGGCCCTGGCAGAAGGCTTCCTCCTGAGCCAGGCAGGTGCCAGGAATCGGGACCAGCAGGTGAGAGGGAGGGTCCATCTGGGTAATACGTGGGGCACAAGATATGATCAAGGATGCCCTCAAAATCTGTACAGAGTGCCCCAATGTTTTTAGAACCCCCCCTCCCAGACTATTTCCTGTTCCCTTTCTCAAAAATCTCCCCTTTTTGAGACCCCCATTTCTGTTTCAGGTGCAGGAAAAAATCTCACAGGAGCTTTACTACAGAGCAACTTTTCCAGGTAAGATCAGAGAGGTCTTTGTTCCCACGGGTTGTCCTCGAGGGTAGGCGGGTTGCTTTTAATTCCCTCTTCCCTGGGCCCATGTGGGAAAGATGCTCACTCCGGCTTCTCAATATAGAAATATCCATTTGGGGAAGAATCAATTTAAGATCATTGTAAAATAATCGAAAGAGCAGTGATTTAGGCCATTCCCCGTCTCCATTTATATTACACACATGCAAGTGTGAAATGGGTAACCAGCTGGGTAACGACTTTCTAAAAATGCTAGTAGGTCTGTGGTTGCAGATGAAGAAAATTTGTAGGGATTTATAATGTACCCATGATAATGTTGTGAGAATCCACTCTACGTATGGGAGAAAACACAAGAAAAACATTTCCTGCTCACCTTCCCTCTGGTGCCAGCAGGAAAGGAGTTGAGAACAAAGCTGCCTCCACACTCAAAAACTGACAATTAATGCAAATAATGTTAGAAGTTGTTTGGATACCGATCTTCTGGACACTTGGGGCAATGCTCTGCATCTGGAAAGAAGAAGAGAGATCCAGTGAGGTGCATTGCTGCCACATTTTGCATGAATTAAAGCTGCTGAGACATTTTCAGAGGCAAATTATTAACAAGAGAGTCCCTACTGATCAGACCAAACAACACCGGAGCGGCTGGATCAATGGTCTGATTCCATATAAACCAGCTGCTGTAGCATAGAGGTGCGGTGGCTGGGCTACAAATCGGCCCCCTTCTGGTTCGACTTCCTCTACTGCCGTGAGCTCTACAGGCAGCCTTGGGCAAGCCCCTCCTGTGAAGAAAAAAAATGCTTATGTTCACAATTGTATGAGAAGCCCCTTTTGATAGGTTAGAGGCTTCATTTCTGGGAGAAATTCTCCCCCCCTAGAGAGGCCTCTTCGTTTCTTGCTAGCAACAAGTTCCTTTTGCTTCTGTCCTTGAGATAAGATAAGCTGTTCTTGCTGGTGCCTAGCAGAACCTCCATAGCTGAACTTTTGTGTGTGTGTGTGTGTGTGTGTGAGTTAATTGGCAATCAAATTCGCACCTGTGGATTTGGGTTGTGTGCTAAGAGCTGTCGACTGGACACACTTCCCTTTTGCACTTGACGCCTACTTCTCACGTGATATTGGCAAGTTGTGACCAGATTGGCTGGCAGGTCTGAAGCTACTCTGGCCACAACTAGCATAAACTGACTACCAAAAACATGGCGTCTGAGCTTGTGGTGAGTGTCAACTACAGACAACTGCCCTTGTCCCTGTACATGGCGGAGATGGACAAAATGACAAGAAGATTGAGAGACCTTGATCCAGGACAGTTTAACACGGATTGGGAGAAGCTGAAACAATACTTGGTGAAAAAATGAGAGGTGGGAGGAGAACTGTGGCAGTTTGAAAATTACTGAAATATAACAAAAGAAGAAAGAAGTGACTATACCGGGGGGGAAGAGTTAATTGAAAAATTTCTAAGCAATTATTTTATTTGACTATTATATATAGTATGAAGTAATAGTGATGTCATTATAAGATTTATAGGGATAGAAACTGATTAATTTCATCGCTGGCAGATAATGGTATAATGGAGAATTTATATAATCAAAACGAATGAATATAAGAAAGAAGGGGAAAGTATACGGTAACATACAGAATATGGGTCAAATTGATTGATTGACTTATGCTTAAAGTATATATTTAAAGTACAGTTAAAGTGATTGATTATTTTTGACAGAGTTGCATAATGGAGAAACTAGACAATTAAAATAGTATGAAGATAAGATATATGAAGCAAAGAGTAATATATGGAGTATGGGTTAAATTGATTGACCTATATTGAAGGTATGCAATGTTTATAATGTACTTAAAGTTATGTATAATGAGGAACAAATTGTTTGTATTGTCGAAGGCTTTCACGGCCGGAGAACGATGGTTGTTGTGGGTTTTCCGGGCTGTATTGCCGTGGTCTTGGCATTGTAGTTCCTGATGTTTCGCCAGCAGCTGTGGCTGGCATCTTCAGAGGTGTAGCACCAAAAGACAGAGATCTCTCAGTGTCACAGTCAACTGCTGTGACACTGAGAGATCTCTGTCTTTTGGTGCTACACCTCTGAAGATGCCAGCCACAGCTGCTGCCAAAATGTCAGGAACTACAATGCCAAGACCACGGCAATACAGCCCGGAAAACCCACAACAACCAAGATCTGTTGTCTTTGTGTGTGTGTGCATGTCAACATGGGCTGGAACGTGGCTATTATACACCAACCCCTCCACGTCCACGCTGTAGCTGACATGAAAAGTCTGTAAGATCCTCTTAGCTAATAACCATTTTTGTTCCTTTAGTCTGTACTCTAGTCCTATTTCTCTTTTCATGTCAGCTACAGCGTGGACGTGGAGGGGTTGGTGTATAATAGCCACGTTCCAGCCCATGTTGACATGCACACACACACAAAGACAACAGATCTTGGTTGTTGTGGGTTTTCCGGGCTGTATTGCCGTGGTCTTGGCATTGTAGTTCCTGACATTTTGGCAGCAGCTGTGGCTGGCATCTTCAGAGGTGTAGCACCAAAAGACAGAGATCTCTCAGTGTCACAGCAGTTGACTGTGACACTGAGAGATCTCTGTCTTTTGGTGCTACACCTCTGAAGATGCCAGCCACAGCTGCTGGCGAAACGTCAGGAACTACAATGCCGAGACCACGGCAATACAGCCCGGAAAACCCACAACAACCAACAAATTGTTTGTTCGATATAGAGGAGATCAGAATGAGTAAGATAGAGCACAGGTTACCAAAATGATTATTGAAGAATATATGCCAGAAATGTATTATTTAGTTGTTAAGTTAAATGGAAAGGGAAATGAGACAGCACTGTGATATAATAGATAAGCTTAGAAGAGAGTGAAAGTATATGTTTAATAGGTAAAATAAGTTTGAAATGAGTAGGGGAAAATAGATAAGAGGTTGGAAAACTGTTGGAAGTCAACAAAAGGGGGGAAGGGAGGGGGTTAGAATTGGAATATTTAAAGGAAATTGATTGTAATGGACATTAAAATATTTCTAATCCAATAAAAAAAAAATTTTTTTTTTAAAAAGACAACTGCCCTTGCCCCTTTGTTCTGCTTCTGGCTCGTTTTGTGAGAGGGACTGAAGCCCCCACCTTTGAGATTGCTGCTTGCTTTTGTGGACCCCTGACTGAAGACTTTGCTTGCTACGTTTGTGAAACCCACTTGCTTTGCCTCCTAAGGAATTACTGTGGTCTGTAGAGCTACCAGCTATAGTTTTCTTTTTTTCGTTCTCACATTTTGTCTTGTGCTTTTGATAACCTTGCACTCTGATTAATAAACATTTGTATTTTTACCCTGTGTGAGTTATGGTGACTCTCAAGCCTCAAAGCTGAACTCTGTGTGCTCATGTGTGTGCTCATGAACCACCTACCGTACAGATACTCTTTTGCTGTGAACTCAGCTTGCAACATCAACCTTGCAAGGTAGACTATGCTTTGGCTAATTCCCTAACAGGCTATGGAGCTTTGCTCCCTGACTCCTTAGCCTAGGGATAGACTGGGGAGCTGGTGGCAGCCTACTTGGCAGGAGTGGGGCTTTCTCCTCTTGCCTGTTTTGTAACTAATGTGCTGTTTGCAAAAAGGCCCTTCCAGGCAGGCTGTGTCCCTTCCCCTCAGCTGTGTAATGGTCCTCCCACCTTCAAGCATGGATATAAGGGTTCCAGGATCTCTAGTCCTACTTGTATCTGAAGAAGCAAACTTTGACTCATGAATGCTAAAACCTGGAAACTTTCGTTGGGCTTGAAGTTGCTGCTGGACTTGAATCTTGTTCTTCTGTTACAGGCTAACAGGGCTGCCTACCTGAAAATACATTGGTCACTTTTTGTGCAGCACAAGAAGACAGAAAGGCCCAACTTCTGTATGGCTCTCAGATCGGTCCCTTTGTCAACTTAAAGTCACTTGAAATTGTCCATTCTAAATTTCTTAGATCCCTATTTGGTGGACATAAATTCACTTCCAATGTAATACTCAGGCAAGAGGTCGGTCTACCCAGAGTAGAAACAAATGTTTGGGAACAAGCAGTATCACTCTGGCTAAAAATTCACTACAAGCCGAAGGGCCTAATACCTTTCTTTCTGGCCTCGGACCCCTATCCCGTTTGGTCTACACACATTCTTAACAAGATTAAACCGATTGGTTTAGTTCCAGAAGATCTCTTTCATGGAAGCCTACAAATGGCAAAAATTTCCCTTACACAGAGACTGCTTGATATTGAATTACAAAATGAAGCAGCTCTGCTGCCCAAGAACTTCAAATGTCTAAAATCCAGCCCCCGTTTTACTGCTGCTCCTTCCCTTTCCAATATCACTCATGAGCCTTACAGACGGGCACTCTTCAGAGCCCGATTTGAGGCACTTCCTTCTGCCGTATTGCTCGTGTGCCAACGCATGCCTATGCCCATGCCCATGGATGAACAACGCGGTGGAATCGGTCACTCGTGTTCTCTTATTCTGCGAACTATATCAAGAGGAAAGGGCTTGTTTTATACTGCCTCTCTTGTCTAAATTCAACCCCTTGCAGTCCTATCTTGACTTTAGACCAGAAATTTTGCACAATTTTTTTTAGAAGACACTCAGAGTTCAGTGACTTTGCCGTGGCCAGATTTTGTTCTTTAGCCATTAGGGAACATAGACTTCTTTTAGGTGAAAATGTGGTGTAATTGCTTTTGCAATTTTTTCCTAACTCTTATCTTCATTGTTTTTCTTTTATTAATTTCTCCATCGTTAATGTTCTGTTCTTATTGTTATGCCCTGATGTAATAACTTATCTTTTATCTCAGATTTGTTGTGTTTTACTGGGTTTTGCTGTAATAATAAACGATGTGTAGGCAGCCAGGCCCGCCCTCCTTCAACCTTCCGGAATCAGGAGCAGAGCAAGTGGTGATGCTCGCAACCACCCAGCCGTGATCAGGAGTGGAGCAGGTAGCAAAACCCGCCGCCCGCCTTCATCTGTCAGGATCAGGTGCAGAGCAGGAGGCAATGCCCACACCTCTCTTCAACCAGCAGTGAGCAATGTCTCTGCCCACCTTTACCAGCCTGTGTCAGGCAAGTAGCAAAGCCCACCACCCCTTCATGTGCCCAAGATCAGGCGTGGAGCAGGTGGCAATGCCCACCCCCCTCCTTCACCCAGCTGGGATCAGGCTCAGAGCAGGCAGCAATGCCTGCCCACCCAGCCATAATCAGGAGCAGAGCATGTGGCAATGTCTGCCCACCTTTACTGGCCTGTATCAGGCAAGTAGCAAAGCCCACCATCCCTTCATGTGCCTGAGATCAGGCATATGGAGCAGGTGGCAATGCCCACCCCCCTTCTTCACCAGCTGGGATCAGTGACAGAGGAGAAGAGAATACCTGCCTGTCTGCCCTCCCCTTTGTTGCTAGTAATAGTATATAACTAGTATATTGTACTAGTTATAATGATTATTATAATATCTCTTATACTATTAACTTAGAGGTAAGAAAAGTATAACACTTAACATTATTAAATATGGCTTTCACGGCTGGAGAACGATGGTTGTTGTGGATTTTCCAGGCTGTATTGCCGTGGTCTTGGCATTGTAGTTCCTGACGTTTTGCCAGCAGCTGTGACTGGCATCTTCAGAGGTGTAGCACTGAAAGACAGGGATCTCTCAGTGTCAAACTGAGAGTGTCAGTTTGACACTGAGAGATCCCTGTCTTTCGGTGCTACACCTCTGAAGATGCCAGCCACAGCTGCTGGCGAAATGTCAGGAACTACAATGCCAAGACCGCGGCAATACAGCCCGGAAAATCCACAACAACCACTTTAAAATACAATATTGTATTTCTGATATTTGATTTAACAGCGAGATATAGTAAAAGAGAGAGGAAAAATCTTTGTAATGTAATTGAAATGACTCTTAAAGCATACAAAATTTCTGGACCAAAGCCGTTAAGAACTTTGTATGTAATAACTAATACCTTGAACTGAGCATAGTAACTGATGGGTAGCCAATGGAGTGACTATAGGATGAAAGTGATGTTCAGGCTCCTGCTCGCTCCTGCTAACAGTCAAGCTGCAGCATTTTGCACTAATTGGAGCCTCCTAGTTAACTTAGATGGGAAACCTATGTAGAGAGCATTACAATAGTCAAGCCTTGACGTTACCATAGAATGGATCCAAATGGCCAGGTCAGCCATGTCAAGGTAAGAAGCCATCTCCCAGGCTAGAGTGAGGTGATAGAAAGCATTTTTTGCCACTGCCTTAATTTGTTTTTCTAGTAATAACACTGGATCTAGTACAACCCCTCCTTCCCCCAGTATGAATTCTTTGATGGTCAGTTTCCACTCCAACAGAAGCTTTTTCCACGCTCCAGGCATTTTTATTCTATTTATTTAATTTCATTTCATTTATAGTCCACTTTTCTCACTGAGACTCAAGGTGGGTTACATAGTGTGAGATCACTACAATCGGTATCAAGGATATTTCCATACAGTGTCAAGGACATTTCCACAGTGTCATAGGATTTTACAAAGACGTAGCATTAGCAAGGATCCAATACAGAGTTGAAGAATTGCTGAAACAAAACAAAGTCAGTTCAAGGACTGACATTAGATAACATGAAGTACAGGAGTACATATTCGAGAAACATATAATATGCAAGGCAACAGTGGTGAAGTCTATGGTCCCTAACTCATTAGGGAAGCATTTGAGACCCCCTCCCTACAATACTTCCCTCCTATCTGAGTAAAATGCCATTTATATGGTTTCTCCCATGTGAAATCTTTGATGGCGAGTAAGGCTTCGTCTCCAGCCAAAGTTTTTCCCACACTCCAAGCATTTATAAGGTTTCTCCCCTGTGTGAATTCTGTGGTGGAGATTAAGGCTTCCACTATCATTGAAGCTTTTTTCACATTCCAGGCACTTATATGATTTCTCCCCTGTGTGAATTCTTCTATGGGAAGTAAGGTTTCCTCTCACGCTGAAGTTTTTTCCACATTCCAGGCATTTATATGGTTTCTCCCCTGTGTGAAATCTTTGATGGCAAGTAAGGCTTTGCCTCCAACTGAAGCACTTCCCACACTCCAAACATTTATAGGGTTTTTCCCCTGTGTGAATTCTGTGGTGGAGATTAAGGCTTCCATGATCACTGAAGCTTTTCCCACACTCCAGACATTTATATGGTTTCTCCCCTGTGTGAATTCTTTGATGGAGTGTAAGGCTTTGCCTCCAACTGAAGCTTCTCTCACACTCCAAGCATTTATAAGGTTTCTCCCCTGTGTGAATTCTGTGATGGAGCTTAAGGCTTCTACTATCACTGATGCTTTTCCCACACTCCAGACATTTATATGGTTTCTCCCCTGTGTGAATACTTTGATGGCAACTAAGGCTTTGCCTCCAACCAAAGCTTTTCCCACACTCCAAGCATTTATAAGGTTTCTCCCCTGTGTGAATTCTTTGATGGAGTGTAAGGCTTCCATGTTGGCTGAAGCTTTTTTCACACTCTGGGCATTGATATGGTTTCTCCCCTGTGTGAATTCTTCTATGGGAAGTAAGGTTTCCTCTTATACTGAAGCTTTTTCCACACTCTAGGCATTTATAAGGTTTCTCCCCAGAGTGAATTATTTGATGACAAGCAAGGCTTCTGCTATCGCTGAAGGCTTTTTCACATTCCAAGCATTTATATGATTTCTCACTTGAATGAATTCTTTGATGGACAGTAAGGTTTCCACTCTGACGGAAGCTTTTTCCACACTCAAAGCATTTATAAGGTTTCTCCCCTATGTGAATACTTTGATGGCGATTAAAGTTTCTTCTATCACTGAAGCTTTTTCCACACACTAGGCATTTATATGGTTTCTCCCCTGTGTGAATTCTCTGATGACAAGTAAGGGTTCTGCTATCACTGAAGGCTTTTCCACATTCCAAGCATTTATATGATTTCTCACCTGTATGAATTCTTTGATGAACAGTAAGGTTTCCACTCTGACTGAAGCTTTTTCCACACTCTAGGCATTTATATGGTTTCTCCCCAGAGTGAATTCTTTGATGACAAGTAAGGGTTCTGCTATCACTGAAGGCTTTTCCACATTCCAAGCATTGATATGATTTCTCACCTGTATGAATTCTTTGATGGACAGTAAGATTTCCACTCTGACTGAAGCTTTTCCCACGCTCCAGGCATTTGTATGGTTTCTCCCCTGTGCGAGTACTTTGATGGAAATTAAGGCTTCCACTATCACTGAAACCTTTTCTCCATTCCAGATAGTTATTTTTTTTCTTTCTATTATAGGTTTTCCAATCCATGTTAACATCTGAATTTTTAGAATACATTTCCCTACTTCCTGTGCTCTCATTTCTATTGACTTCTCCAGAAGTACTCCTTCTTTTAGATGGATGTTTTCTCTCCTCCTTCCTCAGGGTATCACAATATTTAACCTTCCCTTTCCCATCTGAATATGTATTGCCTTTATCCATTTCTGGATGCTCTGATGTTTCATTCGCTGACCCCCACATGCCTCCTGCAGAAAGAAAGAGAAACCTGGTGTGAGGATAGGACACATTTAGAACCTATCTGTATCAGAGCTTTCTCTTTTGCTTTGTGATGGTTGTGTTGCATTCTGGGAATGCTCAGGGGTTAAGATCACACAGCCTGTTGCCAGTTCTCCCACTCGCTTTCTCCATTGCTTCTAAGTTCCAAGCTGACTAAGCTGGAAGAGAAGCCATTCCTATGGTAATGACTGTAGGCCAAGAGAACAGAAAACAAAGAACATACAATGGAGACCGTATCCCCCCACCCGCCCCTGGAACTCAAAGTGACCCTGTTGTTTTAAGTTTCTCTTTTCCTGCCTTTGTGAATCTAGAAGGTGAGTGGTTTGGGGGGCTTCTGGTGAGAACAAAGCCACCCCTTAAGAGAGAGCCAGCCAGCGATGATTTAGCACACACAATAGAGGGTCTGAAAAGAGGCAGAAGAAGGACAGAGATAAGTTTTACATCTAGGGGGAAATGGATGCATTTTTAACTTTTTCATATTCTCCACACTCAGATGTTGTCATGTTATGCTGTTCAGCTGTATGCTCTTTTTTTCTGAGGAATTGCATGGTATATTCTTTAAGGGGAAAAAAGGGATTCCTGCGGTCCCTGCCACCAGAGAAAGCTTCTGCTTTGTTGCAATGTCGCAGCTGCTTTGTTGGAAATGGCTCTTCACGGACTCAGGCTGGCTTCGGCCGGTTCGGCTCCCTCGGTCCCCTGTCCTCTGAGCACCCTATTGAGTTGTGGGGAGGCAAGAAGCAAGGGAAGGCAAAGAGGGCCTGCCCCATTTCCCCACACCCCAACAATGGGAAGGAATTAGGGATCTTGCTCCCCCACAGATTCCTGGGCTGTCCTTGCTGCCATGTGGGATAGTGGTGGTGGCTGGGCTGCTGGCGTTGGGGACACAGAGCTGACTGGTGCCCTTCCCCTGGCACCCTGGGCACTTGTCCATGTCCGCCTGGTGGCTGTCTAGGGCGGCCACGCGGCTAAGGGCTAGGTCTCCCCTGCAGTGGCTGATTCTTCTACAGAAAGTTTGGTTGTCCAGGGAGGGGAGAGGCCGGAGAGAGATGAACTCTGCCTTGTAATCTAGTAACATATAAAACCACAACCAACAGAGTAAATCTCTCATCATCTGTGGTAAAAGCAAGGACCTGTGGGGTCAGTTTAAATATATTCAGTCAAGCACATACAAAAAATGGAGCATGAAATTGGAAGATGAACCCAATGATCTGCTGTTGAGAAAGCAAAAATGGCCATTTCAATAACAGTTCTCAGCCAAACTAGAATGCTTTTGTGGACTGGGTTTTATTCCTGCTTCCCCACAGCATCACAGTACACTTCTGCACCACCCAGACCTTCCCTGGCTATTCTCCAGTCTTTCTCAAACCTGCTCTGCTCCAAATATTTGGGAACAATAGCAGTAAAACCTGGTTGGCTATATTGTAGGTGGGAAAACTTGGGTTTTCCAGTCTGTACAGAACTCATTTTATGTCACCCCACAGCAGCTATTTCCTCCCCCTGCCACAGGGGGGTCTTTTTAAAAATTACTGCTAGACTATCGTTATATTTTTATATCATTCTAACAACAACTGTATGAAGTTCTCTGAATTCCCAGATTTCATTTTTTAAAAGGTAAGTCCCTAGCCCTTTCCCTTGCAGAGATATAAAAGGAAAGGCTTATCTACAGAAGGGGCCAGAGACTTACTGTTAAAAAAAAGCTGGAATTCAAAGAACATGCTACACCTACTTTTACAATGGTGTCTCAATATAACAATATTCTTGTGCTGCTTTTTTAAAAATACAAAAGCTAGCAGCCCAATGGAGGAGGATAGCTACATCCGGAGGACAGGGAAGGAAAACTTGCCATGCGGAAGCCCCATTGTTGCTGTGCTTTATCTTCAGCCACACCAGCAATGGGGAAACCACAGAACCCCCTGTCTTTGTGGAAGCCAGCAGTTTCAAGGCTTGGTGTCTGGACACACTTTCCAATGTCTTGTATGGGAGTCTGGTTCTGTGGCCGACGAGATCGTATTGACCAATTCCTGTGAGTTTAACATGCCATCAAGTTGTCCCTGACTTAAGAAGACCGTATGTGTTAAGTCCTCCAGAACTTCCTCTCATTATCAGCCTTCATTTGCAAACTGAAGGCCATGACTTCCTTTACGGCATCAATTCATCTTTCCCCTACTGCCTTCAACTTCCCTTAGCATTACTGTCTTCTCATGTTTGACCAAAGAACGATAGCCTCAGTTTAGCCATTTTAGACTGTAGGGAGAATTCAGGATTAATTTCATCTAGAACCCGCTCTCCGATATTTAGCTTGTGGCAATCAAATGAAGAAAAGCATTTCACGGAGAGAGAGATTGGCAGAGAGACGAGGCAGAGAGAGAACTCTGGCCTACTCAGATAAGCCATGGAGAAACTAGCGTTGTTTCTGCCCGGCTTATTTTCAGAATGGGATTTCCTTGACCAAGACCCCCTGGCAGCCATTCTTTAGAGGGGTCTTCCAGGGGTAGACATGCTTGAGTAGGCAATCAGAAGCAGCCAACAAAGAGACCTGAGATACATGGGTAGATGACGAGATGAGAGAAACCAACCACAGGAAGAAGGCAACAGGATTGAAACCTGGAATCAGTAAGTCAGATTTGCCTTTCTCTTTAAACACATCACTTAACTTTCCCAAGGTAGGAAAAAAACCCTACATTACTTGGGTGTAGGCAAGGGCGTGGACTTTACAATTTCCTTGGGGCGGGGGGGGGGGGGGGCTAGAGGCATTGCTATATCAGGTCCTTAAAAGAACCAGGGCCCAGTGACATCATAGGGAAGAGCCAATGACATCACAGGGAGGGACTTCCATTGTCACCATCTATGGAGGCGGGGCCATGGGAGATTTAGGGAGTGGCTCCCCATAAATTTAGGGGGACCCAGTCACTCAACGGGACACCCCTAACAACCTCCCTGGGCCAAACCTAGGAAAAGGTGGGAGTTGGCCAGCAGTTATAGTGCTATCACAGCGATCTCCTGCGGTGTCCCGTTTTTGAAATTTACTTTTAGGATAGTCACTTTAAGATCTACAAATATACATATACCACTAGCACTAAAGCCCATTGTGGGGGGGGGCGGTAATGGGCTCTAGAAAGGGTAGAGCGGGTGGGCGGGCATTGCCACCTCCTCCCTGACTGATTCTGGCCAGGTGAAGGGGGGGACGGACATTGCCACCTGCTTCACATCTGATCCAGGCTGGGTAAAGAGGAGGGCCTGTTCCCAGCTGGGCAAGGGAGGGCAGGCATTGCTGCCTGCTCTGTGGCTAATTCCAGTGGGTTGAAGGGAGGAGGGCATTGCCCCTGCTCTGCTCCTTATCCCAGCTGTGTGAAGGTGGGGAGTGGGCATTGCTGAAGGGACTGCCAAAGAAAGCTGCCAGTTTTCGTAAATTCCAGGTTTACAAGCACCATTTCAGCATTCACAACCCAGGCAAGCTCTTTGGAGGAGAGGCTCCGTCTGAGAGGAGAAACAAGGCCACAGGAATCCACCAGCCCCTGGGAGGAAGTGCAGGCCTTGCACAGCCCCACAGCAGATGGAAGCAGCTACCTGCCAATCCTTCTTCGGCATCAGCAATCAGGAGAAACGGCTCTTCTTCTCCTTCCAGCCTGGAAATGAGGTCAGGTTTGGCAATCTCAGGTCCTTTTATGGGGAAAAAAGAAAGACAAAATTATGACACTTCTGTGTGCACATAAATCAAAAAATTCCAAGCTAGAATGCCTGCTCCTCCAGAAACACACAACAGAAAGTAGGGGCGGGGGCAGTATGGGGCCATATCTAGCATGGGCAGTTCTGTGCCTCCTCCCCGCCAAGATGAGATGGAAATGCCAGCTGAGAACTAAGGCAGTGGCAGAGGAGCCAGCAAAGTTCCCTCCACAGACAAAACTCAGCCAGGGTAAGGCAGGGCCCAGAATGGGGGAAAGCCCCTGGATATTCTCTCCCACCTTCTCCAAATCCAGGCTCACTTGGCACCCCTTCTGATGCCCTCTCTGGTGGTCCAGACACAGGGCTGCCACATTGTGGGGGGGGGCTCCTTTTCTACAACCCCTCCCACACTAGAGGATCACAGAGAGTGGCAGAGATCAGCCACTGGGCCCAGGGAAGGCAGCCTGACCACGTCCTCCCTCAACAAGGAGTTCCCTGCAGTCACTCCTCAGAGCATGATGGAAACAGCGCAGGGGAAAAGGATCCTCACCCAGAGAGGCCACGGTCCCAAAATTCTCCAGCATGACTTCCTTGTACAGGGCTCTCTGGGCCGGGCTCAGCAGGCTCCACTCCCCCTTGGAGAAATGCACAGCCACCTCTTCGAAGGACACCCGACCCTAGAAGAAGGAGAAGAAAGTTTCTTTATATCTCTGCAAAGGTGGTCCATGAGAAAGAACATCCAAAGGACCAGTGTGACGTAGTGGTTAGAGTAAAGGAATAGGACCTGGGAGGAGTGAATTCGAATCCCCTCTCTGTCATGGATGTTTCTCTGGGGACATTGGGCCCTTCATAGTCTCTCAGCCTAACCTACCTCACAAGACTGTTGTTGGGAGGGTTAAGTGGTGGAGAGGAGAAGAGTATGAAAAGCTGCTTTGATCAGAGAAAAAAGAGGGGTGTCATTTAAAAAATAGGAATACATAAATCATAAGCAAAATTAGGGGTGGCAAAACCAAAATGGAACAAAGAGGAAGGGAGAAGACCCCATAGGGACCTTTGTCTCTCCCCCACCCCAGTCCTCCTTGGGGGCATCTGAGGGCCAGGGGGGCTCTCCTTATCTGCGGGGGGCCAGCAGCCAAGTGGGGAAAAGGCCAGAGATGGCTGTGAAGAGGAATAAATCCTTTTCCAGGGGACAACTGTAGCGAAGCATCGTTTCCTTCTCTGAACACGCAAAGCTACACAGGGGGTGGCCATTTTCCACCTTCCGAGTGGGCAGCCTCAAAGGCTCTTGGCACCAGAACCAAAGGGAAGGAACCCGATCCGCTGAGCCTTTCCTCATATATACTTTACATCTCCTCCTTACCTGAGCTGGCTGCATGGCTGGTCTTTTCCCTTCACCACACGGAGGAGAGATCAGAGAAACAGCCAAGGGGGTCTTTGCGCTGCTACCTGGGAGGGGAGAGAAAGAAAAAAAGATGGAGGGAAACGCTTTTTGGGCACACAAATTTCTATGCCAGTCCCTTCAGAGAAGCTCTCTCTGGACTTGCTTTGGGGCACAATTCAAGATATTGGATCCCGAGTCTTTGGCCCAATATCTCTCTCCAAACCCAGCCATTCTTTATGGGGGAAGGTCCCACCTTCCTTATCCATTCCTCCCCCTCCCCTTCCAGCCACTTTTCCTCCCAACCTCACCACATCCTTTCCTGGGCGCTGAGTCCCTGGCCCTGCCAGAAGCCACAATGGTCCCCTCTTTTCCTCTGTGGGAAGGCGTCCACTCAGGTCTCTGCCACCTCTTCTTGCTGAGCCTCTGGTTTATCCCTGTGCCAGGCAGGGGCTGATTCTCTTGTCTCCTGGCCCCAAAGACATCCTGGACCCGTGGCTGATGATCTAGGGGGAGCTAGAGAGAGAAGCCCCCTTTGCACATGCCCAGAGGATGAGAAAAGCAGCCAAGAAGTTACAGGAGACCAACTAGGATGAGAGAGGAGAGGGGTGTGGGGGGCACCTAAGGTATTTCCCACAAGGGGGGCTGGCTTGTTGCTGCTGGAACAGCGAAGACAAGGCACTGGCAATGGGGCTTCCACGTGGCAGGTTTCCTGTATCTCCCCTGCCCCACCTTCCAGTTGTGCCCACCACCCCCAACCCACCTATGTCATAGCTTCTCCACCCCTATCCCATTTTTAAAAAGCTGGGAAGTGAACTGGCACAAGTACATTGGCATGACGTTATACCAGGATGTGAATCAAGTTCTTTGAATTCCCAGCTTTCACTTTTTTAACAAGTCAATCTCCAGCCCCTTTTTGCTGATTAGATAGAAAGATAAAGGTGTATCTCTGCAATGAAAGAGGCTGGCGGCTGGCTTGTTTAAAACATGGAAATAGGAATGTTGTTTTCATAATATTCCGATTGCCACTTAAATATAATTGCCCCCTGTTTCCCGTCACAGAAGCAGCTGCCGTGGAGGCAGAGGAAACGGATCCAGTGCGGCTGGGAGAGGGGAAATGCAAAGTCTCCCACCCCCAAGGTAGACATCGAGGTTTGCAAGGCAGCTGGAGGGGGAGGGGTCTTTCATCAGCGTCCCGCCCCCTCCCCGGATTCTTTGCAGAAAGGAGGAAACTCCAGGGGGTGGGGTGTATGGGGGTGGGGTGGGGATTGTCCCAAAGGATCGGCCATGCAGCCGCCCCCACCTAATTCCCCCCCCCCCCAACGCGATTGTAACGCACCAGACGCGCCTGGGATGAAGCAAACCTTGCAGAGGAAAAAACAAGGCACACGTGCCTAGGACGGAGGGGCAGCAGGAAGTGACCTCACCAGCCCCCCCCCCCCACTGTATACCTTGGAGTCAGGGCTCTTTCACTTTAACCCCATCGTTGACCGCTCCCTCGCCTTGCCCGGCTTTGCAGGGGACTGGGCGGCCCAGGAGGGCCCGGCTGCTGCGCGCTCCTCCGGCTTCTCTTGGGCAAAAGCGTCGCCTGCTTGGTGCAGGGGGCGGGGGGTGCAGGGGCAGGGGGCTGCCCTCTGTACCTGGGGGTGGGGGTGGGGGTTCGGTCCGGGAGTCCATAGGAGAGTCCCAAGGGGGGAGCCCCTCCCTAACCTTCTCCAGCCCCCATGCAGGCAAAGTGACCTTGGATTCTCTCTTGCATAGCTAAAGCAGCCCCCCTGCCCAGCCGCGACACACACCCGGATCTGGAGAGGGGGAATTGCATGGGGCGGGGGGGGGAACAGACGCCCCAGGACTGCAGTGGAGCGGGTCGGGGCGGGGGGAGCTTGCCTGTTGGCTCCTGGTAGGTTTGCCACCCTCCAGACTGCAGGCATCAGCTATGGAGAGCAGGCTGTGGCTGAGCGGAAGGGCGGCTGCTTGGCTTGCAGAAGGTCGCAGGATCAATTCCCGGCAGCATCTCCAGTTAAAAGGTGCGGGTAGGAGGGGGTGTGAATGAAGGAGAGCCCCCCACCCACCCATCAGTCCAAGGTCATAACTGTATAAGAACAATAAACTGGAGTTTCCTGGAGCAGGATACCCCCGAAGCCCCACTGCTGTACAGGCGCAGCCAGGAGGGCTCTTGCCTGGTTCTCCCCGCCTGTGGGCTCCGGCTTGGCCCTGCAGAAAGAGGGGGCTGAGCCAGATGGACTCTGGCCTGATCCAGACGGCTCTGCTGGTGTTCTTACCCTGGGATCCTCCACCAAAGCAGGCCCCAGGCTGGGGCTAAAGGAAGTCTGGCTTTTATTTTTCTCAAAATTTCTATGCCACATTTCCAGGGAGCCTGCCCGAGGAGGCTTCAGAAAGGAAACATCAAAAGCGTCTCTTAAATTGCCCTTCGTGTCTTGTCTTTGATTCATTACAGGGAGGAATGGACGAGCTCTGCTTGGGGAGATTCCTTGGGGAGGTGACAAAGTCCAAAGGGGCTGCTATGGAGAATCTGGGCTCTTTGGGCATAAGAATTAAGACCTTCTTCTGGCAAGAGACTGGAGGCATTACGGGGAAGAATTGCTAGGGTGAGAAGGACTCCCCAGTTTTGCATTCCAAACCCTTTAAGGCCAGAGAGGGAGGAGAGGCCGATGCTTTCCAGCTCCTTAGGCTTGCCTAAACCCTGCTGCACTCTCACAGGAAGATGCTATGTGGTCGGGCTACGTGGGCTTGACACAAGTGCACAGAGCCAACCCCACATGGTTGGAAGGTTCTGCTGTGGACGTGGCTCATGGCCTTAGCCTCAGCATTTGCCTCTGTGCCTTTGTTCTGTGGCTCCTCCTCAACACCTTTATGGACTACTACTTTGCTCTGATGCCTTGGACTTTGGAACTGAACGCTGACCAAGAATGCTGTGTGATAACTTCAAGTTGCAATCATGGATTAGAGGGGCAAAGTCTTTGCCAGTAAATATAACATAGGTTTTAGCTAGCTGTATTGTTTTCTGTTTCCTTTCCATGCTCTTTCTTGATATAGCCTTTTGTGCCCAGTTTAATAAATAAAAAATGTTCTGCAAGCTGTGTGGCATTTTCTTGTCTCCTGGTTCAAACTTAACTAGTGGCCAGCCTGGACTGGCCCAACTGCCTTTGCAGCTCTTTGGTGGGAGTTCCAGCCTAGCTGACTTCTCCAGACAGACGATAGCTGCGCAGCTTACCACCTCCCATGGATCACCAGTGATTGACAGGCAGGAGGCCAAACTGCTGGGTGTTTGTCCGCCACTGGTGGACGTCTGGCCTTCTGGCAACACAGCAGTTGCATCCCCAACATGTACCCTAGACTGCAAATATTGGTAATCCCTCCCCTTTTTTTACCTGATATGATCTGCAGGGGGAACCCCCACTCGCTAGCCAGTCGCTGGGCAGATTTCAAGCAAAGCCCTAAACCGAGTAGCCCTTTTATTGAGTGCTCAAAGCAGGACCCCCTCCCTGCCTCCAAGGCTCTTAGCCTCTTCTTGCTTGGCACAGATTTCCACATGTCGTTTTCCCTGCAGACCTCGCTTCCAGGAGGGGGAGGGAATTTGCCAATCTCCCGGAAGTGACATCATTGCGCTGGCCTCAGGAGAGCTCCAGCACTTGGGGCGCGGCTGATTCTTTAAGACGCTTCCGATTGTTTGGGGCTGAAATCGGCCCTCAGAAAAGCAAGGAGGCATTCCCGCGGACATTGTGATGACGTCACTTCCGAAAGTGACATCCTCATGCCCAGCAGAGTGTGTGTGCACCACACACCACACATTTCTGGGTGTCCTGCTAGTGACAGACATTAGCTGGGCAGCTTGCCACCTCCCACTGCTCACCAGTGTTCAGTAGGCAGGGGGGCGCATTGCCGGGTGTTTTTCAACTACTCGTTGGCATCTGGGAATCCTCTTTCATTGCCCTAAGCAGCCAGCTGGGTCTAGTTTATGACTAATATTCAGATTAGAGACCAGACACAGGCTTCGGGCAGGGTTCATCGTGTTTTAGCCCTGCCCTTAACAATAGATCAACCCTTAGGTTACCACAACAAACGTATGATCCGAACAGGTTCAGGCCGACTGTCCGGGGAGAGAAGTTGCCAGCTGGGAGTTGGGCTTGTCCAAGCAGCCTTCAGGAAAAGGGCCCTCAGTTGTGGTATAGATGCTGTGAAAATCACTGGCCGCAGTCTGGGATGAATGGAGATAGCCTGTCTTGCTCTCAGGGTTGCAAGAGGGAGGAAAGGCAGATGATTGAGGGGTGATATGATAACCATCTTCAAGTATTTGAAGGGCTGCCACATAAAGAATGGAGTAGAGTGCTTTTCTGTCACCCCAGACGGCTAGACCAGAAACAATGAGCTAAAATCAAAGCAAATAATTGTGGTTATTGTAAAATAGTGCAAGCGCTGGAAGCTGCCACGGTTTTCATTTTCCACCAACCGCTCTGCACCCAGTGGGAAATCAGAAAGAAAAATATAAAGTGGATTTGAAGGGAAAGGATCTGGGGTCGGAGTATAAACTCACCCAAGCTTGAAACAATCAGTAGGATAAAACTGACAAGACACAAGAGGGTTCATTTTTAAAGTGAACAAGAATAATGTTTATTTAGAAAAACAGATATCTTGAGATAAAGGCTGAATCCACACACCCGCGGAGTGTCCCGGCGTTGCGCTAAATGTTCTCTAAACACCCGGAAGTGTAGCGTTTTTCTAGTGCAATATCTAGCGCTAGCGAATCACGCTAGAAAGACGCTACACTTCCGGGTGTTTAGCGAACATTTAGTGCAACGCCGGGACGCTCTGAGGGTGTGTGGATTCAGCCAAACATAAACACTTCTATTGAGAGCCAGTGGGGTGTAGCAGTTGGAGGATTGGATTAGAATACGGGACATCCATGTTCAGACCGCCACTCTGCCACGGAAGCTCGGCAGGTGATGTAAGGCCAGAAAAAAAATCTCAGCATAACCTGCCTCACAGAGTTCTTATGAAGATACATTGGAGGACAGTTATGATCAGATAACCCTATGGCTAGAATGCTTTAATGTAGTCCACATGGGTTTGCCCCTGACAACAGAAAATGTGGCTGGTAGACCGGAGAATGCCCCAAGGCAATTACTCTGAAGCTTGAGGCAAAGAATGCACGTTAAACATGTCCAGCAATGGCTCCATAGTCTATTGATTAGTTATCAGGCTCAGGAACTGTAACTTCAAGGGCAGATCCAGGGTCCCCATTTCTCTCCAGGACCAGCCCTCTCCATATGCTCTGCGGCAGGGCTGAGGTGAACAGCTGCCTGGACAGAGGCCTTCTCTCTTGTGGCTCCCGCTCGGTGGAAGGGCCTCAGAAAGGCTCCCACAATTGTCTCATCCCACAGAAGGTGTCGAATGGAATGGTTTAAGAGGGTAATTTAACAGAGGCAATAGGGCTGTAATTTTAGAACTGGCTCTTCTGGATAGCTCTGTCCAGGCCTGATTTAGACATAAGAAATCCTAACCTTTTCTATATCATTTAACTAATGGCCAGAGGAATACCTCAGGAATGGTTTTAGGATCATTAACAAGTATAGAACACAAGTAAATATTATCACAGACCCTCTGCTTCCATTCTCAGCTTTTATTCAAACATCATTATTCAACATTCTCAGCATTCGATAAATCAGTAAGTTTCTTACCCCAAAAGATGAGTAGGATACCACCAAGGAGGCCCAAATAGAAACAAGCCTCGATCAGTTCCACTTCCCATATTGATAGGATTTGAGAACCATTTCTCAACAACTGCTAACTGTCCCACTTGCTAAGGGCGCACATTCTTGGCTAACTCATTATTTTAACTTCAAACATCATACAAAGTTATCTGTACTTGAAATGGCTTTTTAAAGCATACAACATTTGTTCATTCTTGCTACTTTTTAAAAAAAAACAAAGTTTATATAAAAATAGTTTCTCATACATATGAATAACTTTTGGGTCCATAACCAATACACTTTAAATCATGCCTTCATTTCAGTGAAGTTGAACATGCTTGGTATTCTCAGATGAATCGATGCGTCTGAGCCTCAACACATATGGGTTCGCAGGATTCCAGTAGCACCTTCAAGACTAACCAGGTTTTCAGAGTGTAAGGTTTCAAGAGTCAGAGCTCCCTTCTTCAGACACAAGGAATGGAGATCTCCGAGCCTTTATATCCCAGCCAAAGGCAGGTGGGGTGTTACAAGGGAGGGCATCAGGATGTGAAGTTACAATGCAGCTGATTAAAGCAGAAATTAGCATCTGTAGCGAAATAAGAATCCCAAGTCTCTGTTCAGGCTGTGTGTGTGTGTATTGATCTGCAATCTCATGTTGTAAACTCCTCTTGAAGTTCCTCTGTTTGAGGACAGCCAATTTTAGGTCAGCAACTGAATGTCCTTTGCATAGGGATTGACCTGTTTGTCATTTGCTCCCCATTTCAGGAATTACAAAAGTAAAGATGTAAATCTTCCATGGCAAACCAACATACAAAATCTAGTATCTTTAAATAATAACTTTTAAAATGTTAAAGTTTTTTTTTATATTTTGAAATTTCTAAAGTGCCCAGTGCTCACAGTGAATAATAATCTCCTCTCCTGAATGTAGTAAATTCATACAGTATATACAGTAAATATCCATACAGAATATAACTCTGTTAAGGTCTTAAAATCACAAAATACAATAAATAACAACATGTTCTTGAAATCCCAATGTACAACAAATATCAATACAAAATATAGATCTATGGAGTCTCAGAATCTCAACGTACATTCAAAATAAGCCTCTAGTAAATTTCCTAAATAGCTGTACTTATCTTCATAAGAACCAGCTGAGCGTCCATTAGATGAAAATCGATCATTTTCTCAATAAGTCTCAATATCGCGAAAAGACTTAATTCCTTTTAATTCTTTTTCAGGATCTGTATGCAAGAAGCCTTCCCAGAGCGAATAGTCCCTGCAGAAATTAGCATCTATAATAATAATAAGAAGAAGAAGAAGATTCGATTTATATATCACACATCAGAACAACTTAATGCTCACTGAGACCGGTTTACCAAGTATGTTATTATCATCCCCCAACACCCTGTGAGGTGGGTGGGGCTGAGAGAGCTCCTAGAAGCTGTGACTGACCCAAGGTCACCCAGCTGGCTTCAAGGGAAGGAGTGGGCAATCAAACCCAGCTCTCCAGATTAGAGTCCCGCACTCTTAACCACTACACCTCTACACCAAACTGGCTCTCTGTAGAATCCCAAGTCTCTGTTCAGACCTGGGAGGGCAGGTCCTTAAAACTGAATAAACTCAGTTTCTGCAATCTCATGTTCTAATCTCCCCTTGAAGTTCCTCTGTTTGTTGACAGTCACTTTTATATCAGCAATGGAATGTCCGGGAAGATTAAAATGTTCTCCCACTGGTTATGAGTGTTGTGATTTCTGGAATCAGATTTACATCCATTTATTCTTTTGCATAGCAACTGACCTGTTTGTTCAGTGAAGAGAGTAGAAGGGCACTGCTGACCCTTAATAGAATATAGAGCTTTGGAAGATGAATAAGTGAATGAACCTGAGATGGTAAAACTGGTGTTGTTACATCCAGTGACTGGGATAAGGGCTAGATCCCTCTTCAGATGTACAAACGGCCATACAGTTGTGTTACTACTTTGTCTCTTGCCTCTCTCCAAAGCGATTCAACTCTCTCTAGCCATGAGGACAAGTTAACTCTATTACTGCATGCAGACACATCCTCTATGATTTTCTTGATGAAATACTGCACCTGTTTTCCTATGTTTCTGGCCGTACCTGTTACAACAGTCATGAGGGCTGGGGTCAAAAGGGCCAAGGGAGTCGGAGAAGCATCATGCCAGCACAACTGTCAGCTACGCAGATGGCTCCTAGACTTGTGCCTGCAGAGCCCAGAGCCATGTCATAAGCTCCCCATTTAAGGGAAACAGGCAGGGTAAGGTTTCCCCTCCAACTGAAGCTTTTCCCACACTCCAAGCATTTGTAAGGTTTCCCCCATGTGAATTCTTTGACGGGAATTAAGGTATCTACCTGAAGCTTTTCCCACACTCTTGGCATTTATGAGGTTTCTCACCTTTATGGACCCTTTGGCGGTAAGTAAGGCTTTGCTGCTGGCTGAAGCATTCCCCACACTCCAGACATTTTAAAGGTTTCTGTCCTGTGTGATTTCTTTGATGGTGAGTAAGGTGCCCTCTCATACAAAAGCTTCTCCCACACTGCAGGCATTTATAAGGTTTCTCCCAAGTGTAAATTCTTGATGGCAAATAATGCTTCTACTATTACATTCATACTATTACATATGAATGCGCAGAGCTTTTTTCTGGGAAAAGAGATAGTGGAACTCTCAAGAGGGAAATGAAGGAGAAATAGATGGAACTCTTTGAAATAATATTACTTTCACGTGCTATGGACTTACACCATATTTAAAGCAGTTTCCAAACTTTAGACATGTCAGCAACTTCCTCAGTCCTTTCTTCAGTCTTGTTTTTGGTGTCTACAGCTGAACGATGACCCTGAAGCAACCATGTTTTAACATACTTCGTTGGATCAAACACTGTCAAGGGAGGGCCAACAATTCTTATAAACAATAAAGATGTTATGGTTTTGACTGACAAGGAGGACCTTTCCGGAGTGACAATCAGGTTCATCTCTGAAAATCCCCTTTCACACTGACTGGAGGAAATGGCTATTGTGCTGAGAGTGCGCTGAATCGGAGACAGTGCCTTGGGCATCTCTTCTCTGAGTTTTAGATGTTCTCTGAAGGCTTGGATGGCTTCTCTTTCATTGAGCTGAAATCTTCTTGCCAGTGTGCATATTTCTTCTTCCCCGTAGAGAACCTTGTCCTTTGGGTTTGTAGGCCAGTTCTTAGAATCTAGGACTCTTCCACACCTTGCCAGTTCTTCATCTTCCTTTGAAAGCAGTCTTTTCTGAAGAGAAATTTTAAGTTGTTCATAGAATGCAACTGGGGAGATTGGTGGGTCACTGACAGTATTTTTTCTATGCAGTGGGACGCCCTTAAATTTCATCTCTTCTGCTGACTTGAGAGCTTCCTTATAATACGGACCTGGAATAGTGCCTCTCTTCCCACAAACATAAACAAGACACTCAATCTTGCAGTGGGCTTTGTAAAGATCAATATTTCTCCCCTGCAAATCTAAGCTCAACTTCGACAGTTCTTGCAAAGCATCACAAATCAATCCAAGATCCAGAACAAATTCAACTGATGTGATCTTTCTATGAAGACCTTCATATGTGCTCTTCTCCTTTCTGTCTCGACCATCTTCCGATCTACCTTTTTCAAAATGAAGCACTAGGGCTTCATAATCCTGCCAAACAGCCAAAACGGTTCTGTAGCTAGATGCAACCCATCTTGTTGACAGAATCTTTCCAATTTTTAAAATCTCCATCTCCACCGTAGCTGCACATGACTTGAGCTGCCTTGCATTTTTGGGAGATGAATGATACACGACATACAACTTGTCCAAAAAACGCTTAAATCTATCAATGCCAGAAACTTCTTTGACAACATCATGTACTGATAACTCCAGCCTATGGCTAGCACAATGCCATATAACAATGTCAGGGAATCTGTCTTTGAAAAGTTTTGAAACTCCTCCACGGCATCCCAGCATCACCGTAGCACCATCACAGGTCAACGCAACGAGATTTTCCTGTAGGAATTCTTCAGTGAACCCTAGTGACTCAATATGAGACATCAAACTTTGGTATATACCATTTGCTGTTACGTCTTCCAGCTCTATCAAACCGATGAAGAGATTTACAGGTTCTTCCACGTCTATTTCCTCGATGTAGGTACGAATATATAATATCAGTACAGATTCCTGGCTCACAGTTGTCAATTCATCGAGTATCAGTGAGATTTTACTCGGTGAATCAGTAATCTTTCTGATCAACGTGGCTCTCATTTCACTGCCAATGTGATTTATGATATTTATACAGGCACTTGGCGAGTGTAAAATTCTCCCCATATCAACACCGTTTAATTCTTGCAAATCAATTTCAGCTTCAAAGTCATTAAAAGACTGGTTCTTTTTAGCGGCCTTATACACAGTACGGAATATCTTGTTGGTAATTTCCTTTTCTATTGCTAGTGAATTCAGGCATACCGTTTCGAGCCCTTTCTTTTGTCCTTCATTTATCTTAACTGCAGTTTTATGAACTGCACTTTCTTTATGCTCAAAAATCTTTTTCCTTAAAGACGTTAGTTGCTGTTTCCTAGTTTCGCCATAAGATGTTATCTTACAATTCACCCATTCTCTAGAAAGTCGCATGCTCACATACTTCTCTGTGTCTAAGCATCGGACATTTTTGCAGGCTGAGCAACCTAACTTGCCATCGTGAAAAAGTAACCAATCGTTTTTTTTCACAAAATCATTCTTCTGCCGTATAGTCCAACAACTGGGCCAGAAGCCTCCGCTAACTTCAGAGACGGAAGCGGAATTCCCGGAGTCACTTGTTGCACTTTGAAGTTCCAAACCTGAAGCATTGGAAGTTGAAATTCCAGCCGGATTGATTGAAGTTGATGACTTGCCTTCATCCTTTGACGTTGACGAACTGCCTTTGTTTGCTCGACGTTTCCTGGTCGCCTCAGGAAAAGAGCCCGAAATCCTTTTCTTCGTTTTCTTCACTGGTCTGAAAGAGGAGCCGTTCCCAATGTGAAATCACAATAAAATTAGAAGAGAGTCTTTCTGCCTCTGTGGCGAAACGGGGCCTTTCCTCCCACTGGTAGACCCCCCTCTGCCTACTCCTCCCTTCTCACCTCTGGCCAGGCACCTGAAGGGGCTGTCTCCCTTTCCTGTCTCCAGGTAGTTGCTGCCACCACTATTCCTGTATGGGGTCCTGGTGAGGCGCGACAGCCTCCTAACCTCCCTCCTCTCCTAGTGGGCCCAAGCAGTTGGGGGACTATGTGGAACAGAAGAGCTTTCTTCCTTCATAAATTCCAAAACTCATTTATTTAACTTCTAACTAGACTCAGGCAAATATACAATGAATGGAAGGAATAATAAAACAGAAACCCCTACTCTATCTCCCTCATGCCCTAATTAGATGTTGTGTAGGGCAGGCCCAATCCTTTGATACCTGGGGTTACCTTCGAGCTACCTCTCCCCTCAGAGCCATCTCTCCCCCTAGCCCCCAACTGCCAACGTCCAACTCCCCTCCACCAACTGACTCGCTCTCCCTCCAATCACATTCCACTCCAGAACTGGCCCCTCCCCTCTGCAGCCCATAGGAAGTTAACTCCACAAACAGAATGGCGTTTCTCCACAGCCTCTAACTTGCTCTCCGGGTACCCAGATCCAGATTTGGGTTGTCATGTTGTCTGTTTCTCTTGGTTGACTGGGGAAGGCACAGCTACAGTAATGAAAACAGGCGACTTATGTCCTATCACCAGTCCCACATCTTTGGATACGGCCCTGTGGATTTCAGTCTGCCTTGCCTTCACCTTGGGGGCCGGGCTTGTACCTGTGCTGCAGCTCACCTTTTTTTCACACACCTCTAATCTCATTAGTGGACTTGCAATAATAGCCTCAGCGGGGACAAACGCTGTCCCCCTTGGGGTGAGGTTCCCTTTCTAGCAGAGAGAAGGAATCCCTCCAAGGATCAAAGGTAAGGGTTCCCAGCCTGCTTTCTTAAAAGTCAGTGCCTCTGGAATCACCACCACTCTGGGGGGCGCAGGGTTGCCAACTTCAGGCTGGGAAATTTGTGAATATTGGGGGAGGTGGAGGAGGGACGGACCTCACTGGGGTATGATGTAACAGAATCCCCCTTCCAAATGGCCATTTCTTCCACAGTAAATGATCTCTGTCTGGAGATCAGGGGGGAGCAGGGCCACTGGACACGTGAGTATTTTCAAGAGGTGCCAGAATGCCATTCCACAGTGTTCCGGTTGAAAAAAAGCCCTGCTTACCTCAAACTTGCCGGAGAAACTGGCCAAGGTGAGCACATCCAGGTGGTATCCATTAACAATGAGGTTGTAGGAAAGTTTCCCATAGGCTGGAATGAGAAGGAGAGACAATGTCCATCGTGGACCAGGTGATACTCGTAGCTGGGAGCTTTTGACAGCTTGCTCAGCAGGCGACGGACTCATCGGGGTTTCTGCCCCACGGCTCCGTCCAACTGTCACGATCGCCAAAGCAGACTGCCACCAAATTTGAAAACCATGCCAAGCAGGGGGCAATAAAAATAGCTGAACTCAGCAGCAGGAGAATGAGAACAGATTCTGATTCTAACCTGAGAGCCAGACTGGTGTCGCAGTTCGAATGCCAGACCAGGATCAGATCTCCACCCTACCATGCCAGATCCTAATTAATATCTTTTAATGCCTCGTTTTGCTCATGTTTTATTTTGTAAGCCTCCCTGGCCCAGTTCCTTGGAGTGGCAGCATAAGAACTGCTGAATAAATAAACACTGTGGGAGCTGGCTGATTTGGGGGCAGTCGCTCTCTTTCAAATTAACCTACCTTGCAGGGTTGTTATGAGGATAAAAAGGGAAGGAGGGGAGGAGAATGTTGTGGGCTGCTCTGGATCCCCACACAGGGAAAAACAAGCTGCCAATATCTAAAAACGGTTACCAAGCTGAGGCTTTCACCGATTCCTCAGGTGGGGGCAAGTTGGTGAGGGGGCAAGCTAAGGGCTTCTCTGTTTCTTGCTGAGGCTCTTCTGGTTCTGACATATTAGGCCAGCCCAGGGGCTAGACTAGGCCCGAACTTTTTGAATGAACTGAGTCTGGGTTCCCTTGACAGACTCTCATTCTCTGGAGCTGGGTGGCAGCTACTGAGAAATGATTTCCTAAGCACCACAGCAACACAATTTGGATTAGAACTACAGCCTGGGGGAGGGAGGACAGCTTCACCTTCCCCCTCTGTGCTGTTTTCCCCACTCAAAATGGCCCCAGGGGGATTATGCACCATGTTGGGGTGTTGTAGCTGCACTGATGAGCTGGTTGGGGCGCTGGGAGATGCCCCTGAAGAGCCCCTGCTGATGGTGCAACCCCCAGAGCCTCGATCAGGGGAAGCTGGGCCTGAAAATCCCCCCACTGGCCTGGATTAGGTTCTCTGTCTTGGAACAAAACGGGACCCAGATGAACAAACAACTGTCCCCTTCCCAGCACTTACAGTCCACGTGGGCCACCAGGAGTTCTGGGGTAGGATGCAATAGAATTCCCCTTCCTTTCCAGACTGGCCATTTCCTCCAGGAGAACTGATCTCTGTCTGTAGAGCAGGGTGGGCGGGGCCACTGGTCACGTGAGCTTTTTCAAGAGGTGCTGGAACACTGTTCCACGGTGTTCCCACTGAAAAAAAGCCCTGTGAATATGTATCCCTTTTATCCATCATTGGATACGCAGGTGCTTCATTCGCTGAAGCCCACTTGCCTCCTGCAAAAAGAAAGAGAAACCTAGTGTGAGGACAGGATATATTTACAACCTGTTTTCTCCTTTGCTTTGTGATCGTTGCGTTTGCACTCTGGGAACGCTCAGGGGACGAATTCACAGTCTGTTGCCAGTTCCGCTCCCCTCCACGCTTTCTCCATCCCTTCTAAATTCCAAGCTGACTAACCTTGCAGAGAAGCCAGGTTAGATCATAGAATCATAGAGTTGGAAGGGGCCATACAGACCATCTAGTCCAACCCCCTGCCCAGTGCAGGATCAGCTTAAAGCATCTCTGACAAGTATTCATCCAGCCTCTTCTTGAAAACTGCCAGTGAGGGGGAGCTCACCACCTCCCTAGGCAGCTGATTCCACTTTTGAACTACTCTGACGGTGAAAAAGTTTTTCCTAATATCCAGTCGGTAGTTTTAGCCCATTGCTTCGCGTCCTACCCTCTGCTGCCAACTGGAACAGCTCCCTGCCCTCCTCCAAATGACAGCCTTTCAAATATTTAAAGAGAGCAATCATGTCCCCCCTCAACCTGCTCTTCTCCAAACTAAACATTCCCAAGGTCCTCAGCCTTTCCTCGTAGGGCTCAGTCTCCAGACCCCTGATCATTCTTGTCGCTCTCCTCTGCACCCTCTCGATTTTGTCCACATCCTTTTTGAAGTGAGGCCTCCAGAACTGCACACAATACTCCAGGTGTGGCCTGACCAAGGCAGTATAGAGAGGGGCTATGACCTCCTGCGATTTCGATGCTATGGCCCCTTTGATACAACCCAGGATTGAATTAGCCTTTTTTGCCACCGCATCACACTGACTGCTCATATTCAGTTTACAGTCCACTCTTACCCCAAGATCCCTTTCACATATACTACTGCCCAGAAGTGTATCCCCCATCCAGTATTTGTGCTTCTCATTTCTGTGACCCAGATGTAATACTGTGCACTTGCCTTTGTTGAATTGCATCCTATTCACAGCTGCCCACTTCTCCAGAGTATTCAGGTCTTGTTGAATTTTAATTCTATCTTCTTGGGTGTTTGCCACCCCTCCCAATTTGGTATCATCAGCAAATTTAATGAGCAGCCCTTCCACTCCTTCATCCAGATCATTGATAAAAATATTGAAAAGTACCGGGCCCAAAACCGAGCCCTGCGGCACCCCACTGGACACCTCCCTCCAATCTGATGAAACGCCGTTGACCACCACTCTTTGAGTGCGGTCCTCCAACCAGTTCCCTATCCACCGAACTGTCCTATAGTCTACTTCACAGTCGTCCAGTTTGCCCATCAGAATGTCATGGGGGACCTTATCAAAAGCTTTACGGAAATCCAGATAAATCACGTCAACAGAGTTCCCCCGAAGATCTGAACTACCTAGCTTTGCTGGATCCACCGTGTATGTGGGAATGGAGTCCCTCGACCTGCTCGCAGCTACTTCCAAAATAAGGCTGAAGTTTGGTTTTGAGAGATGGGCTGGAATTGGACTGGAGCCTATTAGTTCCCTATAATTAACCACCAACCCAACCCACAAATATCCTTGCCATCTCTTGTGAAATAATACTGGAGGAGAATTGGGTCTACCATCTGTCTCTCTTTTCGGAAGGCATGGATCTGCTTGACAATGATAGCTAAGGAGTACCTGAGCTATCTAGCATCGCTGGATCCACTGTGTATGTGGGAATGGAGCGCTTTGGTCTGGCAGCAGATACTTCCAGAATGAGATTGTTGGAGTTTGGTTTTCAGAAACAGACTGGAACTTATTACTTCCCTGTATCCCCAATCCATACATTCCCAGATTAAGAACATCAAAACTGCACAGAAATCGAATTCAGGTCGAAAGGAGAGAGGATGGTGTGCAATGGACCCATGCAGTGGAAAGGAAGGCTCCAGTCCTGCCATTTGAAGTATTTACAGAAAGGAGAAGAAATATTTGCACTCTTTCTCCCAGCCTTCTTATAACCTTACAGCAGGATGCACTATTTCTTGGGCACAGATGTTGCCATCTATGCATCCAGGTGTTTGTTTTTTGTATATCCCATCCTATTCTGTGGCCTTTAAGACATCTCTGCACCCACCAAAAGCCTTCTTGGTGTCACACACAACATACTACCAGAATTCCTGCTTTGAGGAGAATCTCTCTAAAAGTGCGGTTTTAAGAATTCACTCCTACCTTCATATTAGCTGATGTAAAGGGGGAACTCTTATGCTGGCTGATTCCGCTCACGTTGGATAACGCACATTCAATGCACTTTATAAATCGTTTGAGATGGATTATTTGTTCCGCACACAAAAAAAAATCCATTCCAAATTATCTATAAAGAGGATTGGAAGTGCATTATCCAACATGTGCGGAATCACTTGCTATTAACAAGGGGTTGTTTCAGTAAACCTCTCAGAGGCCTATGGAGGGAGGAACAAGGATCCTCGTTGAGGTTTTGCAGCTTGGGACCGAGGCCTCCAGAACAAGTACACATTTCCAAGTCTTTTCCGCCTCAGATCCTTGCCACCCCCCGCAAAAGGTGAAATGACCTCTGTGGAGGAACTAGAATGTGTTCCTACGAGATCTGTCTGGTGTTGCTTTCAGTCCTGTCTCTGAGGAAAAGCAGATGCTTTGCTTTGCAGGCCCAACGTCAGGACCAAGACTTGCCACCTAAAGTTAAAGAGACCACTGAAGAAACTTGCCTCTTTTCATCAGTTTAAGACCTACAAGCACCCAGCCAAGCTCTTTGGAGAAGCGGCTCAGATTGTGAGGAGAAACAAGGCCATCACACACAGTCCACAACAGACTGAAGCAGCTACCTGCCAATCCCTCTTCTGCATCAGAGATCCGGAGAAACGGCTCTTCTTCTCTTTTCAGCCTGGAAATGAGGTCAGGTTTGGCAATCTCGGGTCCTTTTGTGAGGAAAAAAAAGAAACACAAAATCGTGACTCTTCTGTGTGGTCATAAATGGAGCAATTCCAAGTAAACATGCCTGCCTCCTTCAGAAATACACAACAGACAAATAATAGGGGCAGGGTGGTATGCGGCCATATCAGGCATGAGTAATTCTCTGTCTCTTCCCTGCCAAGATGAGATGGAAATGCCAGCTGAGAACAAAGTCAGTGGCAAAGAAGCCAGCAGAGCCACATCTCAACCCAGGAAAAACAAGATTCAGATTGGGGGGGGGGTGCCCTTCAGGATGAGTTAACACCCAGTCAGAGAAGTTTACAAAGTATGTCATTATTATCCCCACAACAAAACACCCTGTGAGGTGGGTGGGGCCGAGAGAGCTCCAGAGAGCTGTGACTGACCCAAGGTCCTGCTTAGACCTTCCCGCCTTCTCCATATCTAAGCTCACTTGGCACGTCTTCTATAAACCTTATTGCAGGGGCACTTAATGATATAAATGACTCCCCGGGTGTTTCAAGTCAAAAAACTTCTTAATATTAAATCTCTCCTTGGTGATGGTAAGGCTGATGAGTTACCCGAAATCAATAAGCTGCATACAATACAATGCTCACGGCTGTAATTTCCTTTAGAGCTATCTCTTTCTGGGTCACTGTTCTTAATGTCAGCGTGGACTAATATATCTCTAAGGCTTTTCGCAATTGTGAGAGGAGCTACAATGTCTTCTTAAGAGACCTGTCTGTGGGTGCTCTCAGTCCTGTCTCTGAGGAAAAGCAGATGCTTTGCAGGCCCAGCGCCTCAGGACCAAGGCCTGCCCCCTCCAGTTAAAGGGATTACCGAAGGAAGTTGCCTGTTTTCATATGTTCAAGACCTACAAGCACCGTTGCAGCACTCACAACCAGCCAAGCTCTTTGGAGGAGAGGCTCAGACTGTGAGGAGAAACAAGGCCACAGGAATCCACCAGCCCCTGGGAGGAAGTGCAGGCATCGCACAGCCCCACAGCAGATCGAAGCAGCTACCTGCCAATCCCTCTTCGGCATCAGAGAATAGGAGGAACGGCTCTTCTTCTCCTTCCAGCATGGAAATGAGGTCAGGTTTGGCAACCTCAGGTCCTTTTATGAGGGGGGAAAAAAGAAAGACAAAATCGTGACTCTTCTGTGTGCTCATAAATGGAGCAATTCCAAGCCAGGATGCCTGCTTCTCCTGAAATTCACAACAGACAAGAAATAGGGGCAGGGTGGTATGGGACCGTATCTGGCACTGGCAGTTCTGTGCCTCCTCCCTGCCACGAAAGAGATGGAAATGCCAGCTGAGAACTAAGGCAGTGCCAGAGAAGCCAGCAGAGCCACAGGTAAGACAAGGCCCAGACTGGGAGGAAGCCCCTGCTTAGACCCTCCTGCCTTCTCCGTATCCAGGTTCATTTGGCACTTCTTCTGATGCCCTCCCTCGTGGTCCAGGCACAGGGATGCCAGATTTTGGGGAAGGGGCTCCTCCTGCACAACCCCTCCCATATTGGAAGAAGGATCACAGAGAGTGGCAGAGATCAGCCACTGGGCCCAAGGCTCACAGCCTGCCCACGTCCTCCCTCAATAAGGAGTTCCCTGCAGTCCCTCCTCAGAGTATGAAGGAAGCAGCCCAGGAGAAAAGGACCCTCACCCAGAGAGGCCACGTTCCCAAAATTCTCCAGCATGACTTCCTTGTACAGGGCTCTCTGCGCTGGGCTCAGCAGGCTCCACTCCCCCTTGGAGAAATACACAGCCACCTCTTCAAAGGACACCAGACACTGGAAGAAGAGAAAGAAATGTGGTCCATTAGAAAGAAAATCCCAATGGCTGGCATGACACAGGGGTTACAGTGATAGACTAGGAGCTGAGAGGACAGAGTTCGAATCCCCTATCATGGATGCTTCTCCAGGGACACTGGGCCCTTCACAGTCTTCCAACCTAACCTACCTCACTAGACTGTTGTTGGGAGGGTTAAGCGGTGCAGAAGAGGACAGTACAAAAAGCCGCTTTTGTCCTTGATCAGTGAAAAAAAGAGGGATGTCATTTAAAAAACAGGAATAAATAAATCATGTACAAAATCCTGGCTGGCAAAAGCAAAATGGAACAAAGAAGAAGGGAGAAGACCCCATAGGGACATTTGTCTCTCCTCCATCCCAGTCTTCCTTGGGGGCACCTACCAAGAGGGCTTGCTCAAAATCTTGTAGCACCAGAACTGAGGGGAAGGAACCCGATCCACTGAGCCTTTCAGCAGAGAAGGGACCCTTCCTCATATATACTGTACATCTCCTCCTTACCTGTGCTGGCTGCATGGCTGGTCTTTTCCCTTCACCACACGGAGGAGACAGCAGAGAAACAGCCAAGGGGGTCTTTCTGGGAGGGTGAGAAAGAAAGATGGAGGGAAACACTTTGGAAATGCATACATCTCTAAGTCAGTCCCTTTAGCAAAGCTCTCTCTGGATTTGGTTTGGGGCGCAATTCAAGATCTCAGCTCAAGAGTCAGATCCAGGGGCTGGCAGATGGAAAGGCTCAGGCTTCGTAGCAGTTCTCCTCTGCCCCACCGTCCAGTAGTGCCCACCCCCCAAACCCTTTCATGTCACAGATTCCCACTACCTATTGTTTGAAAAGCTGGAAACTGAACTGGCATAACTCCAGTGGCATAAAGTTATACAAAGGACATGAATCATGTTCTTTGAATTCCCAGCTTTTGCTTTTTTTATAAATAAATCACCATCCCTTTTTGCTGTGAAGATAGAAGGAAAGGGGCCGGAGGCCTGCTTTTTAAAACATGCATAGGAGAAGGTCTGAGAAAGGGATAGGTTCGTTGGTACCACAATATCCAATGACCAGTTTAAAATAATCCCCTTTTCGCCAGAGAGCTGGCTGCTACGGAGGCAGAGGAAACAGACATGGCGTGGCTGGGCCAGGGGAAATAGAAAGCTTCCAAACCCCAAGGTAGAAAGGGAGGTTTGCAAGACAGCTGGAGGGGGCACGCCTTTCCTCAGCCCCCTCCCCGGATTCTGCCTCCTGGCTTTGCAGAGAGGAGGAACTTCTAGGGTGGTGGTGGTGGGGGTTACGAGAGGAGTCCCAAAGGATGCACCCTGCAGCCCCCCCCCATCCGCTGTCTCCCCTTCTGGTCTCATTTCTCCCTCCCCCAAAGCAGTTTCTGCTCCCCCCCACGCCCCTCTAAAATGGAGCAGATGCTCCACAATGCTCCCAATTTTCAGAGAAGATGTGGCTGCCTTGGAGGAAAAGGATCCCGTGTGGCTGGGACGGGAAAAGGGACCCCGCCCCAGGCAGAAATGGAGGTCTGCAAGGCAGCTGGGGGGGCGGGGGCGGGTCTTTCCTCAGCCTCCGGCCCGTGACCCCCCCGACCCCCTCCCAGAATTCTGCGAGGAGGAGGAAACTCCAAGGTTGGGGGGGGGGTCTTAGACGCGCCCCCAAAGATCCAGCGGGCCATTGTAACCCACCGGACGCGCGTCTAGGAGGGAGCAGATGCGGCCGCGAGAAAAACAAGAGCCACATGCCCAGGAGGGAGGGGGGGCAGGAAGTGACCTCACCAGTCCTCCCTCGCTGCCCGTCTAGGAATCGGGACTCTTTCTCTTTAACCCAGTGGTTGCCTGCCCCCCCCCCCCGGCCCAGCCTTGCCCTGCTTCGCGCGCCCCTGGGAGGCCGGGGACGGGGCGGCCAAGGCGGGCCCGGCTGCTGCGCGCTTCTCTTGGGCAAAGGCCTCGCCTGCCTGGTGCCGGGGGGTCGGGGAGGGGGGTCCTCTCTGCACCTTGGAAGAGAGTCCGGCTCCCCGGAAAGTCAGAAGGGGGGGCCGACTTGTATCTGTGGGGACTGACAGACGCCCCAGGACTGCAGGGGGGGCGTGCATGTTGGCCCCGAATGAAGGACCCCCGCCTGAGGCCCTGGACAGCGCCCCCCCCGCCCCAAGTCCACAGATACAAGAGTCCAGTAGCACCTTTAAGACAGATGCATCTGACGAAGAGAATTGTGATTCTCGAAAGCTTATGCTACAGTAAAGTTGGTTAGTGTTAAAGGTGCTACTGGACTCTTTTTTCGATTTTGCTACTACAGACTAACAGGGCTACCTCCTCTGGACCGAGATACAACAGTGACCTTCAGGGGCCGATAGTCTGATTCTGTGTCCTGCAGTTTCACGAGTCCATTTCGTGGAGTAGGATACCTCTGAAAACACACAGCCAGGGAGAGCTCTTGCCTTCTCCTCTTGCCTGTGGTTTGGCCCTGCAGAAAGAGCGGGCTGAGCCAGACGAAGCTTCAGCCAGATCCAGGGGGATCTACCGAGGATCTTTCCTGGGACTCTCCACCAAGACAGGCTTCATTCTGGGCATGAGGGAAGTCTCCATTTTATTTATCTGGAAAATTTCTATGCTGCCTTTCTAGGGAATCTGCCCAAGGTGGTTTGAGAAGTGAAGCCGCCAAAACTTCCTAAACTTACCGTTCATATCTTGTCACGTCTTGTCTCTCTGTAGGAAAAATGTCGCTTCCATTGAGCCCTTGAGGTCAGTCACTGAGCTTTGCTGCATGACTTCCTTTAGTCCCCTTTTCAAAATATTGTACTGCATCCTCATCACCTGCCAATCCGGCTGCAGATTCCTCGGGGAGGTGACAAAGTATAAAGGGGCCGGCGTGGCGAATCCGGGCTCTTTGGCAATAAGAATTAAGACCTCCTGGCAAGAGACTGGAGGCATTATGGGGAAGAATTGCTAGCTTCAGGGCCAGAGTGGGAGGTGAAGCCAAGTCACTCCAGCTCCTTAGGCTTACCTAAACCCAGCTGCAGTCTCACAGGACGATGGTTCGGGGTCCAGGTCAGGCTATGTGGGCCTGACACAACTAAGAGCACCAAGCCCATATGGTAGGACAGGGCCCTGATAGGCTCCAGAGAACAGCCCAGGTTGCTAGGCAATGGGATGTATAACTAGAAGGTTCAGCTATGGATGGGGCTCTTGGCCTCGGCCTGTTTGCTTCCTTCTGCACCTGCCAAAAGGTTCCCACCATCCTAAAAATATTGGTGCCAGCTGCAACACTGCTCACCCCCAGTTCTAGATCATTTATGAATAAACTAGCAACAAAGCCCACTGTGGGGAAAAAATACAACGGGCTCTAGAAAGGGGAGGGCAGATAGGCAGAATTCCCTCCTCCTCTGTCACTCCTCCTGGCTGGTCAAGGAGGGAGTGGGCATTGCCACCTGCTCCATGCGTGATCTCAGCTACATGAAGGGGGGTGGGCTTTGCTACCTACTCCATGCCTGAAACAGGCTGGGTAAAGGGGGTGGTGGGCATTGCTATCTACTCTGCTCCTGGCCGCAGGCGGGTGAAGGGGAAACGGGCATTGCCTCCTGCTCCATGACGGATTACAGATGGGTGAAGGGGGTTAATTCCCAAAGGAAGCTCTTTCCACACTCTTGACATTTATATGGTTTGTACCCTGTGTGGATTTTCTGATGGCAGGTAAGGCTTGACCTCTTACTGAAGTTCTTTCCACATTCAGAGCAGTTATATGGTTTCTCCCCTGTGTGGATTCTTTGATGGGAAGTAAGGTTTGAGTTTTGGCGGAAGGACTTCCCACACTCTGGGCATGAGTATGGTTTCTCTCCAGTATGTATCCTTTGATGGGAAGAAAGGTACTCCTTTTGAATAAAACTCTTTCCACACTCTGAGCATTTATATGGTTTCTCCCCCGTGTGGATACCTTGATGGGATATTAGGCTTGCACTCAGGCTGAAGCTCTTCTCACATTCCGAGCAGGTGTAAGTAAGTGTTTCTATGCTTGTTACTGCCGTATTATTGTATATAGCGTATTTATTGAAGCCACATGTTGTATAATATTTATTGTTATATTTCTCTCCAGTGACTGTGTTCTTTGAGAAAGATATTCCTGAAACGGGCTTGATAAGGATCTAGACCACCCGTTAGAAGATTTATTATCACAGAAAAATTAATGTATACCGTAAGAAATATATGAAAGGTCTACTAATGTTTTGTGACTTGTGCAGTCGACTGGAATGAACTTTTGAAACTGCATCAAACCCCACGGTTGGAATATAAGGCGTGCTGGATCTTGGATATTGTCAGAAGGACTGGTGTTTACATGGTGCTAATATCGCATTTGCACTTTATAATCTGGTGCAATAATAATATGATAGCACTTTGAGCACTAAACACTTTATTGTTTGTTAATAGAAAATTGAGGACGCCTATATGAATGTGTTTTTTGACCACATAAATAGGGGTGTTATTATCACATGTGGTATAAATTATTGATCATATATGTGATAGAGTTATACGGTTCGGGGTAATGGAGAAACCGACGTGATTCGGAGCTCCGGATCATCTGAGGTGCTGTTTTTTGGGGTGGTGGGGCTTTCAGATCGCCCACAGCCCCCGGGTTTTAGTCAGAAATCCGGCAAGAATGCTTTTAGCCCAGAGAGTGAAGGGTCTCGGCGGGTGGGAGGCTCTGAATTAAGGGCTTCTCCCCCAAGCCTTGAGATCCTCCTCGGAGAAAAGCGGCCAAAATCTCTGCAGCAGCTTCGAGAGTCATTAAATTGACATAGGCTCTTTGTTCCCCGAGCCTCGGGAACAGATTTGAACAGATTTGGACGTTTGAAGCAGTGAGTACATCCCAAGAAGTCTGTATTAAGTTAAGATTACTATCTCCCCCAATGGAATGTTTTACTGAATAAAGACTTAAATTTTAAAAGAACTAAAGATTGAGTTACCAAGCTGAAAAAGTATATTAAAAGACTGAGCAATTTAATTGGAGTTTTGAGAACGAGAAAAAGTTTAAAAGATCTAAGAAGAATATTGTTTTGCATACCTGTGGTTGGGGAGATAGCGACGCGGTGGGCGGATCATGGGAACTGGAAGGTGTGCTGTGAGACAGGAAGTGGAGAACAGTAGATGGAGAGGAGATAGAGAGAAAGAGTGGCAAGGGAGGTCAGGAAGAGCAGGAGGACCCGGAAGAAAAACAAAGCTGGAAGAGGATGTGAAGTACCCACCATTGAAAGTAAGGGAAAGGAAACGGAAGTAGAGGATTCACCATTGAAAGTGAGGGAAGATTATCGGTGTGACTGTATTACCATAGAGAAAGATCGCCCGACATTTTGAACCATAGAAAAACATCGCCCGACATTTTAAGGGTAAGGGAAGCCTCAATTGCCATTTTAACTGAGGGCAAACGTCAAAAATTTTTGATATATAAAAATAGAGACTTGAATTAAAAAGAAGACGGAGCTAAGAAAGAGAGCAGATTCGTGGGGACCTAAGGCAAGTCCGATGGACTCCAAAAAAGAAAAGGACTGGCAGGCTGCTATTGAAAATTTGGATAAGAAAATAACAGATGGAAATAAAGAGATTCGGGAGATGATACGAACATTACAGCAAAATCTAATGACGGAAATGAAAGAAGCAATCAAATCGGAAATTATGGAAGTTAAAAAGGAGATGGAGGCAATAAAAACAGATTTACAGAATACCCAACAAAAGGTGCAAGAAACGCAGCAGTTGGTGCAGGATGGGGAGAAAAAAACTGAGGCTATACAGAATGAGACCATAGGTATGGGCGAAAGAATAGTGATGATGGAATGCAAAGCAATGGACAGACAGATTCGCATGAGGGCAGTTCTGGAAAAAATGGATGGATCTGCCCTTAAACAAGTAGCTGGAATATTGGCAAAATTTTGGGGGCAAACAGAGGAGGAAATGATGACTCATTTGGATATCGCGTATAGAGTCGATTCAAAATATGCGGAACAAAAGAACTTACCAAGAGATATTATTGTCCAATTGACCACAAGGAGAATGAAGGAGGAAATTATTAGAAGACACTTTGAAACTCCACTGGAGGTAGCCGGGACATGGATTTGAATTATGAAAGAAGTACCACGTAAAGTACTCCAGGATCGGAAAAAGTACAGAGACTTAACACAAAAGCTAAGGGCAGCGTAAATCAGATATAGATGGGAGCTACCGGAAGGAGTGACTTTTGAATTCCAATCAGGGAGACAAGTGATTGGCAGCCCAATCCTAAGAAGGGCGGGGAAAGTGAACAGGAACCGAACTAAGGCTTGCGACGGCGCATCTGGCCCGTACGCCCGCGTAAGTGGCCCTCCGCCCGCGCTGGGACGCGGCGCTGGCCCGCCAACGGGCCAGCACCGGTGCAAGCCACAGGCGCCCGGGCGGCGGCGCAGGAGTGGCGTAGAGCCCTACGCCGACGCAGGGGGGGGGCGGGGAGCAAGGCGGGGTCGGAGTTAGTCCGCTCCCTAAGCTCCTCCAGAAGCGGGAACGCCCACAGCGGCGCAAAAAAGCTACGCCACGGAAAAAGAAGGCGTAGCCCATAGGCGTCCATGGAACGGCGAAAAATCAGCCCCCTCTCTGAGCGCCCAGCCCCGCCCCTATGGCCCGAAGGAGCATAGGATGAGAACTATCCCGGGGACCAATTAGCGTGCGCGCCCGGCGTGGACGAGCCCCCCTCTCTGCACCCAATCACCTGCGACCGCGCCCTACAAAACATCCGGCCAGCGCCGCCCAAACCCCCAGGTAAGTGAGCACTCGGCCGGAGGCTCTGCCCGTCTGCTGAGTGGCATTGCCCCTTTGAAAACCGAAACGGGCTGAGGGCATTCACGTTGGCAGGCGCAGAATGCACTCGGGGGACTTTGCGAAAAAGTGGGGGAACTTCTCGTAAAGGGGAAGAGGTGCAAATGTCTGCCTAACTCTCTTTCTACCGTGATAGAAAGAATGACTCAACAGCTAACTGGACTCATGCACGCTAGTTGCTTCTAACTAAGCACAAACAAACTAACCCTTCCGTGGCAGAAGGGAATGACACTTTGCAAATTAACCGCATGCTCTCCCGTTTCCTTGCAGGTGCCCTGACTCTGGCGCTCCCACCTGGTGATGACCAACGGAGTGCTGACAGGTGAGGAGGAGGAGGTGGGGGGGGCATTCCGCAGATTAGTGCAAACCGCCCATTCACCTGAACCCACCCGCTCACTTGCCGCTTTGGGTGAGGCCCAGCAGGGGTGGGGGGCAACCATGGCCGCCCCTGGCTGCCTCAGAGGCAGGCGCCTCGAAAACCACATGTGGCCAGGTGTTTGTTGTGACCAGCTCATTCCCTCCCATAAAGGTAAAGGCTTCCCAAGGCTGAGTGCATCCTCGCCAGACCGTCAGGCATCAGCTGCTGCCCTCGACCATGTGCAACCCCCCCGGATGGCGGAGTGTGGGGCTTGCCTTGCCAGTGGAACGAGGCAAAGCCCACACGTGTCTTTTTCCCCCACAGGCACGTCCAGGGCATGGCTGCTCCCCCGCGCCCCGCCCTCCCCAAACATCTCTGATGGACGGTTGGCTGCAGCCCAGGAAGCACCGTTGCGCCGCGGCCTGCATCCCAGCCCCGCCCCTCCGAGCGGGAAGGAGGGCTGTGTGGAATGCTCCGGCTCCCTTGCCAGCCTAAACGCAAGCCCGCTCTTTCCAGTGCAATAAAACGAGATGTACAACAACTGTCTTCTGTGTCTGCGAGTCTGACTTCGTCCTCCGCCCCTCCCCCAACACTCCCGTCACATCTCCCCACCTGCACATTGCCACAAATGTATCCGACACACCCCGTCTTGCCTCCCCGCCCCCTCCCTCCCTCCTCCTCCCCCTCTCCTCCTCTGTATTTGACCAGTGTCTGTACCACCCATCTGCCGAAGAGAACTTGATTCTCAGAAGCCTATGCCACGATAAAATTGGATAGTTTTAAAGGTGCTACGGGACCCTTTTTGAATTCGCTACCACAGGCTAGCACGGCGGGAAGGACCTGGCTCCGCCTCTGAGGGGGAGGGGCCCATGGAGGGGGTCCTTCCAGGCGCACGGGCTCGCGGCCCCCGCCCTGCCCAGCGGCTTCCCCCGACACTAGCCGCAATGTGGGCGGCGATCGAGAGGGAGCGGCTAGAGGTGCACGCTGCATGGGAGGAGGCGAACAACCGCGGCCGGGAGTTCATGGCTGCGGTACTGGAAGTGGGGGAAGGGCTCCGTGCCTCTCAAGTCCGTGCCGAAGCCCTGCTCGGGCGGCTCGTCGCCATCCTCGACCCTCCGGCCCCACCCGCTGCAGCAGCTCCACCCGCCCCAGAGGCACCCCTCCCTCGGGCCCAGTTGCGTGCGAGAGGCCGGGCCTGTGGACGGCCAAGGGGGTCCGGCCGCCGGCCTCGCCGGTGACCGCCGCTGCCGCCTTGGGGGTGGGGTGTTTTGCTGCACAGGCGGCTCTCCTACACGCCTCCCCTTCCTCACGTCTGCTGGGGGAGGTGGGATGATATAATAATAAAGGCTGATTTCTGTGCAATGGGTGTCTGTGTTCTTTGCCTTGGGATGGGGACGAGGGGGCAGGCCCGCTGTGTCTGCCTCTTGGTGGCGGCCTCAGGCCAGCCCTCCCCTTCGGCGCCACTTGGGGGCTGTCCCCTGCTGCCAGAGACTGGCTGCTGCCCTGGATTCCTCATGGCAGGGCGCCTGCCAGTCCCATGCCAACCTCTCTGGACGCGGCCGCCACAGACTTGGTGCTACATTGGGCAAACGGGGGAAAGGCTTCTCAGACTACGCCCACCCCTCTCCTTCCCGACTGCGAGCCCCGCCCGACACACGAGCCGAGGCAGTCTGCCGGCATGGGCACGGTTTGCCTGCTGCTCTGGGGCCTGGCCGGGATCGCGTGCTGCCCATAGGCTGCGCCTTTCCTGGCCCCTCCCCCTGACGCTTGTCAGGAACAGCACCCTTTGGCTGCGCCTGGCGGCGGCCGTGCATCAAACCCACCCACAACACTTTCTGGTTCTCCAAAATTGCATCTCTGCGCCGCTGCGGGCGCCGCTGCGGCCACACTTTGCTGGCACAGGATCCGGCCCAGCGGCGCCGCCACACCACCAGTGCAGCCGCGCCAGCGTTGGGGCCGGCCATAGGATTGCGCTGTAAATCAAAATATGAAATGGATGTTTTTCTGATGGAAAATGGAAAAGACTTTCCTAGCTCATCCAGATTATAACTATGGAGTACAAATTAATTTCATGGAATGTTAATGGACTTAATTCACCCTCTAAATGTAAAGCTGTGTTACATTGGTTAGCTAAACAAAGAAGTAATTTGATTTGTCTACAAGAAACTCATATTAGGGATCAAAATGTTAAATATTTGATTAACAAAAAGTTAGGAAAACAATTTGTCTCGGCAACAAAGCAAAAAAAGAGGGGAATTGTTATATATATAAAGGAAGAGCTACAACCCAAATTAATTGTGTCTGACAAAAATGGAAGATACCTGGCTGTGGAATGTTTATGTAATGCAAAGAAAACTATGGTACTTGGACTATATGCGCCAAATGGCTCCAAAGATATATTTTTCAAAGACTTACGAAAACAAATGGAGCAGTGGACTTATGACCAGGTAATTATAGCTGGAGACTTTAACGGAGTGGTAGATTTGCAATTGGATAAAACTCTATCAACAAGTAAAGTAAGGACGGGGAAATTACCGGTCTTTTTTTGAAATTCAGGAACAAGAAAATTTAGAAGATGTCTGGAGAAAATATAATCCTAAATTGAAGCAGTATACTTTTTTTTTCATCTAGTCACCAATCTTTTTCGAGAATAGATATGATCTGGGCATCTAAAGAACTGGTAGTATTTACAAAAGAAACTGATATATTACCAAAAGTTAGCTCGGATCATAATCCAGTGATGTGGAGATTTGGAATGAAACACAAGAAAAGGAGATGGAGAATTAATGAGGATCTTTTGAGTGACCCAGAATGTGTTGAGGTGTTGAGAAAAGAAACGAAGTTTTTTATTCAGTCTAACATGGATAAAGAGGTGCCAATGCACATGGTCTGGGACACATATAAAGCCGTAATTAGAGGTGTTTTGATGGACTTAAATGGCAGAGAGAGGAGGAAAAAAGAAGTGAAATTAAAAGAGATACAGGAAAAAATTATTCAAGTTGAACAACAATTGAAAAAGAGACCAGGTAAAAAGAAATTGTTGTATGAAATAAAGTTACTGCAAGAACAGATTAGAGCCATGGAAAATAAAGAAGTGGAGTGGGAGTTGAAGAAAATGAAGCAAAGAACATTTGAAGGAGCTAATAAACCAGGGAGATATTTGGCGTGGCAATTAAAGAAAAAGAGAGAGAAAAGAGTAATAAGTAAGATTACAGAAGAGGGAAAAGAACTATATGATCAAGGATTGATTGAGAGAGCATTCTATAAATATTATGCCAAGTTATATCAGAAAAAAATAGTGGATCATGAAAAGATAAGAGACTACTTTGACAGGATTGACTTACCAAAGGTACCGGAGAAGTTGAAAGAGAAGCTTAGTGCTGAGATATCAATAATGGAAGTGTTACAAGCAATACAAGCTACTACAGTTGGTAAAGCTCCGGGACCAGATGGAATTACTGCAAAATTTTATAAAGTGATGGCAGAGGACTTGAAACAACTGATGCAAAAGATGATGAATGGGATATTGGAAGGGGTCGTGATGCCAGATACATGGAATGAGGCTAATATTACATTGATACCGAAGGAGACATTAGACTTAAGTAATGTTAAGAATTATAGACAAATATCTTTAACTAATAATGACTATAAAATATTTGCAAAGATACTAGCAGAAAGACTTAAGACTTGGCTAGTGGAATTTATTGGAGAAGATCAAGCCAGCTTTTTACCGGAAAGGCAAATAAAAGATAACTTACGAGTGTTGTTGAATGCTATTGAGTATTATGATAAAAATCCAGGGAAGCAGGTTGGTTTTTTCTTTGTGGATGCGGAGAAAGCGTTCGACAATTTGAACTGGGATTTTATGTTTGCAACAATGGAGAAGATGCAGTTGGGAGAGAAATTTATACAAGCAATAAAGGCAATATATAAAAACCAATCTGCAAATATAATTGTTAACTCGGATGTAACCAAAAAGTTGGAAATAAGAAAAGGAACAAGACAAGGGTGTCCGCTTTCCTCACTTCTGTTTGTAATGGTACTGGAGATTTTACTTAGGCAAATAAGAGAAGACAATTCAATAAGAGGATTGAGGACTAAAGGATTTGAATATAAAGTAAGAGTTTTTGCTGATGACATAATGGTGATAGTGGAAGATCCAATAGAGTGCATGCCAAAATTGATGAAGAAAATGAAGGATTTTGGAGATGTAGCGGGTTTTGTAATTAATAAGGTGAAGTCCAAAATACTCTGCAAAAATATGACTAAACAACAACAAAAGGAGCTGATGGACAAGGTGGAGTGTGAAGTAGTGAACAAGGTTAAGTATTTGGGAGTGGAAGTGACAGTGAAGAATATTGATTTATATAAGAATAACTATGACAAGTTATGGCAACAAATAGAGAAAGATATGATTAGATGGAATAAAATGAACTTGTCATGGTTAGGTCGTATTGCAGTAATTAAGACGAATGTTCTTCCAAGAATGATGTTTCTACTACAAACAATACCTATTGTTAAAGACAGTAAACAATTTGAGAAGTGGCAGAGAATGATGTTAAACTTTGTTTGGGCTGGAAAGAAACCCAGAGTTAAAATGAAAGTACTCTATGATGCGAAAGATAGAGGAGGTCTACAATTACCAAATTTTAAATTATACCATGAAGTGATATGTCTGGACTGGCTAAAGGAATGGATGACATTGAAGAATTTGAAGTTGTTAGCATTGGAAGGATATAATAAACTATTTGGATGGCGTGCATATCTATGGTATGACAAAGTAAAAGCAGACTCTATGTTTCTACATCATTATGTCAGAAGAAGCTTGTTTGCTGTATGGACTAAATACAAGAAATATATAGAAGAGACTATACCAATGTGGATTATCCCTGCGGAAGTAGTAAATCCAAGAACAGAATATGCAGGGGAAGATTGGTTGACTTATAAAGAAATTCTTGAGACACAGCAGAATAACTATATGCTTAAAGGTAATGAAGAATTGCCATTCCAATATGGATGGTTTCAATACATGCAGATAAAAGACCTATATGAGAAAGACAAAAGAAAAAATGGTTTTAGACTACAAAACTCTGAGATTGAGGAGTGTTTGCTTCAGGGGGGGAAGAAAATAATTTCTAAAATATAAGATATTATTGAAATGGTTTACAGAGGAGGAAGTTGTTAAAGTGCAGATGGTCAATGGGCAATAAATTGTAATAAGGAAATTTCAATGGAAGCTTGGGAAAAGGTTTGGAAAAATGTAGTTAAGATTTCAGCATGTACCACTGTGCGTGAAAATGTATATAAAATGTTGTATAGATGGTATTTAACACCGAAGAAGTTGACCAATGGTAACAGCCAGATGTCTGATAAGTGTTGGAAATGTAAACAGCATGAAGGTTCATTCTATCATATGTGGTGGACTTGTGATAAGGCTAAGCAGTTCTGGGGGGATATAGTTAAAGTTATGTCAGATATTTTACAAAGGAATATAAATAAAACCCCGGAATTGCTGTTATTATGTATGAACCTAGAAGATTTTGATAAAATGGACAGAGTTATGGTGTTTTATATGATCACGGTGGCCAGAATGTGTTATGCACAGATGTGGAAGACTCAGGAGATACCATCTATGGAAGATTGGATTTTGAAAGTTTTGAACATGGCAGAAATGGACAAATTAACAAGGAAATTGAAAGAACAAGAAGAATTGGACTATACATCAAGCTGGGAAAAATTTAAGAAATATGTGGAAAAAAAGTGGGACATGAAGGGGAAATTGTGGTCTTTGGAGAAGTAGGGGAGATAGAAACTTACTTAAGGCTAAAAAGGGGTATATTTTATTATATGTTATGGGATCAGTATAGTATATTTACAGGGGATATGTATGTAATTTTGTTTTACTTAGTTAGCATATGTACTTATTATTACTTATGTAATCTTTATATTTTTAACTAAGACAAGTAATATAGTTAGATAGTAGGTATAATATATATATATATTATATTAGTATTATAGATTTTAAGAATTTATATGATATACTTTTTAGATTAAGTTGGGTATGGAAAACTGCGGGGAGTCACCAGAAAAGGGGGCGGAAGGATGGGGGAAACGCAATGGGGTGAATAATGATAATGATTTCTATGTTTATGTTTGTAAACCCATCCAATAAAATTTTTTTTAAAAAAAATCTTATTTTGTTGTATTAAAGTCAATAAAGTTCATAGTGCTGATGATATATTCATCCAATTATTGGGGTGAAGCCCAATTATTGGGGTGGAGCCTGATGGGCGTGCGCCAGCAGTATGTTCCCGTTTCGTGTAACACACTTTTTCAAAGGCTCGTTGTGACCAAGTCAATCGAACAAGCAGAATCGCAGTTTCTCAACCAAATGGTGTGAATACAGACGGTGACTTGCTGCAAGTTTTAGAACAGGCTCCTCTGGCCAGGCCTGATTCAGACATCAGCATGCTCTTAAGAAGCCCTAAACTTTCCTATGTCAGATCATTTAACTAATGGCCAGAGAAAAGCCTCAGGAATGATTTTAGGACCATTAATGGGTACACGACACAAGTAAATGCTATTATAGAGCCTCTGCTTCCAGTCTAAGCTTTTATTAAAATATTATTCAACATTCTCAATATTAGAAAAAATCAACAGAAAATCACACCATCCATCATTGCTACACGGATTATTTAAAAAGGAGCAATTACATGAGTCCATAAAATTTTCTTACCCCAAAAGATGAGCAGATCAGAACCAAGGAGCCCCAAACAGAAACAAGCCACGATCAATCCTCATTCTCATTTTATAGATTTTCAGAATAATTTCTCAGCAATAGCTAACTGTCCCACTTACAAAGGGCGCACATTCTTGGCAAACCCATTATTTTAACTTCAAACATCATACAAGGTTACCTATATTTGAAATGACTTAAAGCATACAAAATTTCTTCATTCCTTCTTGCTACTTTTTTAATCTTAACAAAGTCTGTATAAAAATAGTGATTAGAAATGTCTCATACATATGAATAACTTTTGGCCCACAATCAATACACCCAACCTTAAACCATTTCTTTATTTCAATGAAGATGAACAAGCTTGCCACTCTCAGCTGAATTGATGCGTCTGAGCCTCAACACATGGGAACTACTGATATGAGTTAGTAGAATTTGAATCCAGTAGCATCTTAGAGACTAACCAGGTGCAAGCTTTTGAGAGTCAGAGCTCCCTTCTTCAGACACAAGGAATGGAGATCCCCAAGCCTTTATATCCCAGCCAAAGGCGGGTGGGGTGTTACAAGGGAGGGCATCAGGATGTGAAGGTACAATGCAGCTGATTAGAGCAGAAATTAGCATCTGTAGTGAAATAAGAATCCCAAGTCTCTGTTCAGGCTGGTTGTGTCTCTGTGTGTGTGCATTAATGTGAACGAACTCCATTTCTGCAATATCACGTAATCTCCCATTGAACTATCTCTGTTTCAGGACAGCCACTTTTAGATCAGCAATGGAATGTCTTGGAAGATTAAAATGTTTCCCCACACTCCAGGCATTTATATGGCTTCTCACCTGTGTGCATTCTTCAATGGGAATTAAGTTCTCCACTCCGACTAAGCATTTGTGCTTTCCCTCCTGTGTGATTTCTTTGATGGTAAGACAGGCTTTGACTATTACTGAAAGCTTTGCCACATTCCAGGCAGGTATATGGTTTCTCCCCTGTATGAATTCTTTGATGGCGAATAAGGCTTCCCCTCAAACCGAGGGCTTTCCCACACTCCCAGCATTTATAAGGTTTCTCCCCTGTATGAGTTCTTTGGTGGGAATTAAGGGGTCCACTCTGACTGAAGCTTTTTCCACACTCCATGCATTTATAAGGTTTCTCCCCTGTGTGAATTCTCTGGTGGGAATGAAGTTGGCTACTAATCCTGAAGCTTTCTCCACACACCATGCATTTATAAGGTTTCTCTCCTGTGTGAATTCTTTGATGGTGAGTAAGGGTTTCCCTCCGACCAAAGCTTTTCCCACACTCCATGCATTTATAAGGTTTCTCCCCTGTGTGAATTCTCTGGTGGGAATGAAGGTGTGTACTAATCCTGAAGCTTTCTCCACATTCCATGCATTTATAAGGTTTCTCCCCTGTGTGAATTCTTTGATGGTGAGTAAGGGTTTCCCTCCGACCAAAGTTTTTTCCACATTCCAAGCATTTATAAGGTTTCTCCGCTGTGTGAATTCTCTGGTGGGAATGAAGGTGTGTACTAATCCTGAAGCTTTCTCCACACTCCATGCATTTAAATGGTTTCTCCCCTGTGTGAATTCTTTGATGGTGAGTAAGGGTTTCCCTCCGACCAAAGCTTTTCCCACACTCCAAGCATTTATAAGGTTTCTCCCCTGTGTGAATTCTCTGGTGGGAATGAAGGTGTGTACTAATCCTGAAGCTTTCTCCACACTTCATGCATTTATAAGGTTTCTCCCCTGTGTGAATTCTTTGATGGTGAGTAAGGGCTTCCCTCCGACCAAAGCTTTTCTCACACTCCAAGCATTTATAAGGTTTCTCCCCTGTGTGAATTCTTTGGTGGGAATTAAGGTGTCCACTCTGACTGAAGCTTTCTCCACACTCTATGCATTTATAAGGTTTCTCCCCTGTGTGAATTCTTTGATGGTGAGTAAGGTTTCCCCTCTGACTGAAGCTTTTCCCACACTCCAAGCATTTATAAGGTTTCTCCCCTGTGTGAATTCTCTGGTGGGAATGAAGGTGTGTAACAATCCTGAAGCTTTCTCCACATTCCATGCATTTATATGGTTTCTCCCCTGTATGAATTCTTTGATGGTCAGTAAGGTTTCCCCTCTTACTGAAGCTTTTCCCACACTCCAAGCATTTATAAGGTTTCTCCCCTGTGTGAATTCTTGGATGGGAATTAAGATGTCCACTCTGACAGAAGATTTCTCCACACTGCAGCCATTTATATTTTTTCTTTCTCTTATACATTTTCCAATACATGTTAATATCTGAGTTTTCAGAAAATTTTTCCCCACTTGCTGTGCCCTCATTTCTCTTGCCTTCTATGTACATTTTTTCAAGTAATGGGATTTCAAGACCATTTTCACCTCTTAAAAGACCGGAATTGTTCATTCCTTTAGATGAATGTTTTCTCTCTTCTTTCCTCATTGTATCACAATAGTCCACCTTCACTTTCACTTCTGAATATATATCCCCTTTACCCATCTCTGGATGCTCAGATGTTTCATTCGCTGACCCCCACAGGCTTCCTGCAGAAAGAAAGAGAAAGGTGGTGTGATGATAGGACACATTTACAACTTATCTGTGTCAGAGTTTCCTCCTTTGCTTCATGACTGAAGACATTCCTATGGTAATGACCATAGGCCAAGAGGACAAATAACCACAAAGAATATGTAATGGAGACTGCCCTCCACCCCTTCCCTCGAGCTCAACATGACCCTGTGATTTTAAGTTTCTTCTTTCCTGCCTAGGTGAATTTAGAGGTTGAGTGGTTTGGGGGGCTTTTTGGGAGAACAAAACCACTCACTCAGAGACAGCCAGCTAGTGATAGTTTAACATAAAATAGAAGGTCTGAACAGATGCAGGACAGAGATAAGTTTTACATACAGGGGGAAGCATGTGCTTTTAACTCTCATGCTCCCATTTTCTCTATGCTCAAATGTTGTCATCTTATGCTGTTCAGCTGTATGTTCTTTTTTGTGAGGAACTGCATAGTATATCCTTTAAGAGAAAAAACGATTTTCCTGGAATCAGAATTCTCTGTTCTCTGCTACCACAGAAAACCTCCTGCTTTCTCCTTGCAATGGAGCAGCTGCTGCATTGGAAATGCCTCTTCATGGACTCAGGCTGGCTTCAGCGTTTTTGGCTTCCAAGCTGTCCTGTCCTCTAAGCCCCCTAATGGGTTATGGGGAGGCAAGAAGCAAGAGAAGGCAAAGAGGGTCTGCCCCTGTTGCCCCCCCCCCAATAATGGGAGGGAATTAGGGAGCATGCTCCAACACAGATCTCTGGGCTGTCCTTGCTACCATGGGTGCAGCTAAGCAGGGTTGTGGCAATGCCTGGGGTGCTGGCATAGGGTACACTGGTGCCCTTCCACTGGCACCCCAGGCATTTGCCTACGTCCACCTATTGGATGATTGAGGCGACATCGTGGCTGAGGGCCAGACCTCCCCTGTGTTGCCAGCTGACAGCCTGCAATTCGAATTCTCGCAAGAGCAGAGAGCAAACCCCAGTTGCCTAAGAGAAGGAGAGAGGCAAACTCCACCTGGTGGTCTAGTAATGTTAAGACCACAACCCTTAGTAGGAACCTGTCAAAAATATAGAAAACAAAACATTAGCCACAGACTGGATGCTGAAAGATGAACATGGAAATACAACATCTGATCAGGAAAAAATAAAGGAAAGAGGGAAACAATACACTGACGTACTATACAGAAGAGATGGAAGGATGGCACATATTTTTACTGAAGAATCCTTTGATGAAGAACCAGAAATCTTGGAAAGTGAAGTAAAAGCTGCACTCAAAGCAACTGGGAGAAACAAAGCACCTGGACTAGAGGGAATTCCAACAGAGCTATTTCAAGCTACAGAAACGGGAGTTCATCAGAATCTTAACAAGAATCTGTCAACAAATATGGAAAACAAAACAGGCCCACAGATTGGAAATGCTCAGTCTACATTCCAAGGAGCAGGGTCACTAGGAGGTGACAAAGATACTTACCTGGGAGGAAGGTCACCTAGCCTTGATCAGAACTGAACACATCAAAGGCATAGCCAGTGTCCAGGCAGACTGGATGAGCAGGTAGATCATTCAACAAGGGAAACAGTCCCTTAAGAAAGAGCTCATCTGATGGAGAACAGCATCCCCTTCATAATCTAGTGATGTGCCCTGCATCCAGGTTGGACAGGTAGGGAGATAATGGGCATCCTTGTCTGACACCTTTGCCAACTGGGAACCATTCTGTTTCCCCATATCCTCCCCTAACATTAGCCTCTTGTCCAGAGTACAGGTTATGCATCAAAACAATCAGATGTTTTGTGACACCCCCATTTCTTTTAAGACTCTCTGTAGCTTTTCATGATCCACACAATCAAAAGCTTTGCGGTAACCTATAAAACACACAATTAAGGAAAACAGGAAGTTCTCTCAATCTAGAACCCATGAGGTATTAAGAAAAAAAATCAGGCATCAAGAACAACTTTCTTCAGCAACACAGGAATAAAAAGAGTAAAAATGAAAACTGATGAACAAACAGTGCAATCTTAAACAGATTTAGATCAGTGATTTCAAAAGGCTTAGACTGGAGTAACTCTGTTTAGGATTGTGCTGAAAGACTCCCAAACAAGAGGACGACTGTGAATACTGCTTTTCCTCTCTTTCCCCGCTGTAAGCAAGGTAATTTCACAGGAGCAAAGGCAACGTGGAATGCCTTGAAAACATGTAGCATCTCTGGACACAAGTGAAAAAAAGGTCTGGTGCTGGAAGTCCCCCCCCCTCCAAAAACCCCTTTGCTGCTGCTTATAGCTGGGAAATGGGTAAGCAGGCCTTCACACTTGACCTTGCATGTTATCAGCCAGGCATGGTCTCCTTTGAGAAGAATCACAAAAAAAGGGATTTTCAGAGACTTACTCTGTAGATCCCAATCAGCAAAGCAAGGCGGGCTTTTATCTAAAATAGTAAAAATATAGAAATAATGAAAATGGAATTTTAATGGGTGGAATGTTGGGTTCCTGAAGACTGCAAGAAGTCGGACTCCATGGCTTGGGGGGGGGTCCCTCCCCACTCTGTGATCCCATGAAAAGGAGCTGGCCTGGAGCTTCCCATCTCCTCCGGGATCCCTCCCACGGAGGCCGCTGCTGTCTCCTTCGGATGGTTCCCAAGATGAAATTTTAAGAATTCTGTCCGGCCTCCATGACAGCTGAGGTCAAAGGGGAACTCTTATGCCATTAAAGAGGGCCCGTCTCAGAAAACCAAACGTAAACCACAGAGGTGGCTCTGAGAAGGAAGAAAGGGAAGGGACTTGGGGCAATGCTCCTCGTTGAGGTCCAGCAACTTGAGACCAAGGCCTGCAGGACAGGTGCTCATTCCTGAGGCAAAACAAGGCCCTGCAGGGTCTTCTCCCCTCAGTCTCCCCTGGCGAGAGGAGAAATGACCTTTCTTCCTCCCCTCTGCAATTGGGAGAGGAGCTACAATGCATTCCTATGAGACCAGTCTGGGGTTGCTTTCGGTCTCGTCGCTGAGTAAAATCAGATGCTTTGCTTTGCAGGCCCAGCACCCCAGGACCAAGGCCTGCCCCCTCCAGTTAAAGGGAGTGCCGAAGGAAGTTGCCTGTTTTCCTATGTTCAAGACCTACAAGCTCCGTTTCAGCACTCACAACCAGCCAAGCTCTTTGGAGGAGAGGCTCCATCTGAGAGGAGAAACAAGGCCATAGAAATCCACCAGCCCCTGGAAGTACGTGGAGGCATCGCACAGCCCCACAGCAGATGGAAGCAGCTACCTGCCAATCCCCCCTCTTCATCAGAGATCCGGAGAAACGGCTCTTCTTCTCCTTCCAGCCTAGAAATGAGGTCAGTTTTGGCAATCTCAGGTCCTTGTACGGGGAAAAAAAAGAAAGACAAAATCGTGACTCTTCTGTGTGCTCATAAATGGAGCAATTCCAAGCCAGGATGCCTGCTTCTCCTGAAATTCACAACAGGCTAATAATAGGGGCAGGGCGGAATGGAACCTTTTCTGGCACGGGCAGTTCTGTGCCTCCTCACTGCCAAGATGAGATGGAAATGCCAAATGAAAACTAAGGCAGTGCCAGAGAAGCCAGCACAGCTCCTTCCAGGGCCACATCTCAGTCCAGGTGAGACAAGGCCCAGACTGGGGGGAAGCCCCTGCTTAGACCCTCTCGCCTTCTCCATATGCAGGCTCACTTGGCCCTCTTCTGATGCCCTCTTGTGTGGTCCAGACACAGAGATGCCAGATTGGGAGGGGCTCCTCCTGCACAACCCCTCCCATATTGGAAGAAGGATCACAGAGAATGGCAGAGATCAGCCACAGGGCCCAAGGCTCACAGCCTGCCCAAGTCCTTCCTCATTAAGGACCCCCCCCCCCCAGTTCCTCCTCAAAGCATGAAGGAGGCAGCCCAGGAGAAAAGGACCCTCACCCAGAGAGGCCACGTTCCCAAAATTCTCCAGCATGACTTCCTTGTACAGGGCTCTCTGCGCTGGGCTCAGCAGGCTCCACTCCCCCTTGGAGAAATAAACAGCCACCTCCTCAAAGGACACCAGATGCTGGAAGAAGAGAAAGAAATCTGGTCCATTAGAAAGAAAATCCCAATGGCCGGCGTGACACAGGGGTTACAGTGATAGACTAGGAGCTGAGAGGACAGAGTTCGAATCCCCTATCATGGATGCTTCTCCAGGGACACTGGGCCCTTCACAGTCTTCCAACCTAACCTACCTCACTAGACTGTGGTTGGGAGGGTTAAGCGGTGGAGAAGAGGGCAGTACAAAAAGCTGCTTTCGGTCCCTCATCAGTGAAAAAAAGAGGGATGTCATTTAAAAAACAGGAATAAATAAATCATATACAAAATCAGGGCTGGCAAAAGCAAAATGGAACGTGGAAGAAGGGAGAAGACCCTATAGGGACATTTCTCTCTCCTCCATCCCAGTCTTCCTTGGGGCACCTACCAAGAGGGCTTGCTCAAAATCTTGTAGCACCAGAACCGAGGGGAAGGAACCTGATCCACTGAGCCTTTCAGCAGAGAAGGGACCCTTCCTCACATCTGCTATGCACCTCCCCCCCCCGCCCTTTTACCTGTGCTGGCTGCATGGCTGGTCTTTTCCCTTCACCACACGGAGGAGACGGCAGAGAAACAGCCAAGGGGGTCTTTCTGGGAGGGTGAGAAAGAAAGATGGAGGAAAACACTTTAGAGGTGCGTAAATCTCTATGTCAGTCCCTTTAGCAAAGCTCTCTCTGGATTTGGTTTGGGGCGCAATTCAAGATCTCAGACCCAGAGTCTTTGGCCTGATCTCATTCCCCCACCCAGCCATACGGGAGAAGTGCCCACCTTACTTTTTGTTTCATTTATTTGAGTTACAGACAAGAACAATCAAGGCAGTTAACAAATATACGGATAAGCATCCTGTAAAATACAGCTCTTAGTTAACCAGTCGTAAATAAGCAAAAGAGTACTAGCATTTCTATTACAGGTGGTTTGCCTCCTCAAGCACAAGGTCGAGTTGTGGGGGGGGGGGCTGGTAGATGGAAAGGCTCAGGCTTCTTAGCAGCTCTCCTCTGCCCCACCGTCCAGTAGTGCCCCCCAAACTCTTTCATGTCACAGATTCCCCCCACCCCCATTGTTTGAAAAGCTGGAAACTGAACTGGCATAACTCCAGTGGCATAAAGTTATACCAGGACATGAATCAAATTCTTTGAATTCCCAGCTTTCGCTTTTTTTATAAATAAATCACCATCCCTTTTTGCTGTGAAGATAGAAGGAAAGGGGCTGGAGGCCTGCTTTTTAAAGCATTGGAAGGGAAAGGTCTGAAAAAGGGATAGACTCCTTGTTACCACAATATCCAATGACCAGTTTAAAATAATCCCCTTTTCGCCAGAGAGCTGGCTGTTACGGAGGCAGAGAAAACAGACATGGCGTGGCTGGGGAAAGGGAAATAGAAAGCTTCCAAACCCCAAGGTAGAAAGGGAGGTTTGCAAGACAGCTGGAGGGGACACGCCTTTCCTCAGCCCCCAGCCCGTAAGCCACCCCCAGCCCCCTCCCCGGATTCTGCCTCCTGGCTTTGCAGAGAGGAGGAACTTCTAGGGTGGTGGTGGGGAGTTACGAGAGGAGTCTCAAAGGATCCACCCTGCAACCCCCCCCCCCCATCCGCTGTCTCCCCTTCTGGTCTCATTTCTCCCCCAAAGCAGTTTCTGCTCTCCCCCCCCCCCCGTCTAAAATGGAGCAGATGCTCCACAATGCTCCCAATGCTGCCTTGGAGGTAGAGGAAAAGGGGAAAAGACCCCCCCCCCAAGGCAGAAGTGGAGGTCTGCAAGGCAGCTGGGGCGGGGCCGCGTCTTTCCTCAGCCTCCGGCCCGTGACCGCACCCCCCACCCCTTCCCAGGATCCGACCTCCCACTCTGCAAAAAGGATGAATCTCCAGGATGGGGAGGGGGTCGTTAGAGGCGCCCCAAAGGATCCGCCGGGCACTGCCCCCTCCAATCCGGTGCCTTCCCTTCTGGACTCAGGTCCCCCCCCCCAAAGCAGCCCCCCCCCGCAATTGTAACTCACAACTGCGGGGAAAACAAGAGCCACATGCCCAAAGGCGCAGGCAGGAAGTGACCTCACCAGCCCTCCCTCGCTGCCAGTCTAGGAGTCGGGACTCTTTCACTTTAACCCAGTGGGCCGGCTGCAGCGCGCTCCTCCGGCTCCTTTGGGGCAAAGGCATCGCATGGGGGGGTCCCCTCTGCACCTTGGGGGGGGGGTTGGCCTGGGAGTTCAGGGGAGAGTCCGAAGGGGGAGCCGCTCCGTGCCCTGCTGCTGCCCTCGAGGGAAAGGGGCCTGGGGCTGCCTCCTGCGGAGCTAAAGCAGCCCCCCCCCGTCCACAGTGGGTGGGGGGCTTGCCTGGTGGCCAACGTGTACCATCCTGCAGACTGCAGGTGAAAAGGACAGCTTTGGAAAGTGGGCTGTGGCTGGACGGAAGAGCAGCTGCTTCGCCTGCAAAGGTGGCAGGTTCAATCCCGGCAGCATTCCTAGTTAAAAGGTGGGGGTAGGGGGGATGTGAAGGACCCCCGCCTGAGGCCCTGGACAGCCCCCCCCCCCTTTATCGCCAGTCCAAGGGGATGATATGCATCTGTTTCCTGGAGCAGGATACCTCCAAAGACCCACTGCTGTACAGGCGCAGCTGCAGAGGGCTGTTGCCTTCTTCTACTGCTCGTGGGTTCTGAGATAAACATTGATCCAGAGGAGTTAGCCGTGTTAGTCTGTAGTGGTAAAATCAAAAAGAGTCCAGTAGCATATTTAAGACTAACCAATTTTATTGTAGCATAAGCTTTCGAGAATCACAGTTCTCTTCGTCAGATGCATGGAGGGCAAAAAGAGAAACTGGTCAGCTATAGAGGAGAGGGGAGGGTGGAGTAGATGCAAACAGCTCCTTCTGATATGGAGATACAAACAGCTCCTCATATGGAGAATTATCTCATTATCACAGGTAACTGATTTCCTTTACAGAAGCAAACTGATCTCCATATCAGAAGGAGCTGTTTGCATCTACTCCGCCCTCCCCTCTCCTCCTCTATATCTGACGTTTCACTTTTTGCCCTCCATGCATCTGACAAAGAGAACTGTGATTCTCAAAAGCTTATGCTACAATAAAATTGTTTAGTCTTAAAGGTGCTACTGGACTCTTTTTGAGATAAACATTAACAATTCTATTGAGAACCAGTGGGGTTTAGCATTTGGAGAGACTAGAGTCTGGGAAATCCACGTTGAGACCGCCACTTCGCCACGGAAGCTTGGCGAGGGATGTAGAGCCAGTAATACTGTCAGGCTAACCTACCTCACAGGGTTGTTGTGAAGATAAAATAGAGGACAGAATTATTCCATGATAACCCTGTGGCTAGACCACTTTAACGCACTCCAACTGCATCTGCCCTTGAAGTGAGAAAACGCAGCTGGTAGACTAGGGAATGCCACAAGCCCTTTGATTAGGTATCAGGCTCAGCTCCAGGGCCTCTAACTTCAAGGGCAGATCCAGGGTCCCCCTTTCTCTCCAGGACCAGCCCTCTCCATATGCTCTGCTGCAGGGCTGAGGTGAACAGCTGCCTGGACAGAGGCCCTGTCTCTTGTGGCTCCCGCTCGGTGGAAGGGCCCCAGAATGGCTCCCACAATTGTCTCATCCCACAGAAGGTGTCGAATGGCATTTTAACAGAGGCAGTCAGGTTGTAGTTTTACAACAGGCTCTTCTGGGTAGCTCTGGCCAGGCCTGATTCAGACATCAGTGTGCTCTTAAGAAGCCCTAACCTTTCCAGTACTGGATCATATAACTAACGGCCAGAGGAAAACCTCTGGAATGGTTTTAGGATCATTAACGGGTACAGGACACCAATAAATGCTATTACAAAACATCTGCTTCCATTCTAAGCTTTTATTACAACATCATTATTCAACACTCTCAATATTAGAAAAACATCAACAGAAAATCACACCATCCATCATTGCTACAGAGATTATTTAAAAAGGATCAATTCCATACAGGAGTCCAAAGAAGTTTCTTACCCCAGAAGCTGAACAGATCATAATCAAGAAGCCCATCTACAAAAAAGCCCCAATCAAATCCCTTTCCCATATTTGCAGGATTTGCAAATCATTTCTCAACATTAGCTAACTGTCCCAAGTCTATATAAAAATAGCGATTAAAATTTCTCATACATATGGATATCTTTTAGGCCCACAACCAATACACCCCTCCTTAAATCTTATCTTCATTTCAATGAAGTTGAACAATCTTGCCATTCTCAGATGAATCGATGTGTCTGAGCCTCAGAACATGGGAACTACTAATATGGATTGGCAGGATTTGAGTCCAGTAGCATCTTAGTGACTAAGCAGGTTTTCAGAGTGTAAGCTTTCAAGAATCAGAGCTCCCTTCCTCAGATACAAGTAGGAATGGATATCCCCAGGCCTTTATATCCCAGCCAAAGGTGGGTGGGGTGTTACAAGGGAGGGCATCAGGATGTGAAGGTACAATGCAGCTGATTAGAGGAGAAATCAGCATCTGTAGTGAAATAAGAACCCCCAGTCTCTGTTCAGGCTGGGTGTGTCTGTTGTGTGTGTGCGCATTAATGTGAAGGAACTCCATTTCTGCAATATCACGTTGTAATCTCCCATTGGAGTATCTCTATTTCAGGACAGCCACTTTTAGATCAGCAATGGAATGTCTTGGAAGATTAAAATTTTCTCCCACTAGTTTTGAGTGTTGTGATTTCTAATATCTGATTTATGTCCATTTATTCCTTTGCACAGGGAATGACCTGTTTGTCCAGCAAAGAGAGTAGAAGGGCATTGCTGACCCTTAAGAGCACAGAGACCATTGGAAGGTGAGCCAGTGAATGAACCCTGAGATGGTAAAACTGGTGCTGTTACCTCCAGTGATCGTGACATGGGTTAGATCCCTCTTGCGATGTACAAATGGTCCTATAATTGTGTACCTACTTTGCCTCTTGGCTCTCTCCAAGGCAGTTCTACTCTGGGCCCTTCTAGCCGTGCAGCCAGGTTAACTCTATTCCTGCATGCAGAGACATGCTCTGTGATTTTCTTGATGAAATCCAGCAACTGTTCCCTATATTTCTGGCTGTATCTGTCACAACAGACTTAAGCGGTGGGATCAAAAGGGCCAAGGGAGTCGGAGAAGCATTATGCAAACATAGCTGTCAGCGACTCAGGCAGTTCCTGGTATTTTGCTTGCACACCCCAGAGATGTGTCATATGTTCCCCACGGAAGGAAAGCGGGTAATGAGCGGCGACTTGGGACACTTATATAGGGTTGCCACCTCCAGGTTGGGAAGGGGGAGTACGAGGAGGGGACAGAACTCAGAAGGGACGTGAAGTCACAGAATCTGCCCTCTGAAGCTGGGCTCCAGGGAAACTGGTCTCCATGATCTGCAGATCAGATGTAATTCTGGGGAAACTAAAGGTTCCACCTGGGGGTTGGTTACCATAAGTGACATCTGTGGGGCACGCTGGAGTGGATTGGCTCCCAAAGATCATTGCAGCTTCAGCTGGAGCTGCTTTTTGCACACTCAGGGCATTTATAAGTTTTCTCCCGTTTGACTTCGGTGACGTTGAGCAAGGCTTTCTCTCCAACCCAAGTATTTTCCACACTCCCAGCGTTTATAAGGTTTCTCCCCTGTGTGAATTCTTCGATGGGAATTAAGGGCTCCACTCCCATTGAAGCCTTTTTCGCACTCTGGGCATTTATAAGGTTTCTCCCCTATGTGAATTTTTTTGATGGTGAGTATGGTTTCCCCTCCAACTGAAGCTTTTCCCACACTCTAAGAAATTATAAGGTTTCTCTCCTGTGTGAATTCTTTGGTGGTAATCAAAATGTCCATTAATCCTGAAGCTTTTCCCACACTCCAGGCATTTGTAGGGCTTCTCGCCCATGTGAATTCTTCGATGAGAATTAAGATCCCTACTCCAACTGAATCCTTTATCACACTCTGGACATTTATATGCTTTCCCTCCTGTGTGATTTGATGGTAAGACAGACTTTGATTACTACTGAAAGCTTTGCCACTTTCCAGGCAGGTATATGGTTTCTCCCCAGTATGAATTCTTTGATGGTGAGTAAGGTTTCCCCTCCAACCAAAGCTTTTCCCACACTCCCAGCGTTTATAAGGTTTCTCCCCTGTGTGAATTCTTTGATGGGAATTAAGGGCTCCACTCCCATTGAAGCCTTTTTCGCACTCTGGGCATTTATAAGGTTTCTCCCCTATGTGAATTTTTTTGATGGTGAGTATGGTTTTCCCTCCAACTGAAGCTTTTCCCACACTCTAAGAAATTATAAGGTTTCTCTCCTGTGTGAATTCTTTGGTGGTAATCAAAATGTCCATTAATCCTGAAGCTTTTCCCACACTCCAGGCATTTGTAGGGCTTCTCGCCCATGTGAATTCTTCGATGAGAATTAAGATCCCTACTCCAACTGAATCCTTTTCCACACTCTGGACATTTATATGCTTTCCCTCCTGTGTGATTTGATGGTAAGACAGACTTTGATTACTACTGAAAGCTTTGCCACTTTCCAGGCAGGTATATGGTTTCTCCCCAGTATGAATTCTTCGATGGTGAGTAAGGTTTCTCCTCCAACTGAACCTTTTCCCACACTCTAAGCAATTATAAGGTTTCTCCCTTGTGTGAATTCTGTGGTGGGAATTAAGGTGTCCATTAATCCTGAAGCTTTTCCCACACTCCAGGTATTTGTAGGGCTTCTTGCCCATGTGAATTCTTCAATGGGAATTAAGTTCTCCACTCCAACTGAATCCTTTTCCACACTCTGGACATTTATATGCTTTCCCTCCTGTGTGATTTGATGGTAAGACAGGTTTTGATTATTACTGAAAACTTTGCCACTTTCCAGGTAGGCACATGGTTTCTCCCCAGTATGAATTCTTTGATGGCGAATAAAGTTTCCCCTCCAACCGAAGGCTTTGCCACACTCCAGGCATTTATATGGTTTCTCGCCCGTGTGAATTCTTCAATGAGAATTAAGATCCCTACTCCAACGGAATCCCTTTCCACACTCTGGACATTTATATGCTTTCCCTCCTGCGTGATTTCTTTCATGGTAAGACAGGCTTTGATTATTACTGAAAGCTTTGCCACTTTCCAGGTAGGCATATGGTTTCTCACCTGTATGAATTCTTTGATGGCGAGTAAAGTTTCCCTTCCAAACGAAGGCTTTCCCACACTCCAGGCATTTATAAGGCTTCTCCCCTGTGTGAAACCTTTGGTGGGAATTAAGGTGTCCACTCCTACTGAAGCTTTTCTCGCACTCCAGGCAGTTATATGGCTTCTCGCCAGTGTGCATTTTTTGATGAGAATTAATGGCTCCACTCCCACTGAAGCCTTTCCCACACTCTGGGCATTTATAAGGTTTCTCCCCTGTATGAATTCTTAGATGGGAATTAAGTGCTCCACTCCTACTGAAGCCTTTCCCACACTCCAAGCATTTATAAGGTTTCTCCCCTGTATGAATTCTTTGATGGCGAGTAAGGTTCTCCCTCCAACTGAAGCTTTTCCCACACTCCAAGCATTTATATGCTTCCCCTCCTGTGTGAATTCTTTGATGGTGAGACAGGCTTTGACTATTACTGAAAGCTTTGTCACATTCCAGGCAGGTATATGGTTTCTCCCCAGTATGAATTCTTTGATGGCGAGTAAAGTTTCCCCTCCAACCGAAGGCTTTCCCACACTCCAAGCATTTATAAGGTTTCTCCCCTGTGTGAATTCTTTGGTGGGAATTAAGGTCTCCATTAATCCTGAAGCTTTTCCCACAATCCAGGCATTTATATGGTTTCTCGCCTGTGTGGATTCTTTGATGGAGATTAAATTCTCCACTCCAACGGAATCCTTTTCCACACTCTGGACATTTATATGCTTTCCCTCCTGTGTGATTTCTTTGATGGTAAGACAGGCCTTGATTATTACTGAAAGCTTCGCCACTTTCCAGGTAGGCATATGGATTCTGCCCTGTATGAATTCTTTGATGGCGAGTAAAGTTTCCCCTCCAACCGAAGGCTTTCCCACACTCCAAGCATGTATAAGGTTTCTCCCCTGTGTGAATTCTTTGGTGGGAATTAAGGTGTCCATTAATCCTGAAACGTTTCCCACACTCCAGGCATTTATACGGCTTCTCACCTGTGTGCATTCTTTGGTGGGAATTAAGGGCTCCACTCCCACTGAAGCCTTTTCCGCACTCTGGGCATTTATATGGTTTCTCCCCTGTGTTAATTCTTTGCTGGGAATTAAGGTGTCCACTCTGACTGAAAATTTTTCCACACTGCAGCCATTTATATGACTTCTTTCTCTTATATGTTTTCCAATACATGCTAACATCTGAGTTTTCAGAAAAATTTTCCCCACTTGCTGTTCCCTCATTTTGATTGCCTTCTAGGTACATTTTTTCAAGTAATGGGATTTCAAGTTCATTTTCACCTTGTAAAAGACCAGAATTATTCTTTCCTTTAGATGGATGTTTTCTCTCTTCTTTCTTCACGATATCACAACATTCTACTGTTCCTTTCGCATCTCCATATGTATCTCCTTTCTCCATCACTGGATGCTCAGATGTTTCATTAGCCGACCCCCACAGGCCTCCTGCAGAAAGAAAGAGAAACGTGGTATGAGGATAGCACAGATATAAAACTCATCCGTGTCAGAGTTTTCTCCTTTGCTTTGTGATGGCTGTGTTTGCACTCTGGGAATGCTCAGGGGTTAAGATCACACAGTCTGTATCTAGTTCTCCCTCTCGCTTTCTCCATTCCTTCTGAATTCCAAGCAGTCAAGAGGACAAAAAACCACAAAGAACAGACAATGGAGACTGCCCTCCACCCCTTCCCTCGAGCTCAACATGACCCTGCTATTTTAAGTTTCTTCTTTCCTGCCTTGGTGAATTTAGAGGCTGAGTGGTTTGGGGGGCTTTTTGGGAGAACAAAACCACTCACTCAGAGACAGCCAGCTAGTGGTAGTTTAACATAAAATAGAAGGTTTGAACAGCTGCCAAAGACATCTTATGCTGTTCAGCTATATGTTCTCTTTCTGTGAGGAACTGCATAGTATGCCCTATTAGAGAAAAAATGATTTTCCTGGAATCGGCATTCTCTGTTCTCTGCCACCACAGAAAACCTCCTGCTTTCTCCTTGCAATGGAGCAGCTGCTGCGTTGGAAATGCCTCTTCACGGACTCAGGCTGGCTGCAGTGTTTTTGGCTTCCGAGGGGTCCTGTCCTCTGAGCCCCTTACTGGGTTATGGGGAGGCAAGAAGCAAGAGAAGGCAAAGAGTGTCTGCCCCTGCTGCCACCCCCAATAATGGGAGGGAATTAGGGAGCGTGCTCCAACACAGATCTCTGGGCTGTCCTTGCTGCCATGGGTGGGCAGCCAGGCCGGGTTGTGGTGGTGGCAGGGCTGCTGGCATAGGGTACGCAGAGCTGACTGGTGTCCACCTAGTGGCTCTGTCCACCGACTGGATGATTGAGGCAACATCGTGGCTGAGCACCAGACCTCCCCTGCTTTGCCAGCTGACAGTCTGCAATTTGAATTCTCGTGAGAGCAGAGAGCAAACCCCAGTGGCCTAAGAGAAGGGGAGGAGAGAGCAAACTCCACCTGGCGGTCTAGTAATGTTAAGACCACAACCCTTAACAAGACCCTGTCAACAAATACGGAAAACAAAACATTAGCCACAGACTGGAAATGCTCAGCCTATATTAATAATAGTGACACAAGGAGGTGACGAAGATACTTACCTGGGAGGAAGGTCATCCAGCCTTGGCCAGAATTGAACACATCAAAGGCATAGCCAATGTCCAGGCAGACTGGATGAGCAGGCAGACCATTCAACAAGGGGAACAGTCCCTTAAGAAAGAGCTCATCTGATGGAGAACAGCATCCCCTTCATAATCTAGTGATGTGCTCTACATCCAGGTTGGACAGGTAGGGAGATAATGGGCATCCTTGTCTGACACCTTTGCCAATGGGGAACCCTTCTCTTCCCCCACATTCTGCCCTAACAGCAGCCTTTTGCCCAGAGTACAGGTCGCGCATCAAAACAATCCGATGTTGTGACACACCCATTTCTTTTAAGACTCTCCATAGCTTTTCATCATCCACACAATCAAAAGCTTTGCTGTAATGTATAAAATACATAATTAAGGAAAACGGCAAATTCTCTCAAGCTAGCTATTAAGAAAAAAAAATCAGGCCTCAAGATCAACTTTCTTCAGCAATGCAGGAATAAAGAGTAAAAATGAAAACTGATGAACAAACTGCAATCTTAAACAGAGTCACGCCAGTCTAAGTTCATTGATTTCAACAGGCTTAGACTGTACTAACTCTGTTTCGGATTGCACTGAAAGACTCCCCAACAAGAGGACATGTGTGAATGCAAATACTGCTTTTCCTCTTTCTCCCCGCTGTAAACAAGGTAGTTTGACAGGAACAAAGGCAACATGGAATGCCTTAAAAACATATAGCATCTCTGGACACGTGCGAAAAAATGGTCTGGTGCGGGAAGGTTCCCCCCCTCCAAAAACCCCTTTTGCTCCTTATGGCTGTGAAATGGGGGGGGGGGCGTTTGTTGATAGATAAACAGCTGTTTGCACTTGACCTTGCATGTTACCAGCCGGCCATGGTCTCCTCTGAGAGGAGGTACAAAAAAGGATCCTCAGAGACTTACTCTGTAGGTCTCAATGAGCAAAGCAAGGCGAGCTTTGATCTAAAATAGTAAAAACACAGAAATAATGAAAATGGAAAGGATTCTTTGTCCTGCAGGGACAGGGTGGGCTGTTGGATTCCTGCAGACTGCAAGAAGTCGGACTCCATGGCCTGGGGGGGCCTGGGGGGGGTCCCTCCCCACTCTGTGATACCATGAAAACGAGCTGGCCTGGAGCTTCCCATCACCTCCGGGATCCCTCCCACGGAGGCCGCTGCTGTCTCCTTCGGATGGTTCTCAAGAGGAAATTTTAAGAATTCTGTCCTGCCTCCGCGATAGCTGAGGTCAAAGGGGAACTCTTCTGCCATGAAAGAGGGCCCGTCTCAGGAAAGCCAAACGTAAACCTCAGAGGTGGCTCTGAGAAGGAAGAAAGGGAAGGGACTTGGGGCAATGCTCCTCGTTGAGGTCCAGCAACCTGAGAGCAAGGCCTGCAGGACAGGTGCTCATTCCTGAGGCAAAACAAGGGCCTGCAGGGTCTTCTCCCCTCAGCCCCGCCTGCACCCCAGGACCAAGGCCTGCCCCCTCAGTTAAAGGGGCTGCTGAAGGAATTTGCCTGTTTTCGCATGTTCAAGCCCTACAAGCACCGTTTCAACATTCACAACCCAGTCAAGCTCTTTGGAGGCGAGGCTCCATCTGAGAGGAGAAACAAGGCCACAGAAATCCACCAGCCTCTGGGAGGAAGTGCAGGCATCGCACAGCCCCACAGCAGATCGAAGCAGCTACCTGCCAATCCCTCTTCGGCATCATTGACCAGGAGAAACGGCTCTTCTTCTCCTTCCAGCCTGGAAATGAGGTCACATTTGGCAATCTCAGGTCCTTTTATGAGAAAAAAGAAAGACAAAACTGTGACTCTTCTGTGTGCTCATAAATGGAGCAATTCCAAGCCAGGATTCCCGCTCCTTCAGAAATACACAACAGACAAGAAAGAGGGGCAGGGCGGAATGGAACCTTTTCTGGCACTGGCAGTTCTGTGCCTCCTCCCTGCCAAGAAGAGATGGAAACACCAGCTGAGAACTAAGGCAGTGCCAGAGAAGGCAGCACAGCTCCTTCCAGAGCCACATCTCTGCCTTGGTAAGACAAGGCCCAGACTGTGGGGAAGCCCCCTGCTTAGGCCCTCCTGCCTTCTCCGTATCCAGGCTCATTTGGCACCCCTTCTGATGCCCTCTCTGGTGGTCCAGGCACAGGGATGCCTTCTCCACAACTCCTCCCATATCAGAGAAAAGATCACTGACAGAGGCAGAGATCAGCCACTGGGCCATGGGCAGACAGCCTGACCATGCCCCCCCTCAATCCCTGCAGTCCCTCCTCAGCCAGAAGGAGGCAGCCCAGGGGGAAAGGACCCTCACCCAGAGAGGCCACGTTCCCAAAACTCTCCAGCATGACTTCCTTGTACAGGGCTCTCTGCGCTGGGCTCAGCAGGCTCCACTCCCCCTTGGAGAAATGCACAGCCACCTCTTCGAAGGACACCCAGCCCTGGAAGAAGGAGAAGAAGAGGAAAGGAGGTCCATAAGAAAGAAAATCCCAATGGCTGATCTGACATAGTGGTTAGAGTGAAGGACTAGGACCTGGTTGGAGTGAGCTCAAATCCCGTCTCTGTCATGGATGCTTCTCCAGGGACATTGAGCCCTTCATTGTCTCTCAGCCTAACCTACCTCACAAGACTGTTGTTGGGAGGGTTAAGGGATGGAGAGGAGAACTGAATGAAAAGGTGTTTTGCGTCTCTGATCAGTGAAAAAAAAAGGGATGTCATTTAAAAAACAGGAATAAATAAATCATAAGCAAAACATGGGACAGGAAAACCAAAGTGGAACAAAGAAAAGGGGAGAAGACCCCATAGGGACATTTGTCTCTCCCCCACCCCAGGGATCCCTGGGGGCATCTGAGGGCCAGGGGGGCTCTCCCTATCTGCAGGGGGCCAGCAGCCAAGTGGGGGAGAGGCCACAAATGGCCGTGGTGACGAGCAAATCCTTTTCCAGGGGACGCTTGTAGCACAGTAATCTATTCTTCTCTGAACATCTAACTTGACACAGGCTGTGTCCATTTTCCACCTTCCAAAGGGGCAGCCTCATAATCTTGCGGCACCAGAACCGAGGGGAAGGAACCCGATCCGCTGAGCCTTGCAACAGAGAAGGAACCCCTTCCTCACATCTGCTGTGCATCTTCCCCTTACCTGAGCTGGCTGCATGGCTGGTCTTTCCCCTTCACCACTAGGAGGAGACAAAAGAGAAGCAGCCAAGGGGGTCTTTGTGCTGCTACCTGGGAGGGAGGGAAAGAAAGATGGAGGGAAACGCTTTTGGGGCACACAAATTTCTATGCCAGTCCCTACAGAGAAGCTCCCTCTGGATTTGCTCTGGGTTAGAATTCAAGATCTCAGACCAGAGTCTCCCCCCACCCAGCCATCCTTTTCAGGGACTGTCCCACCTTCCTTCTCCATTTGCCCCCCCCCCCCGTTCTGGCCGCCTTTCCCCCTCCCAATCGCACCACGTCCTTTCCTGGGCGCTGAGTCCCTGGCCCTGCTGGAAGCCACACCCCTCCCCCCATCCGTCCCTCTGTGGGAAGACGCAACCCTCTGGCCTGCCCCACCCAACTAGTAGCTAGCACGTTTAATTGTATATGGCCAAAGGCCATCACAATACAAAGTTAAAAAACAGTAAAAATAGAAATCTCTCTTACTAGCATAAAACACAGTTATTGAAATAATAAAACAACTAGGAGGAGGTGCCATGCGGTGATGGGATGGCCCGCCTGGCTCAGGGAAGCATGTGGGAAACGCCAGCCGGGAAGGGAATTCATCCGCGCTCACAAAAAACCAGCCCTGCAGGCATGACCCAAATTGCTGTATGCTGTTACTAGAACTGAGAGAGAGACTTTGCCAAGTAGCAGACCCCGAACCTACTACTGTCTTTAGGGAACACACTAGGATCCCCCCCCCCCGTCTCATCTCTCCCTCCCCCAAATGCGATTGCAACTCACGAAACGCGTCCGGGAGGGAGCAGAGGCAGCCGCGGGAAGAACCAGGGCCACATGGCCGGGAGGGAGGAAGAGGCCTCCCCAAGCCCCCCACCCCCACCCCACCCCGCTGCCCGTCTAGGAGTCCGGACTCGCTCGCTTTAACCCCCGAGTTGACTGCCCCCACCCATGCCTTGCCCTGCTTTGCCCCCCTCGGAGGCCGGGGACGGGGCGGCAGAGCGGTGTGGCCCGGCTGCTGCGCGCTCCCGCGGCTTCTCCTCTTGACAAAGGCGCCGCCGGCCCGGTGCGGGGGGCGAGGGGAGGGGAGGGGGGTCCCCTGTGCACCTTGGCGGGGGTTAGCCCGGGAGTTCAGGGGAGAGTCCGAAGGGGGAGCCGCTCCCTGCCCTGCTGCAGCCCTCGAGGGAAAGGGGCCTGGGGCTGCCCCGCCATCACACACCTGGGCCTGGGGAGGGGCGATGGCAGGGAGGGGGGATCTGCATTTGATGTGAGCCGACGGGGCATCAAGGCAGATACTTCCTCCTGAAGTTGCCTCCTGCCCCTGGGATTCGGAGGTTGGCTGCCTCCGAACATGGAGGCCCCCCTTAGCCGCCATGGCTAGCAACCTTTCCAAGGCCGTCCTGCATGGCGCTCTGACTCGCCTCTTTTTAAAGCCCTTTGTGCCCGTGGCCGTCGCGGCATCCCCTGACACTGCGTTCCACGTCAATCACTCCTTAGGCGTAGAAGCATGTCCCTTTGGTCGTCCTGAATCTTCAAGCGGATACTGAATGTTGGGGGTTTTGTTCCATCCCCTCACGCTTGCCTGCTTTCCACTTTATTTGCCCCTCTGTTGCCCACTCACACATTTTGTGGAGATCTTCCTGGAGCTCTTCACGGTTGGTCCTGGTTTTCACTATCCTGAAAATGTGGGTGCCATCCGCAAACCTGGCCGCTACACTGCTCACCCCCCAGTTCTGGAGCATTTAGGAACCGTTTCAATAGCACTGGACCCAATACTGATCTTTGTGGGACAACACGACGTACTTACTTCCATCGGGAGCAGAATCTGTTTATTCCTTCTCTTCAAGAACATAAGAGAAGCCATGTTGGATCAGGCCAATGGCCCATCCAGTCCAACACTCTGCCTCAGGAGGTCTGCCAGTGGGGAGGGGACACTAGAAGCCCTCCCACTGACTGCCCTCCCCAAACACCAAGAAGACAGAGCCTCACTGCCCTAGACAGAGAGTCTCATCTAGACCTTGTGGCTCATAGCCACTGATGCCTCTTTGCTTCCTGTTGTTTAACCAAGTTTTTATCCATAAGAAGACACGTCCTCTTACCTCATAACTCTTAAACTTACCCAGGGGACTTTGGTGAGGGACCCTGCCAAATGCCTTTTGAAAGTCCGAGGATATAATATTTACCAGGTCCCCCTTACGTACTTGCTTGTTTATTTTCTCGGAGAATTCGAAAAGGCGGGTGAGGCAGGATTTCCCTTTCCAAAAGCCATGCTGATTTTCTCCCAGCAGGCTTTGTTCCTCTATGCGCCTAACAATCCAATTTTGATTACAGTTTCTACTCATGTGCCTGGCCAGATTTTAGGCAAACTGCCTGTAATTTCCTTAATCCCCTCTGGATGTAACATTTGCTACTCTCTAGTCTTCAGGTACAATGGCTGATTTTAGTGATCAGTTACATAAACAGGTTAGATGGGTAGCTTTATAAGGTGTGCAGTAGAACCCCCGTGTATGAGTCCACATTAGCACCTTAGAGAACAAGATGTCCAGAGTGTAAGCTTTTGAGAGTCACAGCTCGTATCTGAGGAAGAGAGGTCTGACTCTCGAAAGCTTACACTCTGAACATCTTCTTGGTCTCTCAGGTGCCAATGGACTCATAAACAGGATAGTAGAGGAAGAATCACACGTTTGAGTCCCCAAAGAATTCTTCGGTGTGTGCCATCAGGACTTGGAGGCTTATTGGTTGTTAAATTTTGTTTCTATTTCCCCAATAGTTCTAAATCTTCTAAATCTCTCATGGCCTCATTTTGACTCAGTTCTTCAGACTCCCTTCCTGAAAATTGTGGCTGTGGCGTGTGCGTATATATCCAACACAGTGAACAAAAATGCAAAGGATTCATTGAGCTCCTCTTCCCTCTCACCCTCTTTCTTTAGCAATCCTTTTATTCCTCGATCAACCAAAGGCCCACGGACTTCTCTGGCTGGTTTCATCCTACGTATATATTTAAAGATTCGTTTATTGTTCATCTTAATACTTTTAACAAGCGCAGATTCTCTTTTTGCATGCCTAATTATAAAGTTGCACTTCTTTTGCCAGACCTTGGGCTCCCCCCATCTCAAAACTGGCCCCCAACTTCAAAGTGATGGAGGGACCTGCAGGGCCAAAAATGAAGAGAATTGGGACAGATTAGCCACGGAACACCCTTGTGATATTTGCAATGGGAGCAAAGGTTTACTCACAAGAGGATAGAAAGGCACAGGCAGCCCAGACACAAAAGGTGGGAAACAAAGATAGTTAAGAACCTCCGTGAGCAAGGAGCCAGTTGGAGAGAGTGGTTAGAGGGTCTGACTAGGATCAAGGTTCAAATCCCACCCCTGCAATGGAAACTGGCTCAATGGCCTTGGGCCACTCACATCCTCTGAGTCAGCTGTGGGGATAAAAAGGATGACATGAGAACGATGGAAGCCCCTCCAGGTCCCCATCTGGGAAAATTATAGATTCTGCTTATATAGTTATAAAGGAGACTTTACCTATTTGCCAAAAAAGAAAAGATGGCCACCCTTCCTCTTGCTTCATCTGGTATTACTGCCGCTCCTTCAGTCTTTCAGCAGGGGGCTGAACCAACTCATCCAGCCCCCTACTGATGGATAAATACTGCAAGCACTGCACAGGACAGGGTCACAGAAAGCGGTGAGGGTGCCAGGCCCTAGTTGCTGAATGAAAAGCTGTGATGGATATCTGGGTGTGTGTGTGTGTGTGTGTGTCTTGCAGCCATCAACGAATGCACTGCATTTTTTTCCTCCTGAGTCCTGCCAGTTTTCATTTTCTACCAACTCCACTGCATCCAGTGCACAAACAACAAGAAAATGTGAAGTGTCAGATATGTGACCCACAGTCCTTCCATACTGCTGCATTCTGTATTTTTCCTCTGTGTGTTTAGGTTAGCAGAAGCATTATTTTTTAATAGTGAACAAGAATAAAGTTTATTTAGAAATACACATCTTGAGATAAACATCAACAGCTGAGAACCAGTGGGGTTTCGCATTTGGAAAGATGGACTAAAATCTGGGAAATCCACGTTGAGACCGCCACTCTGCCGTGGAAGCTTGGTGAGGGATGTAGGGCCAGCAATACTGTTGGGCTAACCTACCTCACAGGGTTGTTGTGAAGATAAAATGGAGGACAGAATTATGCCATGATAACCCTGTGGCTAGACCACTTTAACGCACTCCAACGGCATCTGCCCTTGAAGTGAGAAAACGCAGCTGGTAGACTAGGGAATGCCACAAGTCCTTTGATTAGGTATCAGGCTCAGCTCCAGGGCCTCTAACTTCAAGGGCAGATCCAGGGTTCCCCCTTGCTCTACAGGACCAGCCCTCTCCATATGCTCTGCTGCAGGGCTGAGAAGAACAGCTGCCTGGACAGAGGCCTTCTCTCTTGTGGCTCCCGCTCGGTGGAAGGGCCCCAGAATGGCTCCCACAATTGTCTCATCCCACAGAAGGTGTCGAATGGCATTTTAACAGAGGCAGTCGGGTTGTGGTTTTACAACAGGCTCTTCTGGGTAGCTCTGGCCAGGCCTGATTCAGACATCAGCATGCTCTTAAGAAGCCCTAACCTTTCCAGTACTGGATCATTTAAATAAGGGCCAGAGGAAAACCTCCGGAATGGTTTTAGGACCATTAACAGGTACAGGACACCAATAAATGCTATTACAAAACATCTGCTTCCATTCTAAGCTTTTATTACAACATCATTATTCAACACTCTCAATATTGGAAAAAAATCAACAGAAAATCACACTATCCATCATTGCTACAGAGATTATTTTAAAAAGATCAATTCCATACAGGAGTCCAAAGAAGTTTCTTCCCCCAGAAGATGAGCAGATCACAACCAAGAAACCCCACCTACAAACAAGCCCCAATCAAATCCCTTTCCCATATTTGCAGGATTTGCAAATCATTTCTCAACATTAGCTAACTGTCCCAAGTCTATATAAAAATAGCGATTAAAATTTCTCATACATGGGGATATCTTTTAGGCCCACAACCAATACACCCCTCCTTAAACCATATCTTCATTTCAATGAAGTTGAACAATCTTGCCGTTCTCAGATGAATCGACTACAGTACCCACCAAATGAAGTGAAGAAACCAATCAACAGGGCCAGACTAGTACCCAGAAACAGTCTGCTCCAAGACAAACCTTAAAGGAACTAACAACAGAACACCACTGGTTGTCACCTATAGCTCCCAGCTCAAACCCATCCAACGTATCATCAGTGAGCTACAACCCATCCTGGAAAATTATACCTCTCTTTCAGAAGCCCTGGGTGGAAGACCTTTCCTTGCCTACAGACAGCCCCCCAACCTTAAACGACTATAGACCGAGTGGTATGTTTAGGGTGGTACCTGTATGAATTCTTCAATGGCAAGTAAGGTTTCTCTGCCAACTGAAGCTTTTCCCACACTCCAAGCATTTATAAGGTTTCTCCCCTGTGTGAATTCTTTGGTGGGAATTAAGGTCTCCATTAATCCTGAAGCTTTTCCCACAATCCAGGCATTTATATGGTTTCTCGCCTGTGTGAATTCTTCGATGAGAATTAAGTTCTCCACTCAAACGGAATCCTTTCCCACACTCTGGACATTTATATGCTTTTCCTCCTGTTTGAGTTCTTTGATGGTAAGACAGGATTTGATTATTACTGAAACCTTTGCAACATTCCAGGTAGGTATATGGTTTCTCCCTTGTATGAATTCTTTGATGGTACATAAAGCTTCCCCTCCAACCGAAGGCTTTCCCACACTCCAAACATTTATATGGTTTCTCCCCTGTGTGAATTCTTTGGTGCGAGTTAAGATGTCCATTAATCCTGAATCGTTTCCCACACTCCAGGCATTTATATGGTTTCTTTCCTGTATGAATTCTTTGATGGCGAACAAGGTTTCTCCTCCCACTGAAGCTTTTCCCACACTTCAAGCATTTATAAGGTTTCTTCCTAGTATGAATTCTTTGATGGCAAGTAAGGGTTTCCATACGACCATAGCTTTTCCCACACTCCATGCATTTATATGGTTTCTCCCCTGTATGAATTCTTCGATGGCGAGTAAGGTTTTCCCTCTGACTGAAGCTTTTCCCACACTCCAGGCAGTTATACGGCTTCTCTCCAGTGTGCATTTTTTGATGGGAATTAAGGGCTCCACTGCCACTGAAGCCTTTCCCGCAGTCTAGGCATTTATAAGGTTTCTCCCCTGTATGAGTTCTTTGATGACGAGTAAGATTTCCCCTCAAACTGAAGCTTTTCCCACACTCCAAGCATTTACAAGGTTTCTCCCCTGTGTGAATTCTTTGGTGTGAATTAAGGTGTTAATTAATCCTGAATCTTTTCCCACACTCCAGGCGTTTATATGGTTTCTCTCCTGTATGAATTCTTTGATGGCGAACAAGGTTTCTCCTCCCACTGAAGCTTTTCCCACACTCCAAGCATTTATAAGGTTTCTCCCCAGTATGAATTCTTTGATGGCAAGTAAGGGTTTCCCTACGACCAAAGCTTTTCCCACACTCCATGCATTTATATGGTTTCTCCCCTGTATGAATTCTTTGGTGCGAATTAAGGTGTCCATTAATCCTGAATCGTTTCCCACACTCCAGGCATTTAAATGGTTTCTCTCCTGTATGAATTCTTTGATGGCGAGCAAGGTTTCTCCTCCCACTGAAGCTTTTCCCACACTCCAAGCATTTATAAGGTTTCTCCCCAGTATGAATTCTTTGATGGCAAGTAAGGGTTCCCCTCCGACCAAAGCTTTTCCCACACTCCATGCATTTATAAGGTTTCTCCCCTGTATGAATTCTTTGGTGGGAATTAAGGTGTCCATTACGTCTGAAGCTTTCCCCACATTCCAAGCATTTATATGGTTTCTCCCCTGTATGAATTCTTTGATGGCGAGTAAGGTTTTCCCTCTGACTGAAGCTTTTCCCACACTCCAGGCATTTATAAGGTTTCTCCCCTGTATGAATTCTTCGATGGGAATTAAGATCCCTACTCCAACGGAATCCCTTTCCACACTCTGGACATTTATATGCTTTCCCTCCTGCGTGATTTCTTTCATGGTAAGACAGGCTTTTATTATTACTGAAAGCTTTGCCACTTTCCAGGTAGGCATATGGTTTCTCACCTGTATGAATTCTTTGATGGCGAGTAAAGTTTCCCTTCCAAACGAAGGCTTTCCCACACTCCAGGCATTTATAAGGCTTCTCCCCTGTGTGAAATCTTTGGTGGGAATTAAGGTGTCCACTCTGACTGAAGCTTTTCTCGCACTCCAGGCAGTTATATGGTTTCTCGCCAGTGTGCATTTTTTGATGAGAATTAATGGCTCCACTCCCACTGAAGCCTTTCCCACACTCTGGGCATTTATAAGGTTTCTCCCCTGTATGAATTCTTAGATGGGAATTAAGTGCTCCACTCCTACTGAAGCCTTTCCCACACTCCAAGCATTTATAAGGTTTCTCCCCTGTATGTATTCTTTGATGGCGAGTAAGGTTTTCCCTCCAACTGAAGCTTTTCCCACACTCCAAGCATTTATATGCTTCCCCTCCTGTGTGAATTCTTTGATGGTGAGACAGGCTTTGACTATTACTGAAAGCTTTGTCACATTCCAGGCAGGTATATGGTTTCTCCCCAGTATGAATTCTTTGATGGCGAGTAAAGTTTCCCCTCCAACTGAAGGCTTTCCCACACTCCAAGCATTTATAAGGTTTCTCCCCTGTATGAATTCTGTGGTGGGAATTAAGGTGTCCATTAATCCTGAAGCTTTTCCCACACTCCAGGCATTTATATGGTTTCTCGCCTGTGTGGATTCTTTGATGGAAATTAAATTCTCCACTCCAACGGAATCCTTTTCCACACTCCGGACATTTATATGCTTTCCCTCCTGTGTGATTTCTTTGATAGTAAGACAGGCTTTGATTATTACTGAAAGCTTTGCCACTTTCCAGGTAGGCATATGGTTTCTTACCTGTATGTGTTCTTTGATGGCGAGTAAAGTTTCCCCTCCAACCAAAGGCTTTCCCACACTCCAAGCATTTATAAGGTTTCTCCCCTGTGTGAATTCTTTGGTGGGAATTAAGGTGTCCATTAATCCTGAAACTTTTCCCACACTCCAGGCATTTATATGGTTTCTCCCCTGTATGAATTCTTTGATGGGAATTAAGGTGTCCACTCTGACTGAAGCTCTTCCCACACTCCAGGCATTTATACGGCTTCTCGCCTGTGTGCATTCTTTGATGGGAATTAAGGGTTCCACTCCCACTGAAGCCTTTTCCGCACTCTGGGAATTTATAATGTTTTGCCCCTGTGTGAATTCTTTGATGGGAATTAAGGTGTCCACTCTGCCTGAAGATTTTTCCACACTGCAGCCATTTATATTTTTTCTTTCTCTTATATGTTTTCCAATACATGCTAACATCTGAGTTTTCAGAAAAATTTTCCCCACTTGCTGTGTCCTCATTTTGATTGCCTTCTAGGTACATTTTTTCAAGCAATGGGATTTCAATTTCGTTTTCACCTCGCAAAAGACCAGAATGATTCCTTCCTGTAGATGGACGTTTTCTCCCCTCCTTCCGCAGGGTATCAGAATTTTCAACCTTCCCTTTCGCATCTGAATATGTATCCCCTTTATCCATCGCTGGATGCTCAGATGTTTCATTTGCTGACCTCCACAAACCTCCTGCAGAAAGAAAGAGAAACCTGGGGTGAGGATAGGACACATTTACAAGCCATCCATGTCAGAGTTTTCTCCTTTGCTTTGTGATGGTTGTGTTTGCACTCTGGGAATGCTCAGGGGTTAAGATCACAAAGTTTGTATCCAGTTCTCCCCCTTGCTTTCTCCATTCCTTTTGAATTCCAAGCAGCCAAGAAGACAACCCCCCCCCACAAAGAATAGACAATGGAGACTGCCCTCCACCCCTTCCCTCGAGCTCAATGACCCTGCTATTTTAAGTTTCTTCTTTCCTGCCTTGGAGAATTTAGAGGCTGAGTGGTTTGGGGCACTTTTGGGGAGAACAAATCCACTCACTCAGAGACAGCCAGCTAGTGATAGTTTAACATAAAGTAGAAGGTTTGAACAGCTGCCGAAGACATCTTATGCTGTTCAGCTATATGTTCTCTTTTTGTGAGGAACTGCATAGTATGTCCTTTTCGAGAAAAAATGATTTTCCTGGAATCGGCATTCTCTGTTCTCTGCCACCACAGAAAACCTCCTGCTTTCTCCTTGCAATGGAGCAGCTGCTGTATTGGAGATGCCTCTTCATGGACTCAGGCTGGCTGCAGTGTTTTTGGCTTCCGAGGGGTCCTGTCTAGGGGTGTGCAAGGCAAAAATTTTCGGCTAAAGCCGAAAGCCATAAGAGGAATTTCTTTCAAATAAGCCGAAAGCCGAAACGGCCAGCCGTTTCGGCTTTCGGCTTTTTCAATGGGAAAATGCCTCCGGTGTCTTCCTGGACGTCTGGGGGAGGCATTTTCCCACCGAATCATCCCAAAATTGGTGGAGACCTTCCTCTAACCCCTCTCTACAAAACCCCCAAGATTCAGACGGATTGGACTTTGGGGGGGCCATGTTATGGCTCCCCAAAGCAGGTCCCCCTATCCTCCCATAAGAAAGCTAAGGAGCATCTTCTTCATTATTTCCTATGGGGGAAAAATGAAGAAGCAGGCTTCCTTTGCCAGGGGTGGCATTTTGCATGCAAAATGCCCCCTTACCCTCAGGGGCCCTTCTCCCACCCTTCCTCCCACTCCCCACCAAGGCTCAGACTGCTCCCACTTGGGGGGGGCATTTCATGGCCTCCCCAAGTAGCTTCTCTCATCTCTACCACAGACAGCTGGGGGAGGCTTGACTTGCCAGGGGTGGCATTTTGCATGCAAAATGCCTCCCATCCCTCAGGGGCCCTTTTCCCACCTCTACTGCCACCCCCCACCACTCACTTCACATTAAAGAATCACCCCAAATAAATTTCTGTCAAAAACACTTTATTTCTTGAACAGCTTTAGGTTACACAGTAGGAGGGCACAACAGGGCATGATAGCAATGTACTACAAAAAATAATACAACCCACTTCACCGTTTTGACAGCAATTGTGTTTGTGTGATTCTCTGATGTGAAGCGAGTTGTGTCATTTTTGTGTAGTACACTGCTTTCCTGCTCTGTTGTGCCTTCCTACTGTGTAACCTAAAGCAGTTAAAGAAATAAAGTGCTTTTGACAGAAATTTATTTGGGGTGATTCTTTAATGTGAAGTGAGTTGTGTTATTTTTGTGTAAGATACTGCTGCCATGCCCTTTGGTGTTCCCCCCTGCTGTGTAACCTAAAGCTGTTCAAGAAATAAAGTGTTTTTGACAAGAATTGTGCTTTTGTGATTCTCTGATGTGAAGTGAGTTGTGTTATTTTTCTGTGTGGGGGACTGCTGGTGTAATGTGTCATTATGTTTTGCCTACTTGTACTTTGGAAGGGAGAAAATAATTTTTTAAAAACTTTATTTTGTGTTGTTCGTGTTTTATTCTTTGTTGTGCAGTTGGTTCCCATCATAGGGAACAATGGGGCTGGCTGGCCAGCCATCTCTGTAGGTGGTGGGGGAATTTGAGGGAGGGTGTCTGTGGTTCAGGTGCTCTTTCACAGGGACCAGCTGGCACTCAGAAGTGTGCCCACCATTGTGGCACCCCTGGGCTGTGCAGAATTGCCCAGGGAAAGAGAGTTTAGAAGTTCCCAGCATAGGGAACAAAGGGAGAGGGCTGGCCTTTGCCAGCCTGTCCCTGGGGTTATGGTGGGTGTGGGGCTGCTGGGGTGGATTTGGGTCTGTGAGGGGCTAATGTTGGGATTTGGGCCTGTGTGTGGCAGCTGGGGGGGAATTGGGTTTGTGTGGGGCTGTAGGGGGTGGACTTTGGGGGATGAGAGCACCTACTTGGGGAGGCCATGAAATGCCCCCCCCAAGTGGGAGCAGGCTGAGCCTTGGTGGGGGGAGGGAGGAAGGGTGGGAGAAGGGCCCCAGAGGGCTGGAGGGCATTTTGCATGCAAAATGCCACCCCTGGCAAGACAAGCCTCCCCCAGCTGTCAGTGGTAGAGAGATTAGAGCACCTACTTGGGGAGGCCATGAAATGCCCCCCCAAGTGGGAGCAGGCTGAGCCTTGGTGGGGGGTGGGAGGAAGGGTGGGAGAAGGGCCCCAGAGGGTTGGGGGGCATTTTGCATGCAAAATGCCACCCCTGGCAAGACAAGCCTCCCCCAGCTGTCAGTGGTAGAAATTAGAGCACCTACTTGGGGAGGCCATGAAATGCCCCCCCCCAAGTGGGAGCAGGCTGAGCCTTGGTGGGGGGTGGGAGGAGGGGTGGGAGAAGGGCCCCTGAGGGTAAGGGGTAAGCATGCAAAATGCCACCCCTGGCAAAGGAAGCCTGCTTCTTCATTTTTCCCCCATAGGAAATAATGAAGAAGATGCCCCTTCGCTTTCTTAAGGGAGGATAGGGGGACCTGCTTTGGGGGGCCATAACATGGCCCCCCAAAGTCCAATCGGTCTGAAACTTGGGGGGTTTGTAGAGAGGGGTTAGAGGAAGGTCACCACCAATTGTGGGCTGATTCGGAGGGAAAATGCCTCCCCCAGACGTGCGGGAATACGCCGGAGGCATTTTCCCATTGAAAAAGCCGAAAGCCGAAAGAAAGCTGAAACGTTTCGGCTTTTTTTCTTTTGGCTAAGCTGAAACGTTTCGGCATAGCCTGAAACGTTTTGGCTAACCTGAAAGAAGCCGAAACACTTTTGTTTCGGCTTTCTTTCAGCTTTCAGAAAGCCGAAATGCACATCCCTAGTCCTGTCCTCTGGGTTATGGGGAGGCAAGAAGCAAGAGAAGGCAAAGAGGGTCTGCCCCTGCTGCCACCCCCAATAATGGGAGGGAATTAGACAGCATGCTCCAACACAGATTCTGGGCTGTCCTTGCTGCCATGGGTGGGCAGCCAGGCGGGGTTGTGGTGGTGGCAGGGCTGCTGGCATAGGGTATGCAGAGCTGACTGGTGTCCACCTAGTGGCTCTGTCCACCGACTGGATGATTGAGGCAACATCGTAGCTGAGGGCCAGACCTCCCTCGTGTTGCCAGCTGACAGTCTGCAAATCGAATTCTCTTGAGAGCAGAGAGCAAACCCCAGTGGCCTAAGAGAAGGGGAGGAGCGAGGCAAACTCCACCGGGTGGTCTAGTAACGTTAAGACCACAACCCTTAACAAGACCCTGTCAACAAATATGGAAAACAAAACATTAGCCACAGACTGGAAATGCTCAGCCTATATTAATAATAGTGACACAAGGAGGTGACGAAGATACTTACCTGGGAGGAAGGTCATCCAGCCTTGGTCAGAATTGAACACATCAAAAGTATAGCCAATGTCCACGCAGACTGGATGAGCAGGTAGACCATTCAACAAGGGGAACAGTCCCTTAAGAAAGAGCTCATCTGATGGAGAACAGCATCCCCTTCATAATCTAGTGATGTGCTCTACATCCAGGTTGGACAGGTAGGGAGATAATGGGCATCCTTGTCTGACACCTTTGCCAATGGGGAACCCTTCTCTTCCCCCACATTCTGCCCTAACAGTAGCCTCTTGCCCAGAGTACAGGAAGTGCATCAAAACAATCCAATGTTGTGACACCCCCATTTCTTTTAAGACTCTCCATAGCTTTTCATCATCCACACAATCAAAAGCTTTGCTGTAATGTATAAAATACATAATTAAGGAAAACGGCAAATTCTCTCAAGCTAGAACCCATGAGGTATTAAGAAAAAAAAATCAGGCCTCAAGATCAACTTTCTTCAGCAACGCAGGAATAAAAAGAGTAAAAATGAAAACTGATGAACAAACTGCAATCTTAAACAGAGTCACGCCAGTCTAAGTTCATTGATTTCAACAGGCTTAGACTGGAGTAACTCTGTTTCGGATTGCACTGAAAGACTCCCCAACAAGAGGACATGTGTGAATGCAAATACTGCTTTTCCTCTTTCTCCCCGCTGTAAACAAGGTAGTTTGACAGGAACAAAGGCAACATGGAATGCCTTAAAAACATATAGCATCTCTGGACACGTGCGAAAAAATGGTCTGGTGCGGGAAGGTTCCCCCCCTCCAAAAACCCCTTTTGCTCCTTATAGCTGTAAAATTGGGGGGGGGGGCGTTTGTTGATAGATAAACAGCTGTTTGCACTTGACCTTGCATGTTACCAGCCGGCCATGGTCTCCTCTGAGAGGAGGTACAAAAAAGGATCCTCGGAGACTTACTCTGTAGGTCTCAATGAGCAAAGCAAGGCGAGCTTTGATCTAAAATAGTAAAAACACAGAAATAATGAAAATGGAAAGTATTCTTTGTCCTGCAGGGGACGGGGTGGGATGTTGGATTCCTGCAGACTGCAAGAAGTCGGACTCCATGGCCTGGGGGGGCCTGGGGGGGGGTCCCTCCCCACTCTGTGACACCATGAAAACGAGCCGGCCTGGAGCTTCCCATCACCTCCGGGATCCCTCCCACGGAGGCCGCTGCTGTCTTCTTCGGATGGTTCTCAAGAGGAAATTTTAAGAATTCTGTCCTGCCTCCGCGATAGCTGAGGTCAAAGGGGAACTCTTCTGCCATGAAAGAGGGCCCGTCTCAGGAAAGCCAAACGTAAACCTCAGAGGTGGCTCTGAGAAGGAAGAAAGGGAAGGGACTTGGGGCAATGCTCCTCGTTGAGGTCCAGCAACCTGAGAGCAAGGCCTGCAGGACAGGTGCTCACTCCTGAGGCAAAACAAGGGCCTGCAGGGTCTTCTCCCCTCAGCCCCCCCTGCCCCCCGGCCAGAGGAGAAATGACCTTTTTCCTCCCCTCTGCAATTGGGAGAGGAGCTACAATGCGTTCCTACGAGACCAGTCAGGGGTTGCTTTCGGTCTCCTCTCTGGGGAAAAGCAGATGCTTTGCTTTGCAGGCCCAGCACCCCAGGACCAAGGCCTGCCCCCTCCAGTTAAAGGGATTGCCGAAGGAATTTGCCTGTTTTCGCATGTTCAAGCCCTACAAGCACCGTTTCAACATTCACAACCCAGTCAAGCTCTTTGGAGGCGAGGCTCCATCTGAGAGGAGAAACAAGGCCACAGAAATCCACCAGCCTCTGGGAGGAAGTGCAGGCATCGCACAGCCCCACAGCAGATCGAAGCAGCTACCTGCCAATCCCTCTTCGGCATCATTGACCAGGAGAAACGGCTCTTCTTCTCCTTCCAGCCTGGAAATGAGGTCACATTTGGCAATCTCAGGTCCTTTTATGAGAAAAAAGAAAGACAAAACTGTGACTCTTCTGTGTGCTCATAAATGGAGCAATTCCAAGCCAGGATTCCCGCTCCTTCAGAAATACACAACAGACAAGAAAGAGGGGCAGGGCGGAATGGAACCTTTTCTGGCACTGGCAGTTCTGTGCCTCCTCCCTGCCAAGAAGAGATGGAAACACCAGCTGAGAACTAAGGCAGTGCCAGAGAAGGCAGCACAGCTCCTTCCAGAGCCACATCTCTGCCTTGGTAAGACAAGGCCCAGACTGTGGGGAAGCCCCCTGCTTAGGCCCTCCTGCCTTCTCCGTATCCAGGCTCATTTGGCACCCCTTCTGATGCCCTCTCTGGTGGTCCAGGCACAGGGATGCCTTCTCCACAACTCCTCCCATATCAGAGAAAAGATCACTGACAGAGGCAGAGATCAGCCACTGGGCCATGGGCAGACAGCCTGACCACGCCCCCCCTCAATCCCTGCAGTCCCTCCTCAGCCAGAAGGAGGCAGCCCAGGGGGAAAGGACCCTCACCCAGAGAGGCCACGTTCCCAAAATTCTCCAGCATGACTTCCTTGTACAGGGCTCTCTGCGCTGGGCTCAGCAGGCTCCACTCCCCCTTGGAGAAATGCACAGCCACCTCTTCGAAGGACACCCGGCCCTGGAAGAAGGAGAAGAAGAGGAAAGGAGGTCCATAAGAAAGAAAATCCCAATGGCTGATCTGACATAGTGGTTAGAGTGAAGGACTAGGACCTGGTTGGAGTGAGCTCAAATCCCGTCTCTGTCATGGATGCTTCTCCAGGGACATTGAGCCCTTCATTGTCTCTCAGCCTAACCTACCTCACAAGACTGTTGTTGGGAGGGTTAAGTGGTAGAGAGGAGAACTGAATGAAAAGGTGTTTTGGGTCTCTGATCAGTGAAAAAAAAAGGGATGTCATTTAAAAAACAGGAATAAATAAATCATAAGCAAAACATGGGATAGGAAAACCAAAGTGGAACAAGGAGAAGGGGAGAAGACCCCATAGGGACATTTGTCTCTCCCCCACCCCAGGGATCCCTGGGGGAACCGGGGGCCAGGGGGGCTCTCCCTATCTGCAGGGGGCCAGCAGCCAAGTGGGGGAGAGGCCACAAATGGCCGTGGTGAGGAGCAAATCCTTTTCCAGGGGACGCTTGTAACACAGTAATCTTTTCTTCTCTGAACATCTAACTTGACACAGGCTGTGTCCATTTTCCACCTTCCAAAGGGGCAGCCTCATAATCTTGCGGCACCAGAACCGAAGGGAAGGAACCCGATCCGCTGAGCCTTGCAACAGAGAAGGAACCCCTTCCTCACATCTGCTGTGCATCTTCCCCTTACCTGAGCTGGCTGCATGGCTGGTCTTTCCCCTTCACCACTAGGAGGAGACAAAAGAGAAGCAGCCAAGGGGGTCTTTGTGCTGCTACCTGGGAGGGAGGGAAAGAAAGATGGAGGGAAACGCTTTTGGGGCACACAAATTTCTATGCCAGTCCCTACAGAGAAGCTCCCTCTGGATTTGCTCTGGGGTAGAATTCAAGATCTCAGATCAGAGCCTCCCCCCACCCAGCCATCCTTTTCAGGGACAGCCCCACCTTCCTTCTCCATTTGCCCCCCCCCCCCCGTTCTGGCCGCCTTTCCCCCTCCCAGTCGCACCACGTCCTTTCCTGGGCGCTGAGTCCCTGGCCCTGCTGGAAGCCACACCCCTCCCCCCATCCGTCCCTCTCTGGGAAGACGCGACCCTCTGGCCTGCCCCACCCAACTAGTAGCTAGCACGTTTAATTGTATATGGCCAAAGGCCATCACAATACAAAGTTAAAAAACAGTAAAAATAGAAATCTCTCTTACTAGCATAAAACACAGTTATTGAAATAATAAAACAACTAGGAGGAGGTGCCATGCGGTGATGGGATGGCCGGCCTGGCTCAGGGAAGCATGTGGGAAACGCCAGCCGGGAAGGGAATTCATCCGCGCTCAGAAAAAACCAGCCCTGCAGGCGTGACCCAAATTTCTGTACGCTGTTACTAGAACTGAGAGACTTTGCCAAGTAGCAGACCCCGAACCTACTACTGTCTTTAGGGAACACACTAGGATCCCCCCCCCGTCTCATCTCTCCCTCCCCCAAATGCGATTGCAACTCACGAAACGCGTCCGGGAGGGAGCAGAGGCAGCCGCGGGCAGAACCAGGGCCACATGGCCGGGAGGGAGGAAGAGGCCTCCCCAAGCCCCCCACCCCCACCCCACCCCGCTGCCCGTCTAGGAGTCCGGACTCGCTCGCTTTAACCCCCGAGTTGACTGCCCCCACCCATGCCTTGCCCTGCTTTGCCCCCCTCGGAGGCCGGGGACGGGGCGGCAGAGCGGTGTGGCCCGGCTGCTGCGCGCTCCCGCGGCTTCTCCTCTTGGCAAAGGCGCCGCCTGCCCGGTGCGGGGGGCGAGGGGAGGGGAGGGGAGGGGGGGTCCCCTGTGCACCTTGGGGGGGGGGTTGGCCCGGGAGTTCAGGGGAGAGTCCGAAGGGGGAGCCGCTCCCTGCCCTGCTGCAGCCCTCGAGGGAAAGGGGCCTGGGGCTGCCTCCTGCGGAGCTAAAGCAGCCCCCCCCATCACACACCTGGGCCTGGGGAGGGGCGATGGCAGGGAGGGGGGATCTGCATTTGATGTGAGCCGACGGGGCATCACGGAAGATACTTCCTCCTGAAGTTGCCTCCTGCCCCTGGGATTCGGAGGTTGGCTGCCTCCGAACATGGAGGCCCCCCTTAGCCGCCATGGCTAGCAACCTTTCCAAGGCCGTCCTGCATGGCGCTCTGACTCGCCTCTTTTTAAAGCCCTTTGTGCCCGTGGCCGTCGCGGCATCCCCTGACACTGCGTTCCACGTCAATCACTCCTTAGGCGTAGAAGCATGTCCCTTTGGTCGTCCTGAATCTTCAAGCGGATACTGAATGTTGGGGTTTTTGTTCCATCCCCTCACGCTTGCCTGCTTTCCACTTTATTTGCCCCTCTGTTGCCCACTCACACATTTTGTGGAGCTGGAGCTCTTCACGGTTGGTCCTGGTTTTCACCATCCTGAAAATGTGGGTGCCATCCGCAAACCTGGCCACTACACTGCTCACCCCTCAGTTCTGGAGCATTTAGGAACCGTTTCAATAGCACTGGACCCAATACTGATCCTTGTGGGACAACACGACGTACTTACTTCCATCGGGAGCAGAATCTGTTTATCCCTTCTCTTCAAGAACATAAGAGAAGCCATGTTGGATCAGGCCAATGGCCCATCCAGTCCAACACTCTGTGTCGCACAGAGGCCAAAAACCAGGTGTCCTCAGGAGGTCTGCCAGTGGGGAGGGGACACTAGAAGCCCTCCCACTGACTGCCCCCCCCAAACACCAAGAAGACAGAGCCTCCCTGCCCTAGACAGAGAGTCCCATCTAGACCTTGTGGCTCATAGCCACTGATGCCTCTTTGCTTCCTGTTGTTTAACCAAGTTTTTATCCATAAGAAGACACGTCCTCTTACCTCATAACTTACCCAGGGGACTTTGGTGAGGGACCCTGCCAAATGCCTTTTGAAAGTCCGAGGATATAATATTTACCAGGTCCCCCTTGCGTACTTGCTTGTTTATTTTCTCGGAGAATTCAAAAAGGCGGGTGAGGCAGGATTTCCCTTTCCAAAAGCCATGCTGATTTTCTCCCGGCAGGCTTTGTTCCTCTATGCGCCTAACAATCCAATTTTGATTACAGTTTCTACTCATGTGCCTGGACAGATGTTAGGCGAACTGCCTGTAATTTCCTTAATCCCCTCTGGATGTAACATTTGCTACTCTCTAGTCTTCAGGTACAATGGCTGATTTTAGTGATCAGTTACATAAACAGGTTAGATGGGTCGCTTTATTGGTGTGCAGTAGAACACCAGTGTATGAGTCCACATTAGCACCTTAGAGAACAAGAAGATGTTCAGAGTGTAAGCTTTTGAGAGTCACAGTTTGTATCTGAGGAAGAGAGGTCTGACTCTTGAAAGCTTACTCTCTGAACATCTTCTTGGTCTCTCAGGTGCCAATGGACTCATAAACAGGATAGTAGAGGAAGAATCACACGTTTGAGTCCCCAAAGAATTCTTCGGTGTGTGCCATCAGGACTTGGAGGCTTATTGGTTGTTAAATTTTGTTTTATTTCCCCAGTAGTTCTAAATCTTCTAAATCTCTCATGGCCTCATTTTGACTCAGTTCTTCAGACTCCCTTCCTGAAAATTGTGGCTGTGGCATGTGCGTATATATCCAACACAGTGAACAAAAATGCAAAGAATTCATTGAGCTTCTCTACCCTCTCACCCTCTTCCTTTAGCAATCCTTTTATTCCTTGATCAACCAAATGCCCACGGACTTCTCTGGCTGGTTTCATCCTACGTATATATTTAAAGATTCGTTTATTGTTCATCTTCATGCTTTTAACAAGCGCAGATTCTCTTTTTGCATGCCTAATTATAAAGTTGCACTTCTTTTGCCAGACCTTGGGCTCCCCCCATCTCAAAACTGGCCCCAGATTCAAAGTAATGAAGGGATCTACAAGGCCAGAAATGAAGAGAATTGGGACAGATTAGCCACGGAACACCCTTGTGATATTTGCAATGGGAGCAAAGGTTTACTCACAAGAGGATAGAAAAACACAGGCAGCCCAGACACAAAAGGTGGGAAACAAAGATAGTTAAGAACCTCCGTGCGCAAGCAGAGCCAGTTGGGGAGAGTGGTTAGAGGGTCTGACTAGGATCAAGGTTCGAATCCCACCCCTGCAATGGAAACTGGCTCAATGGCCTTGGGCCACTCACATCCTCTGAGTCAGCTGTGGGGATAAAAAGGATGACATGAGAACGATGGAAGCCCCTCCAGGTCCCCATCTGGGAAAATTATAGATTCTGCTGATATAGTTATAAAGGAGATTTTACCTATTTGCCAAAAAAAGAAAAGATGGCCACCCTTCCTCTTGCTTCATCTGGTATTACTGCCGCTCCTTCAGTCTTTCAGCAGGGGGCTGAACCAACTCATTCAGCCCCCTACTGAAGGATAAATACTGCAAGCACTGCACAGGACAGGGTCACAGAAAGCGGTGAGGGTGCCAGGCCCTAGTTGCTGAATGAAAAGCTGTGATGGATATCTGGTGTGTGTGTGGGTGTGTGTCTTGCAGCCATCAACGAATGCACTGCATTTTTTTCCTCCTGTGTCCTGCCAGTTTTCATTTTTTACCAACCAGTGCAAAAACAACAAGAAAATGTGAAGTGTCAGATATGTGACCCACAGTCCTTCCATACTGCGCATTCTGTATTTTTCCTCTGTGTGTTTAGGTTAGCAGAAGCATCCTGGTTCCTGAGACAGCCTTATCTGAAGTAGCTCACCACAACGGCCTTGGGACAGCTCCTTCCTTCTCTCCCACCGAGGGTACCAGCTGGGCAGACACCGAGGGTGGGGGATGTTGGGAAGGGTTATGATATACTGTAGCAAGCACTGAATACGTCATTCTCAACAAGAGTTCTGTGTACAGCTAGAGCTTGCCTTCGCCTCTGGATAATCTATGGAAATAGATACTTTCTGAACTTCTACTCTCAATAAAACAAACTTTGAATCAAGAGAGCTTGGATTTCTTGCTGCAAGGGGTGGGAGAAAGATTCAACAGTATCCTGTCTCCTGTTTGAATGGATCGGATCTGGGCCTGAGTGCAAATTCACCCAAGCCTGGAACAATCACTAGGATAAAACCGATGGACACAAGAGGGTTTATTTTTTAATAGTGAACAAGAATAAAGTTTATTTAGAAATACACATCTTGAGATAAACATCAACAGCTGAGAACCAGTGGGGTTTAGCTTTGGAAAGATGGACTAAAATCTGGGAAATCCATGTTGAGACCGCCACTCTGCTGTGGAAGCTTGGTGAGGGATGTAGGGCCAGCAATACTGTCAGGCTAACCTACCTCACAGGGTTGTTGTGAAGATAAAATGGAGGGCAGAATTATGCCATGATAACCCTGTGGCTAGCCCACTTTAACGCACTCCAACTCCACCTGCCCTTGAAGTGAGAAAACGCAGCTGGTAGACTAGGGAATGCCACAAGCCCTTTGATTAGGTATCAGGCTCAGCTCCAGGGCCTCTAACTTCAAGGGCAGATCCAGGGTTCCCCTTTCTCTCCAGGACCAGCCCTCTCCATATGCTCTGCTGCAGGGCTGAGGTGAACAGCTGCCTGGACAGAGGCCTGCTCTCTTGTGGCTCCCACTCGGTGGAAGGGCCCCAGAACGGCTCCCACAATTGTCTCATCCCACAGAAGGTGTTGAATGGGCATTTTAACAGAGGCAGTCGGGTTGTAGTTTTACAACAGGCTCTTCTGGGTAGCTCTGGCCAGGCCTGATTCAGACATCAGCGTGCTCTTAAGAAGCCCTAACCTTTCCAGTACTGGATCATTTAAATAAGGGCCAGAGGAAAACCTCCGGAATGGTTTTAGGACCATTAACAGGTACAGGACACCAATAAATGCTATTACAAAACATCTGCTTCCATTCTAAGCTTTTATTACAACATCATTATTCAACACTCTCAATATTGGAAAAAAATCAACAGAAAATCACACTATCCATCATTGCTACAGAGATTATTTTAAAAAGATCAATTCCATACAGGAGTCCAAAGAAGTTTCTTATCCCAGAAGATGAGCAGATCACAACCAAGAAACCCCACCTACAAACAAGCCCCAATCAAATCCCTTTCCCATATTTGCAAATCATTTCTCAACAATAGATACTGAATAGATATTACTGAAAGCTTTGCCACTTTCCAGGTAGGTGTATGGTTTCTCCCCTGTATGAATTCTTTGATGGTAAGTAAGGCTTCCCCTCCAACCGAAGGCTTTCCCACACTCCAAACATTTATACGGTTTCTCCCCTGTGTGAACTCTTTGGTGGGAATTAAGGTGTCCACTCTGACTGTAGCTTTCCCCACACTCCAGGCAGTTATAGGGCTTCTCTCCAGTGTGCATTTTTTTGATGGGAATTAAGGGCTCCACTGCCACTGAAACCTTTTCCGCAGTCTAGGCATTTATAAGGTTTCTCCCCTGTATGAGTTCTTTGATGACAAGTAAGATTTCCCCTCAAACTGAAGCTTTTCCCACACTCCAAGCATTTACAAGGTTTCTCCCCTGTGTGAATTCTTTGATGGGAATTAAGGTGTCCATTAATCCTGAATCTTTTCCCACACTCCAGGCATTTATATGGTTTCTCTCCTGTATGAATTCTTTGATGGCGAGTAAGGGTTTCCCTCCGACCAAAGCTTTTCCCACACTCCAGGCATTTATATGGTTTCTCTCCTGTATGAGTTCTTTGATGGCGAGTAAGGGTTTCCCTCCGACCAAAGCTTTTCCCACACTCCATGCATTTATAAGGTTTCTCCCCTGAATGAATTCTTTGGTGGGAATAAAGGTATCCATTACATCTGAAGCTTTCCCCACATTCCAAGCATTTATATGGTTTCTCCACTGTATGAATTCTTTGATGGCGAGTAAGGTTTTCCCTCTGACTGAAGCTTTTTCCACACTCCAGGCATTTATAAGGTTTCTCCCCTGTATGAATTCTTCGATGTGAATTAAGGTATCCATTACTTCTGAAGCTTTTCCCACACTCCATGCATTTATAAGGTTTCTCCCCTGTATGAATTCTTTGGTGGGAATTAAGGTCTCCATTACTTCTGAAGCTTTCCCCACATTCCAAGCATTTATATGGTTTCTCTCCTGTATGAATTCTTTGATGGTGAGCAAGGTTTCTCCTCCCACTGAAGCTTTTCCCACACTCCAAGCATTTATAAGGTTTCTCCCCTGTATGAATTCTTCGATGGGAATTAAGGTATCCATTACTTCTGAAGCTTTTTCCACACTCCATGCATTTATAAGGTTTCTCCCCTGTGTGAATTCTTTGGTGGGAATTAAGGCATCCACTCTGACTGAAGCTCTTCCCACACTCCAGGCATTTATAAGGTTTCTCCCCTGTATGAATTCTTCGATGGGAATTAAGGTATCCATTACTTCTGAAGCTTTTCCCACACTCCATGCATTTATAAGGTTTCTCCCCTGTGTGAATTCTTTGGTGGGAATTAAGGCATCCACTCTGACTGAAGCTCTTCCCACACTCCAGGCATTTATAAGGTTTCTCCCCTGTATGAATTCTTTGGTGGGAATTAAGGTGTCCACTCTGACTGAAGCTCTTCCCACACTCCAGGCATTTAAACGGCTTCTCGCCTGTGTGCATTCTTCGATGGGAATTAAGGGCTCCACTCCCACTGAACCCTTTTCCGCACTCCAGGCATTTATATGGTTTCTCCCCTGTGTTAATTCTTTGCTGGGAATTAAGGTGTCCACTCTGCCTGAAGATTTTTCCACGCTGCAGCCATTTATATTTTTTCTTTCTCTTATATGTTTTCCAATACATGCTAACATCTGAGTTTTCAGAAAAATTTTCCCCACTTGCTGTGCCCTCATTTCGATTGCCTTCTAGGTACATTTTTTCAAGTAATGGGATTTCAAGTTCATTTTCACCTCGCAAAAGACCAGAATGATTCCTTCCTTTAGATGGATGTTTTCTCCCCTCCTTCCGCAGGGTATCAGAATTTTCGACCTTCCCTTTCGCATCTGAATATATATCCCCTTTATCCATCGCTGGATGCTCAGATGTTTCATTTGCTGACCTCCACAAGCCTCCTGCAGAAAGAAAGAGAAACCTGGTGTGAGGATAGCACAGATATAAAACTCATCCATGTCAGAGATTTCTCCTTTGCTTTGTGATGGTTGTGTTTGCACTCTGGGAATGCTCAGGGGTTAAGATCACACAGTCTGTATCTAGTTCTCCCTCTCGCTTTCTCCATTCCTTCTGAATTCCAAGCAGTCAAGAGGACAAAAAACCACAAAGAACAGACAATGGAGACTGCCCTCCACCCCTTCCCTCGAGCTCAACATGACCCTGCTATTTTAAGTTTCTTCTTTCCTGCCTTGGTGAATTTAGAGGCTGAGTGGTTTGGGGGGCTTTTTGGGAGAACAAAGCCACTCACTCAGAGACAGCCAGCTAGTGGTAGTTTAACATAAAATAGAAGGTTTGAACAGCTGCCGAAGACATCTTATGCTGTTCAGCTATATGTTCTCTTTTTGTGAGGAACTGCATAGTATGTCCTTTTAGAGAAAAAATGATTTTCCTGGAATCGGCATTCTCTGTTCTCTGCCACCACAGAAAACCTCCTGCTTTCTCCTTGCAATGGAGCAGCTGCTGCGTTGGAAATGCCTCTTCACGGACTCAGGCTGGCTACAGTGTTTTTGGCTTCCGAGGGGCCCTGTCCTCTGAGCCCCTTACTGGGTTATGGGGAGGCAAGAAGCAAGAGAAGGCAAAGAGGGTCTGCCCCTGCTGCCACCCCCAATAATGGGAGGGAATTAGGGAGCTTGCTCCAACACAGATCTCTGGGCTGTCCTTGCTGCCATGGGTGGGCAGCCAGGCGGGGTTGTGGTGGTGGCAGGGCTGCTGGCATAGGGTACGCAGAGCTGACTGGTGTCCACCTAGTGGCTCTGTCCACTGACTGGATGATTGAGGCAACATCGTGGCTGAGCACCAGACCTCCCCTGCTTTGCCAGCTGACAGTCTGCAATTCGAATTCTCGTGAGAGCAGAGAGCAAACCCCAGTGGCCTAAGAGAAGGGGAGGAGAGAGGCAAACTCCACCTGGTGGTCTAGTAATGTTAAGACCACAACCCTTAACAAGACCCTGTCAACAAATACGGAAAACAAAACATTAGCCACACACTGGAAATGCTCAGCCTATATTAATAATAGTGACACAAGGAGGTGACGAAGATACTTACCTGGGAGGAAGGTCATCCAGCCTTGGTCAGAATTGAACACATCAAAAGTATAGCCAATGTCCACGCAGACTGGATGAGCAGGCAGACCATTCAACAAGGGGAACAGTCCCTTAAGAAAGAGCTCATCTGATGGAGAACAGCATCCCCTTCATAATCTAGTGATGTGCTCTACATCCAGGTTGGACAGGTAGGAAGATAATGGGCATCCTTGTCTGACACCTTTGCCAATGGGGAACCCTTCTCTTCCCCCACATTCTGCCCTAACAGCAGCCTTTTGCCCAGAGTACAGGAAGTGCATCAAAACAACCCGATGTTGTGACACCCCCATTTCTTTTAAGACTCTCCATAGCTTTTCATCTTCCACACAATCAAAACCTTTCCTGTAATCTATAAAACACATAATTAAAGAAAACAGGAAGTTCTCTCCATCTAGAACCCATGAGGTATTAAGGAACAAAATCAGGCATCAGGAACAACTTTCTTCAGCAATGCAGGAATAAAAAGAGTAAAAATGAAAACTGATGAACAAACTGCAATCTTAAACAGAGTTACGGCAATCTAAGTTCATTGATTTCAAAAGGCTTAGACTGGACTAACTCTGTTTAGGATTGCGTTGAAAGGTTCCCCAACAAGAGGACATGTGTGAATGCAAATACTGCTTTTCCTCTTTCTCCCCGCTGTAAACAAGGTAGTTTGACAGGAACAAAGGCAACATGGAATGCCTTAAAAACATGTAGCATCTCTGGACACCTGCGAAAAAAAGGTCTGGTGCGGGAAGGTTCCCCCCCCTCCAAAAACCCCTTTTGCTCCTTATGGCTGTGAAATGGGGGGGGGGGTTGTTGATAGATAAACAGCTGTTTGCACTTGACCTTGCATGTTACCAGCCGGCCATGGTCTCCTCTGAGAGGAGGTACAAAAAAGGATCCTCGGAGACTTACTCTGTAGGTCTCAATGAGCAAAGCAAGGCGAGCTTTGATCTAAAATAGTGAAAACACAGAAATAATGAAAATGGAAAGGATTCTTTGTCCTGCAGGGGACGGGGTGGGATGTTGGATTCCTGCAGACTGCAAGAAGTTGGACTCCATGGCCTGGGGGGGTCCCTCCCCACTCTCCGAAGAGGAGCTGGCCTGGAGCTTCCTATCTCCTCCGGGATCCCTCCCACTGAGGCCGCCGCTGTCTTCTTCGGATGGTTCCTGAGATGACTTTTTAAGAATTCTGTCCATAAAGGGGAACTCTTCTGCCATTAAAGAGGGCCTGTCTCAGAAAACCCAAATGTAAACCTCTCAGAGGCCTACGAGGGTTGTTGAGGTCCAGCAACGTGAGACCAAGGCCTGCAGGACAGGTGCTCATTCCTGGGGCAAAACAAGGACCGGCAGGGTCTTCTCCCCTCAGTCCCCCCCGCCAGAGGTGAAATGACCTTCCTCCCCTCTGCAACTGGGAGAGGAGCTACAATGCGTTCCTATAAGACCAGTCTGGGGCTGCTTTCGGTATTCTCTGAGGAAACGTAGATGCTTTGCTTTGCAGGCCCAACATTCCAGGACCAAGGCCTGCCCCCTCCAATTAAAGGGACTGCCAAAGGGTATCGCTTGTTTTCATATGTTCAAGCCCTACAAGCACCGTTTCAACATTCACAACCCAGTCAAGCTCTTTGGAGGAGAGGCTCCATCTGAGAGGAGAAACAAGGCCACAGAAATCCACCAGCCCCTGGGAGGAAGTGCAGGCGTCGCATAGCCCCACAGCAGATCGAAGCAGCTACCTGCCAATCCCTCTTCTGCCCCCGAGATCAGGAGAAACGGCTCTTCTTCTCCTTCCAGCCTGGAAATGAGGTCAGGTTTGGCAACCTCAGGTCCTTTTATGAGGAAAAAAGGAAAGACAAAACTGTGACTCTTCTGTGTGCTCATAAATGGAGCAATTCCAAGCCGGGATTCCTACACAACAGACAAGAAATAGGGGCAGGGTGGTATGGGGCTGTATCTGGCACGGGCAGTTCTGAGCCTCCTCCCTGCCAAGACAAGATGGAAACACCAGCTGAGAACTAAGGCAGTGCCAGAGAAGCCAGCACAGCTCCTTCCAGAGCCACATCTCTGCCTTGGTAAGACAAGGCCCAGACTGTGGGGAAGCCCCCTGCTTAGGCCCTCCTGCCTTCTCCATATCCAGGCTCATTTGGCACCTCTTCTGATGCCCTCTTTCGTGGTCCAGGCACAGGGATGCCCAATGGGGGGGAGGCTCCTCCTTCACAACCCCTCCCACACCAGAGAAAGGATCACTGACCAACCACTGGGCCCAGGGCAGACTGGGCCCAGGGTGGTCCGCGTGACCACGTCCTCCCTTAATAAGGAGTTTCTTACAGTCACCCTTCACAGCCTCACAGCCAAAAGGAGGCAGCCCAGGGGAAAGGGACCCTCACCCAGAGAGGCCACGTTCCCAAAATTCTCCAGCATGACTTCCTTGTACAGGGCTCTCTGCGCTGGGCTCAGCAGGCTCCACTCCCCCTTGGAGAAATGCACAGCCACCTCTTCGAAGGACACCAGACGCTAGAAGGAGGAGAAGAGAGTTCTTTTATCTCTCTGGAAAGGCAGTGCGTAATTAAGAAAATTGCAATGGCTGGTGTGACATAGTGGTTAGAGTGAAGGACTAGGATCTGGGAGGACTGAGTTCGAATCCCGTCTCTGTCATGGATGCTTCTCCAGGGACATTGGGCTCTTCACTTTTTTTCAGCCTAACCTACCTCACAAGACTGTTGTTGGGAGGGTTAAGAGGTGGTGAGGAGAACTGAATGAAAAGCTGCTTTGGGTCCCTGATCAGAGCAAAAGGAGGGATGTTATTTAAAAAACTGGGGAAATATTATTAAATTATTTAAAAAATAAATCATAAGCAAAATCAGGGGTGGCAAAAGCAAAGTGGAACAAAGAGGAGGGGAGAAGACCCCACAGGGACATTTGTCTCTTCCCCTCCCCACCGTTCCCTGGGGGCATCTGAAGGCCAGGGGGGCTCTCCTTACCTGCAGGGGGCCAGCATCCAATTGGGGGAGAGGCCACACATGGCCGTGAAGAGGAGCAAATCCTTTTCCAGGGGACGCTTGTAACACAGTATTTTTTTCTTCTCTGAACATCTAACTTGACACAGGCTGTGTCAATTTTCCACCCTCCACGTGGGCAGCCTCATAATCTTGGGGCACCAGAACGGAGAGGAAGGAACCCGATCCGCTGAGCCTTGCAGCAGAGAAGGAACCCCTTCCTCACATCTGCTGTGCACACCCCCCCCCTTACCTGAGCTGGCTGCATGGCTGGTCTTTCCCCTTCACCACATGGAGGAGACAAGAGAGAAGCAGCCAAGGGGGTCTTCCTCCTGCTACCTGGGAGGGGAAAAAAGAAAGATGAAGAGAAACGCTTTTGGGGCACGGAAATTTCTATGCCAGTCCCTACAGTGAAGCACCCTCTGGATTTGATCCGGGGTAGAATTCAAGATCTCAGACCAGAGTCTTTGGCCCGGTATCTCTCCCCACACCCAGCCATCCTTTTCACCCTCCCCGCCTGTTCTGGCCCCCTTTCCTCCTCCCAATCGCACCACATCCTTTCCTGGGCGCTGAGTGCCTGGCCCTGCTGGAAGCCACACCAATCCATCCCTCTCTGGGAAAACACGACCCTCCAGCCTGCCTAGGGTTGCCAGCCTCCAGTGGGTAGCTGGAGATCTCCCGGAATTACAACTGATCTCCAGGTGACAAAGATCAGTTCCCCTGGAGAAAATGGTTGCTTTGGAGGGTAGACTCTATGGTATTATTCCATTCTGAGGCCCCTCCCCAACCCCCACCTTTTCCAGGCTCCACTCCCCAAATCTCCAGGAATTTTCCCGCCTGGCCCTGGCAACCCTAGGCCTGCCCCACAGAACTAGGAGGAGGTGCCATGCGGTGATGGGATGGCCGGCCTGACTCAGGGTAGCATGTGGGAGATACCAGTTGGGAAGGGAAATCATCCCAGCTCAGAAAAAACCAGCCCCGCAGGCATGACCCAAATTGCTGTACGCTGTTACTAGGACTGAGAGAGAGACTTTGCAAAGTAGCAGACCCCGAACCTACTACTGTCTTTAGGGAACACACTAAGATCCCCCCCCCCCCCGGTCTCATCTCTCCCTCCCCCAAATACGATTGCAACTCACGAAACGCGTCCGGGAGGGAGCAGAGGCAGCCGCGGGAAGAACCGGGGCCACATGGCCGGGAGGGAGGAAGTGACCTCACCAACCCCCCACCCCCACCCCACCCCGCTGCCCGTCTAGGAGTCCGGACTCTCTCGCTTTAACCCCCGAGTTGACTGCCCCCACCCATGCCTTGCCCTGCTTTGCCCCCCTCGGAGGCCGGGGACGGGGCGGCAGAGCGGTGTGGCCCGGCTGCTGCGCGCTCCCGCGGCTTCTCCTCTTGACAAAGGCGCCGCCGGCCCGGTGCGGGGGGCGAGGGGAGGGGAGGGGGGTCCCCTGTGCACCTTGGGGGGGGGGGTTAGCCCGGGAGTTCAGGGGAGAGTCCGAAGGGGGAGCCGCTCCCTGCCCTGCTGCAGCCCTCGAGGGAAAGGGGCCTGGGGCTGCCCCCCCATCACACACCTGGGCCTGGGGAGGGGCGATGGCAGGGAGGGGGTGTCTGATTCAGCTCCGTGGGTCCCTTTCAGCAGGCTCCAGCCTGGGCGCGAAGGAAGCCTCCATTTCATTTATCTGGGAAATGTCTATGCCGCCTTTCCAGGGAACCTGCTCGAGGGGGGCTGAGAAAGGAAACATGAAAAAGTTCTTAAAACTCGGGGCTCATATTTTGTCCTTGATCCATTTCTCCTACAGAGAGAAGTGGAGGCTCCATTTAGCCCTCGAGGTCCCTAAGGGAGCTTCCTGAGAGGATTTCTCTGGTCCCCCTGTGTAAATATATTTTACTTCAGCCTCATCACCTGCCGATCCGGCTGCAGGTTCCTTAGGGGACTGACAAAGTCCCAAGGTGCCAGCGTGGAGAATCTGGGCTCTTTGGCCATAGGAATTAAGACCTCCTGGCAAGAGTCCGGAGGCATCATGGGGAAGAATTGCAGGGGTGAGGAGGACTCCCCAGTTTTGCATGTCAAGCACTGCTACTGGGCCAGAGAGGGAGGCGAAGGCGTTCCAGCCCTTCAGGCCTACCTAAACCCAGACATCGACCAGAGGCATAAAGCCTCAGAACCCAAGAAAACACTACACGGTGTAAATTAAACTCTGTTTTGATACAGTCAGAAATATGTATACAATAATTTTACAATGAATCTAATAAATACATATGTCAGGACAGTCTCATCAATCGTCCATATGTTCTATCACAATACAACGTCCAATCCAGGTAGGCAAACCTTCAGTAAATACCAAGTTCAAATCAAACTCCAATGATATCACAATCTGAATGGTGGCTGGAATGATTAATCCGAAGACTGGCCAGGAGATTGGCAAGGAGCCTGCCAGCTTTATCTTCTACTCGTTTCGGCACTTCTTCTTCATAGCCAATTACCAGTATTTGCAATCAATTATTTGCAATCAGCTGTTGTAACGATCCTGAGAAAGGTTCATGGCACCCTATTATGGTTGATGATTTCATATGATCAGGCCTTGTTGGATTTTGTTTTTGAAAGGTTTCTGTTGAACCACTTCTGAGAGAGAGGTATCATTTTCCAGGATGGGTTGTAGCTCACTGATGATACGTTGGATGGGTTTGAGCTGGGAACTATAGGTGACAACCAGGGGTGTTCTGTTGTTAGTTCCTTTAGGTTTGTTCTGGAGCAGGCTGTTTCTGGGTACTAGTCTGGCCCTGTTGATTTGTTTCTCTCTCTCAGAAGTCCTGGGTGGAAGACCTTTCCTTGCCTACAGACAGCCCCCCAATCTTAAACGACTTCTCACTTACAATCATGAATCGGCCAGCAGAGTCACCAGCACAGGTACCAGGCCCTGCAACAGACCCAGATGCCAGCTCTGCCCCTATATCTACCCAGGGAATACAATTACAGGACCCAATGGCGTCAACTACACTGTCTCTGGCTCTTACAGCTGCTCATCCTCCAATCTGATATATGCCCTCATGTGCCAACAATGTCCTTCTGCTCTGTACATTGGACAAACCAGCCAACCTCTACGCAAAAGAATAAATGGACACAAATCTGACATTAGAAATGGAAACGTCCAAAAACCAGTGGGAGAACACTTCAATCTACCAGGACATTCCACCAAAGACGTAAAGGTCGCTGTGGTTCAACAGAAACCTTTCAAAAACAAAATCCAACGGGAGGCTGCTGAATTGGAATTCATATGCAAATTTGACTCTGTCAAGCTGGGACTGAATAGAGACTATGAATGGTTATCACATTATCACAGGTAACAGATTCTCTTTACAGAGGCGTGATCTGGGGGAGCCCAGTGACGCCTGGTGTGGGCTTTCGGGGACCACAGTTCTCTTTGTCAGATGCAGCTGGCAGGGAGAGCTGTGGTTATCGAAGGCTTATACTACATAGGAATTGGATACTTTCACTGCTACAAACTAATACGGCAAACTGACTGCACACCAAAAGGAGATGTTTACATTTCCAAGCAAAGGAATGTTTTGACTGCCTCCACGCTAATTGCATTCTGTCCCCTTGTGATATATGTCCCCTTCTTTCCTCTCTCTCTCTCTTCTCCCCTCCTCTTCTGTATCTGCCCAGTTTTGATCAGGCATCTGACGAAGAGAACTTGATTCTCGAAAGCTTATGCTACAATAAAATTGGTTAGTCTTAAAGGTGCTACTGGACTCTTTTTGATTTTTCTCCATTGTGAAAGCTTATGAAAAAGCATAACCTTCAAGCAGTATTCAGACCCACCCGAAAAATACAACAGATGCTACGATCAGCAAAAGACAGTAGAGACCCCCTCACCTCTGCAGGAGTATACCGTATACCCTGCAGCTGTGGACAAGTTTACATCGGGACCACAAAGCGTAGCATCCAGACAAGAATAAAAGAACATGAAAGACACTGCAGACTTGGACAACCTGAAAAATCAGCAGTGGCTGAACATAGCCTAACACAAACAGGGCACAGTATCTTATTCCAGGACACCAAAATACTGGACAACAGTTCCAACTACTTTGTCAGACTGCACAGGGAAGCCATTGAAATTCACAAGCATAAGCAAAACTTCAACAGGAAAGAAGAAACCTTAAGAATGAACAGAGCATGGTTTCCAGTTCTGAAAAACACCAGGCTAACAAAACACTCTATACTCGACAATAGCCCTGCAGAGAAGATTAGCACATCAAGCTCCAATCCATATGCAAAAGAACCTCCTCAGGACACAGTGAAGCCTCCCGCCATTAGCATTCCACACCCTGGGAAACTCTTACAGGATGCCTCAGCTCAACCCTACCCCTCCTGAGTAGATACAAATGACCTGCCAACATCTTTTCCACACTGTGACACTGAGAGATCTCTGTCTTTTGGTGCTACACCTCTGAAGATGCCAGCCACAGCTGCTGGCGAAACATCAGAAACTACAATGCCAAGACCACGGCAATACAGCCCGGAAAACCCACAACAACCAACAACCAAAACAAAGGTAGTTAAGAACCTCCCTGAGCAAGTAGAGCCAGTTGGGGAGAGTGGTTGGAGTGTCTGACTAGGATCAAGGTTCAAATCCCACTCCTGCAATGGAAACTGGCTCAATGACCTTGGGCCAGTCACACCTCCTGAGTCAGTTGTGAGGATAAAAATGATGACATGAGAACGATGGAAGCCCCTCCAGGTCCCTATCTGGGAGAACTGTAGATTCTGCTTGTATAAAGATTTTACCTACTGTTTGCCAAAAAAAAAGATGGTAACTTTTCCTCTTCTTCATCTAGTATTACTGCCACTCTTTCTGCATGGGGCAGAACCACTCATTCAGTATTCTGGTTACTGTTAAATATTGAACAAATGGCAAGCTACAGGGTTACAGAAAGCAGCAAGGGGTTCCCTAGTTACTGAATCAATAGCACTGATGGATATATGGGGGATCTTGCAGTCATTACCTTTTGCACAGGGTTTTCCCCCCTCCTGAGTCCTGCCAAAGTTTTCATTTTCCACCCACCCCACCGCACCCACGGGAAAATAAAAAAGAAAAATATAAAGTGGGTTTGAAGGGACCGGACCTGGGCCTGAGTATAAACTCCCTCAAGCCTGGAACAATCACCAGGATAAGGCCCAAGAGGATTTATTTTAAAGTGAACAAGAAGAAAGTTGATTTACAAAAACAGTATTAAGAATTCTATTGATAGCCAATAGGGTATAGCACTCGGTGTCTCCCACTTGGTAGAAGGGCCTCAGAAAGGGTCCCACAATTCTCTCGTTCCAAAGAAGGTATCAAATGGAATGGCTTAAGAGGGCATTTTAACAGAGGGAGTAGGGCGGTAGTTTTAGAACAGGCTCCTCTGAATACTTCTGACCAGGCTTAATCCAGACATTTTAAGAAGCCCTAACCTTTCCTATATCAGATCATTTAACTAACAGCCAGAGGAACACCTCAGTAACAGTTTCAGTATCATTAAGGGGTATAGGACACAAGTAAATACTACTACAGAACCTCTGCTTCCATTCGAAGCTTTTATTACATCATTATTCAACATCCTCAATATTAGAAAAAAATCAACCATCCATAATTGCTGCATGGATTATTTAAAAAGGAGCAATTACATGAGTCCATAAAAGTTTCTTACTCCAAAAGATGAGCAGATCACAACCAAGAAGCCCCAACTAGAAACAAGCCCTGATCAATTCCCCTTCCCATTTTATAGGGCTTGAGAATCGTTTCTCAGCAATAGCTAACTGTCCCACTTGCTAATGGCGCACATTCTTGGAACAGCTGGTAGTAGAAGCAGAGCAGGTGGTAATGCCCTACACCTTGCTGGGATCAGGAGGGGAGCAGTTGGCAATGCTCATCCCCTGCCTTCACCCAGGCGGGATCAGGAGCGGAGCAGGTGGCAATGCCTCCCTCCCTTCACCTGGCTGGGATCAGGTGTGGAGCAGCAGGTAATGCCTGCCCCCACCTTCACCGAGCCAGAATCAGGTGCAGCTACCCAACAGGAAAAAAAAACACGCGACTAACTAACCATGATCAACTCTCTTCAACTAAGGGAGTGTCAATAACCTGGCAGTGAAACACGAGCTGAAATAACAACTAGAGGAGACATTCTTCAGAGGAGACAGAAGGTAGCCAGTTTGGTGTAGTGGTTAAGAGCACGGGACTCTAATCTGGAGAGCCGGGTTTGATTCCCCACTCCTCCAGCTGGGTGACCTTGGGTGAGTCACAGTTCTCTGGAGCTCTCTCAGCCCCACCCACCTCACAGGGTGATTGTTGTGGGGTAATAATAACACTTTGTAAACCGCTCTGAGTGGGCATTAAGTTGTCCTGAAGGGCGGTATATAAATAAAATATTATTATTATTATAGCCCAGGATAGGTTGACCTTTGCATTAAACTATTCACCCCTCATGAATCCCATCAGGAAGAGAATACTTAGATATTGGCCTCTCATCCAGGATATACCAGGCTGCCAAAATCCTCCACGTATAGCATTGCGTAGAGCAAGGAATATTCGGGACAGTTTGATACAATCAGATTTACAGAAATTTACCTCAGGACTTACCAAGGGGTCATCATAGATGTGCAAATTGCACTGTTTGCAATTTGATAATGCCTAGGACCCAATTAGACACACTGGGCTTGCCTATGTCTAACTTTACTAATTGTAACACTCAGGGCTTTTTTTCTGGGGAAAGAGGTGGTGGAACTCAGGGTGGTTGCCCTTGGAGAAAATGGTCACATGGCTGGTGGCCCCGCCCCCTGATCTCCAGACAGAGGGGAGTTGAGATTGCCCTCCATGCTGCTTGGCGGCGCTGAGGGCAATCTCAACTCCCCTCTGTCTGGAGATCAGGGGGCGGGGCCACCAGCCATGTGACCATTTTCAAGAGGTTCCGGAACCCCGTTCCACCGCGTTCCCGCTGAAAAAAAGCCCTGGTAACACTAAAAATGTAGTCTATTTGATTTGCTGCCCCTGTAATAAATTTTATATTGGCAATACCACCAGACCCATAAAAGTGCGAATCCAAGAACACCTATCAAGGATTCACCGGCAGGCTATTGACGCTCCCTTAGTTGAACACTACGTTGAACAAAAACATGGAGAACAAGATTTGTGCTATAGTTTTATTTGTTAGCAAACAGAAAGAGGTAAATCTTATACGGAGAGAGCTCTACCGGAAAGAAACCTGGTGGATTTTCAAATTGATTACTGTTAGCCCGGCTGGGCTAAATATAAATATGGATTTCTCATCTTACTTGTGTGGGTTTTTAGTCCTTTAGTACTGGTTCTTTAAGAGATTGGATTGTTGTACCTTTAAATTGGGGCTTGTAATTCAGCATTGCTCACGCTCAAAATGGAGGATGATTGCAGTTAATGGAGAAGTAAATGTGAAATGTCTGTTTGCACTTGTATTTGTAAGTATGAAAGTACACATAGGCTTTCCTTGGTTTAAATATTTTATTGTTTATTTATTGTTATATTCATGAATTGATTTAGGATCCGTGTGTTAAAGTGCCGAGAAGAAGACTTGAAATGGGCTTACTCTGCTGGCTTCCCATCGCAGTTATGCTTACTCCATACTTTTGGATGTGGATCATTGTACAGAACATTGGACTTTATTATATTTATTCATCTGTACCTCCCATAATTACGATTTGCGTTACTTAAATGTTAGACGAGTTTATGAATTTCAGGCATTAGTACTTTGTAAAATTATTGAGTTTAGCACTTGGCTCTTTGTTCTTTGCCATTGGCATATGAATTTTTGCACTTGGCACTTTGCATTTGCCATTATACTTCTTGTGAGATGCTTTGCCTTTTGTATGTATCCAAGCTATAGTGTATGTATAGTTTATGAGACCCCTGAGAGATTGTTACACCACTAAATGATATTTGGAATATATTTCTTAAGTGACTGTTTAAAAATTCTTCAATTAGTTGATCACGGGTTTTTTCCCTGTTGGGTAGCTGCTTTTACCGTGATACTCTCCTTTCCACATTTAGAATCAGGTGCAGAGCAGGTGGCCATACCCCCCCACCCCCGCTGCCTACATCCAACCGGGATCAGTAACAGAGGAGGAGGGAATGCCCCCTGACCACCCTCCCCTTTCTAGAGTCCTTTGTATTGTTTCCCACAACAGGCTTTGTAGCTAGTGTGCATATAACTATGGTACTACTTTGTCTCTTCTCTCTCTCCGAGGCTGTTCAACACTGGGCCCTTTCTGGCCAAGTTAACTCTATTCCTACATTCAGAGATAACCGCTATGATTTTCTCGATGAAATGCAGCAACGGTTTCCCTGTATTTCTGGCTGTATCTGCTACAACAGTCTCGAGCGGTGCAGTCAAAAGTTCCAAGGAAGTTGGAGAAGCATTAAGCCACCACACCTGTCAGCTACAAAGGCAGTTTCCAGTATTTTGCCTGCAGAGCCCAGAGGCATATCATGTTTCCCAAGGAAGGAAAGTGGGCAAAGGGCTGTGACTTGGACATCCATCTAAGTTTGCCACCTCTGGCTTGGGAAATGGTGGCATATGGGGATGGGACTGATCTCAGAAGGGATGTGAAGCCATAGAATCAGCCCTCTGAAGCTGGACTTCAGGAGAACTCATCTCGATGATCTGCAGATCAGATGCAAGTCTGGGACAACTCCTGGTCCCGCCTGGAGGTTGGATACCGCAAGTGACATCTGTGCGTCGCACTGGAGTGGATTGGATGGGAACTAAGATGTCCACTAACCCTGAAGCTTTTCCCACACTCCAGGCAATTGTTTCTCTCGTGTGAATTCTTTGATGGTAAGTAAGGCTTCCACTATCCTTGATGGTGTTTCCTCATTCCAGACATTTATATGGTTTCTTACCTTTATGAATTCTTTGGTGGGAATTAAGGCTTCCCCGCTGACCGAAGCATTTCCCACACTCCAGGCATTCATAAGGTTTCACTCCTGTGTGAATTCTTTGATGGCGAGTAAGGCTTTCCCTCTGACTGAAGCATTTTCCACACTCCAGGCATTTATAAGGTTTCTCTCCTGTGTGAATTCTTTGATGCTGAGTAAGCCTTGCCCTCTGATTGAAGCTTTTCCCACACTCCAGGCATTTATATGGTTTCTCACCTGTGTGCACTCTTCGATGGGAATTAAGTTCTCCATTCCGACTAAAAGTTTTTCCACACTCCAGGCATTTATATGGTTTCTCCCCTGTGTGAATTGCTTGATGGGCATTAAGGTGGCCACTCTGAGTGAAGCTTTTCCCACACTCCAGGCATTTATATGGTTTCTCCCCTGTGTGAATTCTGTGATGGGAAGAAAGACTTCGTCTATCACTGAAGGCTTTTCCACATTCCAGGCATTTATATGGTTTTTCACCTGAATGGATTCTTTGGTGGGAAGAAAGGACTGTAGTGTGACTGAAAGTTTTTCCACACTCCAGGCATTTATATGGTTTCTCCCCTGTGTGAATTCTTCGATGGGTATTAAGGTGTCCACTCTGAGTGAAGCTTTTCCCACACTCCAGGCATTTATATGGTTTCTCCCCTGTGTGAATTCTGTGATGGGAAGAAAGGCATCGTCTATCACTGAAGGCTTTTCCACATTCCAGGCATTTATATGGTTTTTCACCTGAATGAATTCTTTGATGGCAAGTAAGGCTTTGGCTCCAGCCAAAGCTTTTCCCACACTCCAAGCATTTATAAGTTTTCTTTCCTGTGTGAATTCTTTGATGGGAATTAAGGTGTTCACTCCGTCTGAAGCCTTTCCCACATTCCAGGCATTTATATTGTTTCTTTGTATTATGGATTTTCCAAAGCATGTTGACATCTGATTTTCCAGAATTTCCCCCCCCATTTGCTGTGCCCTCACTTTGATTGTCCTCTTTGTACATTTTTTCAAGTAATGGGATTTCATGAGTGTTTTCACTTTGTAAAAGACCAGAATTACTCCTTCCTTTAGACAGATGTTTTGTCTCCTCCTTCCTCAGTGTATCACAACATTCTACCGTCCCTTTCACATCTGCATATGTATCTCCTTTATCCATCACTGGATGTTCAGATGTTTCATTCACTGACTCCCACATGCCCCCTGCAGAAAGAAAGAGAAACCTGGTGTGAGGATAGGACCATTTTACAGCTCATCTGTGTCAGAGTTTTCTCTTTTGCTTTGTTATTATTGTTTGTACTCTGGGAATGCTCAGGGGTTAAGTTCACACAGTCTGTACCCAGTTCTCTCTCTCACTTTCTCCATTCCTTCTAAGAGCCGAAACAAACGTGACGAAATACCTAGATTCAACTCGTGTTCTCTTGCCTCAAGGGTTGTCAGGAAGTGTAGGCGTCCTTGCAGCTTAAAGTTTAGCATTTACAGAGCAGCAGGGACGGAAGTGCAGGTGTCCTTGCAGCTTAAAGTTTAGCATTTACAGAGCAGCAGGGAGGGAAGTGCGGGCATCCTTGCAGCTTAAAGTCTTCCGGTGCAGCCAGGCGTCGCTCTGCAGGGCCAAGCCGGGTGAGGGGAAGGGAAAATGCCGTGATGCACCTTGAGAGTGGGAGGAAAGGCACCCCATGCCTGCACTTCCCTCCCTGCTGCTCTATAAATGCTAAACTTTAAGCTGCAAGGACGCCTGCACTTCCCTCCCTGCTGCTCTGTAAATGCTAAACTTTAAGCTGCAAGGATGCCTACACTTCCTGACAAACCTTGAGGTAAGAGAACACGAGTTGAATCTAGGTATTTTGTCATGTCTGTTTCGAGTCTTAGTTCCGAGCTGGCTAAGCTGGCAGAGAAGCCATTCCTATGGTAATGACTGTAGGCCAAGAGGACAAAAAACAGAGAATATACAATGGAGATCGCCCCCTCCTCCCATCCCCAAGGCTCAAAGTGACTCTGTTGCTTTAAGTTCCTCTTTTCCTGCCCTGGTAAATTTAGAGGGTGATGGGTTTGGGGGGGCTTTGGGGGAGATTTAAGAGATAGACAGCAAGTTATGGTTTAACACATACAATAGAGGGTCTGAACAGGTGGCCAGCCAAATGCAGAAGGACAGAGAAAGTTTTATATGTAGGGAAAACTTTCTAGGGAAAAAAATCTAGGGAAGCCCTATATCTAAGGCTTTTCATATTTCCTTGTACATTCCACCTCTTTCATGACTTTTGCAACTGTTTTGTCTTTACATAGCCCTCACTCCTTGCACCACCTATATATCTCTGACCAGTTTCTTCATACCCTCCGCAATCTGACAAAGAGAGCTGTGGTTCTCAAAAGCTTATGCTACAATAAAGTTGGTTAGTCTTGAAGGTGCTACTAGACTCTTTACTATTTTGCAACTACAGACTAACATGGCTAACTCTTCTAATTTATTTTTTATGTTTTCTAAACATATAAAGGGGCACAGAGAGTAAAATATGCATTGCAAGGCCTATCAAAATGCCTTTAAAATGTATTTTTAAAATATATAACGCAACCATATTAAAAAATTTCCTCTTTTCATCCTTATCTATCCAAAAGGTATGCTAATCATAAAAAATACTGATTATGTTATATCAATCAACTTAACTACCATATATATCCATATACCATGTCAAAAACTTAAAACAAACAACACTATTATAGCCTCTACAGATCAAAATCCGTAACAAAATTTACAAAACTGTTCTACATCACTCTTTCCCATCTTTGTTGATAATAGGAGTAATAAATTTGCCATTTCTTTTCAAATTCTTCTGCTTATATAATTCGTTAAATTTACCATTACAGCATGTTCTGCCATTTTGTCTTTAAATTTTCCCTGGTTGGACATTCTTTGGCTTTCCATTTAGTTGCCATGGCTACTAGGGTTGCGCACCGGGAAAAGATTCGGTGCACAATTTGGAATAACCCGAATCTCGAAGCAACAAGTTGCTTCAGGATTCAGATGTTTAAACCACTTCGGTATGCTCTGTAAAGATTTGGGAATTCCCATTTAGTTGCCATGGCTGCTCTAGCTGCTGTCAACATGACCTTCAGAAATTCATGTAATATTCTTTCAATATTGTCTGGCAAATTCCCAACAACACAGTTTGAGGTTTCATGGCAAAATAATTTTTAAAATCTTCTGAATCTCCGTATGTATATCTTTCCATTTTTTTGTTGCTGTTCATTTAGTTCATTAACTACCCCCAACTCACAAGTAATAACAACAACAATAAAAATAGCTTATATACAGCTTTTCTAGACAGATTAGTGCTTGACCTGGAGCGGTCAGTTAGTGATAATAATAATGTTAGTGTTATTATTATCCCCACAATACAGCTGGGAAGATGTGGCTGAGAGGAGTGGCTTACCCAAGGCCACCTACTGAGTTCATGGCAGTAATGAGATTCGAACCAGTCAAGTGCTGATTAACAGCCAAACCACTTAACCACTGTGCTACAGCAGCTCTCCTTGCCATCTCTTATGTCACAGCCTTGAAGAATTACTGGAGGATAATTATTACTGGATAACAAGCAACTGTCCTTGTTTTCTGGAAGGCGTGGATCTGCTTGACAATGACAGATAAGAGGTACCTGAACTATCTAGCTTTGCTGGATTCACTGTGCATGTGGGAATGGAGTGCTTTGACCTGGCTGCAGATAGTTCCAAAACGAGAAGGCTGAAGATGGATTGGAACCTCTTACTTCCCTACATCCCCAAGCCCACGTCAAAACTCCACAGAAATGGAATTTGGGTAAAATTGACCCCACCATCTTCAAAGCGGATGACACAGTTTGGAATTGGACAAGGAGCGTGTGTGACAGGCCCTTGCGATGGAAAGGAAGACTCCAGTCATGCCAGTAAAAGTGTTAACAAGTCTTAACACAAAGAAAAAATATCTGCACACTTTCTCCGAATCTTATTGTAACCTGACCACAGGATGCAGTTTAAGGAAATTCCTTGGGAAGGCATGGGAGAGAAGTTGCATTTCTCTACACTTGACTTCCTGGACACAGATGTCGCCATTGATGTGTTGAAGTGTATGGTTTTTGTGTATCCATTTTATTCTGTACCTTTTAAGATAAAGAGTACGCATGTGGTCTTCTTGGCATCATGAGGAATACGCTAGCAGAGTTCTTGCCTTGAGGAGAATCTCTCTGAAAGTGCAGTTTTGAGAATTCACTCCTACCTCCATGTTAGCTGATGTAAAGGGGGAACCAGTTTGGTGTAGTGGTTAAGAGCGCGGGACCCTAATCTGGAGAGCCGGGTTTGATTCCCCACTCCTTCGCTTGAAGCCGGATCGGCGACCTTGGGCTAGTCACAGCTCTCTGGAGCTCTCTCAGCCCCACCCACCTCACAGGGTGTTTTGTTATGGGGATAATAACAACATACGTTGTAAACTGCTCTGAGTGGGTATTAAGTTGTCCTGAAGGGCAGTATATAAATCGAATGTTATGATTATTATTATAACTCTTATGCGATTAATGTGGGTCTGTTTCAGTAAACCTCTCAGAGGCCTATGGAGGCAGCTCTGACAAAGAAGAAAGGGAATGGACTTGGGTGAAGGCTCCTCATTGAGGTCCAGCAACTTAAGAACAAGGTCTGCAGAACAAGTGCTCATTCGCAGATCTTTCCCCCTCAGTCCCCCCCACCCCCGGCCAGAGGTGAAATGACCTTTCTTCTTCCCCTCTGCAATTTGGAGAGGAGCTAAAATGTGTTCCTATGAGACCAGTCTCAGGCTGCTTTTGATCCTGTCTGTGAGGAAAAGCAGATGCTTTGCTTTGTAGGCCCAGCACCCCAGGACCAAGGCCTGCCCCCTCCAATTAAACGGACTACTGAAGGAAGTTTTCTGTTTTCCTACGTTCAAGACCTACAGGCACCATTTCAGCACTCACAACCCAGCCAATCTCTTTGGAGAAGAGGCTCAGACTGTGAGGAGAAACAAGGCCACAGAAATCCACCAGCCCCTGGGAGGAAGTGCAGGCATCGCATAGCCCAACATCAGATGGAAGCAGCTACCTGCCAATCCCTCTTCTGCATCAGAGATCAGGAGAAACGGCTCTTCTTCTCCTTCCAGCCTGGAAATGAGGTCAGGTTTGGCAATCTCAGGTCCTTTTGTTAGGAAAAAAGAAACACAAAATTATGAATCTTCTGTGTGCTCCTGAATCGAGCAATTCCAAGTCAGGATGCCTGTTCCTTCAGAAATACACAACAGACAAGTAATTGAGGCAGGGTAGTATGGGACCATATCTGGCATGGGCAGTTCTGAGCCTCCTCCCTGCCAAGACGAGATGGAAGTCCCAGCTGAGAACTAAGTCAGTGGCAGAGAAGCCAGCACAGCTCCTTCCAGAGCCACATCTCAGTCCAGGTGAGACAAGGCCCAGACTGTGGGGAAGCCCCTGCTTAGACCCTCTCACCTCCTCCATATCTAGGCTCACTTGGCACCACTTCTGATGCCCTCTTTTGTGTTTCAGATGCAGAGATGCCAGATGGGGGGGCCCTTCTCCACAACCCCTCCCATATTGGAGGAAGGATCACAGAAAATGGCAGAGATCAGCCACTGGGCCCAGGGAAGGCAGCCTGACCACGTCCTCCCTTAATAAGGAGTTCACTTCAGTCACCCCTCACAGCCTCTCAGCCAGAAGGAGGCAGCCCAGGAAAAAAGGATCCTCACCCAAAGAGGCCACAGTCCCAAAATTCTCCAGCATGACTTCCTTGTACAGGGCTCTTTGCGCTGGGCTCAGCAGGCTCCACTCCCCCTGGGTGAAATACACAGCCACCTCCTCGAAGGACACCAGATGCTGGAAGAAGAGAAAAAGAAAATCCCAATGGCCAGTGTGATGTAGTGGTTAAAGTGAAGGACTAGGACCTGGGAGGAGTGTTTGAATCCCTTCTCTGTCATGGATGCTTCTCCAGGGACACTGGGCCCTTCTCAGTCTCACAGCCTAACCTACCTCACAAGACTGTTGTAAGGAGGGTTATCTGGTAGAGAGGAGAACTGTAAGAAAAGGTGCTTTGAGTCTCTGATCAGTGAAAAAAGAGAGATGTCATTTAAAAAATAGGTATAAATAAATCATACACAAAATCAGGGATGGCAAAAGCAAATTGGAACAAAGAGGAGAGCAGAAGACCCCATAGGGACATTTATCTCTCCCCCACCCCAGTCTTTCTAGGGGCATCTGAGGGCCAGGGGGGCTCTCCTTATCTGCAGGGGGCCAGCAGCCAAGTGGGGAAGGGGCCGGAGATGGCGGAGAAAAGGAGCAAATCCTTTCCCAGGGGGCATTTGAAGCGCAGTATTGGTTCCTTCTCTGAATATGTCATCCAATACAGGGAGTGACCATTTCCTACCTTCTAAGCAGGCAGCCTCAAAATCTTGTGGCACCAGAACCAAGAGGAAGGAACCCGATCCGCTGAGCCTTGCAGCAGAGAAGGAACCCCTTCCTCACATCCGCTGTGCATCCTCCCCTTACCTGAGCTGGCTGCATGGCTGGTCTTTCCCCTTCACCACACGGAGGAGACAGCAGAGAAACAGCCAAGAGGGTCTTTCTGGGGCTACATGGGGGGTGAGAAAGAAAGATAGAGGGCAACGCTTTTTGCTGCACTCAAATTTCTATGACAGTCCCTTCATTGAAACTCTCTCTGGATTTTCTTGGGGGCACAATTCAAGATCTTGGATCCCGAGTCTTCAGCCCGATATCTCTCCCCCTACCCAGCCATTCTTTACAGGGGAAGGTCCCACCTTCCTTATCCATTCATCCCCCTCCCCTTCTGGCCACCTTTCCTCCCAAGCTCACCAAATCCTTTCCTGGGTGCTGAGTCCCTGGCCCTGCCAGAAGCCACAACGACCCCTCCTCCCCTCTGAGGGAAGACAAGCCCCTCCGGCCTGCCCCACACAACTAGGAGGACGTGATGGGAGGGAGGAGCCCTGAGGTGACGGTTTGGACTGCCTGACTCCCCCATAGAAGCAGAGGAAATGCACATGGGGGAAGGGGAATGGAAAGTCTCCCCCCCATGCAGAAATCCAGGTTTGCAAGGAAGCTGGAGGGCGTCTTTCATCAGCCTCCAGTCCCTGACCCCCTCCCCAGGCTTTTGCCACCCAGCTTTGCAGAGAGAAGGAACTTCCGGAGGGGGGGTTGTTAGAGGAGCCCCAAGGGATCCACCGTGCAGCTACTCCCCCTCGAGTGCAGTGGGGGGGGCTCTCCCCTCCTCGCCTCATTCTCTCTCCCCCAAAGCAGCTCCTGCTTTCTTTCTCCCCTAACGCGATTCAAACTCACCAAACGCGTCTGGGATGGAGCAGAGGCTGTCAAGGGAAAAACCGAGCAGCAGGAAGTGACCTCATCAGACCCCCCGCCTCGCTGCCCGTCTAGGAGTCAGGTCTCTCTCGCTTTAACCCAGTGGTTGCCTACCCCCCTCCCCAGCCTTGCCCGGCTTTGCGCCCCTGGGAGGCCGGGGACTGGGTGGCCACGGAGGCGGCCCGGCTGGCTGCTGCGCGCTGCTCCGGCTGCTCCTCCGGCAAAGGCGTCGCCTGCCTTGTGCGGGGGGCGAGGGAAGGGGAGGGTCCCCTCTCCACCTTGCGGGGCTTCAGCCCGGGAGTTCGTGGGAGAGTCCCGAGGGGGAGCCGCTCCCAGTCCTTCTCCAGCCCGCCCCGCCGTTGAAGGAAACGGGCCTTTGGTTGCCTCCTGCATAGCCAACCCCCCCCCCCATACACACCCCCGGATCCTGAGAGGGGGACTTGCATGGGGGGGGGGTAGAGAGAGACACCCCAGACTGTAGCGGAGGAGGGACTTGCCTTTCCAGGGAACCTGCGCGAGGGGGCTTGAGAAAGGAAACATCAAACAGTTTTAAAAACTCGCTCTGGTTGGCTCCGGAGATCAGCCCAGCTTGCTAGGCAATGGGGCCTGAAATGGGAAGGTTCCCTAATGGATGTGGCTCTTGGCCTTGGCCTCGGCTTTTCCCTCTCTGCCTTTTTCCTGCGGACCCTCTTCAAGCCCTTTACGGATTGCAGCTTTGCTTTAGTGCCTTGGAGTTTGGAACTGAACGCTGACCAAGAATTCTGTGTGATACCTGCAAGCTGCCATCATGGATTAGAGGGGCAAAGTCTTTGCCAGTAAATATAATGTAGGTTTTAGCTAGCGGTATTGTTTTCTGTTTCTTTTCACGCTCTTTCTTAATACAGCCTTTTGTGTACAATTTTAATAAATAAAAAATACTCTTCAAGCTGTGTGGTGTTTTCTTGGCTCAACCTCAACCAGTGGCCAGGATGGACTGGCCCAGCTGCCTCTGCAACTCTTTATGTATGTATGTATGTATGTATGTATGTCATTTATAGTCCGCCTTTCTCACTCTGAGCCAAACTGCAAGTGACGCCTGACACTAGTTGGACACTTGTCAGCTTCCCTCAAGTTTTGATGGGAAATATAGGCGTCCTGGTCTTGCAGCTTGGCTCCCCGACTGCTGTCCAATGGACTTTTCAACTGCCACTCCTCCCACATTCCGCCCAGCTGCCTACATTTCCCCTCAAAACTTGAGGGAAGCTGACAAGTGTCCAACTAGTGTCAGGCGTCACTTGTAGCTTGGCTCTGAGACTCAAGGCAGATTACACAGTTTGAGATTAGTACAGTCAGTATCAAGAACATTTCCATAAACAATGCTACAGGGTAAATAGATACAAGTACACAAAGACATAGCATTAGCAGGAATCCAATACAACTTAGTGGTGAAGTCTAGGGTGCCTATTAGTGGAGCGTGTGAGACCCCCTCCCTGCAATACTGCCCTCCTATCTGAGTGGAAAGCCAGGAGAGTGGGGGCTCTCCTGACTTCCTCAGGTAGGCTGTTCCACAGGGTAGGGGGCCACCACAGAGAAAGCCCGTGTACAGGCTGCTGTTGATTTCACCCATGTGCAAGATGACACCTGCAGCAGACCCTGTTCAGAAGAGCGAAGCTGCCGTTGGGGATCATAGGGAGAGATGCAGTCCTGTAGGTATGTTGGGCCGAGGCCGTGAAGAGCTTTGCATGTGATAACCAATACCTTGAACTGAGCATGGTAACTGATGGGTAGCCCATGGAGTGACTGCAGGATGGGAGTGATGTTCAGGCTCCTGCTTGCTCCTAATAACAGTCGAGCTGCAGCGTTTTGCACCAGTTGGAGTCTCCTAGTTAACTTAGATGGGAGACCAATGTATAGTGCATTGCAATGGTCAAGCCTTGACGTTACCATAGCATGGATCCAGGTGGCCGGGTTAGCTGTGTCGAGGGAAGAAGCCATCTTGCAGGCTAGAGTGAGGTTGGAGAAGGAATGGCAGCTCTGGATGGTGGACTCCGTGGCATCGTACCCCTGCTGAGCTCACTCACTTCCCCAGGCTCCTCTCCCCAGTCTCCAGGAATTTCCATCCTGGAGCTGGGACGGCTAATCCCAGCAGTGGCACTCTCTCGTACCAGCCTTAGGAGGGAAGGGACTACAATATAAAGATGAATGTTGTTTCATGGGTTTGGCAAGTCTTGCTTGGGATTCCTGGAGGTTTGGGGGCTGTGCCTGGGGAAAGATACCCGTTTCTCCCAATAGAGGGAGAAAGTCCCAATAGAGTCAGCCCTCTGACACTGGGTCTCAGTCTTTCTCATCACCTCCTGTCTGATGACCCTTTTCACTGGAGATGCTGGGGCTTGAACCTGGGATCTGCCACAGGCCAAGCAGAGCCTCAGTTTCTCCCCTCCTGCCTGCTGGGGACACTGGAGAAGGCAGGCAGTGCAGGGCCTGGCAGGTTCACGTACAGAATCGGTATAAAGCAGCTTGAGGCCTGGACGTTATCTGGGTCAGAGCCACAGTGCTGAATGCAGGCGGCCCTAGTTCAGTCCCCGCCATTCAGGATAGGGTAAGGATGGCAGTCTAAACTAACTAGCAAAACTGGGATGGACGGAGATAGAGAAGAGCCTGTCTCATGGTTGCAAGAGGGAGGATGTCAGGGGGCCTCACCTGTCACACATCAGCCCTTGTTTATGACCTGATGCTTTCTATTCTGAATGTGAAAACCCTCCAGGCCTCTGCTGTGAAAATATACAAGGGAGGCATTTGTTCCACTGTTGTCTGTGTAATTGTCTGAACAGCCTCTCTCCCTCGTCTGGGAAAAGGCGCCACCACCTTGGAAATCCCGTGCCTTTTTCTGCTGTGTTAGTTAGAAATTAGCTGACTGTTAGAATGAAGTGTGGGGCTTTAAGATTTGCCGGGGCTCTGGGAACCTCTGTCTGGCTGGTGCTGGTGTCTGGTGCAAACGTCATTCCTGGCAAAGATGGAGTAAGATCATGATACAAGCAGATTTTCAATAAAGTTCTTTTACTACACCCAGTGAAGTCTTTTGAGAGTGCTGGAGGGAGGGAGGGAGGCCAACTGAGGGGGGATATGATCGCCTTCTTCAAGTATTTGAAGGGCTGTCACACAGAGGATGGAGCAGAGTCGTTTTCTGTTTGACCAGAAATGAGCTAAAGTTAAAGCAGAAGAGTTTTTGGCTAAACATTAGGAAGAACTTCCTGACAGTTAAGAGCGGTTCCTCAGTGGACTGGATTCCTTGGGAGGAGTGTAAGCCCCTTCAGGTGCCCATCTGGGAGAACAGAGGGTCTTTTGTAGGGGGTACAAGAGTTCAAGTGATTGCCAATAACTCTTTTATTCATAGGAACATCAGCACTCAAAGCACAAAAACCATCAAAACAGCAGTTATACTCAACTCCCCTCCAGAACACGCCCACCATTAAACTCAGCCAATAGCAAACACCCGGTATCCAGAAACCCTATTCGCTAGTTCATTAGTCTGCAGGGGAATCCTGACTGGCCAGCTCAACAACACGGCCAATCGGAATACAGCTGTATGGAACCTTGCTAGGAAAGGGCTGTTGGAATAGCAAGGCTCTAGCAGTTAGTAATAGCAGGGCAAATTTTCTAGTTACCCATTCTTATTTATCTTTTGCTCCCTTAACTTTTAATAGAAATAAAATATTAGATGCTTCCCCTCAACTTTTCTGCTTCTGTACCCTATTGTATTTCTTTCACTACATGCCCGAACCACTGTGCATTATAGTACTTTGCTCAATGAATGTCCTAGCTGTTGATTATATTGTATTTTCACTTGCAATGTGTGATCTGCCTTGGATTTCAATGAGGAAGGAAGGAAGGAAGGAAGGAAGGAAGAATGGCATGGGTTACAAGTGCACCACCATCTTTTGTTCTTCGCTCTTTTTGAAAGCAACAAACTTCACGTGGACTTTATTCCCAGTGCACTCGCCCCACTTTCCACATCACAAACAGGTGCTAACCAGCTCTTCCAGCATATAATTATCCAAATCACGGTGTCTGATTTTTCTCCTCCTCAAAGCTCAAGGGATTTTTCCTCAAAGGGTTTCTCACACAAACATCAGAATCAAGATCAACACGATGCCATCTTGTACCAAGGCAGGAAAAGCGAGTGCACAAATGCGTCCTGTGCGAGAGAGCCTGGGCTGGCACGGAGGGCACGTGTGAGGCTTAATAGCACCTCCTTTGGACCTGAGGCCAGGGCTGTGTTCCATGTCAATTAGCAAAGGGATTGGAGGCTCGGTCTTAGAAGAGGGGTTTGCTCCCTTCTAACTACCCACCAACGTAGCTGAGAAGGGGGGATCTGCAGCCCGCAAAACCCAGAATGGACCTGCTGTTGTTATTGCTGCTGTTTCTTTTGCTGCTGCCCCAGGCAGCCTGTGGGACTCGGAAGGCACGATGCTCCCTGCCTTTGAAAAAGGGGAATATCAAATTATTGAATTATTACAGGCCTGGAGACCATCTCATTCAGGGGTTCCTATCCACTGTAAATATTCATTTGGAACCCTACACCTTCCACGAGGTTCCCATCACCAGACATGACTTGTAAGTGATTCTGTGACGATGACGTGAATATTGCTTCTCGGAGTCCTCAAGATATATTGTACTTCTGACTTTAATGTTTGTATTTATATTATTTTAATAATGTTTTTATATGTATGCTGTAAACCACCTCGAGCACTAAATATGGAGGAGAGGCAGTATACAAGTTAAATAAATAAAAATAAAATAAATAAATATTATGGAATGATCTGGTTTCTCTAACATAATTTTACCCCAAAAGGACACAGAGCTTCCTTCCCTCATATAATTCCAACGTAAAGTAAAATTATTTTTTAAGTTAATGAATCGGTTACAGTCAGTATATTTGTTTTTAATAGTTACATCCCACATTCTCCAGAATCTGTTTTGAGTACACTAACCATTTAAAATAAATTTAAATTTAAAATAGAAATATGGCAATTAAATTACCTCATAAGAGGCAATTAAATTACCTCATTACCTCATAAGAACTTATTTATTTCTTTATGTCATTTATAGTCCGTCTTTCTCACTGAGACTCAAGGTGGATTACATAGTGTGAGATTAGTACAATCAGTAGCAAGGACAAGGGCAGGCATTTCCATACAGTGTCAAGAACATTTCCATAAACAATGTCATAGGGTAAATGAACAGAAGTTTACAAAGACATGGCATTAGCAACGATCCAATACAGGGCTGAAGAATTGCTGAAACAGGACATAATCAGTTCTAGGACTGACATTAAACAACATGAAGTACAGGTAGTATATAAGAGTACATACTTAAAGCAATAGATAATATGTAAGGCAACCTAATGGTGAAGTCTATGGTCCCTAACTCATTAGCGAAGCATCTGAGACCCCCTCCCTACAATACCACCCCCCTATCTGAGAAAAAAGCCTTTTTGAATAATTCGGTTTTGCATTGTTTGCAGAAAGCCAGGGGCATGAGGGGGGGGGTCTCCTGACCCTTTCAGGCAGGCCGTTCCATAGCGTAGGGGCCACCACAGAGAAAGCCCATGTACGGGCTGGCACCTGCAAGAGACTCTGTTCAAATGAGCAAAGCTGCCGTGGAGGGATATAGGGAGGGAGGCGGTCTTGTAGGTATGTAGGCTGTGAAGAGCTTTGTATGTAACAACCAATACCTTGAACTGAGCATGGTAATTGATAGGTAGCCAATGGAGTGACTGTAGGATGGGAGTGATGCTCCTGCTCACAGTTGAGCTGCAGCATTTTGCACCAGTTGGAGTCTCCTAGTTAACTTAGATGGGAGACCAATGAATAGTGCATCACAATAGTCAAGTTTTGATGTTACCATAACATGGATCCAGGTGGCCAGATCAGCCGTGTCGAGGTAAGGAGCCATCTTCCAGGCTAGAGTGAGGTTGTAGTAAGCATTTCTGCAGCTGTTTTAACGTGTTTTCTCGTAGCAGCACTTGATCCAGTATAGCCCCTAGCCTCTTAACTGAGTCTGCAAGGGTCAAACGAACTCCATCAAAAGTGGAGAGTACAATATCCTTCAAGATCTCTGACTTCCCAACAAGCATCACTTCAGTCTTGTCTGGGTTCAATTTTAATTTCTTATCTTTCAGCCATTTCACTACGGCTGTCAGGCAGCGATCTAAGATTTTTACTGCAAGCCACATCAATTTTCTCATCCTGCAACGTATCAGCAATGCATGCAACCTTGCACCTAATAGATGTGGTATTGCATAGTATTAGTGTAGCAGGGGTGGGGGTGGAAGTGGCCCCATTATCAGTAGGGGCCACTAGAGAGGTTGCAAGCATTACTGCTTGACGTTGGGTGCCTTTGGTAAGTCCTACTCCCATATTTACCAGCACCCGACTGCGCTTGAATAGCAAATGTGCCAGACATTTTCACCAAGCAAGTAAGTAGTAAGAAGCTTAGCATGGGACTCTACAACCACGTACTAGAGCATCAAACAGACCAGTGGTCTCAATTCAGGCAACAGACCAGGGCTACAATCATGGTATAGTTAAGCAAACAGCGTTGAACTGGTGTTGCAACCATCTCAGGAACAGTTCATAATACGGAGGTGTTCTTCTGATTCTCTCATGTCCTCCACCTCGTGAAGTTGATGATTGCTCCCTAGCTAGCTAAAATATCAGCAATAAAAACTATGACAATATAAATCAGCATAAAAGTAAGCACCACAAATGTGCAGAGAGAACAGGGCAAGATGATAAAATCTAGTTAAAAGCAGGGGTGAACCGCAATATTTTGACCTGGTGCCTGAAAGCCAATAATGTAATGCCAGGTGATCTTTTGGTGTAACCTCCTGAGAAGTGTCCAAATTTGTTTCCAAGGTGAAAGTGAGTTTGCGAAGTGATCGGGAAGAGAACAAGAGAAAGAGAAGAGACTGAACTACCCTCCTTCTATAATCTCCATTATGACATAGTAATTGCCTGAGAGAGCATTTCTCACAGAACAGCCTTATTCCTCCCCACAAACTAGAACTACTTTCTATTGTTGGGCAACTGGCACCTGACAGGCTCGCTCTAGACCTTTTCTTTGTATGAGTCAATTAGCTATTGGACAATGCCCTCCACAACCACCCCTGAACCTGTATCTCCTGTTATATTGGGATGGGTGGCTGTACTTCTGGCACCGGATCCAAGCTGCCTTGGATATATGACCTATGAGCCATCAGGTCGCAACTGACTTGGGGCAACCCCAGCGAGGGGCTTTGAAGGCAAGTGAGAAGGCAAGAGGTGGTTTGCCATTTCCTCCCTCTGGGGGATACCCCTGTCTTCCCTGGTGGTCTCCCTCCCAAGCTCTGATCCTGCTTAGCTGCCAAGAGCAGATGAGATCAAAGTATACTATGTCACCTTCTCTCCCAACACAATTAAATCCAGCTGAGTTGAAGAAGGATGCATTTGATATATTTTGTCGTAGGATGTCTCGCACAACCTACTGGGACATCCTGTCCTTCACGTTTGCCATTCAGGAGATCAACCAGAATCCCGGACTCCTGCCCAACATCACTCTTGGCTACAACATCTATGAGAACTTTTTCAACTCAAGAATAACTTTCGATGCCCTGCTGGACTTGCTCTCTCCTGGGCAGAAGACTGTTCCGAACTACACCTGGGGAAGACAGAGGGAACCGTTGGCTGTTCTGGAGGGGTCCGACTCTGAAAACTCCGTCCCCGTTTCCACTATGTTGGGCATCTACAAAATCCCACAGGTATGAACCAGGGGGAGGGGATTAATTGTGCTTGGATCATGTTCCTTGGCCACACCAAAGAACATTAAGAAAGTAGGACGTGCCCTTATGGACTTCCTACGTAAGATGAGGAAAAATGAACGGATGATCTGTGGTTTTGATTTTTAAGAAGATAAATTTGGAAAAAATAAATAGAAGAGGGGAAGTATTGAAAAGGTCAATTTTTGGATATATTAAAATTAAAAGTATAATGTTTGCTAAAATATAGATGTTGTAGAGAAAAATGGAAAATGAAAAGCATTATTTTTCTTTGTTATTTTTAATTTTTGTTCTTTTTCTCTCTTTGTATTCTTTTTTCTTTCCTTTTTTCTTCTATTTCTCTGCCTTTTTACTGGGCTTTTAATCTTATTAATAAAATAAAAATTTAAACTTCAAAAAAAGAAAGCAGAACGTGCTTGCTTTTATCACCCATCCAATAACAAATAGCCAAATTCCTACCAATAGGACAATGAATTGGGGTAACTCAGAGGCAGGAAAGGAGTATTTGCTCAAAAGTACTGCAAGGCAAGCAGAAAATATATACTTCATAAGGCTGTTTTCACATGGAAGTTTTGATGTCTAAATTAGAGAGCCAGTTTGAGAGAGCTAGTTTGGTATAGTGGTTAAGAGCATGGGACTCTAATCTGGAGAGCCAGGTTTGATTCCCCACTCCTCTCCTTGAAGCCGGCTGGGTGACCTTGGGCCAGTCACAGCTCTCTGGAGCTCTCTCAGCCCCACCCACCTCACAGGGTGATTGTTGTTGTGGGGATAATAATAACATACTTTGTAAACCGCTCTGAGTGGGCGTTAAGTTGTCCTGAAGGGTGGTATATAAATCAAATATTATTATTGGTGAATCCACACAACATCATCCCCCGATTGTCCCCTTTCCCTGAGTTAAAAATAATTCATTCAAGTGTTTATCCCAAAAAAAGCCCTTTCTTCATCTCGCACCCACATATCTGCAAGATCGGCAACCCTGCTCTTGATGTACTTTGATTGCATTGGATCCATCTAGAGGTACCAGCTATAGACTGGGGATTTTCTGGAGGTTTGTGGGGGTGGAATCTAGAAAGAGCGGAGTTTGAGGAAGTGAAGGACTTCAGTGGTGTATAATGCCTCAGAATCCACCCTCAAATAGACATTTTCTCCAGGGGAACTGATCTCAGTGGCCTGGAGATCGGCTGTAATTCCAGGAAATCTCCAGCTGCCACCTGGAGGTTGGCAACCCTAGATCCATCTGAGCAACGCCCCATTTCAAAAGTCTGTACCTGAGCATTCCCTGTTGAGGCCCCCACCTGGTGGAATAGCCTGCCTGAACAGGTGAGGAAGACTTATACACTTCTATCATTGCAGATTGTGTAGGAGGGCATTTTCCTAAAGGGAATAGGACTGCAGTGTAATGGAATGGTTTGGGAGGACAGTTTTTTCTTAAAGGAACAGGACTGCTTTTCTTGCCCATCAGCAATCCTTCATTGCTCATAGTTTGAGCGTTATCTCGCAGACTTACCAAGAGAACTCTCTCTTCCTTTCCTGACTAGGTCAATTATGGGTTGGGTTCGCATGTTCTTACCGATAAAACTCAGTTCCCGTTCTTCTACCGGATGATCCCAAAATCAGAACTCCCATATCTGGGGATTGCCAAACTGCTCCTGTATTTTGCATGGACGTGGGTTGGTCTCGTTGCTCCGGACACTGAGAATGGAGAAAGGTTCATCAGCACCGTGACTCCGGTTCTCACCAGAAGTGATATTTGTGTTGTGTTTACACAAAGAATAATAGGAGATGGTCTTTTTTACTTATTAAAAATGTACGACGATCTGCACCACATGACTTCTCTTTCTATACAGAAACGAGTCAATGTATATGTTTACTACGGGGACCTTCTCTACCTGGCAAATCTAACATTTGTGTTCAAACACATCGAGAAGTTTGCTAAACACAGCATTAGGAACATTTGGGTCACAGTCGCTTTATCAGACATCACATTTGGCTTGACTGACAACGCCTTTGACATCCACCAAATCCATGGTTCCTTGTCCTTCTTAATCCAGACAAAGCGAAAGCCAAACAATATTAGTTTTCTCACATATGATATGGATGATGCTATTGAGGCATTTGGGCGTAACACATTCCGCTGTATATATTTCGAAGATGCATTAAAAAGTTGGACATACTGTAAGGAGAAAGAGGAACGGCAGAGCCCGCCCCAGAAGGTCCTTGAAAGGACTCTGTCTCAAGACAGCTACGGTATTTACAACACCCTCTGGGCCATAGCACATGCCCTCCACGTGGTCTCTACCTCCCGATCCAGGCCGATGGCAATCATGGGCACCAACACGTCAGTGCTTCAGAGGTTGCAGCCATGGCAGGTACTCCTTTTTCCTACTATACAGTGCCACTGAAAAGTACAGTCTGTTCCATTCCAGATCCAAAGTCCAAGAAGAAGGTAAAATTTTACATGTTTCTGAGGGAAATCCAGTTTGTGAGACTTTAGTTAAAGCCCCGCACCCCTTCCCCCCACCACTTCAGTGGACGCAGCTCTGAGACTCCTTCCCAGGGGAATTTATTTTTGGCTTCGACTTCGCTGTGTCTTCCAAGACCTTTACGTGAGGCTTCACCCCTGGTGTAAAGGCCCATTTAAAAGGAGCTTTCCTCACATGGGGGGGGCCTTCCCTGGTCCCACCGTCCCCTTCTTGCCCTTTTCCTCAGGCTAAAGTTGAAGGGAAATCAAGCTGGCTGCATTATGGTGCCAGGCCTTTCTTGTCCAGGTCTGTCCTTGGTCCCGTGTCACTAAATGCCAACCACTGGAAACTTCACGGACTGAGGACTTGTGAGTAGCGATTATGTAAAATCTGAAGACAACTATGATCACAAGAACATCACAACATTGTACATGAGGATTTTCAAACCTGAGGAAGAATTTTTTTCTTTGAAATGGGAGAATTATTGGATGCCTGCAGTTGTTTAATCTAAGCAACATTTTAATGGTGTTGATAAGTTATTGAACATTTTAATCAACATCTGAATGGTGTTGAAAAGTAGGACCTTTCTCTTAGGTATTGTTTATATATAAGATCAGTTCTCTGTACTTGAGTGTTATGGAGATATGTTATCGTTCTGTCATGTATACATGTTTGGCAGTTGAAAGTAAGTAAGAGAGTAAGAAGGTTTAATTGTATATGGCCAAAGGCCATCACAATACAAAGTTAAAAACAGTAAAAATAGAAATCTATCTTACAAGCATAAAATACAGTTATTAAAATAATAAAAATAGAATACAATTAAAATGGGACCTTAATAAATACCAGACAGTTGTGGGAAAATTAGGTTTCTAAGGAAACAATCTTGGCCCTAATCTTTTTTGCAGCTAAGGAAAACAGGGATACTCTGCTAGTGACAAATGAATCAGTATCAGATAACAAAAAAACTAATTTGTCAATATCAGGGGTAAAGTTACGCCCCACTAATAAGTTGGCAAGAAATTTAGCTCTAACCTCTGCATACATGGGACAAAATAAGGTGTAATGTAGAAGATCCTCGGGAACTGAGGCACCGCATATGCAGAGACGGAGAGCCATTGGGGTTTGATGGTATCTTCCTGTAAGTAAAGCTGTCGGCATTGTTTGAAAGCGCAGGGAGGTAAATGATTTTCTGAGATTCTGGGATGTGATATTCACTAAATAAGGAGATCTAACATGATCTCTTTTGATCAGTTTAAACCAAGGGGAAGATCTGGACTGGGAAATTGTAAGACTGTCCAAAAAAGCATCACATCTGTAGACACAATTTCGTAAGTTGGAGCCATTATTTAAGACCCCCAACAAATCATCTGGAATGGTATAATGAACAAGAATGTTATTGTAGCAAGCTGCCCAGGGAGTTGAAAGTAAGTGCTCTTGACTTTAGGTGATTTTCTGTTGTGTAGTTTACTTTTGAATTAAATATAATTGCACTTGTTCACGAAGGATTTCATCCTACATACTCAAGCAGACATCTCAAATAATAACGATTTATGGTTGACTATAAAAATCTAGAATACATTTATTAGCCCTTTAACTTTCACACAGTGATCTTTTGTATAGGTTTTAATTTACACCATAGTCTGTTGTGTTGTGTAGATTTTTCCAGGACTCAACGGCAACTGCTAGGGGAAGAGGGGCCTAGATGAACCAAGATGACTTGAGGATGAGCTCTGAATCATTAAAAAATGAATCGGTCCAGACATGCAGGCCTGACACGGCTCTCACGGATTCCTTTTTCCTAAACAGTGGTGTTTTTTCCTCTCTCATTCTAGCTTCATCCTTTCCTGAGAAGTTTCAGGTTCTACAATATTTCCATGGAGGGAGTTTATTTGGATCACAACGGAGACCTGGCGACCAACTTTGATATTGTGAACTGGGTGGTGTTTCCCAATAACTCCCTTGCAAAAATGCGGGTCGGGAGTCTAGAAAGAGACGCATCTGAAGACCTAAAAATTTCCGTTGACCGGAATGCCATAGTGTGGCCAAGGCAGTTTAACCAGGTAGATCACCTAGTAAAATAGCCAACGCAGAGGCATCTTCACTCTACCAGGGACTGGGAATTAACCAACAGACGGAGGTCCTAAGTTATTCACTGTGGAATTCCTTTTTGTTCCACCAATTCTGGGAGAAATAGGAAGCTTACCCCCTTTGCCACTATCAGAAACTGGGCTTGTTTTTCCTTGTGGAAACTAAATTATCTCCTTTCAGTTATTCACAAATAAACAGCAGCAGTCTTTCCCTTGCTATGTGCTCTTTTCATCTGTCTTTTTATTATCTCCCTCAAACATGCAGCAGAAAGGAAGACTGAACTCAAAACTTGTGGTTTGAGTCTTCTTGAGAGAGGCAGATTGTTATGATCTTCACTTTCTTCAGGGTGGATTTTGCTTTAAAACTCCCCCTTACACCCTCTGGGTAGTTTGCTGCCACCAGGAATATATTATTCCAAAATGTTTTATTTAAATTTTCCCTTTTTTAACGTGTTTGAGCGTCAGGCTCCTTCATGGTTCTATGAGGCCTTGAGGATAAGAATGGGATATAACAAAACAAAATAAAAGTTTATTTTTTAAGAAGCGTATTGGTCTCATAAAAGTAGTTCTTAGTTCATCCAAACTCATTCACACAGATCTCTTGTAAGGCTTCACACACAGTTAGCCTCTTTCTCTAGGCTCTATATTTCTCTCACAGAGAACTCCTCAGACAGCACACAGCTAGCCTGTTTTCTTTTCACTCTCAATTCTTTCTCTCTCAGGCGCACACACAGTTTGCCTGCTTCAAATAGAATGAATATATAGTCTCACAGACACACTCAGTTCAGGCTTCCACTCAGGTTGCCTTTCCCTCACAAATACATGAACACCCTCAGGCTGCACACAGCTCGCCTCTCTTGCCCTGACTGAACCTTTTCCTCTCCCTCAATAACTGAAAACTGCCTTCACTCCGCCCACTCTTTGTCATCAACCAATCATATCACTCACTTATCTCTCTCTTTCACCCCCCCACTCTTCACCTATCTCACCAAACATTTAAAGACACATGCACCCATTTCTTGAAATCATTACACAGATGATAGACAATAAATTAACCAACTAAAAGTAGAAGTCACCAGGTTTAAAAATTGCCCCTCTTTGACTCCTGGCTGTGAGGCATTGGTGCTTAGAAGGGGGACTTGAAGGGGTTTTCATCATTCTCAACGTCTTATCCTCACAACAGTCCTGTGAGGTGGGTTAAACTGAGACTATGTGACTGGCTCAAGGTCACTCAGCGAGCTTCCATGGCAGAAGGAGATTTGAACCTGGGACTCCCAGATCATAGTCCAACACTCTACCCTGTACACCACACTGGGTCTCAGATAATACAATCACTCTTTGATGGCAATGGGCCACTTAAGAGGTCATTCTGACCTACCCCACAGGATTGTTGGGAAGGCAAAGAAAGAGAAGTGGGAAGATGCCACTTCTTAGATACCTGGTGAAAAGGCAAAGTAAACTGTGATAGGCAGCTGCGTGTTAGGAATTTATGTGTGCATGTGTGTGTGTGCTGCCAAGTCACAACTGATTTATGGCAACCCCAGCAAGGGGCTTTCAAGGCAAGTGAGAAGCAGAGGTGGTTTGCCATTGCCTTCCTCTGCAGAGTCTTCCTCAGTGGCCCCCATCCAAGTACCGACCTGGCTTAGCATCCAAGATCTGACAAGACTGAGCTATACCACGCAGTTCCACCACCTGCTTTAGGACTATAGCCCTCAAAAAATATGAGGTCACATAGTACTGAAATTAGGGCAGCAGTTCTTTGGAGTCCTTTACACCTTTATGACCAATTTCTACTGAGTGACGCCTTTTGCTTAATGCACCTCGTCTTTTTCGCTTAGACCCCGCCTACTTCCAGGTGTAATACAGCTTGCCCCCCTGGCTATGCCAAGCACATTCAGGAAGGAGAGCCCATTTGCTGCTATGCCTGTTCCCCATGCCAGGGTGGGACCATCTCTGCTCAAGAAGGTAATCACTCCAAGACAAAGCAATGCTGGGGGGGGGGCGGGCAAAGATTCACCTTGGCATTATTTATGGTAGTTTAAAGGCCATTTCAAACGACCTGAAATGTATGAGTTTGAGAAGGGGTACGTTAACTTTGTTTTTGCACATGCAAGTTTACACAGTATTGAACAGTAGACCCGAATGCACACACATATGTCTTAAGCATATATGCACACTGTCGTTGCTGTTGTAGTTATGTGGTGCAGTAGCTGGGATTGCGCTGTGCAGGGCTGAATGCCACCCTGTCCCAGCCACAAACCTCATTGCTTTCTGGTCCTGGGCAGCTTGGAGAAATAGTTGCGTTCCAATCAAATCATTTCCCCATAATCCTACGTACTTTCATGCGGGTAACCCTGTTAGTTGTAGCAGAAATTCTTGAGTCAACGTTCCCTTCTTCAGATACAAATAGGAATAGAGATCTCGGAGCCCTTATATCCATGTCCGAAGGTGGGAGGAGCATTACAGAGGTACAAGGCAGAATGTGACCAGCCTGCTCAGAGCGAGGAGATGAGCATAAAGATGGGAAGGGCAGAAAATATGCTAATGACAGGAGCTGCTTTTCTGCATTTCCCACCTCTGTGCGTACCTTCCAGCTCTGTTCCAACTGCTCCCTTTTTGCATTGCACCCAGACTTCAACAGGCCCTTCTTTGAAACATGCCTCTGACCTTCCGGCCTGGATAGAAGGGCTGATGGATCTTCACCCTCCTACCTGGAGAAGAGAAATGCCGATTCCCTGGAAAATTTTGTTGCTCTTTAAGGGGCTGCTGTACTCAATTTCGGTTCTATTATCTTAAGTAGTCTCTTTATTTTGGCTGCCATTTTAATAATAACAATAACACTAACAACAACAACATCTGCGCTTACATACCTCTCTTTTAGGCAGATTAGTGCCCCCATCAGAGAGGTGAACAGTGTATTATTATCCCCACAATACTGCTGGGGAGCTGAGCTGCGAGGAGGGGCTTGCCCAAGGCTGCCTGCAGAGCTCACAGCAGTAGAGGAAGTCGAACCAGAAGGGAGCTGATTTGTAGCCCAGCCACTTCACCTCTATGCTACAGCAGCTGGTTTATATGGAATCAGACCATTGATCCAGCCGCTCTGGTGTTGTTTGGTCTGATCAGTAGGGACTCTCTTGTTAATAATTTGCCTCTGAAAATGTCTCAGAAGCTTTAATTTGTGCAAAATGTGGCAGCAGTGCACCTCACTGGATCACTCTTCTTCTTTCCAGATACTGAGCATTGTTCCAAGTGTCCAGAAGATCGGTATCCAAACAAGGACCGGACTCAATGTGTCCCCAAGATTATAGCCTTCCTGGCCTATGAAGAACCCCTGGGCATCGGTCTGTCCTTCTGTGCCCTGTTTTTGTCCCTTATCTCAAGTTTTGTTTTAGTCCTATTTATTAGATTCCTAGAAACTCCCCTAGTCAAAGCCAACAACCGGGACCTCACCTACATTCTCCTGGTCTCCCTTCTGCTTTCCTTTCTCTCCTCCTTTCTGTTCATTGGCCAGCCAGGGAAGGTGACCTGTCTTCTCCGACAAACCGCCTTCAGCATCATCTTCTCAGTTGCCGTCTCTTCTGTGCTGGCCAAAACAGTCACTGTGGTGGTGGCCTTCATGGCCATCAAACCAGGAAACCGGATGAGACAATGGCTGGGGACGAGTCTGGCCAACTCCATTGTCATTTCTTTTTCTGGTATTCAAGTCGGCCTCTGCATCATCTGGCTGGGATTCTCTCCCCCCTTCCCGGACTCTGACATGCACTCCCAGCCTGGGCACATCACCCTTCAATGCAACGAGGGCTCTGTCGCCATGTTTTATGCTGCCCTGGGCTACCTGGGCTTCCTGGCTGCCGTCTCCTTCACGGTGGCTTTCCTGGCCAGGAAGCTGCCCGGGGCCTTCAACGAGGCCAAGCTGATCACCTTCAGCATGCTGGTCTTCTGCAGCGTCTGGGTGTCCTTCGTGCCCTCCTACCTGAGCACGAAGGGGAAGTACATGGTGGCCATGCAGGTCTTCTCCATCCTGGCCTCCAGTGCTGGCTTGCTGGGCTGCCTCTTCCTTCCCAAATGCTACGTTATTCTACTGAGGTCTGATCTTAATACCAAGGAACATCTAATGATTCAAAGGCGAGATCCCATATGATTTCCAGTACTTTCCCCCCAAAACTTTGCCATTTTACATCTATTATACCAGGAATGAAAACAATGTACTTCCCTTGGGGATTTTGTTTACTTACTCAGGGCCCAGCACTGCTGCCTCCACTTGCCAACTCCTAGCTCCACAGCCCTCTCAATATTTAACAATTCTGCTTCCTGACAGAAGAGTTGTAGCAACACCTCATGAAACAATAACGATCACTGTATTTTGGTGAACAGTAGGCAAAATTAGACTGATAACAAATGTTGTACCTCCCCTCTCTCCTCAATGGGGACCCAAAGCACC